>NC_139142.1:32473563-33073563 GCF_964270905.1 Leucopleurus acutus
ACAAGATTTTGCATTGGACTTTGGGTAAAGTTACTAAAAAGGGGGCATTTTTTGGTGGGTTTTTTTTTTTTTTTGCCTTTTTGTCATTACCCTTCTACTTCTTTCTTGCTGAGACTAGGACCTGATGGCTGGCACTCCACAGCCCTCTGCCACTGCTGTGGCACCTTGAAGATGGAAGCCAGGTACCTAGAAAGGTGGAGTGGAAAGGAGGAAGAAGCCTGGACCCCTGATTCCCTCTATAGTCTGTACTAACCCTGAACTACCTACCTCTGGACTTCTTTTACATGAGAAAATAAATTAATTTTTTTAAGCCATGCAGTCAAGTCTTTGTTACTAGCAATAGAACCCAATCCCTAAGTGATACAGGACATGAAAGATACTAATAATGAATGCATGCCACCCAGGTCAACTTATACCTGCTGAATACAGTGCCCAGTAGATGTACAATAAAGGTGGATACCCTGGGCTTCCCTGGTGGCGCAGTGGTTGAGAATCTATCTGCCTGCCGATGCAGGGGACACGGGTTCGTGCCCCGGTCCGGGAAGATCCCACATGCCACGGAGCGGCTAGGCCCGTGAGCCATGGCCACTGAGCCTGCGCGTCCGGAGCCTGTGCTCCGCAACGGGAGAGGCCACAACAGTGAGAGGCCCGCGAACCGCAAAAAAAAAAAAAAAAAAAGTGGATACCCTTTACTGGATTTGTTCAGTGTCTTGAAGATAAAGGTCAAAACTTTAAGGAACCACTAAACAGGCTCTTTCTGAATATCCTATTTCCTTCCATTGAAATTCTATTGCTCCTTTCTGCCTGCTGGTCACATCTATAAACTTTTGTAATATTATTAGGTACTATACAGATTATAAAAATATGTAGCTATGCACTCAAGAAGCTTACAAGCTAGTTGGAAACACAAAAAGACTATTTGTCAGCAAGTGAGAAAAGGTATCCTTTTTTGGTGGTTTAGAGAATCAGAACTTTTTTTTTCTCTTAAGGAGCTGGAATGAGACTACCTCTTGGGAAAGATGCCTGAATTCATTTAGAAGAAATTCATGAAGCCTCCTTAGAGTGAGGGTGAGACACATACATCCCCCAGTGAGACAAGTTCATCTAACAATAGGGGTTGAAAGACTGAAAGGCTGAATCTTCCTGGGAGAAAGATACCTCGGAGGAGACACTTTGGGAGAGAAAGAGTGTTTAAAGTGTTCTGGGATGTGAGTTTAAGTTCTTTATGCGGGGTCATGGGGGGGTGCGTGTTATGCAACTTCATCTTCTCTCCCTCCTAGGTAGGTTTCCCTTAAGTCTATATTGTTCTCTAATGCTTTTGTTCCAGTAGATTCTTTGGAGGAATTTGAATAGGTGTTGAATTTTGCATCCAGGTTTGCAAGAGGAAAAGACAAAGGTTATTTTGGGTTTTCTGGAGCTGGGGGAAAAGTGTAGACTCTGGCCTCTAGATCACAGAGAAAAGAGCACAGAAAGAGAACTCCAGTTAAAGGTGACGGACTGAGCCACATATAAGTCCACTTCCTCCTGAAATCCCTCTTAAAAAATGGGAAAACACAAAGCTTCAAGGTAAAAAGATATAGAAAAAGATGAAGGCCACCCAAATGAGAAAAAACAGAAGCTATTTACTCAGAACTTGCTGTGGCAGGGAGTCAGCCACCATCACTTCTGTTTGGCAAAGACTCAAAGGCAGGCAGAGAAATGGGAAATCTTTATAGTGAAAACAAGGGAAGGCTTTAGATATTCTCTGAATGGAGTTCATTGTCATGGGGAAGCTAGGGATACGCTAAATGGAAGCCAGGCTTCTTCTGTGATTGTTTTGGCTTTCTCTGTTTGGTCCTGTGTTGGAAGTGGGGGCAAGATATAAGGAAGCTGACTCACTGACACTTCTGGGCTGACTGCCCCAGAGGCTGGTTGCCTGCCGTGGAGATTAGGGGTCAGTGTTCTATTGTCATACGTGGTATGGCTATTTGTCCATTTGTATAGTCAGTCTCTCATGGAACAGGACATAAAATCACTAACATTTTGGAAGCTGGAAAGCAGAAGGATGGTGGGAACTGACTTAGCAGACTCATCATCTGTCAAAGGACAGGCTAAGAGCAAGCCTGCTTTGTCCCAGAGAACCACCAAAAGACTCTAGAATTGGCAGCACCAGGTACCTCAAGAAGCAGGTAAAAGTTGGGACTAAAAGCACAATAATTGGTTAAAAGTCTACTTCGGAAGCAGACCACCAGCTCCTCCCTAGCTCCCAAGTCACTCCCCTACGGGCCCCTGCAGAAGGTTTAGGATTGATTTCCTGGAGAGGGTAGAGGTTATGTTATCTAGTTAAGGATAGGGGTGCCATGCTAGTAATATGAGAATTCAGTGAAAATCACTTCTTTCGAGACTCCTGCATTACTCTCTCACATCAGCAACCAATGTTAGAAACCAAGTGTTGAAGAAAAATTTTCAGATAATTTTGATATGAGCATGTATCAAAATTTCATTATCATCTTGCAATAAGGAAGAAGCTCTGTAGTAGGATATGGGAGAAAGTGTGAAATACTTTTAAATGAACCAAAAGATTACTGGGAAATTGGAAACTATGCATTGTTTTAAATATACTCTTGCCACTTATCAGATTCTATGGGATTTATGCCTTTTACTGACTTTGAACTGTTTTACAAAACTGAAGAGATATAAGCTAATTTGTAAAAAAAAAAAAAACTAATAGTAATGCAAATAATTATTGTCTTTATATTTGCAAATAAATTCTGTTAGGTGAAGCTTCTATTGACGTCCCTGCCCCCGACACCCTCTAATAAGCGAGCTTTGCATCTATTAAGAAAATTGGTTTCAACATTTCCCATGGGCTTAGATACTTGTCTGGTCTTTGGATGTTCCTTTGAACTGACTGTAACATCTTTTCCCATTCCCTCATTAATTAATGAGTTAAATTAAATCTTTGACACATTCATTTCATATCTGCACCTATCATGATTTTTTTAAAACTATTATCCTTTAAGAAGTTAAATTCAAAGATTTACTTTTGGTAGGGATATCTGAGAGGAAGAGATTGGTTAGAAAATCATTTTAGAGTAGATACAAAAAAGAAAAGTATATTTGGTAAAACTCACTATACTCTTAACTGAAGGGTGAGTGGGTGCATAACTGGTTTCTCAGAAGTTATAATCCCATTAGTTGTGAGCATTTAATCAGTAATTCTAATTTCTTCCTGGAAAGAGGCTGTAAATTACATTACGCAAAAATTGCATCTTGGTCCTAGTTTGGACTTTTTTCTTTTACAGATGATGATTCCCACATCTCCAGTCCAAAGCTGTGTCTCTAAATACTTATTATACCAATGCTACTCAAAATACTGGGCTGAAATGAGCAAATGACCTTGCTATGGAATGTAAATCAGCATTCTGCTTCCTTCACTGAAAAATCTTCCAACAAAAATGTGAAGGGAACTTAACATTGTGCTTGCTGACATAGGTAGTTTATACTTTGGCACAAGCTTTTATCTTGTTGAGGATTGATAAAAACAGATTGCACATAATGGTGGTATGTATCAAAAATGGAATATCATTCAGCCTTAGAAAGGAATTAAATTATAATACATGCTACAACATGGATGAACCTTGAATACATCATGCTAAGTGAATAACACAAAAGGACAAATAATGTATGATTTCACTTATACGAAGTAGCTAGAACAGTCAGATTCATGGTGGTGGCCAGGGGCTGGGTGAAGGAGGGATGAGGAGTCATTGTTTAATGGTACAGAGTTTCAGTTTAGGATGATGAAAAAGTTCTGGAGATAGTGATGACAATCGCAAAGCAACATGAATGTAATATAACTAATGCCACAGAACTGTATACTTAAAAATGGTTAAAATGGTCAATTTTAAGATATTTTATACATTTATTTACCTGCCACAATTTAAAACATGATTAAAATGATAAATTTTATCTTGTGTATTTTGCCACAATTTTTAAAAATTGCATACTAGCTAATCCAGAGACTACACTTTGAATTATACTATATTAGACTCCAGGTTTCTCCAACTAAATTTATCAATTGCAACAGATTTTTTTACTCACTACAAGCTACCTCCTCTCTACTCCCCACTCCACATATATTCTACCTCTTTCTCCACTATTCATTTGGTTACTAATACTGGAAACCTGTGAAATATTCTAGGCTCCTTCCTCTCCCTCATCTTTTTGTATGTAATCTAATAATGGTTGTCTAACTATGCTGATTGTAAAGAAATTGTTCCTCAGCTTCAAACCCTCCGACCTCTGCTCTCTCTTTTGGTGCTGGGCTAGGTCTCTGCAATTCACATATTTCCTTTGCCAGCCTGGCTCTCCGTTAGGTTCTGCCAATAGTGGGAGATCAGAGACAGAAATAAGGGAGAAAGGATTTGCTCCTTCCTGTTCACTTCCTTTTTCTATCAGTGTCACCCAGGCAACAGTTCTTCATGCCAGCAGCAGCGGTTGGTTCCAGCTTTGGACTTCTTTCCATATTCCCAGAAGGAGGCTTATCACATTCCTCAGAGATACCAGTACCAGCCAGCCAGCCAACCTCCTCAGCGGTCTGAGTCCTGACAGACCTCGGGATTCAGGTCCCTCCTCTGAGCCACTGAGGTACCAGTATAAGGTCAGTACAAGGCAGCATGTTCTCCTCAGGGTCTGGATTCCACCTCTAAGACCCTTCCTTCAAGTGCTTGGTCCCAATAACCCCAACCTTGACCTTTTATTTCTCCATCTACTGCTTGCAGTTACTACTTTCTCTGTTTCACTTTCCCTTTTCAATTCTCCAACACCTGTGATAGCTCTAATAACTCTTTGTGTTAATTTCCTCAGATAACTGCTGCAGTTTCTGTTTCTTTATTGAATCCTAATACAGAAAATAGTCTAAGAGTGGTTCTAAGAAACAGACTTTCAGATACAGGATTTCGGGTTGATTTGGTCATATCATTAAATTCAAACTCAATGTTGAGCAACTCATCAACGGGAAATGAGACGTAATGACATCATTTTATCACCTTTAGTCATTTGTGTTGAAGTGCCCACTAACGCAAATGCTTTGGAGCCATATTTGACTGATGGTAATGGTGACTATAACAACTGTAGGCTGGGAGTGACTTTATTTGCACGCACTGAAGAACTTACATAAAGAAATGAAAAGTTCAAGTCATTAAACATTCAGTTCAAGGCACGACAAAAGCTTCTATGGCAGCCCTAAAAGAACCCCTTAGTTTTTGCACCTGAAGGCTAAATCAAACATAAAATTTAATTGTGCAGGTTTCAGAATTACAACAGAAGTTGATTTCATAGCCTTGCCAAAACTCTAGTGAAAGATGGAGCATTGTTTGGGAAGGGTATGACACTGAAACTTGGAATGGGGACATTAGGAACACAAACAAAGTTAAGATTCTAGAATGCCCAAATCTCTCCAGTAGAAACAGCCCTTCATCCCTTGCTTAAAAGTCCTGTAATTATATCATCTGCAGGATGTCTATGTTCCCCAAGTTTCACTCCAACCACTCATTGTTAGCTGTAGATCAGGGTTTCGCAATGGCTGTGGATAATTCTTTGTTGTGAGATGTCCTGTGCATTGTAAGATATTTAGCAGCATTCTTGACCTCTATCCACTAGATCCAGTAGCAGCTTCCCCAGCCTGAGTTGTGACAACCAAAAATATTTCCAGACATTTCCAAAGGTACCCTTAGAGGAAAAAATCATCCCCAGCTGAGGACCACTGCTCTAGATCCATAACCAGGGTCAGATCGCAACATTTTCCACGGTCTGACTGGGAAGAAATGACTTGTACTTAATGTTGCAATACTTTGCTGATTTATATTTGAAGAAACTTGGAGAATATGTGGAAGAATGGATTCTTCCTTTCCAAGAAGGAAATAAATAAAGAAGACAAAATGTAATATTAGATTCGGTTGAACAGTTGATATAGGCACTCATCACAATTCTAAATTTACTGTGTTATCTGTGCAGCTGGAAATGACTCTAACAGTTGGTTGACTGAAACTGCATTTTAGTAGTGGCCTATATTCAATAAAGTTGAGATGCAAAACCTTCCTGGCATACTTAGAAGGAATCCAAAGGCTTAAGGAGATAGAAATGTTGGAGTGGATCTATCATGTATGAATTGCCACCCCCTCACTCTCTCATCTGAGAAATCCCAGAGGACACTCCCTTCTCTAAAGCACTGAGAAATACATTAGTGAATGGGCACCAGTATCCTTGTAAATTATTTGGTGACTGTTTTCTGTAGACAGGTTTCACGAAGGGAGAAGTTATAGTTGAGATGGGTTCCCTGATTGCAGTGGAGATGCTGGGATCTTGAAGTAGCAGAGGTCAAAGACTGTGAGTGAAGAGTCAATGTATGGACTTCCTTCCAAAGAGTACAGCAAGGAACGAGGAGGAAAAAAGAGTCACTTTACAGTGTTGAAACTTGACAAATGCTACCTCAGCCAGGTTATCAAGGCAGTAAGTCATGCTGACAGTACATACTTGCCTAAATAAACTAGGGCTGCCATAACAAGAGAGCTTGGACTGGATGGTTTAAAGAACAGAAATCTATTTTCTCACAGTTCTGAAGGCTGTGCCAGCCAATTCTGTTTCTGCTGAGACTTCTTTTCCTGACTTGTATATGGCTACCTTCTCACTGTGTCCTCACATGATGGAAAGAGAGAGCCCTCTGGTATCTCTTCTTATAAGGGCACTAATCCTATTGGATCAGGGCCCCTCCATTATTACTTCTTTTAACCTTATTACCTCCTATAGGCCCTATCTCCAAAAACAGTCAAATTCGGGCTTAGGGCTTCGACATATGAATTTGGGGCAAGGGGACAGGGGATGACACAATTCAGTCCATATAATACCCTGGATATAATGTGATGAAAATGCACTTTACCTCTGTGGCCTTTCTCCCAAAAACACATAACCTCAGTCTAATCATGAGATAAACATCAAACAAATCCCAGTTGAGTGACGTTCTACAGAATACTTGACCAGTACTCTTCGAAACTGCCAAGGTCATCAAAAACAATGAAAAGTCTGAGAAACTGTCACAACCAAGAGGAACATAAGAAGACATGTCAACTGAATGTAAAGCGGATCCCCTGATGAGATCCTGGAACACAAAGGTAATCTGATGTATGGATTTTAATAATAATGTAATGATATGGGTTCATTAATTATGACAAATATACTGTACTAAGATAAGATGTTAATAATAGAGGAAATTGGGTATGGGGTGTATAGGAACTCTTTAATCTACCTTCACAAGTTTTCTGTAATCTGAAATGTTACTGGAGTTCCACTTATGGTATGTCCTAGTAAGCTCCTGTACTGGACTAGACATGGACTCTAGACAAAATACACCACAAGCCAACTCTCTGAAGGCACTGGGAGTGAAAAAAGAAGCAGATAGATTCTGACAGGAGGTCAACACCTACAAGATAGCAATAGCATGGGATGAATTTTCTATGTTTTATAATGGTCTTTAACCTGAAGGCAGGCTTCATCCAGAGTTACTTAGAGTGCTAAAACACTGATAGAAAATTCATAGTCTTTCTGAAAAACCAGAGGAGAGAGTTGGAGGGACCCACAGCTGCTGGACAGTGAGAGGAGAATCCAAGAAAGCAGTGAACTAGACAGAGGGAGCCACATAATTTGTGTTTAAACACTGTTCAACTTCTGGTAAACCGCTGAATTGCATATTTTCAGGGCAGACTGCAAGCAGCCCAACCAAAGATAAAACAACTGAACTGAAATTTGTGCTGCAGCCCAAAAACAGTTTGCAGTTTGAATCATCCCTAATAGCATGTTAAAACAAACAACCACCACCACAACAAAACTGACACTCTTTAAAAAAAAATAACTATCAGACATCTAATAGAGACTAGATAGAATTTAGTCTCCACAACAATTCAAAATTACTTGACATATGAGGAAATAAGATGATGTATTACATCTTCTTCTCAAGAGAAAAGACAATCAACAGAGAGGGATACCAACATGATACAGTTGCTGCAATTAGCAAAGTTTTTTTTTTTTTTTTTTTTTTTGCGGTACGTGGGCCTATCACTGTTGTGGCCTCTCCCACTGCGGAGCACAGGCTCCGGATGCGCAGGCTCAGCGGCCATGGCTCATGGGCCTAGCCGCTCCGCAGCATGTGGGATCTTCCTGGACCAGGGCATGAACCCGTGTCCCCTGCACCGGCAGGTGGACTCTCAACCACTGCGCCACCAGGGAAGCCCTAGCAAAGATTTTAAGCCAGATATTATAGCCATTTTAAATGATAAAAAGGAAAAATGTCCATAATGTACAGAAGGATAGGACATCTCAGAAGACAAATTGAAATGATAGTAAAGAACCAAATGGAAATTTCAGAACTAAAAAAAAAAATCTGAAATAAAAAATTCACTGTAATGCTGTGGAGCAACTAAGCCCGTGTGCCACAGCTACTGAGCCTGTGCTCTAGAACCCACGAGCCACAACTACTGAAGCCCGCACACCTAGAGCCCATGCTCTGGAACAAGAGAAGCCACTGTAATGAGAAGCCCGTGCACCACAAAGAAGAGTAGCCCCTGCTCACTGCAACTAGAGAAAGCCCATGCACAGCAACAAAGACCCAACACAGCCAAAAATAAATAAATAAATTTATATAAAAAAAAAATTCACTGGATAAAAGTAACAACAGAGTAGAGTTGACCAAAGAGTCAGTTTAACTTGAAGACAGGTTAATAGGAATAATCCAATATGAAAAACAGAAATGAAAAATCATTGGAAAGAAAATGAACAGAGCTTCAGAGGTCACAGGAAACATTAAAAAAATCTAATGTATATTAAACTGGAGTCTCAGAAGGAGAGGAGAGAGAGAAAAAGAGACAGAAAACAATATTTGAAGGTACAATGATCAAATGATCAAAAATTTCCCAAATTTGTGATCGACATACATTTACAGGCCCAAAGATTTCAATAAATCCCAAGCTGTGTAAATTCAAAGAAAACCATGCCTAGGCATAGTATATTCAAACTGCTGAAAACCAGAAAAAGAGCATGTCCTGAAAACAGCAAGAGAAAAATGACTCATTACATACAAGAGAATGATGAATCAAAAAACTACTAATTTTCACCAGAAACAATGGAGGACAGAAGACAGTGGACTGACATTTTTTAAGTGCTGAAAGAAGACACTGACAACCCATAATTCTATACCTAGGGAGAACATCCTTCAGAATGAAGGCAAAATAAAAACTTTAAGATTAAAAAAAAAGTTTTAAGAATCTATCACCAGCAAGACTGTACTACAAGAAATACTAAAGGAAGTTCTTTGGACTAAGAAGAAATGGTACCTGGCATAAAATCAGCTCTTTAGGAGGAATGAGGGGCATCAGAAATGGTATATATCTGGGTAAATAGACAAGAGATTTTTTTCCCACTCATAATTAAAAAACAAAAACAAAATCGTATGACTGTTTAAAGCAAAAATTGTCTTGTTGGGTTTATAACATTTGTAGCTGTAATACATAAGATAACTATAGCATAAAAGATGGGGAATAGAAAATTGATCTGTAGACTTGCAAGTCTTCTACATTCTATGTAAAGTGGTAAAATATTAACTAAGTAGACTGGGAAAAGTTAAGGATGTAGGGCTTCCCTGGTGGCGCAGTGGTTAAGAATCTGCCTGCCAATGCAGGGAACACGGGTTCGAGCCCTGGTCCAGGAAGATCCCACATGCTGTGGAGCAACGAAGCCCGTGCACCACAACTACTGAGCCTGCGTTCTAGAGTCCGTGAGCCACAACTACTGAGCCAGCATGCCACAACTACTGAAGCCCGCGTGCCTAGAGCCTGTGCTCCGCAACAAGAGAAGCCACCACAATGAGAAGCCCATGCACTGCAACGAAGCGTAGTCCCCGCTTGCCGCAGCTAGGGAAAGCCCACACGCAGCAATGAAGACCCAACACAGTCAAAACTAAAAATAAATAAAAATTAATTAATTTTTTAAAAAAGTTAAGGATGTAAAGAGAAATACCTAGAACAGGGACTTCCCTGGTGGTGCAGTGTTAAGACTGGTGGAGTTAAGTCTCCACGCTCCCAAGGCAGGGGGCCTGGGTTTGATCCCTGCTCAGGTAACCAGATCCCACAGGCATGCTGCAACTAAGAGTTTGCATACCACAACTAAGGAGCCTGTCTGCCACAACTAAGACACGGCACAACAAAATAAATATTTAAAAAATAAATAAATAAAAATTAAAAATTTCTAAAAAAAAGAAATACCTAGAACAACTTTTTAAAAATATGTTTATTTTATTCATTTATTTATTTGGCTGTGCCAGGTCTTAGTTGTGGCATGCGGGATCTTTTAGTTAAGGCATGTGGAATCTAGTTCCCTGACCAGGGATCGAACCTGGGCCCCCTACATTGGGAGCACGTAGTCTTACCCACTGGACCACCAGGGAAGTTCCTAGAACAACTAACTACTAAAAATGTAATGTAAAGAGGTATAGCTAAAAAGTCAATAGATAAATTAAAATTAAATTTTAAAATATTTAAATAGTTGAAAAGAAGACAAAAAGGAAAAAAAGAGGCACAACAACTCAGAGGAGACAAATAGAAAACAAATGATAAAATAGAAGGCCAAAATCCAAACATGTTAATAATTACATTAAATGTTAATGTATTAAACACTTCAACTGACAGGCAGAATTGCTTCATAAAAAGGCAAACTACACTATTTACTACCTATAAAATATACACTTAAAAATATAAAGACAGATAGTTTGAAAGTAAATAGATAGAAAAAGACATGCAAACAGTAAGTGTACAAAAGTGGAGTGGCTGTATTAATATCAGATAAAACAGATTTTAAGATAAAAAGTACTACAGGAGATAAAAGGGGGCATTTTGTAATAACAAAAGGTCAATATATTGGAAGTCATAACAATTATAAATGTGTATATGCCTAATAACAGAGCTTCCAAATATATGAAACAAAAATTAACAGAATTAAAAGGGAGGGGACTTCCCTGGTGGCACAGTGGTTAAGAATCCACCTGCCAACGGGGTGGATATGGGTTTGACCCCTGGTCCGGGAAGATCCCACATGCCGCAGAGCAACTAACCCATGTGCCACAACTACTGAGTCTGCACTCTAGAGCCCGCGAGCCACAACTACTGAGCCCTTGTGCCACAACTACTGAAGCCCTCGCGCGTAGAGCCTGTGCTCCGCAACAAGAGAAGCCACTGCAGTGAGAAGCCCGTGCACCGCAACGAAGAGTAGCTCTCGCTCACCACAACTAGAGAAAGCCCGTGCACAGCAACAAAGACCCAATGCAGCCAAAAATAAATAAATAAAATAAATTTTAAAAGTGAAATGGACAATTCCATAGTCTTAATTGAAGATTTTAACATATCTCTCTAGGCAACTGATAGTCCAACCAGGTAGAAAATCTTCAAAGACATATACGAACTGAACAACACTATCACCTATTTTGTCATAATTGATATTTATAGAATGCTACACCCAACAACTGCAAAATACACTCTTTTCACGTGCAAATGATATGTTTACCAGGAAAGACTGCATGTTAAGCCATAAAACATATTTTAAACATTGAAATTTTAAAGAGTATTTCTCTAACAATGGAATTAAATTACAAATAAATAATAACATTCTAAGAAAACTCAAAATATTTGGAAATCAATCTACACACTTCTAAATAATCCACAAGTCAAAAAAATCAAGATAAATTAGAAGATAATGAAAATAAAACATTTGATATTTGTGGGATACAGATAAAGGAGTTTTTAGAGGGAAATTTATGGTTTTAAATATTTTACATTCAAAAATAAGAGAGACTTCCCTGGTGGTCCAGTGGGTAAGACTCCATGCTCCCAATGCAGGGGGCCTGGTTTGATCCCTGGTCAGGGAACTAGATCCTGCATGCATGCCGCAACTAAGAAGCCCATGTGTCACAACTAAGACCTGGTACAGCCAAAATAAATAAATATTTAAAAAGAAAAACACACACAAAAGGAAGAAAGAGCAAAAATCAACAATCTAAGTTTCCACCAGGAGGAATTAGAAAAACAAGAGCAAATTAAGCCCAAGGAAAATAGAAGGAAATAATCAAGATAAGAGTAGAAATCAACAAAATAGAAAATGGGCATATAATCCATGAAAACAAAGGCTATTTTAAAAAATTGATCAATAGGAATCACAAGCCTCTAGCCAGATTGATCAAGAAAAAAAGAGAAAAAAGAAAAGAAAAAAGGGAGAGGACAAAAATTATCTCAGGATTTTAAAGTTGGCTTAACATTTGAAAATCAACCCATGTAATTTACCCGAATCATGCCTGATTTACAGATAATTCTGCGCCAAAGAGAAGACACAGCTGTAGCATTACAGCCCCCAATAGGAGTTTCCTTAAAAGACAGTGGTGAAGTAAATCCTCCCAGTGGGCAGATCTTCAAGAAATACACTTGGTTGTCCACTTTATCTGAACTGAAGAATGGCCAGAACACACCTACCCTGACTAATGGGCAGTTGCTTACAGCTTCACAATACGCTTAGGGAACTGGAAAGAACAGCGGCATTGGAAGGTAAGTAGAAAGAAGGTATGGGGAAGGGGTATGTGAATGGACCTCTCAGATAAGCAGAATGTAATACATGTCTCATAAAAATGCTCACAAAAGGGCATCCACTGCAGAGGAGGCTGTCAGTCAAGTGGACAAGATGACACTTAGTATGAATATCACTTCATTTCTTTCTCCAGACACAATAGTGTTTGCTCAATGAGCTCAGGTACAATGTGGCCAAGTCGTGTGGACTCAGCAACATCAACTTCCTCTCAATAAGTCTGACCTAAGTAAGCTCCTCAGCAAGTCTAACACACCTATGATAAATACTGACTGGACCCTCAATACGACACTCCTAGGGGAAGCAGTCAGCCAACTGGTAGCACGTTGATTACACTGGACCCCTTATATAACAGCAATTGTCCTTCCCAGAATAGACATATATTATGGGTATGGATTTGTCTTCCCTGCTCATACGGTGCTTCTGTCAGCATCACTATCCAAGACTTGAACAGAATGCCTTATTTACTGTAATGGTGTTTCATACAGGGTTGCTTCTAATGGGAAGCATATTTCACTGTAAAAGAAGTGTGACAATGGGCTCATGTCTATGAAATTCATTGATCTTTCCATATACCTTATTAACCAAAAGCATGTGGCCTGATGGAGTGCTGGAATAGTCTACTAATGGCTTGATTTCAGCACCCTTGCCAGTGGGGAGATAGCATCTTGAAAGACTGGGATCATCTTATAAAATTCAATATATTCTTTAATATATAGTGCTATTTCTTCTACAGCCAGAATGCATGTATCCACAAATCAAGGGTTGGAAGTAGAAATGGCTTTTCTCATTCTTATACCTAATAATCCCCTTCCAGAATTTTTACTTCCCATGTCTGCAACTTTGAGTTCTGTTGGTTTGGAGGCCTTAGTACCCAACAGAGTAATGCTTCTACCATGAAACACAATAACAGTTCTTTTGAATGGGAAGTTAGATGCCCCCCTAGCCATTTTGGGCTCCTCATGTCACAGAACCAACAGCCAGGAAAGGATTACTCAAGGGAATTCCCTGGCGGTCCAGCAGTTAGGACTCAGCGCTTTCACTGCTGGGTCCCAGGTTCAATCCTCAGTCGGGCAACTAAGATTCCGAAAGGGGCACAGCCAAAAAAATAAAAGGACTGCTCAGCTGGGTGAGGTGATTGATCCTAATTACAAGGGGGAATTGGGTCTCTGTTACACAGGTACCCAAGAGTTTCTCTGGAACCCAAGAGATTCTCTGGGAAGCCTTTCAGCACTTCCACATCTAATAGAAAGATTAATGGAAAATTAGAGCAACCAGAAAAAAAGCAGGACCCTGAAGGGCATTTAGATTCTTCAGGAATGAAAGTGTGGTTCATCCCAGCAGCTAAAGAACTCAGGCCAGAAAAAGAGGTTCTAGGTGAGGGAAAGGAAATAATGAATGGATAGTGGAAGACAACATTTATAAATGTCAGTTATGGCCTTGTGACCACTTACAGAAATGAGCACAGTAATAGCTATGCATATTTTCTTCCAGCTTTTTATGTGTGTACATAAAAAGAATCTCTCTCCTGATTTTCCCTTATTGTTTTACATAAGGACTGCTGATGGTTGTTAACTTTACGATTTAGTCTTTTTTTTTTTTTTTTGGCCATGCCGCATTGCCCTCGGCAGTGAAAGCACAGAGCCCTAACCACTGGACTGCCAGGGAATTCCCTACAATTTAGTCTTTTGGTTTCAATCTATGCAGATAGGACCTTGGACTGAATATGAGAAGTAAATAACATTGCCTATATATAGACACTGTAACTATAACTCCATGGCAAGCATTCTTCCTGCCTCAGGACATTTGCATTTGCTATTTTCTCTGCTTAGAAGGCTCTTTCCCCAGATATCCCTGAGGGCTTCTCCTTGACCTTTTAATCTTTATTCAAATATCACTTTTCTCAGTGATGCTTTCTCTTTCCACCCTATTTAAACCTCAAAGTAGTTATCATCATTTAACATATTATATATATTTACTTGTTTACCTTATTGACTTTCTGTGCTCCACTCCCTTTAGAAAGTAAGCTCTTGAAGGGCAGGGACTATTATCCAGCTTGTTCACTGCTATACCCTCAGTACATAGAACAATGTAGACATGCAAGAGATATTTGTTGACTATGCAACATTATGTTATGCAGCAATTTTAAACAATGAGGTAGAGTTATAAATACTAAACAAAACTGTTATTCATGGTTTCCTCTCAGACATTTGGGGAGAGCATAAATATGGATTTTAACTTATTATCTAAGTTTAAATTTTTTTTTCAATGTTGGGAGACACGAACTTATTTGTCAACTTAGGGGGAAAAGCCAATAGAATTGGATGGTTTGGTTAATATATAGGAGAAAGGATAATTAATTGAGCAAAGTATGTGAGGAGGTAATGTGAGATGGTTCTACTGCACAGTGAAAGCACTGTGCTTGGATAAGAGGAGTGATAAGAGGCCTCCATGAGGAAGCCTGAAATTGAGGGAGTTCTCAACTGATAGCCTCCGTGATCCTTGTGAAACAGATGGATAGGCCAAGGCTGAGGGCAAGGGCTTAGAGAGTAGGCTCAATTTGTGAGTGTTTAGGAGAGGTGGCATGGTTATGTTAACATTATTTTATTTAATCCTCACATCAGTCCCATGAGGTATTATTATCTCCACTTTACAATATTATTGCATTTTACAAATACAGAAACAGAAGCACAGAAATTATGTAATTTGCAGAAGACTGCACAGCTGATGAACAATGGAGCCATTTTAGGAAGCTCTAACCCAGGTCTCTCTGACTTCAATCTGTCTTGGCCTCACATACCTCAGCAAAGAAGTGGAAATGGTCTCAAGCTACACCATCCTCTAACGTAATGGTCCCCATAGTGGAGTAGGATAGGCACATCCTGGGTGTGCGTGATGGTATACTGGGATATTAACAAAAAATGTTAGATTTCTATTTATACTTTTTAAGTCTAAAACAATAATAAAGAAATTCAGCTTTGCTACTATTTAACATACAGCTGGACACTGGCATCCTTATTTGGTCTGGATGCCAGCTGGCTATGAGTCATTTTGGTATCTTCAGGGAGACATAGGAGCTCCGCAGTGCAAATGGATTGATAGTCCTCACCCATATTATACTTTTTGTGCTTAAGCGATGACATCAGTATGTTCATTTTTATAGAACCAAGACTTTTATGTAGCAGAGTGTTCATAATACAGTGGTCTATGGTGAAAAGGGGATTGCTGACAAAGATATCTGGCTTCGCTCAGAGATTCGCTAAGTGTTTCTTGTCAGAGTATTAAAATAGTTGTCAGAACCTACAAATAACTTACACTTTTCTTTTTTTCTGCTGGGGAAGACAGTGGTGAGGGATAACGTATACTTTTCTTTTACAAAAAAATGAGCATTTGAATTTGCTAACTTTTTCAAATGTGGATGATGTTAATGATGATAAGGTGGCTGTCAGTAGTATGCAACTCTATAGATACTAAAAAACAATGTTTTAAACTCTTTTCCTTCAAGATAAAGTTGATAGTGTAATGAGTGACAAACAACTGCTTTTTGAAAGCTACTGTAAACGAATATTTTGGAAAATGATATTTAGAAGTCTTTCTATTTTGGTAGGGGTGTTTTTTTGCCAAAAAACATAGAAGTATGTCACTTATAAAATGTTCATATTTGCATGCATAAAACCTTGGAAATAGTTTTCTACTGTGTTTAAGAATCTTACGAATAAAAGAGATTCAGTGAATTTTAAATATATTTGCTAAAAATATAACATCTTCTGATTAATTTGCAAGTGTAACTGATTGATATAGAAGATAAAAATTAACTAGATGAATTTCAGTAAAATTCATCGGGACTGAAAAATTAATTTCATGTTTGAGTAAGCCCAGCCCGCTATTTTCCGTTTGCATCCTTTGTATTTTTGTGAGTTTCATTTCCATTAAAACGAAGTAATAAAGTAAACAGATCATAGAGGCAAACTTCAGAAATCATAAGATCATAGTGTGTTAAACCACCATTTCAAAAATAAAGCAGTCAATCAGATTGCTCTTGCTTAAAAAAAAAAAAGTTCATGGGAGCAAAAAGCGCTTTTCGTATAGAAAATAAACAAAATTTATATTTTAAAATAGTGTGTTTATTTCAGCTTCATCTCATCCTTTAGTTTTTAAATTTTTTTTTGTGGTACGCAGGCCTCTCACTGTTGTGGCCTCTCCCGTTGCGGAGCACAGGCTCCGGACGCGCCGGCTCAGCGGCCATGGCTCAGGGGCCCAGCCGCTCCACGGCATGTGGGATCTTCCCGGACCGGGGCATGAACCCGTGTCCCCTGCATCGGCAGGAGGACTCTCAACCACTGCGCCACCAGGGGGAAGCCCTAGTTTTTAAATTTTTAAACCTTTTTTGTGATTTAAAAATGTACAAATATATTAGGACAGTATTACATTATATACATATAACATGGGTGTATGTTAAATGTTGAAAGGAGAGTTTGTGATAAAAAATTTATAGATCATTGTTCAAATACATCATGGTTTCTCAACTTGAGCACTATTGACATTTTGGGCTGGAAAATGCTTTCTGTGGGGGCTGTCCTGTGCATTTTAAGATATTTGGCAGCATCCCTGGCTTCAACCCACCAGATCCCAATAGCACCCTTCCCCCCACAGTTATGACAATCAAAAAACTTCTCCAGACATGACAAATGTGCCCTTAGGGTAGAGTTACTAGATTTAGCAAAACAAAAAAGCAAAATAAAACAAAAACAACAGGACATATATTTTTCATCCCCTATTCTTTATTTATCTGAAATTCAAAAATTAACTGGCTTCGGGCTTCCTGATAGCTCAGTGGTTAAAAAACTGTCTGCCAATGCAGGGGACATGGGTTGGAGGCCTGGTCCGGGAAGATCCCACATGCCGCGGAGCAACAAAGCCCGTGCACCACAACTACTGAGCCTGCGCTCTAGAGCCTGCGAGCCACAACTACTGAAGCCCGGGTGCCTAGAGCCCGTGCTCCGCAACAAGAGAATCCACCACAGTGAGAAGCCCATCCACCGCACCTAGAGAAAGCCCGCGCAGCAAGGAAGATCCAACGCAGCCAAAAAAAAAAAAAAAAAAAAAAATTAACTGGCTTCTGGTGTTTTATCTGACAACCTTAGGGTGGGAGGGCAACTCCCTCCCCCGCTGAGAACCAAAGTGCTAATGTATTATTATGCCTATATTACTCTCTACAACCTTGCCTTTCTCTCAGCCTCACCCTACCTTCCAAACTCTTCCACTGTGCCCTCTAGAACTTAGTATCCACAGCCTGCAAAAGCCCCTGCAGTGTCAAGCTTTCTCTTCAATTTCTTAACTTTATTAAAATCTGACTCTCCCTTGAGGACACTATTTTCCTGTTGCCCCACCCAAATGGTGCTGTTTATACTCTCAGGTTCCACATACCTCTGGGATGAGAGCTGTACTGAAATTTGGGAGAAGCAAAAAATATAACTGGCGTTTCCAATGGAAAACTATGCATTCTTTAGAGCAGACATTTCCACGTTATCTGATTCTAGCTTTTTATTGCTTTGGAGGTATTTTACAACTTATGTAAACTGTATTTAACTGGTAACAAGGCAAAATAAATTCTGTCCAGTGGAAGCTCAATTAACTTTCCTTAAAAAATAGAAACTATCCCATTCTCCACCTTCTTAGTACTAAACATATAATCCTACTTTCACCAGTACCCATCCTGTTTTCCTGCCCTCCTGTTTTAATGGAGGGGTTGTCTTTCCTCCTAATTAGGGCCAAATTCTTTTCCTGTGTTTTGGATTCACTCAACCCTGCCTCCTCAGAACTCTTCCCTGTGGACTACACAGTCTGGTTTCATCTATATATCTTTTTCAATTTTTTTTTCTCCTCTGAATAGGACCCTCAATGGTTTCAAACATTCTTTTTTTTTTTTTTCTGTTAAAGAAAACAAAACAAAACCCTTCCTGGATCTTAGCTTCCCTTCTAGCTACTCCTCTAACTGCCTTCATTTCCTTTCCTTCCACTCACTGTTCAGCCAGTTCTCCTCTGGGGTCCTGCGTTATCACACCCATGAAGGACCTCTGATTGAGATCACTTATGTCTCACTGATAAAATCTTAGTGTCAACAAATCCAACATTTTTCAGTCATCTTATTGACTTTCCAACAACAACTGACACAATCTGACCACTCTCCCTTCTTGAAATGCTCTCTTTTCCAGCTTCCATGACAGTACTCTCCCAGTTTTTTTCTTATCCTTCTGACCACTCCTTCTGACTCCTTGTAAGTATATCCTCCTCTATCCATGCATTAACCCCAAGCATCTCTCAAAGCTCGGTTCTAGGCCTTCTTTTCTTTTCTTTCCAGTTAATACTTCTGAATATTCTTGTCCATGCCTAGGACTTTACCACCACCTCTTTATCAATGACCTCTGCCTTGACCATGCATCTGAACTCAGGTTACTTATCCATTCTTCTTGGAAGTCTCAGAGGCATCTCAAATTCAATGTATATATAACTGAACTCATGATTTTCTCCCTCAAAACTTAGCCTTTTCCAGGAGTTTTATTTCAATGAACAGTTATACAAAAACCTAGGCCCTGATGTCCCTCAACCCCTAATCTCTCCAATCCATCACCAAATTCTATCTTTTTATATTAGATCCATTTACTTCCAACTCTACTTTCACTAGATTTGTCCAAGCTACCATCTTCTCTCCCTGTGTACTCCTGTAAAATCTTCCTAATCATCTACTCTAATCCACTCTCAGCTCCCTCCATCCTTTCTTCTCATAGTAGCCAAAATAATCCTATAAAATGCATATCTGATCACATAAGCCCCTGTTAAAAACCCTTCGGTGACTCTTAAAGACCAAAATCTTCAACATGGCCAGGCCCCTGCATAATCTAGGCTGCATCCTCATCTGATATCATGTTCCATTCCAGCCATGCTTCAGCCACAATGAGTGCCTTCTAGGTCTCCCTCCACCCCCTCTACCCCCAGAGACTTTGCATGGGCTGTTGCCTTTGCTTAGAACACGGCCACCCAACTGCCCACTTGGCCACATTCACACCTGCCTTTCCTTCAGATCATAGCTCCCCTCAATGCCTCTAATAGGATTCTCCCATTTTAATCTCTCACCATCATCATCATAATAGCTGATATTCAGACATGTTTACTACACATCAGTCACTGATCTAAGGGCTCTACCAATAAGAATTTGTTATATATGGAAACTGAGTTACCACACACTTTTATGTACCATAACTGTAATTTTCCTCATGTGTAACATAGAATAATAATACTTTCTTCATAGGGTGGTTGAGAATATAAAATGAGTTAATATGTGTAAAGGACTTGGAACAGTGCCAGCCACATAATAAATGCTCAATAAATGTAAATGTTAGCAACTGTTAGTATTGTAATCTTACATTGACTGCATGATTACTTGATTAAAGTCTGTCTCTGTCTCATAAGTACTATGAACATTGGTCAGGGTCTTCTTTTTTTACCCACTATTATATTCCTTGTGTCTTCCTAGGGCATTGGTACATTGTAAATGCTCAAAAACATTTCTGGAGTTAATGAATAATAATTTGTGTCCAACCACGCAGGATTGTTACAAAGCTAAAAAAAGTATGTGAAGTACTTTTTAAAACTACATAGGCATAGAGAAATATTAAACATTTAAATGGTAAACTGTGATGGTAACTGTAACCATAACAGGAATCTTAGGAAAGGAAAACTAATGTGGCCTAAAATTGTTAGAAAAGAGGCTTGTGGAAGAAGAGGACTTCAAAGTATATATAGGATTTGAATGGATGAAGTGGACCTCAAAATATGTACAGGATTTGGTAGAGTAGTGTGAGCATATACGTATGCAGGGAAGAATGGGCTACCAGCCTACTTGGTGGATGTGTGATGAGGAGTAACAGGAAATATAATTATAGATACAGTGGAGACAAATCATGGAGGGACTTGATAGGCAGATAAAGGAGTCTGGACCTGATATGACAGAGAAGAGAGTATTGACCAGGCACATTTCAGGAAGATTCGTTCACCTATCAACTAGTGACCAGGACCTCTTCTTGATACTGTAGATTCAATGGTAATCAAAACAAACCATGAGGGACTTCCCTGGTGGCACAGTGGTTAAGAATCCACCTGCCAATGCAGGGGACATAGGTTCGAGCCCTGGTCCAGGAAGATCCCACATGCCGCAGAGCAACTAAGCCTGTGCGCCACAACTGCTGAGCCTGCGCTCTAGAGCCTGTGCCCTGCAACAAGAGAAGTCACCGCAATGAGAAGCCTCTGCACTGCAACAAAGAGAAGCCCCTGCTCGCGGCAACTAGAGAAAGCCCGTGCACAGCAACGAAGATCCAACACAGCCCAAAGTAAAATATAAATAAATTAATGTAAAAAAAAACAACCACCATGAAATAGAGACACAGATGTAGAGAACAAATGTATGGACACCAAGGGGGGAAAGAGCGGGGGACGAATTGGGAGATTGGGATTGACATATATACACTAATATGTATAAAATAGATAACTAATGAGAACCTGCTGTATAGCACAGGGAACTCTACTTCACTTCGCTCTACAGTAGAAACTAATCCAACATTGTAAAACAACCATATGCCAATTAAAAAAAAAATGGTGAAGGGATTTGACCAGGTGATTTCTGAGATCCCATGGGCTTTATCATTTTGTGATTTGAATAATGATTATCTTTTAGCAAGCTCATACTTCCAGCTCCAACTTAAGTGGGATCTATACTATAGTCAAGAATACTGGTGATACTATTTACATCTTGAGTTCATGTGGTTTGTTCAGAAGGGAGGGGAAACAAGTTTATAAATACATGCTGTGATCAGTTCATTTTCCAGGAGCCTGTCCTCGATGTCTTCTTGCTTCTCCTTCGTTATATTTTACTTTGGGGAAGGGGCATTGCCCAATTTTATTTTCTAAATGGTGTTTAGCAGACTGAAGATGCTCAATAAACATTATATATCCATGGAACCATCTCTGGAAAAGAAATCTTGGCTATGTGACTACATACCCAGTGCAATAAACAATAACTGTTTTAACCCATTCACCAGGGGTAATTCATGTGGAAACCTAAAATTAAAAATAAGTGAAAACAGCTGGCTCATGATGATTTTGTCAAGAAAACTTCAAATATACAAAACCCAGATGGCTGGCATAGAACAGCACAGAAGATACCAGTGAGTAAATATCAAATGAATAATCCTAGCCATTGAGAATTTCTGTTCACTTTCACTCCATAAAGGTTATTTCAAAGTGGATTTCTTCATTCATCATGAAGAATTATGCATGGAAACTGACAAAAGATTAATCTCCAATATTTACAAGCAGCTCATGCAGCTCAATATCAAAAAAAACAAAGAACCCAATCCAAAAATGGGCAGAAGACCTAAACAGACATTTCTCCAAAGAAGATATACAGATTGCCAACAAACACATGAAAGAATGCTCAACATCACTAATCATTAGAGAAATGCAAATCAAAACTACAATGAGGTATCACCTCACACCAGTCAGAATGGCCATCATCAAAAAATCTACAAACAGTAAATGCTGGAGAGGGTGTGGAGAAAAGGGAACTCTCTTGCACTGTTGGTGGGAATGTAAATTGATACAGCCACTATGCAGAACAGTATGGAGGTTCCTTAAAAAACTAAAAATAGAACTTCAATATGACCCAGCAATCCCACTACTGGGCATATACCCTGAGAAAACCAGAGTTCAAAAACAGTCATGTACCACAATGTTCATTGCAGCTCTATTTACAATAGCCAGGACATGGCAGCAACCTAAGTGTCCATCGACAGACTAATGGATAAAGAAGATGTGGCATATATACACAATGGAATATTACTCAGCCATAAAAAGAAACGAAATTGAGTTATTTGTAGTGAGGTGGATGGACCTAGAGTCTGTCATACAGAGTGAAGTAAGTCAGAAAGAGAAAAACAAATACCGTATGTTAATACATATATACGGAATCTTAAAAAAAAAAAAAAAGGTTATGCAGAACCTAGGGACAGGACAGGAGTAAAAACACAGACATAGAGAACGGACTTGAGGACACGGGGAGGGGGAAGGGTAAGCTGGGACGACGTGAGAGAGTGGCATGGACTTATATGCAGTACCAAATGTAAAATAGATAGCTAGTGGGAAGCAGCTGCATAGCACAGGGAGATCAGCTCAGTGCTTTGTGTCCACCTAGAGAGGTGGGATAGGGAGGGTGGGAGGGAGATGCAAGAGGGAGGAGATATGGGGATATATGTATACGTATAGCTGATTCACTTTGTTATAAAGCAGAAACTAACACACCATTGTAAAGCAATTATACTCCAATAAAGATGTTAAAAAATTTTTTTCAAAAGACGAATTATGCATGGAAAACTTGAACGAAATGTCTGGAAAGTAAGTTGGATTGTGATTTGAAAATTCTAGTAACAAATGACTTTAATTACTGAATTCAATTACTTCACAGACTGGAAACTCACTTCAAGACCTGTGAAAAATGCCCCTTTTAAAAAAATGTATTAGAGGGAATTCCCTGGCAGTCCAGTGCTTACAGGGGGCACAGGTTCCATCCCCGGTCAGGGAACTAAAATCCCACAAGCCGCACGGTGTGGACAAAAAAAAAAAAAAGATATTAGAAATTAATAACAGAAGGAATTTTAGAAAGTTCACAATATGTGGAAATTAAACAATATATTCTCAACTAATGGGAGAAATCACAAGGGAAATCAGAAAATACCTTGAGATGAATGAAAACACACAACATACAAAAACTTATAGGATGCAGCTAACACAGTGCTTAGAAAGAAATTAATAGCTCTGAATATCTATATTAAAAAGAAAGATCTCAAATCAGTAACATAACCTTCCAATTTAAGAAATTAGAAAAAGACTAAACCCAAAGCAAGCAGAGGGAAGGAAATAAAGACTAGAGCAGAGGGCTTCCCTGGTGGCGCAGTGGTTGAGAGTCCGCCTGCCGATGCAGAGGACACAGGTTCGTGTCCCGGTCCAGGACGATCCCACATGCCGCAGAGCGGCTGGGCCCGTGAGCCATGGCCGCTGAGCCTGTGCGTCCAGAGCCTGTGCTCTGCAACGGGAGAGGCCACAACAGTGAGAGGCCTGCATACCGCAAAAAGAAAAAAAAAAAAAAAGACTAGAGCAGAAATAAATAAAATAGAGAAGCAAAAAACAATAAAGAGAATAAACAAAAACCAAAAGTTTGTTCTTTGAAAATATCAACAACATTGACAAGACAGCTGGACTGACCAAGAAAATAGAGAAGACTTAAATTACTAAAATCAGGAATGAAAGAGGTGCTATTACAACTTTACAGAAATAAAAAGAATTATAAGGGAATACTATCAACATGCCAACAAATTAGATAAGCAATATGAATTCCTAGAAACACCCAAACTACCAAAACTGAATAAAGAAGAAATAGAAAATCTGAATAGAACTATAACAAGAGATTGAATCAGTAATCAAAACCTTCCCACAAAGAAAAGCCCAGGCCAGGCAACTTCCCTAGTGAATCCTACCAAATGTTTAAAGAAGAATTAGCACTAATCCTTCACAAACTTTTCCAAAAAATAGCCAATGGACTTCCATCTCATTTTATAAGGCCAGTATTACCCTGATACCAAAACAAAAGACATCACAAGAAAACTGAAAACAAACATTTCTATGAATATAGTCACAAAAATCCTCAACAAAACACTAGCAAAGTGAATCCAGCAACATATAAAAACGATTACACACCATGACCAAGTAGAATTTATCTCAGGAATGTAAGATTGGTTTAACATATGAAAATCATATTAATAAAGGACAAAAACCATATGATCATCTCAGCATACAAAGAAAAAGCATTTGACAAAATCCAACATCCTTTCATGATAAAAACATTCTACGACTAGGAATAAAAAGGAAGTTCTGCAACCTGATAACTGAATCACATAAAATCCACAGCCTACACAATATTTAATGGTGACTGATATTAGGAACAAGACAAGATGTCTGCTCTTACTACTTCTATTCAACACTGTATTAGAGGTTCTAGCCAAGGCAATTAGATTAAAAAAAAGAGAAATAAACGGAACGTGGATTGAAAAGGAAGATGTAAAAGTATTTCTGTTAGCCCGTGACATGATTTTGTACATAAAAGTTTTAAGAAACCTACCTACCAATTAGAACTAATAAATGAGTTAAGTAAATTTGCAGGATACAAGGTCAATATACAAAAATCTATTGTGTATCTATACACTAGCAATTTTTAAAAATTAATTTATTTATCTTTGGCTGCATTGGGTCTTTGTTGCTGTGCATAGGCTTTCTCTAGTTGCGGCGGCGAGCGTGGGCTACTCTTTGTTGTGGTGCACGGGCCTCTCATTGCGGTGACTTCTCTTGTTGCAGAGCATGGGGTCTAGGCACGTGGGCTTCAGTAGTTGTGGTACGCGGGCTCTGCATTGTGGCGCCTGGGCTTAGTTGTTCCGCGGCATGTGGTATCTTCCCAGAACAGGGCTCTAACCCATGTTCCTTGCATTGACAGGCGGATTCTTAACCACTGCGCCACCAGGGAAGCCCATACACTAACAACTCAATGAAGGAAAGAACAGTCTTTTTAAAAAATGGTGTTGGGCTGATTAGATGTCCACATGGAAAGGAATAAAGTTGGACCATTACCTCACACTATATACAAAAATTAACTCAAAATGGATCATAGACCTAAATGTAAGAGTTAAGACTATAAAGCTCTTAGAAGTACTACAGGAGTAAATCTCTGTAACTTTGCATTAGGTGGGTTTCTCAGATATGGCACCAAAAGTACAAGTAACAAAAGAAAAAATATGTAATTAGACCTTAACAAAATTTTTAAACTTTTGTGATTCAAGGATACAATCAAGAAAATGAAAAGACAACTCACAATATGAGAAAACATATATAAAGATTATAATCTGATACGGGACTTGTGTCTAAAGTATGTAAAGAACTCTTACAACTCAGCAATAAAAGGACAAATAATTTTTAAATGGGCAAAGGATCTGAATAGACATTTCTCCAAAGAAGATATACAACTGGCCAATAAGCACATGAAAATATGCTCAACATCAAAGGCCATCACAGAATTGCAAATCAAAACCATAATGGGAAACCATTTCACCCACTTGTATGGCTATAATTAAAAAAAAAAAGATAGGCAATAACAGGCATTGGCAAGGATATGAAAAAACTGGAACCATGTTACGTTGCTGGTGGAAATGTAAAATGGTCAATTGCTTTGGAAAACAGTGTGGAAGTTCCTCACAAAGTTAAACATAGAGTTACCATATAACCCAGCAATTCCACTACTAGGTATATATACCCAAGATAAATGAAAACATGTCCACACAAAAATTTATACACAAATGTTAATAGCAGCATTATTCATAATGGCGAAAAAGTGGAACCAGCCCAGATGCCTATCAACGAAGAATGGAGAAACAAAACGTGGTATTGTCCATACAACTGAATATAATTTGGTCTAAGAAACAAATAGAGTACTGACACATGCTACAACAAATATAAACCTTGAAAACACTGTTAAATGAATGAGACCAGACACAAAGACCACATATTATATGATTCCACCCATATGTAACGTCCAGAATAGGCAAACCCAGAGAGAGTAAATAGATTAGTGGTTGCCAGGAGCTAAGAGGAGGGAGGAATGGGGAGTGACTGCTAATGTGAATGGGGTTTCTCTTTGGGGTAATGAAAATGTTCTGAAATTAGATAGTGGTAATGGTTGCACCACTTTGTGAATATACTAAAAAGCCATTGAATTGTGAACTTTAAAAACGTAAATTTTATGGTATATCAATTATATCTAATAAAATTATTATCATTTTTAAAAATTTATTTATTTTAGGCTGCGCTGGATCTTCGTTGCTGCATGCAGGCTTTCTCTAGTTGCGGCAAGTGGGGGCTACTCTTCGTTGTGGTGCACGGGCTTCTCATTGCAGTGGCTTCTCTTGTTGTGGAGCACCGGTTACAGATGCGCGGGCTTCAGTAGTTGCAGCATGCGGGCTCAGTACTTGTGGCTTGCGGGTTCTAGAGCGCAGGCTCAGTAGTTGTGGTGCACAGGCTTAGTTGCTCCACAGCATGTGGGATCTTCCCGGACCAGGGCTCAAACCCATGTCCCCTGCATTGGCAGGCAGATTCTTAACCACTGCGCCACCAGGAAAGCCCTTAAATTATCATTTAAAAAGAATGGATGTATGTCCTATAGATCTTGTTGGAGGAATTTGCATTTAAATAGATATTTCTTTTTTTTCCCAAATTAAAATTGACTGTTGTCTGTTTGAAATGACCAATAACTTATCCTTTAAAATGACATTACAGTTAAATTATACATATATTTGATGCATTGATCGTTGTCTAAATTAATATCTCTTATCTATGAGTAGCAGTTTATTTTAAAGTTGAAAATATTTTGAAGTGAAAAATTTCTGAGATGCTAGTATCCATACATAGCCCTTAATATGCTAAAATTTAGTAAATGTGTGAGAAACGGCTTAGCATTTTCTTAGGTTATTTTTTAAAACAAACAATTTCTAATATTTGAACATTTCCTTAGCATCTAGTGCTTTTAAAGATTCTTTACTTTTTCTTTAGTGATATCAGGGCCAAGCAAAATAGAAGTCAAAGAGTAAATGAATTTCTGGCAATTCTGTGTTTAATCAGTATTCAACTCATGGTGGAGCAATTAAGCAAGACTTCCCATGTTCAGTAATTTCCATATCTTGGTTTTTCCAGAATGAATTTTCAAAACAGTGTTTCCAGGCTTTCTGAATGTGAATGTTAATATACAGAAGTTTCTTGGCCTAGGTAAGAAAAATATGAATTTTTTACTTTTTCTCCCTCTTCCTCCACATAGTCTATGTACTGGAGAGATTACTCAGGAGTCCAATTTCATTTGCTATTTTTAAGCTAAGTACACTGGCTTTTTTTTTTTTTTTCTTAGCGGTACGCGGGCCTCTCACTGTTGTGGCCTCTCCCATTGCGGAGCACAGGCTCCAGACGCGCAGGCTCAGCGGCCATGGCTCACGGGTCCAGCCGCTCCGCAGCATGTGGGATCCTCCCGGACCGGGACACGAACCCGTGTCCCCTGCATCGGCAGGTGGACTCTCAACCACTGCGCCACCAGGGAAGCCCCACTGGCTTTATTTTACAATAAATGCCTATATCAAAAAGGCCAAGCTCATATGGTCATTGAAGTTAATTGTTTGTGTTATATCGTTATGTACATTATTAGTTTGCAATAAATGACACAAGGGACTATGTCAAATTCATAATAAAAGTAAACAGCTATGGTGGGGCTTGATCTTCTGAAGTTGGGTTATATTATAGCTAGGGTTGCCAGATTTAGCAAACAAAAATACATGATGCCCAATTAAATTTGAATTTCAGATAAACAATGAATAATAATTTCAGTATATCTCAAATACTACATGGGACATATTTATGCTAGAAAATTATTCATTGTTTATCTGAAATTCATACAGAACTGGGCATCCTGCATTTTATCTGGCAACTCTAATTACATGAATAAGAGAGGTTTTCTGGACTCTCCTTACAAAAAGCTGCCCAGACTATCAGTAGGATATGAACAGACTGAGAGGTCCCTACATTTCTGTCCTAGCTGGTCACTGAACAGTTAAGGAAGTATCCAGCAAAGTCCTAGAATTGGGCTGGCTTGTGATCGGATCCTGGTCTATTTTTAGGCTGAGATAAATGGGACAGTTATTCCAGGGATTGGGGAAAAGCGAGTCATATTTAAAATTGTGGAGAAGTATGTGCTTGAGAGGGGAGGGGAGGGTGTCATATATTGCCACAGTAAAGGCCACTTCAACCACATCATTACTGTGCACATCCACCCCACCCCAGGCAAAACAAAGTAGGTATAAATGATGTCCTATTAATTGGAAGGAGCCAGGGGGCTCCCTGTTTTTGAATGTGTGGATTGAGTATGTCAAGCAAACGAACAGTGAGATGGGAAACTGGCTTTGAAATCATCTCCACTGGAATGAAGCACAGCTACCTCAAACCCAATGCATCTGACACTGATGCATTACCTTCCCCTCCTCATTCTTCCCCTTTCCCTGACTTCATTCATGTATTCAACAAATATTTGAGTGGCTGCTCAGTTCCAGCATGTGCTAGCTCTGGCCATATACCCATGAGCAGAATAGGCATGGTCCCTGCTCTCAGAGAACTTACAGGGGGAACATGCTGATATAATCACGAAAATACATGTTTAATTACACATTAAGACATTGCTATGAAGAAAAGATGTTGGTTGCTATGAAGAAAAGGTGTTGGTTATAATCAAGATGGTATACCACTACTGATCTTTACGGTGCTATTATAATGAAGAAACACTATGAAGCATCCTAAGAATTAAACTTTTTAAAAGAAAGTATTACACATTTTCCTGTTTAGGGAAACAATATTCCATTAATATTCCAAGGCACTTAACACCTGTCTCCTCACTGGGGTCACCGCGGAGGCACCCAGACAACTGTAGTGCAGCTACTTCTGGCCTGGAACGCAGCTGCTAGTTAACAGCTGTACAGCCTCAGAGCTCCACACTCAAGGCCTTGAAGAGGGGCTCACCGCACCCAATTAAATAACATATATTTCTATTTTCGAATAATGCATCTTGTGTCTTGCAGATGTACCTGGAACTAATGAACAGAGGTACTTTCTGCTTACCTGAGCTTTCTCAACTCGGTTTTGGCAATTTTCTTTCAGTTAAAAATTCCTCCCCCCCACACACACTTTTTTCCCCATATACCACTTCATCATCTAACCGATGGAACCCAGTTTAGCCTTTTTCACTGAATGGCTGGAAGAAGGGAAAATTAGGAAACTGGATGGGGCGGGGGTAGTGTCAAAATTTTCTTTGGGGGGCCCCAAGCAACCTTACCCCGAGTGTCCAGTCCTAACTCCTGGTTCCTTTGCCTTGGACAGGGCTCGGGCGGCCCAAGGATGAGGCGAACTGAGGTAGAACAACCGGAGCCTCTGCCCGCAGTCCTCCCTCCACCTCTTTGCCACCTCGGGCTGCATTTTCCGGACCGGAAAAAAAAGAGCCGGGAGCACACTCGCCGCGGCGATGGACCGCCGGCCTCTGTAGGAGGAAGGCGAGTCCGCAGCCCCGCGGCCACTTTGATCGTTGCGCGCCTCCAACTTCACAGAGTGCACCGCTCAGGGGGTGCAGCCCGGCCTCCGCCCAGAGCGTCCCCGGTCCTCGCGCGGGGAGGAGCTGCGGCGGGAAAGCCGAGCCGCCGCCCGCGGTCTAGAGGCCACCCGCCCGAGTTTTTCCGGCCCTCAGCCCGCGGCGGGGGAGGAGCCGCCGCCACTCGCGTTCCCTGGCCCCCGTCGCCGCCGGCGGAAGGGCCGCGCGCTTCGCGGAAGCGCGGCCGCAGCTGAGGATCAGCTGCTGGAGGAGGCGGAGAAGGAGAAGGAGGAGCCTAGGGGAGGGGGAAGGGGAGGGAGGGGACCGTCAGGAAGCCGCGAACGCCACCGAGTGTCTGCACACCTCGCTCCGTCTGCTATGGCTGGTTAAAGAACCATCCGGATCGCAGCGCGGGGGGAGGGTCGGGTGGGGGGAGAGCGCCGGCCGCGCGTGAGGCCGAGGGAGGGGCGGCGGCGCGAGCGGCGGCGGCGGCGGTTCCAGCATGAAGAGGAGAGCTGGCCTGGGGGACAGCATGAGGTCAGTGGTGGGCTTCTTGTCCCAGCGGGGCTTGCATGGGGACCCCCTGCTCACTCAGGACTTTCAGAGGAGACGCCTGCGAGGCTGCAGAAACCTCTACAAGAAGGACCTCCTGGGCCACTTCGGCTGTGTCAATGCCATTGAATTCTCCAACAATGGAGGCCAGTGGCTGGTCTCAGGTAAATCAACCCCCTTCCCCTCCCCGCGCCTCCCGGCCCCCTTCCAACCTCCCCTTTCCGTTTTCCCTCGCCACCCTCCTCCTGCCCTCCGTCCCCACCCCCTCCCTCCTCAACCCCCCCTTCGGCGGTGGGAAGGTGGGTGTCAAATTAAAACCCTGGCGGGGGAGGGAGGGAGAGAGGGGTAGGAGAGGATGTCTTCTATAAAAAAGACCTAAAATGGTTGACAGGTCCTTAATTCGCTTTATCCCAAGTGTAAAGTGATCTCTCCTGATGACTGCGGTGGAAGTGTGGGTCGGGGAGGGGGGCGAGGTTGCCGCTTGACAAAGTTTGATGGGAAACTCTTCCTCCGCGTACTTTAAAAGGTGCTGGGGGCATTTGAGCGATTTGGTGGGGGAGGAGGCCGAGGCACGCCGGATGCCGGGGGCGGCGCGGGAGGAGCTCGAGCCCCTGTCTCCGTCGTCCCGGGAAGGGGCTTTGGGTCCGGGGGCCGGGCTGTGACAGGGCCGGCCGCCGGAGGGGTCGGGGCTGCGACTCCGAGTGAACGGAGGGGAGGTGACGAGCGGGTCCCCTTGGGCCGCCCCCTCGTCGCCCTCGGGCCCAGCGCCATCTCCTCGGGTCCTGCAGTGGCCTCTTCCGTATCTTGTTTTTCTTATGGCTTTGGGAGTGCCGAGGGCTCTGGAGGCCAAGGGGCACCGGCCTGAACTTGAATGCGCAACTTGCGAGGCAGGGGGTGGGGGGGTGGACGACCCCGGGAGACTTGTTGGCTGGAGCCCCGAGCCCGCACCCCCTTTCCCCGCGCCTGCCGTTGCAGGTGGTCTCCGCGCCTCCTCCTCCCGCCCAGCTGGGCTTGGTTGCCCCCCGGCTCCCCCTCCGGTGTTGGGTAAGTGGCGAAATCGAGGCCGGCGCTCTGGCCGGGCGGTGTAGGCCTCGCTCTCCCGGGGCTCCTAGCGACAGGCAGCTGAATCGATAGCCTATTGCTCCCGGGGAGGCCGGGGCCGGGCGGTGGCGGCGATAGCTGCTCCGGGGGAGGTGCTCCTGCCGCCCGTGGGGGCGCTCGCCGCCGCCGCCCTCATCACGGGGGTCGCGGGCCCCCGGCTGGCGAGAGGGGATGGGTTACGCTGGGGGCGGCTCCCCGAAACCCGGTTCAGGGGAGGAGAGCGAAGACGGCTGATCTGGCGTTCCCGCTCGCCTTCTGCCCTCCCAACCCCGTCCCTTTTCCTATATCGAGAGGGAGGAAGGGGGAGCCCAGCGCTGGACGTGGCGCTTCGCTTCACCCAGGCCGGTCCCCGAATGATTTTCTAATTTACGTCAGTGGGCAGCTCGCCAGAAACTTCTGGGATCATGGCAAAGCATCCGTCTTCTTCGCGAGTAACATTCGGAAGTGACACGGGGCGTGCAGTCCAGTTTGGGGGTAACAGAGATAAGACTTGTGATCATTTCATGATAAACCTTCTGGGGTTTCTCCAGAACTGACTTGACTTTTCCACTTCAGATCGTTTTCTCTTTGACTAGGTAGATTTTGGTCCTAGATCATCTCCTGAAGAAGTCTAATATTCCACTTCGAGACATACCCCAAACAAAAGCTTCCTTCCCCCACAGGGCCAAAAATTCCAGGGGGCAAAGATGGGGGAAGAGCTCTTTACAGAGCTCCCAGTTTTTTCCCCTGCTGCTACTTCTGTATTCATCATACTCCTGTCTACTTCCCAGACTGATGTATTCCAACAGACATGTTCCCAGACACAAGTAAATGCACCCTACAGGGTGAGGGAATTTAGGGGGTGCTATTACAGACTGAGCTAATCGTGTTGATTAAATCATAAATGTAGTCATACATTGCTCAATTTAACAGGCTTTTTATTTATTTATTTTAAACATCTTTATTGGAGTTTAATTGCTTTACAGTGGTGTGTTAGTTTCTGCTTTATAACAAAGTGAATCAACTATACATATATCCCCATATCTCCTCCCTCTTGCATCTCCCTCCCACCCTCCCTATCCCACCCCTCTAGGTGGTCACAAAGCACCGAGCTGATCTCCTTGTGCTATGCTGATCTCCCTGTGCTATTCGGCTGCTTCCCACTAGCTATTTTACATTTGGTAGTGTATATATGTCCGTGCCACTCTTTCACTTTGTCCCAGCTTACCCTTCCCCCTCCCCGTGTCCTCAAATCTGTTCTCTACGTCTGCGACGCTTTTTAAAAGTAACAGATTTATTAAGATATAATTCACATGCCATACATTTCATCCATTTAAAGTTCATTAACACTTTTTAAATATATATATTTATTTATTTGGGCTGCGCCGAGCCCCACTTGCCACCTCTAGTTCCCTGACCAGGGATGAACCCGGCCCCCTGCATTGGGATGGTGGAGTCTTACCCACTGGACCACCAGGGAAGTCCCCATTAACACTTTTTTAAAGATGCTAAAAAGTTGCCTCCATTTTCTACCAGTTAATCCTTGTGTAGTACCTTCCCCCATGAACCCAATTTTCTCTAGACTTGACCAGTTCATTTCCTTTATCTTAATTTTAGTCTGTAGAGGAGCAGGGTCCTTTCCACAGGCAGGCTCTAGTAAACCTTCTGGTTCTAGGCATTCATTTCCTCTTTTCTAGACCTGAGTTGCCCATCTCCATCAGTACTTCCTGGGTTCCAACTTTCTTTGCCCCTTACTCCTCCTCCTTCCCGGCACGCTTCCTCTAGCTTAGTTCTTCCTGTTTCCTTTTTATCTACTCATGTCCTTGTTCCTAGTCTTCCAGTAGGCTTTTTCACCTGCCCCTCCAGTTTAGCTCAGCTACCGTTAGCTTTTCTTACTTGTTCCCTGAACGGTAGAATTAGCTTATTCACCATCTAGTATGAGTACAACTTATGCAACAGAAAGTTCCTCCTGTTCGCTTCAGATAAGGAAGCCCCCTCTGGGAGTCATAAATACACTTGTTAAAGCAAATTAAATTTTGTTCTGGGAAGTCCTTCAATAAGCTTCCCAAATTTAAAACTATTTAAGGTGTCTACATCTTATTTATCATTGTCCTCCTTTAGCAGTTAACACCTGAGGGGAGGAGCACATGGTATTTTGAGGCTAATGCTATCAATCCCTAATGTTTCACCAAAAATGTGGTGGGAGGCCAGACTCTAGGATGGTAATGAGATTACTTTTATACATTTTGTTGTAGTGCTTGTATCTTGTCTGGATTGGTTAAAGCTCTTGAAAGTGGTGATTAAAGTGAAAGTTTGTTCCACAGAAAAGGAGATCAGACTTGTGGTTACCAGAGGAGGGGGCGGGGGAGTTGGGCCGGTGGCAGGGGAATTGGATGAAGGCAAGTCAGAAGGTACAAACTTCCAGTTATAAGACAAACAGGTACTAGGGATGAAATGTATAATGTACAACATGATAAATATCATTAACACTGCTGTATGTTATATATGAAAGTTAAGAGAGTAAATCCTTCGAGTTCTTATCACAAGAAAATTTTTCTATTTCTGTAATTTTGTATCTATATAATAGAGTGAATTCACTAAACTTATTGGGATTATCATTTCATGATGTATGTAAGCCAAATCATTACACTGTACACCTTAAACTTATACAGTGCTGTATGTCAATTATATATCAAAACTGGAAGAAAAACAGTTTTTTAAAATGATAGATTGTTCATAGTTTGCTCACTGTTTTCATTTTCTAATTGTTTGGGCAGGCTCACGTTTCTTGTAACTGATACACTATTTGGGGTTTTTTGTTTTGTTTTTGTCTTTTTTTGTTCTTTTAATTTTATTTATTTATTTAGCCGCACAGCTCGGCCTATGGGATCTTAGTTCTCCGATCAGGGATTGAACCCGGGGCAGTGAAAGTGTCGAGTCCTAACTACTGAACTGCCCGGGAATTCCCTGACACACACTATTTGATAGAATTAACTTAGACCTAGGCCAAAAATAATATTTGCATGATTCCTATGGCCTTATAAAAATGCTGTTTGTTAAGGATACATCATCGCTTTTTTGTTCTAATAGCTAGCCCCTTTTCCAGGGCACAATGAGGCCAGCAGATATTAAGAGTAAAGCAGAGAAAACCAGGAAGGAGAAAAGGTGCTCAGCTGGGAAGTGAGTGTGTGACAGCAACAAGTGGGAGGATGTTTTTTTGACATTTTGAAATACAGAAGTATTTTAACCTAAAAAGTATTTTTCTTTTTTTTTTTTTGCGGTACGCGGGCCTCTCACTGTTGTGGCCTCTCCCGCTGCGGAGCACAGGCTCAGCGGCCATGGCTCACGGGCCCAGCCGCTCTGCGGCATGTATGATCTTCCCGGACCGGGGCACGAACCCATGTCCCCTGCATCGGCAGGCGGACTCTCAACCACTGCGCCACCAGGGAAGCCCTAAAAAGTATTTTTCTTTATTGCTGAAAGGGGCATTACTGTGATATCATGTAAGACAGTGTGGTATAGCATACACATGGTTAAAATCACTGCTGTGTCATTTAATGTGTAACTTTAGTCAAGCTGCTAAGCCTCTCTTTCCTGATTTAAGCAATGGGAATACTAGCACCCACCTGAAGGGCTGTTGTGACAGCTACATTAGGCAAAGTTTAGATTGGGTACTGAACAGAGTTCCTAGCCTTTCAGAAAAAATGCTGAGTTTGTTTTCTTTCCCCTTTGTACTTATAACTTGTGGTTTCATTATTAGCTGGTACTTGTTCTTACAGTGATGGTAATGGACATGTGCAAATGGGGCAGACAGGATAGTTTTGTGATTTTTTTGATGTGGAATGAGGAGGCACAATATGGTGGGGAAAGAGCCTGGGATTTGGTGTCACGTGGTATGTTGGAGGCTCTACCAGTCACAGATTGTACGAATTTAGGCAAGTTCCTTCATTCCTCATCAGTAAACGGGATTAACAAATTGCCCTCACTACCTAACAATGAGGTCTGTTCAATGAAATGTCATATGTGAAGGTACTTTGTGAACTATATGGGTTTGAGTGAACATTATTCTATAAAGGACAGCTTATGCCTGATGCAGTCTTATCTTAGAATATTTATGGGTGTTAGTTCTTTGAGAGATAAGGAACAACATTAAGTGCTACTTACAAGAGATTGTAACACCATCAAGGAGGTTATGCTAGTACACATATTTAAGGGATAGCCTGGGTTTACCTTTTAAGTCTTTGGTTGCATCTGATTCTTTCTTTAAATTGCCTCCATTGTCTCCTCTTAGGTTTCTCCTTTTCCCCAGAATGGAAATATGTTTGCTTAAAAGTCTTTTTATTTTCTCTTGGGGAAGGAGATGAACATCTTCTTGCATTCTGACTGCTAGACCAATCAGAATGTAGCTCTGGGGGAATTCCCTGGCGGTCCAGTGGTTAGGACTCAGCGCTTTCACTGCGGGGGTCAGGTTCAGTCCCTGGTTGGGAACTAAGATCCCACAAGCTGTGAGGCACAGTCAAAAAAAAGAGTGTAGCTCTGTATATATAACTCTCTGCTTTCTTATATCTTATAAATGGTTTTGGTAAATAGAATCTTAGCAGTAAATAAAAATATTCAGCTCTTTGGGATAAGAGTTGCTGTAATATTATTTACCCTGAATTGATGTGTAAGGCATTGGAACTTGTAGCACTAGCAGATTAATAGCCCATAGTGTGAAGTTTTGAGTTACAGTGAGAGATTATGATTTCTTTTTTAATGCTTATGACTAAATGTAGAAAAAGCACCCTCAGAAGCTTTTCAGATAGCATCAGCAACTATACTGTTTCAGAGTGTTAATTAAGTAGGAGTTGTGAATGGGGAGAGGCATTAAATTACTTGGGCATAATATTTATAATTGGACTCACTATTTAGTCCTATTTCTATTTCATATGGGTCTCCCATATTCTTATGGGATGTAAGTATCCACAGTTATATAGAGAGATTAAGAGTCATATAATAAGGACAGTGATGCATCTCACAGGGTTGTGGTGAGGATTGAATGAAATAACACCTGTAAAGTTTTTAGCACAAGGGCCTAGACCATGCTGTTGCTCTGGTTGCTACTGCTGCTGCAACTGTTACTACTGTAACAGTAGTAACACGGAGGCCCGCGTACCACAAAAAAAAAAAAAAAAAAGCTTTTGTAGTACGTACGTTTTTGCTTTTTTTTTTGCGGTACGCGGGCCTCTCACTGTTGTGGCCTCTCCCATTGCGGAGCACAGGCTCCGGATGCCCAGGCTCAGCGGCCATGGCTCACGGGCCCAGCCGCTCCGCGGCATGTGGGATCTTCCCGGACCGGGGCACGAACCCGTGTCCCCTGCATCGGCAGGCGGACTCTCAACCACTGCCCCACCAGGGAAGCCCAGTACATACATTTTGACATGGTGATTAGGGAATCAATTCTTGGATTTTCTTCTGGACTTTTCTGTTTACTGATAATGCATTGCTGTGAAGGTGTTAAATTTTATTCTTTGGTCTATTTATTAGTTCAACAAATAGTTGTTTTTTTTTTTTTTTTTTGCGGCATGCGGGCCTCTCACTGTTGTGACCTCTCCCGTTGCGGAGCATAGGCTCCAGACGCGTAGGCTCTGTAGTTGTGGCTCACGGGCCCAGTTGCTCCGCGGCATGTGGGATCTTCCCAGACCAGGGCTCGATCCCGTGTCCCCTGCATCGGCAGGCGGACTCTCAACCACTGCGCCACCAGGGAGGCCCCAGCAGGTTCTTATGTTATCCATTTTATACATATTAGTGTATATATGTCAATCCCAATCTCCCAATTCATCACACCACCAACCCCCACCCCTGCCACTTTCCCCCCTTGGTGTCCATACGTTTGTTCTCTACATCTGTGACTCTATTTCTGCCCTGCAAACCGGTTCATCTGTACCATTTTTCTAGGTTCCACATATATGAGTTAATATACGATATTTGTTTTTCTCTTTCTGACTTACTTCACTCTGCATGACAGACTCTAGATCCACCCACATCTCAACAAATGACCCAATTTCGTTTCATTTTATGGCTAAGTAATATTCCATTGTATATATGTACCACAGCTTCTTTATCCATTCATCTGTTAATGGACACTTAGGTTGCTTTCATGACCTGGATATTGTAAATAGTGCTGCAGTGAACATTGGGGTGCATGTGTCTTTTTGAATTATGTTTTTTTCTGGGTATATACCCGGTAATGGGATTGCTGGGTTGTATGGTAGTTCTCTTTTTAGTTTTTCTAAGGAACCTCCATACTGTTCTCCATAGTGGCTGTATCAGTTTTCATTCCCACCAACAGTGCAAGAGGGTTCCCTTTCTCCAAACCCTCTCCAGCATTTGTTGTTTGTAGATTTTCTGATGATGCCCCTTCTAACTGGTGTGAGGTGATACCTCATTGTACTTTTGATTTGCATTTCTCTAATAATCAGTAATGTTGAGCAGTTTTTCATGTGCTTCTTGGCCATCTGTATGTCTTCTTTGGAGAAATGTCTATTTAGGTTTTCTGCCCATTTTTCGATTGGGTTGTTTGTTTTTTTAATGTTGAGCTGCATGAGCTGTTTATATATTTTCGAGATTAATCCTTTGTCTGCTGATTCATTTGCAAATATTTTCTCCCATTCTGAGGGTTGTCTTTTTGTCTTGTTTGTAGTTTCCTTTGCTTTGCATAAGCTTTTAAGTTTCATTAGGTCCCATTTGTTTGTTTTTATTTCCGTTACTCTAGGAGGTGGATCAAAAAAGATCTTGCTGTGATTTATGTCAAAGAGTGTTCTTCCTGTGTTTTTCTCTAAGAGTTTTATACTGTCCAGTCTTACATTTAGGTCTCTAATCCATTTTGACTTTATTTTTATGTATGGTGTTATGGAGTGTTCTAATTTCATTCTTTTACATGTAGCTGTCCAGTTTTCCCAGCACCACTTATTGAAGAGACTGTCTTTTCTCCATTGTATGTCCTTGCCATAGGTGTGTGGGTTAGTTGACCATAGGTGTGTGGGTTTATCTCTGGGCTTTCTATCCTGTTCCATTGACCTATATTTCTGCTTTTGTGCCAGTACCATACTGTCTTGATTACTGTAGCTTTGTAGTATAGTCTGAAGTCAGGGAGTCTGATTCCTCCAGCTCCGTTTTTTTCCCTCAAGACTGCTTTGGCTCTTTGGGGTCTTTTGTGTCTCCATACAAATTTTAAGATTTTTTTGTTCTAGTTCTGTAAAAAATGCCATTGGTAATTTGATACGGATTGCATTGAATCTGTAGATTGCTTTGGGTAGTGTAGTCATTTGCACAATTTGATTCTTCCAGGTCAAGAACATGGTATGTCTCTCCATCTGTCTGTATCATCTTTAATTTCTTTCATCAGTGTCTTATACTTTTCTGAGTACAGGTCTTTTATCTCCTTAGGTACGTTTATTCCTAGGTATTTGATTCTTTTTGTTGCAATGGTGAATGGGATTGTTTCCTTAATTTCTCTTTCAGATTTTTTGTTGTTAGTTTATAGGAATGCAAGAGATTTCTGTGCACTAATTTTGTATCCTGCAACTTTACCAGATTCATTGATTAGCTCTAGTAGTTTTATGGTGGCATCTTTAGGATTCTCTGTGTGTAGTATCATGTCATCTGCAAACAGTGACAGTTTTACTTCTTCCTTTCCAATATGTATTCCTTTTATTTCTTTTTCTTCTCTGATTGCTGTGGCTAGGACTTCCAAAACTATGTTGAATAATAATGACAAGAGTGGACATCCTTGTCTTGTTCCTGATCTTAGAGGAATTGCTTTCAGTTTTTCACCATTGAGAATGATGTTTGCTGTGGGTTTGTAGTATATGGCCTTTATTATGTTGAGGTACTTTCCCTCTGTGCCCACTTTCTGGAGAGTTTTTATCATAAATAGGTGTTGAATTCTGTTAAAAGCTTTTTCTGCATCTATTGAGGTGATCATAAGGTTTTTTTCCTTCAATTTGTTAATATGGTGTATCACTTTGGTTGATTTGCATATATTGAAGAATCCTTGCATCCCTGGGATAAATCCCACTTGATCATGGTGTTGTTGGATTCTGTTTGCTGAGGATTTTTGCGTCTATATTCATCAGTGATATTGCTCTGTAATTATCTTTTTTTGTAGTATCTTTGTCTGGTTTTGGTATCAGGGTGATGGTGGCCTCATAGGATGAGTTTGGGAGTGTTCCTTCCTCTGCAATTTTTGGAATAGTTTGAGAAGGATGGGTGTTAGCTCTTCTCTGAATGTTTGATAGAATTCATCAGTGAAGCCATCTGGTCCTGGACTTTTGTTTGTTGGAAGATTTTAAATCACAGTTTCAATTTCATTACTTGTGATTGGTCTGTTCATGTTTTGTATTCCTTCCTGGTTCAGTCTTGGAAGGTTATACCTTTCTAAGAATTTGTCCATTTCTTCCAGATTGTCCATTTTATTGGCATCGAGTTGCTTGTAGTAGTCTCTTAGGATGCTTTGTATTTCTGCGGTGTCGTAACTTCTCCTATTTCATTTCTAATTTTATTGATTTGAGTCCTCTCCCTGTTTTCCTTGATGAGTCTGGCTAATGGTTTATCAATTTTATCTTCTCAGACAACCAGCTTTCAGTTTTATTGATCTTTGCCATTTTCTTTCTTTCTTTTTTTTGCGGTATGCGTGCTGCTCACTGTTGTGGCCTCTCCCGTTGCGGAGCACAGGCTCCGGACGCGCAGGCTCAGCGGCCATGGCTCACGGGCCCAGCCGCTCCACGGCATGCGGGATCTTCCCGGACCGGGGCACGAACCCGTGTGCCCTGCATCGGCAGGTGGACTCTCAACCACTGTGCCACCAGGGAAGCCCCTGCCATTTTCTTTGTTTCTATTTCATTTATTTCTGGTCTGATCTTTATGATTTCTTTCCTTCTGCTAACTTTGGGTTTGTTTGTTCTTTGTCTAGTTCCTTTAGGTGTAAGGTTAGATTGTTTATTTGAGATTTTTCTTGTTTCTTGAGGTAGGCTTGTATTGATATAAACTTCCCTCTTAGAACTGCTTTTGCTGCATCCCATAGGTTTTGGATCATCGTATTTTCATTGTCATTTGTCTCTAGGTGTTTCTTAATTTCCTCTTTGATTTCTTCAGTGATCTTTTGGTTATTTAGTAATGTATTGTTTAGCCTCCATGTGTTTGTGTTTTTTACGTTATTTTTCCTGTAATTGATTTCTAATCTCATAGCGTTGTGGTCAGAAAAGATGCTTGATATGATTTCAGTTTTGTTAAATTTACTGAGGCTTGATTTGTGACCCAAGATGTGATGTATCCTTGAGAATGTTCCGTGAGCACTTGAGACGAAAGTGTAATCTACTCTTTTTGGATGGAATGTGCTATAAATATCAATTAAATCTATCTGGTCTATTGTGTCATTTAAAGCTTGTGTTTCCCTATTCATTTTTGTTTGGATGATCTGTCCATTGGTATAAGTGAGGTGTTAAAAGTCCCCCGCTATTATTGTGTTACTGTTGATTTCCTCTTTTATAGCTGTTAGCAGTTGCCTTATGTATTGAGGTGCTCCTATGTTGGGTGCATATAGATTTATAATTGCTATATCTTCTTCTTGGATTGATCCCTTGATCATTATATAGTGTCCTTCCTTGTCTCTTTTAACATTCTTTATTTTAAAGTCTATTTTATCTGATATGAGTATTGCTACTCCAGCTTTCTTTTGATTTCCATTTGCATGGAATATCTTTTCCCATCCCTTCACTTTCTGCGTATATGTGTCCCTAGGGCTGAAGTGGGTCTCTTGTAGACAGCATATATATGGGTCTTGTTTTTTTATCCATTCAGCCAGCCTGTGTCTTTTGGTTGGAGCATTTAATCCATTCACATTTAAGGAAATTATCGTTATGTATGTTCCTATTACCATTTTCTTAATTGTTACGGGTTTGTTTTTTAGGTCCTTTTCTTCTGTTGTGTTTCCCACTTAGAGAAGTTCCTTTAGCATTTGTTGTAGAGCTGGTTTGGTGGTCCTAAATTCTCTTAGCTTTTGCTTGTCTGTAAAGCTTTTGATTTCTGTCAAATCTGAATGAGATCCTTGCTGGGTAGAGTAATCTTGGTTGTAGGTTCTTCCCTTTCATCACTTTAAATATATCATGCCACTCCCTTCTAGCTTGTAGAGTTTCTGCTGAGAAATCTGCTGTTAACCTTATGGGAGTTCCCTTGTATGTTATTTGTCATTTTTCCCTTGTTGCTTTCAATAGTTTTTCTCTGTGTTTAATTTTCGTCAGTTTGATTTCTATGTGTCTCGGCATGTTTCTCTTTGGGTGTATCCTGCCTGGGACTCTCTGCACTTCCTGGACTTGTGTGGCTATTTCCTTTCCCATGTTAGGGAAGTTTTCTACTATAGTCTCTTCAAATATTTTCTCAGGTCCTTTCTCTCTCTTTTCTCCTTCTGGGACCCCTATAATGCAAATGTTGTTGTGTTTAATATTGTCCCAGAGGTCTCTTAGGCTGTCTTCATTTCTTTTCATTGTTTTCTCTTTATTCTGTTCCACAGCAGTGAATTCCACCATTCTGTCTTCCAGGTCACTTATCTATTCTTCTCCCTCAGTTATTCTGCTGTTGATTCCTTCTAGTGTAGTTTTCATTTCAGTTATTGTATTGTTCATCTCTGTTTGTTTTTTCTTTAATTCTTCTAGGTCTTTGTTAAACATTTCTTGCATCCTCTCAATCTTTGCCTCCATTGTTTTTCAGAGGACCTGGATCATCATCACCGTCATTATTCTGAATTCTTTTTCTGGAAGGTTTCCTATCTCCACTTAATATAGTTCTTTTTCTGGGGTTTTATCTTGTTCCTTCATCTGGTACATAGCCCTCTGCCTTTTCATCTTGTCTCTCTTTCTGTGAATGTGGTTTTTGTTCCACAGCAGGGTTGTAGTTCTTGCTTCTGCTCTCTGCCCTCTGGTGGATCTTGGCTGTCTTCTAAAGTCTCCTTCCTTAACACTGCATGTTCTATGCTTACTTACTTCAACCACGTGACTAACTTCACACCTCCTTTACTCTAATTAAGAGTGGGTATACAAACTGTGGTTACCAAGTTGGTTCCTCTTCTCCATTAATCTAACTAAAAGTACAAATAATATATATGTGTTTACTGAGCCTGTGGTTTTGAGTTTGATTTCTGCTGAAAGTATGCTGCTTGAGTATGGCTGAATTTCAGCCAACAGAAATAGGTATCTTTCCTTATAATTATACCTGTGGAAAAAATATCTATGCTTGGGACACAGATAATGTGCTTCAGAATAAAGTGCCTTTTGGAAGAAGGTTTAAACAATGTAACATGGACGATCTGCCCAGAGAGCACTGTAAGTCATTTGGAAGCACTTTTGACACTTGGAAGCACTTTTGACAGTAAAATGAAGCATAGTGTTATTGCAGGTTAAGTTTACTTCTGTCACCAGCAGCTTCACTCTGCTTCTGTGAAAAAGGTGTTTTCTTTCCAAGCTTGCACACTGACTGGATGAACAAGGAGGGTTACTCTTCAGGTTCTGGTCTTGGATTCCACTTGCTCTTCACCTCAGTTTTTCTAGGTCAGGGATTTATGGAAAGAATTGACAACAGTAGTTCGTCACTTTAGTTGTCTGCTCTTCCCATGCCTGCATGTTTGCACTTGCTTTGCCACCTTGCGCCTCAGTCCTTGCACTTTGTAGTGTTAGACGCCCAAGATTCTATCATGTACCTCTCAGGATACAGAGTTGATATGCAATGGAGATCAGGTCTATGTGCTTTGAGTACTATTTTCCTGTTAGGGCCAATCTTAAGGGAGTTATATTCCAGAGGGCTGGGGCGTGTAGAAATCAATGAGAAAATGGCATCTGAAGTAACTGACAAGCTTATAATATATCCAAGTAGCAGAGATTATATTGGCAGCAAGGCTGATTTCCATCTTCCCTTTTGCCTCTGCTGGGGCTCCTGCGGTTGATAAAGTGAGGTAAGATTACCTTAAATGGTTGATCAAGTAACTCCTTAGGTCCCCTGCCTTTGCTGGGGTCCTTTATAACTAAGATGACCATATATCCTGGTTTACTTGGGACCATCCCAACATCCTAGTACAATTATTAGTGCTCCTTTCATTCTTGAAAAGGTCCTAGTTTGGATTATAAGTCACATGGCCACCTGCTCATGATTGTCCGAGTTGTCTGGCACTCAGGTAGAACCAAAGCCCTAGTCTCTTAACTCCTCCCATTCACTGTTGAATGCCTCTGCTGGAAAAGCTTCCAAGCCCCCATTCTCCCCACGTCAGGTCTTTCGACTGCCACTTTTAAGGTACTAAATTGAATCTGAGAGGCAGAGTGGTTGGTTAGTCATTTGTCTCCTCCTTGTCCTCTTATTAGAAAGAAAAACAAACAAAAAGGCTAAAACCATTTAGAAAATGCTAGATCCAGAGGCTAGTAAGTTACCCCTTCCTTTCTATGTACTTCTTCTTATAGTTCTTGTTCTACTGTTCACTTGCTGTACATTCTTTTTTCTTTCTTTTTTTCTTTTTAAGTCTTCCTGTGGGTTGATGTTTTTTGCAGAGTTGATTTTGAGGAAAGATGTTTTGACGAATGATTCTCCACTGAGTTGGAGTTTTTTTCCTAAGGTGTTTTTAACCCAAAGTGATATAATACTAAAACCATGCTAAAGGCTTAGTTTTGTGGAGTATCTATCTAGCACCATATACATTTGGAATAAAAGTTGGCCCCCTCAAGTGTATAGGTTGGCGCGGTGAAGAGTTTTCGGGGATTGTAGTTTTTCAGATATGTGGGCAGTTGGCTGTAGAATATCTTTGGTGTTGTGTAATGTCATCATTAAAGAAGTTTAAGAGATCTGGCCTAGAGTCCTGATTTCACCCTTCCGTGATCTTAGGCTGCTGATGTTCTCCCTCTGTGGAATTATACAGTTTAATTGCTGGAAAGGACTAATGATCATCTAATTGAAGCCTTTAATTTTACATATAAGGGCATAAAGGAGCAAAGAGGTAAAGTGATTAGCCCAGTAGCTCACAACTAGTAAGAAGTACAAGCAAGATTAAAATCTGGGTCTTCTGGGCTTCCCTGGTGGCGCAGTGGTTGAGAGTCCGCCTGCCGATGCAGGGGACGTGGGTTCGTGCCCCGGTTCGGGAGGATCCCACATGCCGCGGAGCGGCTGGGCCCGTGAGCCATGGCCGCTGAGCCTGTGCGTCCGGAGCCTGTGCTCCGCAGCGGGAGAGGCCGCAACAGTGAGAGGCCCGCGTACCGCAAAAAAAAAAAAAAAAAAAAAAAAAAAAAATCTGGGTCTTCTGACCTGGTCCCTCAGTACGGAAAATTATGAGGTTCTGCATTTATAAAGGACTTACTCAAGTAAGTGGCTTACTTCACCAGTACATTCTGTCTGCAGTTTTATTGTCTCTGAACATGGTTGTTTTGATTAAGTTGGTAGTGCCTCATTATTTTGCAGATGAGTAGTAGAGATTTTCCAGGGTGGAGGCAGACTGTCACTGTGGCTGACTCTCCAGTTTTAATTCTTAGCCTGCCTATACTTCCTTACTTTAAAAGGTTTTCCAAGAACATTACTCAGAAGAAGGAATTTTTGCAAATCCAGATACCCGTCAGAATCTTATTACACAGCTTTCCTCATTCTGAATTTCCATTCAAGTCTTGTATCTAAATTCCAGTTGTATCTTTCATGTTACTCCTTAAAGCCAAGTGACTAATTGGAGTCTCTGAGGATTGTTGTTTCTTTCTTTTTAGGTGTCTTAACCATGTTTGATGGCCTAGTACAGATACCTTATCGCTTGCTGCCGTAGGTGGCTGAAGCAGTTTTGCCTTAGACATACTGGCAAGAAACAACTGAAATTGGCATGTTTGGCAACCAGGTTCAAGCAGCCCTTGATTTTAGTCTCAGAGTTGACCTCTCTGTTTATACCTACTCTTGGGTGGATATTGTGTACCTTCCTGGAAGGACTAAGCATTGGTGCCTGCTTTGGTTCAATTTTTAGAAATAGCCCAAGAAGAGAGAAGAAAGCTTTATTATGTTGTTACTGTTGCTTATGCAAGGAATTTTGCAGAAGTTATGCAGGCAATCTTCTTATTTAAAAAAAGAAAAACTTAAAAATCAGAAACTTCTCAGATTGAATGAAGAGCATCTGTGCTTTAATGAGGAGAGTGTATTGTGCAGGTTAGTTCTGTAGGGCAGAAGAAGTGAGACTGGACATGAAGACAGTCTGTGGTCTGGGAGTACCTCAAAATAAATGCATCATCCACTATCATAACTTCCCTGTAAATCCTTACTGTTGTTGAGGATCTGTTTTTAGCCCTAGCTCTATTTGAGGATCTTTTTGTTCTTTGATATTTTAGAATTCCATACTTTACCGTTGAGAATTTCCTGTTGAATCATACAAGTTATCAGAATATGGCACTTATAAGACAGACTTCCCACTTATTCATAAGTTTTTAAAATGTCATGTATTAATTATGGGAAATTTGGAAAATACATATTTAAAGAAAGAAGTATCCCACCTACTCAGGATGACCATTTTAGACACCTGGGACATATTTTATTTAGACTTTTTGTATTTAAATGTACATATTTTAAAAATAAAATTGGAATTAGGCCATCTCTGCTGTTTTATCTTTTTTTCTTAATATTGACATTTTTTTTCATATGTCATTGAGTATTTTCAAAAGCAGAGTCTCTCAACCTCAACACTATTGATGTTTTGGGCTGGATAGTTCTTTGTTATAGGCGGCTGTCCTGGGCATTGTAGGACATTTTGCAGCATCCCTGGCCTAAGACTATATTTGTATGCCAGTGGCAGCTCCCCAGTTGTGACAACCAAAAATGTCTCCAGGTATTGCTGAATGCTCCGTGGGGGGGGCAATATCACCTGGTTGAGAGCCACAATTCTAAAGCAAAAATTCTCAAACTCTTTGGCTTCAGTGAAAAAGACAAATAACATTTTAGTGTTACTGTAAAAGTAGTTTTGACTTAGCAGGCCTCCTGGGGTTTGTGGAACATACTTTGAGAACTGTTCTAATGTATGATATATTATGGCAGCACTGTATCCTGTCAAGGGCCTACATCAGAATTTAACCAGTTCCCTCTCATTCTATTTATTTTTTGCTTTTATCACAATTCTTATAACTAAACCTTCGCAAAAACTTTTTTTTTTCCTGAGAATAAAATCTTAGAAATGGGATTCTGGATCAAAGTTTTTTTATAATTTATAAAATACATTTGATATATATTTGTCCTCTGAGATGGTTGAATTAATTTATTTATACTTGTACCACTGTATTATTAGACTGCATCATGGCTATTGTTGGGCATCATTTAATCTTTGCTATTCAGTCAATATGTGAAGATGGTATTAAAAATTTTTATTATTACTGAAGTTCTCATATAACTGGACTTGATTATTAGTGAGGCTGAATATTTTTGTCTTAAGTTTTGGCCATTTTGTAGTCTTCCTTTAGGCTGATTACAGTGTAACTGGTAAGATTGCAGCTTTCTTTGTTAAAATGGTCACATTCTCCTAATGCCTTTAGAGATTAATCCCTAGTTACTCTGTTTGTGTTTGAGTGTGTGTCAAATCACAACCTCAGGTTTAGAGTCCCCCTCTTAAGGAAATAGGTAGTAGAGGTGCCTGGTAAACTACTGTCTAAATTTCAGAAGTTTGAGCCCCACCTTTTTGACTTTTGTCACATTTAAGGGGTATCATCTGTGCTATTTAACATTTTTTTCTAAATTGACTCCTTAAAACAATATTTGAAAGGAAACTTTATATTATTATAATGTCTATGAAATCATGGGTTTAATGGTCTAGGTTTCTTTTTCCTAATACACATTAAAATACATAATTGTTAAAATCATTTCTCTACTTTCTGAAATCATCCAGTGACCTCTGCTTACTACACTTTAGGAAGAACAGGTGCTTTGGAATCAGACATCTTGGATTTGAATCTCACTTTGCCTCTAACTGATGGTGTGCTCTTGGATAGGCGAGTTTACCTCTTTGTGCCTTAGTTTCTTCATTGGCAGAAAGGGGATGTTGGAGAAGATGATCTGTTAGGTGTCTTCCAACTCTACTCTGTGATTCTGATGTGTATTCCTTTCTCTATTTCTGCTCAGGAATTTGAGACATTGTCTAGGGGTTGGTGTGCTGGCTTAGGATTTAAAAACCCTAGCTCTGTTAAACCCCACTGCTACTAATCATTTAATTTTAGAGAAACTATTTTATTTCCTAGGGTTCTAGCTATCTCTTTAGGGTGTTGCTGCTACTTTAATTTCTGCTTCTCATTTAATGTCAGGTGATTCAAGCAAGGAGTCAAGGCTTCCATCATTGAGGCACACCAGTGCCTCACCCTTCACATCCTTAAAATGGGGATAATGTTTCTGCCTTACTTGCCTAATTGGACATGTGGAAAAATGAAATAATAGGTAGATGAGTAGAATCAGTTTTCATGAAAAGGTACTAGGTAAGAGCAGCTTATTAGCAGAAGTATCACTCCTGTGGCTACTTCTGTAGTGAAGAGCAAACTTGTGTGATACCACCTCTCCTTATCTCTCCATACCTGCCTGCACTTGCCATTTGATTTTTTTTTTATTTCCTGATTTAGGAAGTACCATTGGACCCCAGTTTTGTGACCTTGGGCAAATCACCCCATTTTAACTTATCCATGGGCTAATTGCAGCCTGCACTGAGGCCTGCATTCAGCCTGCAAAAATCAGGTTGCTATCTTCTCTTAAAAAATTGGAAGATCTGGCTGACTTAAGCCTGCACTCTGCTGTGGCAGTAACTGGCTGGAGCTGAGTAGTGGCTTTCCTTTAAAAAGGGTTGTGTAACCTCTAGTCTGCTATTTAATCTGGCAGGTTTCACTCATTTGCTTTGCTACCTGGCCCCTGTTGTACTTGAGAGGCTGGATTGTATTGTGGTAAGGAGCACCGTCTCTGGAGACAGATTACCTGGATTCAGATCCCAACTTCCATTCTTGGTAGCTGTGCACCTTCAGGTTATTTAGTTTTTCTGTAGTTTCATCTGTATAATAAGGATAACACTACCTGCTTCATAGGACTGTTAAGAGGATTTGAAGAGCCACTACATGTAAAACCCTTAGGATAGTCCCTGACCCAGAGTAAATTTAGCTGATGTTAGCTATTGTTGGAGTTCAAATAGCATAATAATTAGCTAACATTTATCTAGCTTGTATTGTGTATCAGGCAGTGGGCCAAGCCCTTCACACAGATCTATCATTAATCCTAACATAACACTATAGAATAGAGAGTTATTTTTTCAGTTTTGCAGATGAGAGGGTACAATTTAGAGTGGTTAAGTAACCTGTCTAAAGGTACATGGCTAGTAAGTGGGTAGCAACACTGACAGTTGAACCTATGTTTTTTTAAATTAATTTATTTTAAATTAATTTTTATTGGAGTATACTTGCTTTACAATGTTGTGTTAGTTTCTACTGTAGAGCAAAGCTAAGCCTGTGGTTTTGAATGCTATGCTGTGCTGCCTCACACTACATCCATCTCTAAAGTAGGTTTAATTGCAGAATTGGCATGCTTGGGTAAACAGAGATTAGTGCTCTTAATGTTTTTGTAAGTGATTTGAGGAGAGAATGCATATAAATAGCCCCAATTTATATACGACATTAGTTCCTTCAAGTAGTGGAATGCCAAACCAATGGAAATAAGCTGCAGGCAACTCTTTGGGTGGAATGAGTGAGCAGAAGAGTGGTAACTGAATTTCAGGGTAGGTAAGTATAAAACAATACATAAAGAAAAATAACAGACTGTTTGTAGAATGATGTGCTCCAAGATATTCAGTAAGAGAATCATTTTAGTCTATTATTTGAAGGTAGAAATGGCCAACACATATTTCATACCCATTAGGATAGCTATTATCAAAAAACCAAAAAATCAGAAACAGAAAATAACAAGTGTTGATGAGACATGGAAAATTGGAACCCTGTGCATTGCTGGTGGGAATGTAAAACGATACAGCTGCTGTGGAAAACAGTATGGCAGTTCCTCAGAAAATTAAACATAGAATGTTACCATATGATCCAGGAATTTCATTTTTGGGTGTATACCCAAAAGAATTGATAGCAGGAACTTGAACAGGTATCTGTACAGCCATGTTCATAATAGCATTACTCACAATTGCCAAAAAAGTGGGAGCACTCTAAATGTCTGTCAACAGATTAATGGATAAAATGTGGAATATACATCCAAAAGAATATTATTCAGCCTTAAAAAGGAATGAAATTCGGGACTTCCCTGGTGGTCCAGTGCTTAAGAATCTGCCTTCCAATGAAGGGGACGTGGGTTTGATCCCTGGTCAAGGAACTAAGATCCCACATGTTGCGGGGCAGCTAAGCAGCGCACTCTAGAGCCCACGCGCCACAACTAGAGAGAAGCCCACGCACCACAACAAAGATCCCGTGTGCTGCAACTAAGACCCTATGCAGCCAAACAAATTAATTTTTTAAAAAAATCCAGTCTTTTTTTTAAAAAAAGGAATGAAATTCTGGTACATGCAGCAACATGGATAGACCTTGAAGACATTATGCTAAATGAAATAAGCTAGTCATAAAAGAACAAATATTGTATGAGTCCATTCATATGAGGTACCTAGAGTAGTCAAATTCATAGAGACAGAAATGGTGTCTCTAGAGGTTGAATGGTGGTTGCCAGGGGAGGGGGGAGGCAGGAATGAACAGCTGATACTTTAATGGATATGGAATTTCAGTTTGGGAAGATGAAAAGTTCTGGATGGATGGTGCTTTTCTTCCCTGCGTAAAGCTGTGAAACATCCTCACTTGGAATTGTAAGTAGTGTTCTGGCCTCTTGCACTTTGGTAGAAAGGATACACCTTGGTTTTAGGCTCCAGGCCTAGCTTCTTAGATTGTTAGCAAGTCATTTTGTCTCTCTGATCCTCATCTGGAAAAAGGGTTATATAATCCTTACCTCGCAAGTGAAGATATATGTGAATAAACTTTTATACAAAAGTTAATTATTTTCAACTTTGGGGAAATAACAAAACAGACTTATTTCTCATACACTGATGTAGCTGGGCTGTATGCCACATAGGCTGCACCTCTATATCTCCATGCTTCTTCTTAGAGCTCAAGGAGAGGTATGGTTGTCACAAAAAGAGGTTTGGCTCCGCAGAGTGGCGATTACACACATGGAGAAGAAGGAATAAATAGGCTGAGAAGAAAGCCAGGCTGCTTGATTTCCTTTAAATCTTTGCAGGTTAAAAAAATAAACAAAACTGCAGCAGTATAAAAGTGCATTAAGTAAAATTCCTATCCCCAAGAGTAACTTCTGTTAACCATTTTACATTTGCCCTTCCATGTACAAATTAGTGTATTCTTTTGTTTTATTAAAATACATCATGCTGTTCATACTCTAACGCCACCTAAAACAAGAGTTTGGAAGATTGGGACAAATTCATGGAGGATACTTAAGAGAAACTAGGATGTTTTAAGGAGTGTATATACCTAATAAATGACACACTGGGCTAATAAGTGCTTTTATATTTATTATCTCACCCAAACACATAACTACCCTGGGAGATAGTTGGCATTTTCTTCATTTTACAGTCATAAAATTGAAGCTAGAGTAGTAGAATAACTCGCCTAGGACACATGGGTGGTGAAACCAGGATTTGAATCCAGACACTTTTATTCAAAAGCTTGCACTTCCTGTACCACCTTTGCTGCCTACAAAGATGGAACCCTAAACCCTGAATCTAATCCCACTGTGTCATTTTTTAAAAGAAAATGTTTTGAATGGTTAACACAGTCACTAACACTGCATCATAGTGATTATGCCATATCAGAAGAGACAGAGCTGCCTCATGCTTTTTTTTTTGCCTGCATAATACATAGTATATATATGAACAGTAAACTTTTTGCATTTTTAAAATTGTGGTACAACATACATAATACAAAATTTACCATTTTATTTTATTTTTTGGCCCTGCCACGCAGCTTGTGTGATCTCAGTTCCCCGACCAGGGATTGAACCCAGGCCACCTCAGTGATAGCCCTGAATCCTCACCACTAGGCCACCACGGAACTCCTTTTTTTAAATTTACCATTTTAACCATTTTTTTTCTTTCTTTCTTTTTTTTTTTTTTTTCGGTACGCGGCCCTCTCACTGTTGTGGCCTCTCCCGTTGCGGAGCACAGGCTCCGGACGCGCAGGCTCAGCGGCCATGGCTCACGGGCCCAGCCACTCCACGGCATGTGGGATCTTCCCGGACCGGGGTACGAACCCGTGTCCCCCACATCGGCAGGCGGACCCCCAACCACTGCGCCACCAGGGAAGCCCTTTAAGTTTTTCTTTCTCTTTTTTTTTCATTTTAACCATTTTTAAGTGTACTGTTTAATAGCATTAAGTACATTGACATTGTTGTACAACCATCACCACCATCCATCTCCAGAACCTTTTCATTTTGCAGAACGGAAACTGTACCCATTAAACAACAGCTCCCCATTGTTCCTTCCCCAGCCCCTGGCCCCCACCATTTCTACTTTATGTCTCTATGATTTGACTACTCTAGGTGCTTCATATAAGTGGAATCATACAGTTTTTGTCCTTTTGTGTTTGGCTTATTTCACTGAACACTATTTAATGAGACTTAGTTTGATGGACATGTAAATGTCTTTTGCTCTACAAACAATGTACTGCAGGAGCATTTGATCCGGACTTTCAGAGTGCTCTCTCAGATCTGTCCTGTGCTTGGCTGACTTTGAGGAAACCCAAAGCGAATTCTTTCCTTCTGTGCCTCAGCTTTTCTGGACTTTTCTTATTTTAAGAAGAATGTTAAATAATTTCTTTTGTTAACAGCACGGTGTGAGAGCTTGCAGACTTTCTGCTTATAGCTCACAAGCCACTGGAAAAGAGTAATATTTAAATATAAAGTCTTTCTGTAACTACAGAGCTGCTGCCACAATGTGATTATAGTACATTTTAGGATGAATTGGTCAGTTTGATACAGATTTAAATCAACCCAAGATGACCAGCATAAGTAGCTGTACTCTCTTGGGATTCTCAGCTGGGTTGAAGCTAAGCAGTGGTTTGTGAGGAAACCAGGCTTAGAAGGCCTGCCCTCTCCTTGTCCCTTGCCTGGCACTGGCACTAAGCAGAAAGGTCTTGCCTTCCTAAGAGGTCCTGGTGCTCCCCCTGAAGTGTCTGAGAGGCCAACCCCACAAGCACCCAACTGCTGCCAGACTCACGGAGCCGGCTTAAAGGATCATACTCTTCCCTTGGATTGTTTGCAGGTCAGACAGTCTCTCTCTGTGGGACTCTACAATACATCTTTGGTTTTTTGAACTGACCAGGTGACTCACAGAGACAGAACTGTAGAGCTTTTTTCATGTTCTAAACTGATTTATCCTTGCTTCACCAGCCCTCCTTTGCTTTGTGGGGTCAGAGTTTTGGGCACAGCTGTTCTGCTCTCTCTACTGGCTTAAAAGCAGCCCAGCAATTTCAGATTATGCCTCAGTTTGCACCGTTGGTGTTTTTTGCCAACACGTGGTTGAAAAGTGTCATCTTTACACAGGGCTCTTAATACCTTGCCTAAGGAAATGGGGGTGGGAGGGGCATGTGCACCTTACATCTTCTGACACTGACCTTGAGGGCAAAGCAGAGGAGGTAGGCCCTGCCATAGCGATAATTTCTGCCTCAGTGATTCCAATCTTCTGTGGACTTGGGCTGTCATCATCATTTTAGGTACTAAGGACAAATCATTTTATTTTATTTTTAATTAATTAATTTATTCATTTATTTAATTTTTGGCTGCATTGGGTCTTCACTGCTGCACAGGGGTTTTCTCTAGCTGCTGAGAGCAGGGGCTACTCTTTGTTGTGGTGCGTGGGCTTCTCATTTTGGTGGCTTCTCTTGTTGTGGAGCACAGGCTCTAGGTGCACGGGCTTCAGTAGTTGTGGCACACAGGCTTCAGTAGTTGTGGCTCGCGGACTCTAGAGCACAGGCTCAGTAGTTGTGGCGCACGGGCTTAGTTTCTCTGCAGCATGTGGGATCTTCCCGGACCAGGGCTCGAACCTGTGTCCCCTGCATTAGAAGGCGGATTCTTAACCACTGTGCCACCAGGGAATCCCCAGGACACATCGTTTTAAATTGATCTCAAGGCACTCTACAAATAACCATTCTTTTAAAATCAGAAAGAATTTATTTGGCAAAATTAAATCTAGAATGAGCATTGAAGATAATGCTGACTGGATGATAGGGGAAGATCCTTTGGCTGAGAATGGTTATGACTTTGAGTGCATAGGTATAGATATTCTGTTTTCTTTTTTATTGAACTTTTTTTTTTTTTTTTAAGCTGCTGCAGTTCAAGAGAGGTTGTACTGCCTGCATAGGTCTTAATGAACAAACACAGAGGTGCCCACAGTTATATTTCTTTGCTATGGGTATCCCAGCACATCCTGGAGAGTCTTATTTTCTTTTTCTATCATGAACATTAAAAATATATATATTTATTTATTTTATGGAAATGTGCAAGCATATACAAAAATGTAGTGTACCCATCTACAACAATTATCAATATTTTATTAATCACCTATCCCCCTACTTTTTATTTTCTGGAATATTTTAAAGGAAATTACAGATTTTTGCCATTTCACCCACTTCAGAAGGCACCCCTAACTGATAAGAACTTTTTTCTTTTTTAACATGACCACAGTACTGTTACTATATCTCATAGCTGTAACAATGTCATGAAATATTTAAACATAAAGAAGAGAAGTATCAATCAGATTTGACAAAGTGTTGACAGTTTGTTAAATTTTCTTCTAATCTATTGTTTTTTTAAAGGAAATAAAACTTTACAGGTACATTTGAAGTCCTCTTTTGTTATTTGTGTGTTCATAAATAATATGGTATTGTTTTGCATATTTAAAACTATATACTTAATGTTTTCCTTTACGTATCCTTCTGAAACTTGTTTTTATTACTTAATACTAGGTTTTCAAGATGTATTCATTTCAGTACACGTATCTGTAGCTCATTTTAAATGCTGTATCGTGTTCCATTGTGCTTAGATTTCATTCGTGTTTGTATTCCAGTCGGTTTTATCAGTTTATATATTGATGGATATTTATGTTATCTACCTTTTTTTTTTTGCTATTATGAACAGTGAGGCAGTGAACATTCTTTTGTACATTTCTTTGTGCCATTTTGTAAGAAGGTATCTAAATTATAATTTACATTTCCCTGATTAATACAGAGGTTGAGATCCTCTATAATCTCTGTTGGCCATTTGGTTTTCCTCTTCTGTAGTTGTCATATTTGCCTCTTTTCCTAGTTGTTTTCAAAGTTGATTTGTAGGAATTCTTTGTATGTTCTTTATAATAAGCCATTATCAGCTTTGTGCATTGCTAGAATCTTTATAATTTCAGGAAAGCCTTTCCTGGTCCCTGTCCCTGCTCCTTCTGTGTACTCCACTTAAGTTGGTTTCTGTTTTTATTCCTGTGGTCCTTTGTTTTATTCTTACCTACTCATTTTTGAGTTGTGCTACCAAGTCAGAGAATCCTTTCAGTTGTCCATCAGCTGAATTTGCTTTGTCAGTTACGGTTTGTTTTTCATTCTATAAGGCAAGCAATCCAGAATAGTGGTTAAGAGAGTGGGGAGTCTTAACTGCTTGCTTTTGAATCTTGGCTCAACCACTTTACTTACTGTTGTGACCTTGGCAGATTACTTAACTCTCTTGTACTTGACTTTATAATCTGTAAAACCCATGCGAGTAGAGGTGTTATGATCCCAGTTTTGTATTTGATGAAACTCAGGCTCAGGGAGATTAGATTAGAAACATGAGTAAGTTGAAGAAACATGTGGGCCTCTTTATCTTTTAATTTTTCACTTTTGATAGAGACATGGGCACAGAGAAATATTTCTCTAAATATAAGATATAAAGTAACAAAAACAGTGCCAAGTCCCTGACCTGTGGCCTCACGTGTTGGGGAAAAACAGTAAGAGTAGAGACTATGTAGAACTAAAGTGCCCATGGCCTGTCTAAATCTATTAATAGGGAGGAAAACCCCTTTATGCCATTTTTCATGAAAATAAAACAACAAAAACCCAAAGCTTATTTTCATGACCTTAACTTATAAGAGACATAGAATTTAGAAAACCATCCCAGGCCAGAGAACTCATAGTTGAATTAGGCAGATCATAAACACAGAACATTGTGGACCATACTTAAGGGATCATTCCCTTAAGGGTTGACAGTGAAATACTTTGGAGGAGGACACAGGACTTGATTTTGACGGACAATGGAAGGAAGAAGGATCTCAAGAAACAAAGGAACTCAAGAAATGAAGGCAACTTCTTTCTAGGGGAGGGAGAATAAGTATGATTTGGCTACTATGTTTTCTACTGATTTTTTTTCCTACTAAAAGAGGAAATATGTTTATGGCAAAATGTCAAGTAGTAAAGGAAGGTATAAAGTAAAAATTAAAACATAAAATTTTCCAATGGTATATACCCAAAGGAACTGAAAGTAGGGACTTGAACAGATATTTGTACATCCATATGCTCTTAGCAACGTTATTCACAATAGCCAAAAGATGGAAACAACCTAAATGTCCATAGATGGATGAATGGACTGAAAAAAAAACGGTATGTGTGTAATGAAATATTACTCAGCCTTACAAAGAATGAAATTCTGATACGTGCTACAATATGGATGAACCTTGAAGACATTATGCTAAGTGAATAAGCCAGACACAAAAGGACAAATGTATGATTCCACTTATATGGGAGTACCTAGAGTAATCAAATTCATGGAGGCAGAAAGTAGAATGGTGGTTACTGAGCACTGGGGAGAGTTATTGTTTATTGGGTACAGAGTTTCAGTTTGGGATGATGTAAAAGTTCTGGAGATGGGTAATGGTGATGGTTGTACAACACTGCAAATATACTTAATGCCACTGAATTGTATGCTTATAAATGGTTAAAATGGTACATTTTCTGCTATTTATATTTTACCACAATGTAAAGTCTCCAAACAATTCTAGCCTAGAGGTGGTGTCCACTAAAAACTTCTTTTGTAGCCATCTAGATTTGCAAATACAAGCATAGATATGCAAGCATAAGCATATTCATTCAATGTCTGCTCTTTGGGACATTCATTTAGGTGCTGGGAATTCTGCAGTGAACAAAACTGACAAGGTTCCTGCTGTATTGGAGCTTTTTAAAAATTTGTTTTACACAAATGGATGTTGGTATGCATACTGTTTTACACCTCATTTTTTCCCCTAACAAAGACCTTTGGTCATCTTTCTGAGTTAGTTCTTAGAGATCTACTGATTGAATGGTTGCATGGTATGCCCTTGTTACGGATGTGATATAATTTGTGGCTATTATATTGCATGGAGGAGGGGAGGCAGAGGTATAGAGCTTACTATGGCTTGCTGCCCATGTTTGCTCCTGTTGTAAGTTAAATTTTTATTCGGAATATAATATAGGTTTGTTGTAAAGAGTCAAGCAGGGCTTCCCCAGTGGCGCAGTGGTTGAGAATCTGCCTGCCAATGCAGGGGACGCGGGCTTGATCCCTGGCCCGGGAAGATCCCACATGCTGCGGATCAACTAAGCTCGTGTGCCACAACTACTGAGCCTGTGCTCTAGAGCCCGTGAGCCACAACTACTGAGCCCGCGTGCCGCAACTACTGAAGCCCGCGCGCCTAGAGCCCATGCTCCACAATGAGAGAAGCCACTGCAATGAGAAGCCCGTGCACCGCAACGAAGAGTAGCCCCCGCTCGCCACAACTAGAGAAAGCCCGTGTGCAGCAATGAAGACCCAACGCAGTCATAAATAAATAAATAAAATTTAAAAAAAAAAAGAGTCAAGCAGTGCCAAATCTATAAAGTAAAAGTAGAAACCCTCTTAATCTGTCCTCTACCTCTCTTTTAATCCTATTCCCTGGAAGTAGTAACCACTGTTTACAGCCCATTGTTCATCCTTCCAGATGTGTATAATGCGTTTGCAAATATAAAGAATATGTAGAGCATGTATCTTCTCATTCTCCAGGAGCTGGCTCATGCAGTATAATATTGCTCATTCAACTCAGACTATTGAGAATTATGCAGAGGAAAGAGCTGGACTGAGCTTCATGAGAGCCAAGTTCTGTCTTAACCCTGCTACTGTGACAGGCAATTCCTCCTCAGTTGTCATTTGTCTGGTGTCCCATAGTCAGTGAGATCACATCAAGGAGAGTGCTTTGGAAACTATTATGGTATAAATACTAGCATATTTAGAGTTCTTTGATTGCAAGCAGTAGAAACCAACTCAGGTTCTGTTAGACAAAAAAAAGGTGGGGGGACATTAGTGGAAGGATTTTAGGTAGCAAATGAAGAAATATTTAAACAGCTGGGTCTCTGGAAATTCAGAAATTTCTCTGTATCTGTTCAAGATGTAATTTCTGGGGAAAAGTGAGTGGCTTAGAGGCCATGCGTCTACTGATGGTTAAGGGGGTAGAGTTCTGGGTTTATGTGTCCCATCAGAATCTCACAGAGTTGGGAAGATGCAGTTTTGGAAAGTATGGGATGCAGGCTGGCAAAACCAAATGTCAGCCTTGAAATGTCAGCTCTTTTAACTCTAGATTCTTACTCACCTCTCAAGGAGGAGATGATCGCCGGGTTCTACTATGGCACATGGAACAAGCTATCCACTCCAGAGTTAAGCCCATACAGCTGAAAGGAGAGCATCATTCCAACATTTTTTGCCTGGCTTTCAACAGTGGGAACACCAAAGTATTCTCTGGAGGTGAGAAGATTTCCCCTTGGGAAATTGTGGCTGGGATTTCAGATAAAGGAGTGCTAAAATTATTCCTTAATTTTCCTTCCTTTATCTCATTGAGTTGTGGAATTACTGTTTTCCCATAGCTTGTCTTCTCTGTATTACAGCAGTTTAGACACATGTATTAGACTAATGTCTGTCTGTCCTTTCTCTCCTTTGCTCTTGTTCTTTCTCTCTTTTTTGGTAGAAAACTTTTCACATTGCAGTCTGATACACAGAAACATGTTAGAAAGAGTACTTAACCTTAGTATGTGTGGTACACTCTGATTTTTTTTTTTTCCTATTCTATTCTGTTTTGTTTTTAAAGATTTTAAAGGTTGTGACTCAGATTGGTGTTATGACCCATGGGTGGCTCCTGTGTGAAAAAACGTTGTGTTGGGGTATAATTGGAATGGCTTTTGCTCAAGCCAGCCTCTTGATGATGGCATTCATCAGTCACACTCCTTTCTGACCACTACATTTCTAGCCCTGACCTCTCTTCTGCACTGCAGATTTCCCCACTGAATATCTACCTTTGTTTTCCAAAAGTAATTTAAATCCAGCAGATCTAAAACTAAGATTATTAGTCCTTCTCCCCTGCACAATATTTCCTCTTGTTTCCTGGTTTCCCTTTCTCGGTTATTATCATCATTCAACTAATTATGTAAGTTGTTAGGTTTAACTTTTAAGAAACTGCTGACATTGGAGCATTTTCAGCTTACAAAAATGACAGTTTCATATGGTTCAGTCTAATAGAAATCTCAAAGTCAGCTTCAGACCTGCCTTTCTTTCATTTTCACATCTTGTATGTCACCAACTACACTGTCAGATCTATTTTGGAAGCCTCATATCCATCCTTTAGTTTCTGCTCTCTTGCTATACCGACTGCTCTGATTCAGGTCCTCATCTTTGGCCTGGACTACTGCAGTGTCCTGCTGTGATTTCTGCTACCGGTATCTAACTCTCCTTATTCATTGCTTATACGAGTTTTCTTCAACCATGTGGACCTTTGACCCTACATGTCCATCCACAGGATAAAGCCTCAGTCCAGTCTGCCTATCTGGCCTCATCTTCCTCCCCTGCATCTTGTGCTCTAATTCACTAAATCACTTGTCATCTTAAGTGCTCTGTGCCTTTTGCCCATACTGTTCCTCCATAGGCCATGATTAATTGTCCAGACCCCACCAATTCCCATAAGTCTTCCATCGGTAAGAGTTTTGAGTTATTTGAGTTTCTATTCAAGTGTCTCCTTCCCCATAAAAATATTCCCCCTTTGTGCCATGTACTTTCACCCTGCTCATAAAGGACATAGTTGCTCCTTTATCTGTGTTCCCATTGTAGAGCATATCGCTACAATAAGATAACCCGTCTTGTCACTATTAGTTGTTTGTGCAGGTGGACTGTGAATTCCTCAATCTTATTCATTCCTCTCATATCCTCAGCACCTCACTCTGTGCCTGTTACCTAAAAGGCATTAGTATGGGTTTGATTTACTTGGTATGAACCCACCATAGAGTTACAGTGAGGACTTTAAGATGACCTGGCCACGTCTCTACTGCTTATGCTTTTAGCATAGAGTGGGAAATTTTTTTACTGTCTTCATTTTGGGATTTTTATTTTTTGGCTATATAAACCATTTGAAGGCAGGACTACACATATCGTGGATGCAGTATTTTTAGATTCCTTGAGAAATGCAAGAGAAAAAAGTTGTGGATAAAATCTTTCCCATTATTTAGGATCACACTATCATTAGATTTTAATGCTATAAAAGATGATGAGGGTATGAATAGTAGCAAACGTTTGTTAGGGGCTTAGTCCTACTCCAAATGCTTTTATATTCTTGTCTTCACGATAACTCTATGAAGTAGATACAATTGTTATTCCTATTTTGCTGAGACATAGAAAAGTTACAGATATTTTTCCAGGTCTCACAGTTAATGAATGTTTTGTTTAAAAAAAAAAAAGCTAGCTTGGATGAATGGATTGATTTGCCCATGATCATTTATTCTTTTCCTGAATAGCCACAGTTTTTTGTTTTTTTAATCATCCACTGGATAATGCATTTTGGAAACTTGTTATATCTACGTGCTATTATGCTTTTTCAAATTCTCTATAAGAATATCCTATCCTTCTTCACTATTTTTATAAACCTTTTTCTAATTAACACTCCTAATTTGTAAATATTAACATTGACTTTGTTCATTTGTTTTTCCTGAAATCTTTAAAATACTGAATTGTAATATGAACAGGATCACTTTGCAGGAATTACCAAATGTCTGCTTTTTCCCTTGCAGGAAATGATGAGCAAGTTATCCTCCATGATGTTGAAAGGTAAATAGATTGTTGGTATGTGAAGGTAATTAACTCTATCTTTCGTATGAAGAAAGGCAGGTATCTCTTTAGACCGAAATAGTTCCTGTCTTTTGAAGAAAATAACATGAAATCAACTGTCCTTTGCTGAAAAAGATTTACAAAGTTGATATAAAATTATAGTTTTCAGGTAAAAATTTAAAGGGAGAGGTTGTAAGGGAAGGAAACATAATATCTAACCCTCAATAATTTTATGAGGCAATACTATTATGATCTCAATTAGGAAACTGAGGCATAGAGATATTAGGTAACTTAAAGTCAAGTGATGTTAGGATCTGAACGTAGGCAGCCTGGCTTTGGAACCATGCTTTTACTCACCATGCCAGACTGCCAGGAATCCCTCTTCTACCCCTGCTGGCATCAGGGCTGCTTTAAAGCTTTCCCTCGCTTTTTGGAAATCCAGCACCACCCCAAGACTGTACACAAGCAGATGCATTCTGTAGTAAGTGAAAACATAAAACTTATCAGTTGAGTCACTTTTTTGGGGGTGGGGATGTTAGTTCCCCGAACAGGGATTGAACCCGGGCTCCAGCAGTGAAAAGCGCTGAGTCCTAACCACTGGACCTTCAGGGAATTCCCTTGAGTCACCTTTAAATATGCTTATTTAGTGCAAAAAGCAAACTTGTCGTGAAGTCTTATCTCTTTAGTAATACTTTTTTTTTTTAACCTGGAAGTCGAATACCTACTTTTTAGTAAATGTAATATCCTTTGGGTTTAGCTAGGTTGACTTTCTCCTGGAAATGAAAGAGAACTCCATTCAAGGAACTAGAGGGCTTTAACTCTGCACTACTTTTGTGTGTATGTGTGTGCCTGTGTGCCTCTCTCTGCTCTCTGTCTCTCAGCAGTGAGACCTTAGATGTGTTTGCTCATGAAGATGCGGTGTATGGCTTGTCAGTGAGCCCAGTGAATGACAACATTTTTGCCAGCTCCTCAGATGATGGTCGGGTTCTCATCTGGGACATCCGGGAATCTCCCCATGGAGGTAGGGTCACTGTGCAAAAGGTGATTGGACTGTGTTGAAGAGTTTGATGTCAGTTTCATAGCAGATCCAGTCTATGACTTGAGTAGCCTGGGTAGAAGTGCTATAAAGGGAGAGGAAACTCACATAGCGACATAAATGTGTCTCTGGAGGTCCCACCTTACCCCTGAGTACTCAGAAGTGAGGCACCTCTGCCAGTCCTCCTCCAGTCACTTGTGAATCTCCACAGACCTTTGCACCTGGAGTAAATACCACAGTATCTTGCTGTGTAGTAGCCCCAAGGAGCAGAACATGTGGTGCCTCATTTGTAGAGAGTAGCCACCAAGGGCCAGCTTTGTGCATGGTGCTGACATGCACATATTCTTGGTTACTTACAGAGAATGGGCGTGTTGTGCACTTTGTTACATCCTAGATCCAGGGTTGTTATTTTGCTGAAAGAACCACAGAACCTCACCTTCACTGTGTGTAGGAACTTAAAATGATAGCAGATACCCTCTGTTTAAGGGGGATTGTCTGGGTGAGTTCCTCTTCCAAATGTGTTCTTTGGGTCTCTGAAATGTAAAATGAAGAATTTGTCTTGTTGAATTTCTCTGAAGTTCTTCAGGAAATGCATCTTTTCAGCTCATTTCCTGCAGAGAGACTTCTGTCACTCTATCTTCAAAGGCTCTTTCCTCCAGCATACCCTCAGTGCCACCCCCAGCCCCACTCTTGGTGCAGCTTTGTCATGACCATACCTATGCACATAGAGTTACTATCTTGCCTACCTTGTCTGGCAGGCTCTGAGTCTTTTTATTCTTCTGTATTCTGAGCATTTAACATGCTGGTCTGTGCTCATTATTGAGGTTCAGGCTATAAGAGAAGTTTGTTCTCAGAGTCAGGTAGGTTTGGTAGCCAAAAGCAGCAGCTATGGTTGAATGAAGTGGTTTGCTTGGTACGTGAACTTCTCCTTTGTCTGAACTGCCTCGTGGCTGAGATTATTGAGCACTCCCTGTGCCCAGAGGCCTGTGAAGTATCACATATGGAAATCATAGACTGAGGAGTGCTTTCTGTCTATTGCTTCTAAACAACTTCCATAGGAGTATGTCCCCCCAGGCAGCAAAGTGATTCCTTCCTCACCTGGAGCCAGCTAGTATATGCAAGAGGCTGCAGGGTTTCAAGGTGAAGTTGATTAGAAACTGGCTGGATGCAAGAGAAGTTCAAGTACTAGATGAAATGAAATCCTAAAATTCTAGACTGAGGCTATTTTCTTTTCAATTTAGGGAGCAATATTACCAGAAGGAAAAACTGCACTATTGTTTTATTTTGTCTTCATTAAATCTTTGTGTAGTTTTAAAACTTTCAATTTCTAAAGCTAGTAAATTTGGATTAAGGTATAATAATCCTACCAGTAATTGATTGTGAATTTTTTTAGCTCATGAGGAATTCAATTTTACTTACTGTAAAACAGCTTAACTTCCCATTTACAGTGACCATTTCTGTTTTGTTACAGGATCTGAATAGGTACTATGTTTATTTATCGGCATTATAGTTTAAAATTTGTGTATATGTGTTTAAGTTGCTGTTTGCAGACTTTCTGGTGCAGAAGGGTGTGTGCCAGGACTTGGGACCTTGTGAACAAGCGTGGCTACTGGAATGATGTCCTACACTGGATTCCAGCCCACTGGGGTGATTGTTAACGGCTGTGCTCCTCTTGCTTTCACATCCTGCTTGTCTGCCTGCCACAGGCCCAGCAGTGCCTGAAGTGGACTGATCAGAATTTCTCTCTTCACAGAGCCCTTCTGCCTGGCCAACTACCCATCAGCCTTTCACAGTGTCATGTTCAACCCTGTGGAGCCCAGGTTATTGGCCACAGCCAATTCAAAGGAAGGAGTGGGACTCTGGGATATTCGAAAACCTCAGAGGTGAGCCCCCTTTATTCAGAAGTTGTTAAAAGTTTCCCCTGACTCAACTCTCAGGTAATGTCATCAGTCAGCAACAGTCTTGAGAACCTGGTTGGCAGTTGATCTCAGCTGGACATCTCCTAACATATCCCAGTGTCTCTGAAGCCAGGGGGACCCTATTTCCAGGGGGCAGGCAGTGTGAGACATCCACACTCCTTGCTAAGGAGGAATCATAAATTGTAATCTGGACTCTAGACAGGATCAGTTCTAGGCAAACTTTGCAATGGCAGAGCTCTCTTCAGCACCACCTTCTATCTTTAGGTCCAGGGTTCCCCAAATGCATGGGAGGTCTTCTGGAGGAGTGATGGTGATTTGTTAAATGCATTGCCCCTGAACTGGGGATTCTTAACCCCGGGCTGAAGGGAATATGAGCTTCAGGAAGACTGTGAACCCCCAAACTGCATGGAAATTATATTGTGTATTCATCTAAGTATGTTTTTCTGAGAAGGGAGTTTAGTTTTTTTCAGTTTCACGAAAGGACCAGTGACTGCAACAGTAAAGGTTAAGAGCCACTGCACTACAGTGTTAGGGACCTAATGTGTTCCCCTTCTGTTTGCATTATTAAAGAGCACACTTAGGACAATTCTGAGCTGATGATCCGAATCACTAATGGGGGAATTTCAGACATCATTAAGAGAAATATGTGGATGGGGCAAGTAGGAGCCTCTTTCATGTTCCTTAAATCCCATGGGGGAGAGATGACCTTTTATGGCATCTGTGCATGAAGCCAAACCTTGCTTTATGAAAGATTTGCATGCATTGCTAGCTCCTCTGAAAATTCTACATGGAGTTAACTTCCCACTTTAACGTACTATTGCAGAAGAGTATCATGGAAAGTAAGCGAGGTTATGACTTATTTCATGGGCCTCGGATGAAAGGGGCAATTGAGTACAGAGGATTACCTTCCTTGGTGATTTTTAATTCTAGCTAATTCTCTCCATGGGGCAGTCTGGTGAGGTTGGATCTATGGCAGATCTGTGTAGCCCAGAAGGGGATCCCTGGTGTTGAGCAGGGCTCCCTGAGGCTCCATAGGGCAGCAGAGATTTCTCCTGCTCTCTGTTGCCTATGCACCTGGCTCTTTCTTTTCCACGTGGCTGAAATGCGTGTAGTAGCAGGACCCCTATTGTGCATTTACGCTGTGTGCTGAGGGAGGCTTGTTCTCTGCCAGGAAGACAGTCTCCTGTGTTCGGCCCAAGCCTCCTCTGCCACTTTGGGCTCTTCAGGAACAACTGTTCTGCCTTGTCCTTATCACAAAAGGCAGAATTTGGACTAAAGATGCCAGCTTTCTCCCAACCTGCTATCTCCCATACTGAGAATGAATAGCTGGCAACTGGAGTGAGCCCTGAGCTATTCATCCCCAGTGGAAAGCTTGAGCAGTTCATGATGTTAGCAGTGTCTTGAGAGAAGAGGGGGGTTGAACGTTAATGCTTCTTCCGATTTTCCCCTACCAGCTTCTTACTGTGCATTATATTGAGACCCTCCTCCCATTTTTACTTGTCTCCTCACTAAACATGGCTTCTTTCTTTTTAAAAAAATTCTGAGATTTCTGCTTTACTTTTATTGTAACATTTATTAGATTTAAGGTCTATATCCAGAAAAGTATAATGAATAGAAAAAAAAGATAGAAAAAGAAAATCCCATCTCAAGATTATCTCTGTTGCTTGTATGTTTTTTAAATGTTTTACATCAATACAGTACTTCTCTTTCCTGGTCTCTAGTCACTATCTCCAAAGGTAACTACAGTGAACAGTTTCTTATGTATCTGTCCAGAACATAACTTAATGTGTGTAACTCACATAAGGAATATATATCCTTAAAAGAATTTAGACTAAAGGAACCACATAATAATACCACTGTGCTCAGCTTCTTTTTCCAATTAATAATATGTCTTGGAGCTTTTTTCATGTAAGCACTTGCAAATCTAGCACATTCTGTTAATGGCTACGTGGTATTCCATTCATATGATGTACCCAACAACCAGACTTCTTGTTTCCTGTTTGGGCCATTATAAACTATGCTTCACTGACCCTGATCACACGTCTATCTTGGCCTACCTTTGCAAAAATATCTAGGTAATTGCTGCATCAAACAAAGAGTGTACGTTTTTACATTTTTTATAAAAATTGTCAGATTTTCCCACGACCACAAAAGGCTGCACTGATTTACAAACCTACCAACTGTGCATGAGACTACATGCATCTCCAGACTGTCATGAACACTTAAACTGTTGCAGGTCTTATGGGGGAAAAATATCTTCTTGTTTTGATTACTTCTTCATTTATGGGTGAGGTTATGTGGTTTCTTTGGTAACCTATAGTTTTCAAAGCCCATGTGGGAGAAAAGTCATCTAGTAAAGCTAGTTGGCAATCTTGACTGATTCCTTTTTTAGAATAAAAGGAGGAGCACAGTGCTGTGGAGACTAGGATGTTTTTACCTGTTTCTTTCAACTTTTGTAAGGTTTTTTGGATATGAGGCAGAAAAAGGGTGTGAAATATTCTTGAGGTCCTGTTCTTCACATCCACTAGTGTTTGGGGATTAAACTGCAGATCTTTTCTGTTTGAATTTTCTCAGTGCAAGTTGGTATCGGGAGAAAGAGACGGCCCTTTGTCTTTTCCATGCAGGATTAATTATGCCGAGTTGCAATGGATGATTTGTCTCCTAAACACAGCTGCCTGGAAACCCCAACCCAGATCTTGGGACAATTCTGAATTGCCTGGGAGGACAAGCCTGGAACAGGAGAGATGATCTATTTCAGGGATACTTAAAGTCTAGGGAAAGATTTTAGGGAATTTGTGAACCCCTTGTAATTGCAGGTAAAATCATGTGTGCTTGTGTATCTGAGTGAGCACACGTGGCATTTTTTCTAGGGACAAGGAAAGCTTTTGCCAGGTTCTCATAGAGACCTTTGAACCCCAAGAGGATGAGTCACTCAGTGTTCTAAAGATTCTTGATTTAGAGCCTGTTGTGGTTCCTTAGCAGGCTTCTAAGTAACTTCCAGCTTGTAGTAGCTTGGGCACATGTGTGAATTCTGGGCCTTTTCAAGTGGCCCACTGGCTCCCTAGAAACAAATATATCTCTGTGGAACAATAAGGGGGGCTCACATTGAATATCTTTCCCTTCCTACCTTACCTTATGGGTGGTTCCATGCTGGAACGGTTTCCCTGCCCTACTCCAAGCCTAAGCTGTGTCTCTCCACTTTAGCAGGTAGCCCATAGGAGTGTGAACAGGTTCATGTTTGTCCTACTACTGCCCTGAAATAAGCTGACTAGAGGGCTGGCTGGTAGAATAAAGTGTCAGCTCTAGAAGGGACTTCAGTTATCATCTGATCTGACTTCCTATTGTACGGATTGTAAAGGGAGGCAGAAGAGCTTGATGGTTTAGAGTGTAGGATCTGAAGTACATCCTGGGTACAGAGCCAGGTAGTATACCTTAATAGCCATGTGATCTTGAGCATGTTACTTCACCTCTCAGTGCCTCATAATAATAAATAATAGCTAACATTTATTAAGCATTACATGCTGGGGATAATGACAGTTACATGAATAATTCCTTATTTAATCCTATGACACCCTTATGAAATAGATTCTATTATTCCTATTTTAATGATAAGGAAGTCAAGGTACAGAGAGGTGAAATAACATGAATATATGTGTATTATATCCTCCCCTGTATGTTCTAGTTTTCTTTCATCTGTGCCTCCTTGAAATAAAGCTTCGTCAGAATTCCTCTCAAATTTTTTTAATACAGGCCTATCCAACTCTAGAGTCTGAGGCCTTTAGACTTTCTGCCTCCCTTTTCACTGTCTTCTGGCCCAGCCCCAGTCTTCATGCTGACTTCCCATGTTTCTCGCTCTCCTAACCCTGGAAACCCGCACATGCTCTTAATTTTTCTTTTGTAAAGCTTTAGAACAGAGGTTGTAAACCCTAGTTGCCCATAGGTCATATTCAACCCACGGAGATATTTTGCTTGGCCTACATGATGTAATAGTGTTTAGAAAATTACACAGAAAAAATCACAGTTTCTAACATCTCTTGAAAAATTCAAAAGATCTGATATCATTGGACCTTTATTCTCACATGGCAACAGTCAGCCGAAGTTGAATCATGGGTTCCTCTTTAAACCTTTGGGATGTGTTACAGGTTCCACCACTCCTTGATGTCTTAATCCAGGTGTGCTTCTCTCATTTATGTTACTTCCCTGGTCATGTAGTCATTGGAGCTTGAGGGTCTGCTTTGGGGATTTTAGTGGAAATGAAGGGGGCGTAGCTGGGGAACTTGAGTATAAGTAACTGGATAAGAGAAAACTTCACATATACAAGTATGCATTGCAAGTTTGGGCGAGGTTTGGTTTATTTCATTTAGATTATTTCTGCTGATGTCTTTTCACAACCATCCTCTCCTTTATCACTGCCAACATCCCAGTTATGATGTCTTGCTTGGACTATTGCAGTGGCCTCTGAACAGTTTTCAAAACTGAACTCCTTGAACACCCAAAGCGTTCAGGAAGAGTGAAGTTTTCCCTGCTGTTACTCTCCTTGTCTCACCGTTTTCATTGCCTGTTTTAGCTGTCTGTTCACTCACCACCTCTCTCCCTTCTCGTATCTTTAGGTTGTCAGTTTTTGTCAGGATCCGTTAGTTCTGTGACAGGTAACAATGTCTTGCTTTGACAAGGATAATAAAGAGAGTGGTTCTTTCCCACTCAATAATAAAACTAGGGCAAGCCAGGAATTCCTGTAAAGACTTACCTTATAAGCTGGTGCTTTTACGTGTTGTGTAAATTACACACTTGATAATGGGTAATCAGTGCAAATTCCTGCTCTCAGAAAGGAGTTGCTCTTAGTAACTCACCTGGCTTTGGGGCCTAAATGTTCTCTCAGCCTGTACCAATCCTACTTCTGTAGAGACCAAGTTAAGTGTAACTCCTTGCCTTCTGAACACCTAGGCAATCTCTGCCACATTGCATTTGAGGGCTACTCATACTATTATGGGAAAATAGAGCCCAAGTGTTCAACTTCAAAGGCCCGAAAAGGCATTTATACTCTGCTTTCTCTCTCTCCTCTCCCACTCACCCATCTTTAGTGTTTATATGTATATATCCAATACTCAGGCAAATGTCCCATCTATTGAAGCCTGTAATAAAAGCTTGTTTTTTTCCCCTAAAACTGTATATCTTTAAGTTCTTTATTTTTATTAATGTCACCATCACTCTTGTACTCATCCTGGCTAAAATCCTAGAGTCCCATTTGACTCTTCTGTTTCTCCCTCCCTCTGCCATGACCAGCCTTGCTCTGTGTTAGTGCCTGGCCACTATTTTCAGTTCTTAAAGCCCCTGCCCTATTTCAGGTCCATATCACTGTTTCCATAAGGTGTTGACTACACTGGCTTCTTAACCTGCCTCTTGGCTTCTGGCACATAGCACATGTCCTTAAACATCACTTCTGCCATTCCCCTACCCAGGAGCTGTAGTGGCTGCCTTTTATCTTTCTTCATGGCCATATCCCCTGAACCAATTATGCAGGATGCTCCAAGAAAATGTTTTTTTGGGAATGAATGTATGACCTAGTTTACTGGATGAAATAAAAACTCGTTACGCAAGCAGTCAACCCCTTCGCTAGTACCAGTGCCCCTTCTCCCCTTGTAACTCCTCCTCTGCATACAAACACACGTAGAGGAGAATTTCTCCTTTTTTCTTGATTTTTCTTTTCCTATTCAAATCCTAGTTACCCCTCAAGGTCCAAGATCAAATGGAAGCCCATCAGTGCAGACGTCCTTGCTGTGTCTCCCTGTTACATACTCTTAAAGCTTACTTTACTCGCTGTGTCCCCAGCATCTAGCCCAGTTTTGGCACAGAGTACATGCTGAATGAATGAAGCTTGCCCTCACTTCTAGCAGAAGGGATCGCTCTATCTAGAACCTCTGTAAAGTATAATGCTTACGGCCTGTGGCATTCATGTTGCATGTCTCAGTCACCGCTTTTGCCATCATTGATTATCTTTCCTGTTACTGTGTTTTATCTCCAGACAGACCAGTATTATGTCTGTTATTTCCTTCCAGTGTTCAGGAATTACTTCTCAGGAAGGAAGCACTTGTCCTAATCTGTACTATTAATTCTCATTTTTTTCTGTGGATTTTTAAGGACAGAGCCATGTTTTATTTATTTTTAATCTCTATCGCCTAGCACAGTGCTTAGAATGTTATGGACCCTTAGTAAATATTGAATGAGTACAGTGTTACACTCATCCCAAAATAGTATGTATTCTCAAAGCTAGCTTTCTGTAATGTTTTCATTAACTCCCTGAGTGTAATGGCATGGATCAAAATGTCATCTGTAGGGGATAAATCCTTAGAGGAGGTTGTAAGGGTTCTTCTGGGGCTTTGGACACCTGTCAACTAGTGATGTATGGAAGTCAAGGATTCTGGCAAAATTGCTTTCTGGCTTTTGGGCCACAAGGTGGAGCTCTAGAATCAGCTTTGGCCACTAGAAGATACCAGGGCCCCAGTATCCTAACCCAGTGATTCTCAAACTTTAGAGGGCATCAGAATCACCTGGGGAGGTTGTTAACGTGCTGCTTCCTAAAGCACAGACCCAAAGATTGAACTGTTGATCTGGGGCAGAACCTGTGAATCTGCCATTTTTTAATACATACCCCAGGTGATCTGACAACTTTGCTTATCCTTCAAGGTGGAAGCTGTGATTATTCAGAGGTCTGTTGAATTTGCTGCTGTGTTCATTTGGACCCAGGGTCTTTGGGCTTTAGGCCAGAGCTTCCCTGTGTCCTTCATTCTCACCAGTGTGCCTTTTTATAGAAAGAGACTTAGCTTCAGACCAGAGCATCTGGGGAATGCCTGGTGAACGGATGGGAGTTGTGGAAGCATGTTCCAGTTCATATCCTCCCTTTAATTCTCCCCAACTCTTGTTATTCAGGAGGAGGTGATATCAAATTCCTAAATCAAGTACACTTTATTTTAAAATCAAATCTTGACTTTTTCTTCTTTTTAAAAAGCTTTTTATATTAAAAAATTCACATACACATATATATATGTAGAATTGTAAAATAAACTCCATTATACCTAGCGCCCAGCTTAAATTAACCCATTGACAATCTTATTTCATTTATTCTTCCTCTGTGACCTCCCTTCCCAATTATTTTGGATCCATTTCCATGTAGCATTATATCATTTCCTCTGTAAATACTTTAGTATGTATCTCTGAAAGGTATTCTTTTTAAAAAATTGAGATAAAATTTACATAACATAAAATTAACTATTTTAAAGTGAAAACTTGGGCTTCCCTGGTGGTGCAGTGGTTGAGAGTCCACCTGCCGATGCAGGGGACATGGGTTCGTGCCCTGGTCTGGGAGGATCCCACATGCCGCAGAGCGGCTGGGCCCGTGAGCCGTGGCCGCTGAGCCTGCGCATCCAGGCATTTATCCAAGAGAGAGGAAGACTTACTTTCATACAGAAACTTGAACATGAACGTTCATAGCTGCTTTATTCATAATAGCCAAAAGCTGGAAACTACCCATATGTTTTTAAATGGGAGAATAGTTTAAAAACAAAAAAAACTGTAGTACATTTATACCATAGAATACGACTCAGCAATAAAAAACAGTGAACTATTGATACATGCAACGATTTGGATAAACCTTAAGTGAATTATGCTACATGAAAAAGCCAATCTCAAAAGGATACGTACTGCATGATTCCATTTATATAACATTCATGGGAGAATATAATTATAGAGATGGAGAACAAATTAGTCATTGCCAGGTGTTAGGGTTAGAGGTAGAGGGGGTGGATGTGACTATAAAAGGGTGGCACAAGGAAGTCTTGTGGTGATGGTACAGATAAGTATTGTGGTTACATGAAGTTATACAAGTGATAGAATTGCACAGAGCTACACACACAAATGAGTGCATGTATAACTGACAAAATCTGAGTAAGCTCTATAGATTGTACCAATGTAAATTTCCTTGTTTTGACATCATACTGTAGTTATGCAAGGTGGTAACACTGGGAGAGTCTGGGTAAAGGGTTCAAAGAACCTTGTTGATTTTCTATGTATAGTATCACGTCATCAGCAAACAGTGACTGTTTTACTTTTTCCTTTCCAATTTGGGTTCCTTTTCTTTCTTTTTCTTCTCTGATTGCTGTGGCTAGGACTTCAAAACTATGTTGAATAAAATGGCAAGAGTGGGCATCCTTGTCTTGTCCCTGATCTTAGAGGAAACACTTTCAGCTTTTCACTGTTGAGTATGATGTTAGCTGGGGCTTTATCGTATTTTTGTGTTGAGATATGTTCCCTCTATGCCCACTTTCTGGAGAGTTTTTATCATAAATGGATGTTGAATTTTGTCAGAAGCTTTTTCTGCATCTCTGTTGAGATGATCATATGATTTTTATTCTTTGCAAATTCTTTTTACAAGGAAATTTATTTGCAAATTCCTCTGAATCTATAATTATTTCAAAATAAAAAGTTAAATGCAAGTAACACATAATAACATTCTCCTCTTAAAACTGTCAGTAAGGCTAAAGTTCCTTCTGACTACCTCTTCCAGTCCTGGTCCCCTGCCCCCTCCTCTGGGGGTAATGAGTGTTAGGAGTTTGTAGTATATGCTTCCAGAACTTTTTCTTTGCTTTTATATGCTTATACATGTACCCATAGAAAATATATGATTTTTGTTTCTATATGCATGTATGCTTTTCACACAAATGATGTACCACTCTGCAGTTATTCTACAACTTGACTATTTCACCCATCAGTGTATGTTGGGGATTTATCTATATTAACATATCCAGATTTATCTTGTTTCTTTTGCCAGTTAAGAACTTGAGTCAACTCTCTGACTTTCTCTGTTAAGAGTCAGCTTAGGTTTTTCTTCTAGGAAGTCTTTTGTGACTGCTCCCCCTCCTGTGTACCCAGTGGAGGGTAGATATTCTTCCTGTGTCTCTCACAGCACATATTTCCCTTATTAGAACACTATTCATGTTATAGAAGGAAACTGTTGGTTTTCTTGTCCCTGATTAGTTCTTGAAAGTGTCCTTTCATCTTATTTCATCTTTAAATTCATGTGCCTAGCATATTGTCTAGAATAGTTAGCAGGTATTCAATAAATGTTTATTCAGTAAAGGCATGCCTGAATATATGAGTTACTGAACTACAGGGAAGGGTATGAAGTGAATTACTTAGATGAATCCTTCTGGCCCTGATGCATTGTTATATGATGCTATTTTTTTTTGCTGGGTGGAATAATCCATCTCCAGAGCGTATTCTGTGAAATCTTGTTGAACCAAGAAGCAGAAAACAACTTGTTGGCCCTATTTCTGCTGCTTATTTGTTGTATGGTTAAAGCCAAGTCACATAAGCATTCAGGACCTAGGTCTCCTCCAATTTGAGATGAGAATAATGTTACCTTCACTGTCCACCTTACAGGATTAATGCAAGGATTAGATGATACAATTTACAAACATCTTGGAAATTAATTTTTTATACATCTTTATTTTTAAAATTTTATTTATTAATTTATTTATTTTTGGCTGCATTGGGTCTTCGTTGCTGCGCACGGGCTTTCTCTAGTTGCGGTGAGCATGGGCTACTCTTCGTTTTGGTGTGCGGGCTTCTCATTGTGGTGGCTTCTCTTGTTGTGGAGCACAGGCTGCAGGCATGGGGGCTTCAGTACTTGTGGCTTGTGGGCTCTAGAGTGCAGGCTCAATAGTTGTGGCACACAGGCTTAGTTGCTCTGTGGCATGTGGGATCTTTCCCGGACCAGGGCTCGAACCCGTGTCCCCTGCATTGGCAGGCAGATTCTTATCCACTGTGCCACCAGGGAAGTCCCTATACATCTTTATTAAGGTATAATTGCTTTACAATGTTGTGTTCGTTCCTGCTGTATAACAAAGTGAATCAGCTAAATGTATACATATATCCCCACATCCCCTCCCTCTTGCGTCTCCCTCCCACCCTCCCTATCTCACCCTTCTAGGTGGTCACAAAGCACTGGGCTGATCTCCCTGTGCTATGCAGCAGCTTCCCGCTAGCTATCTGTTTTACATTTGATAGTGTATATATGTCCATGCTACTTTCTCACTACGTCCAAGCCTCCCCATCCCCCTCAAGTCTATTCTCAACGTCTGCATCTTTATTCCTGCCCTACCACTAGGTTCATCAGTACCGTTTTTCTAGATTCCGTATATATGCATTTAGCATACGGTATTTGTTTTTCCGTTTCTGACTTCACTCTGTATGACAGACTCTAGGTCCATCCACCTCACTGCAAGTAACTCAATTTCGTTCCATTTTATGGCTGAGTAATATTTGGAAATTAAATTTAATGAAGAACTTGTGGCTTCTTCAAGGGTATCTATCGTGATTTGATTCCTTCAGTGAATTCTTCATAGTTTGAACTTTTTATTTTGTGACCTTAGGTTTGACCCCTTGTATTTTATCTGGTGTGAGTCACGTGTTTTAGATGGGGATGTCTTCATACACTCTTTAATAATCTTGGCTTCATTTATCCATGAATTTGCCCACGTATAGAAGACTTTCCAAGAACATTGCTAATGTTTCTGAATTCTGCATTAAAAACTTTGTGTTTTGAATCAGTTTTTTATTCCAGTAATACAACTTTGCCATTTATTTATGGGTGCTTGGGAAGTGGAATGGTGGATCTGCAGAATGAAATCAAACTAGGTGTAGTTTCAGATCTAACCTGGTACTATGTCCAGTGCTAACCAAGGGAGGCCTGTTTAGTACTTAAAAACCTTTCAAAGGAGGGATATTATTTGCCTTCATTGAGAAGGATGGTGGGGGACACTGAAATTTTCAGAGTCCTTTGAAAATTTTTGTTTAACTATCATTATATGAATTTAAAACAATGATTTAATTTCAGATTTGCATCTACACCAGAATCCTGTGGGGCAGCATATTATTTGAAGTTTCAATTAAGAAGCTCTTTAAATTCCCCACTGTCATACTCTTCTCAAAGCTATCTTCTGTGGTCCCTTAATTAAAGAGGGAGTATGTTTGAGATGACATTTTAGAATGATGTATTTTCTTCTGATTACAGAAGTTCATGTTCATTGTAGGAAAACTTGGAAAATAAAATGAAAGGTATAAAAAAAATTACCTAAATGCTATAGTCTAATTAACATATCTTCTTGTTGGTCTCAGTACATCCATCAATCCAAATGTTTATCACTATCTATCCTTAGACATAATTGGATAAGGCATGTATTCAAATCCTATAGAGTTCACTCTCTACCTTCTGAAAGCTGATACATAAATTTTCTTTTTTTAGCTTGTAATTGACTTCCTAAAGTTTAACTATTAATTTTCCTTTTGAACTTTCATTTTACAAATATCAGAAACTTGCTTTAAAATACAAGATAAAATTATGATACCTTTTTACCTGTTAAAGTCTTCCTTCTTGTTAGCTGCTTATTAGCAGGTAGATAAATTTAACTCATTTGAAGGCCGTGTGGTGGTGTCAGTGAGGAGGAAAAGACCTAAGTGGTCATTGGCAAATCATTTTACTTTCTAGGCCACAGTCCTTTGCCTATGAAAGAAAACTTTGACTCCGATGATCTTCAAGCCTCCTGCTATTTCTCTGATTTTTATGTTGCTCTTCTGCTTGCCTCTCAAGATTAGACTTTGTGGGCAGACAAATGTCAGGAGCCAGGTGAACCTTTGTGGAGCCTGTTTTGTTTAATGTTCTAAGTCAGGTTTTTCAGACTGCTACTCATGATCCATTAGATCATGCAGCATCTACTTATTGAATGCCTGTTATGTGTCTGGCACTGTTTAAGCACTTGGGATGCACAGGAAAAGATATAAAAGTTAATAGTCTAGTGGAAAAGGACAAATAAGAAACAAAAATAAGTATGTAAAAATATATGGTATGTAAGATGGTGATTCATGTAGTAGAGAAAACTAAGCAGGCAAGGGAGAGAGCGAGCATTGGGGAAGTTGCATTTTTGCATAGGGTATATCAGGAAAGGCTAATTGAGAAGGATATTTGAATAAAGAGTTAAGTGAACGAACCATGCTCATATCTGGGGAGGAACGTTCCCTCAGGATTTGCAAGTGCAAAAGCCCTAACGCAGAAACATGTCTGACGTATTCTAGGAGCAGGAAGGAGGCATCGTGTGGTTGAAGCAGAGTAAGGTAAGATGAGTGCTAGGGGGCAGAGCCAGAGACATAGGGATTGAGGGGCTGTCTAGGGCATTGTTGGCATTATAAAGAATTTGGGTTTGGGGGACTTCCTGGTGGTCAGTGGTTAAGACTCTGTGCTTCCAATGCAGGGGGCGTGGGTTCCATCCCTGGTCAGGGAACTAAGATGCCACATGCCATGTGGCGTGGCCAGAAAGTTAAATGAGTAAGTAAGTAAATAAATAAAATTTAAAACCTTAAAAAGAAAAAAAAGAATTTGGGTTTTAATCTGGTTGAACTGGGAAGCCACTGGCAGATTTTCAGCAAAGGAATGATGTGATCTTGACTCATGGATCAGCATGCCTCTGGCTGTCTTGTTCAGGATGAAATGAAGCATGGGCCAAGAGTAGAAGCAAGGAGATAAGATAGGAAGCTCTTTCAGTAATCCATTGGGCCATGAAATTAATTTAGATGGTCACAAGTATTTATTAGATAGAAAATGGAAAATAGAAAATCAGTGCATTGCACACAGCAGACAGTAAGTTGTTTAATGAATTTATGCTAAATAAATGTGAGTGTACTGGAATGCAGTATAAGATGTACTTACTACAAAGGTTTACTATAAACAAGTTTGAAAGCCGTTATCCTAAGACATTTATATTATTGCCAACTAGAGGTGACTTTGGTTTTTGGACACATTCTCAGTAAGTGGCTCCTGTATGAAATAAACCATCTTCCTATAATCGTGTCTCATCGGTCAGCACTTTGGCCTTCTCTCCCCTTTCCTTTGCATTCCTCTCTTCTCTTGTTTTCAACTGTTTGCATAAGTGTTCTTGTAGAAGATACCAAATTGTAATTTTTGTTTTCAGACTCTCTTCTGCTTAGGATTTTTTCTAGACTTTGCCTGTTTCCCCTTTAACATTCCTCTAGCTTTGTGGCCTTGTATCCTGACAGTCAGCACACACACCCAGTTTCTCCTCCTGCCATCAGGGTCTGCCTGTTTATCTGCCTGTATTCCCACCCACTCCTTCTGCACTGTTACTGTTGCTGTAGCAACTGCCATCTCAGTTTCCCCCTTCCCCTGGCTTTTTTCTTCCTCCTGCCAACCACTATTCATTAAACTCTTCCTCTCCAGTTTTCTACACTGTGAGGTCAGGGCTGATGCTATGTAACATCTGTCAGACGGTAGGGCCAAGAATAGCTTAAGATAAAGATTAAATGGCTGCTTACAAAACCCCTCTCTGTTTTTCCACAGCTCAGAGTAAAGGGGGGTTTTGAATAAGCAGGTCATCTGATGAACTGAGATGACTAAATGCTGAGTCCCTAATTCCGTAGAAATGTCATGAGTGTCCAAGAACAAAACTGTTATGGCACTGCTTCTTAATTCATTTTGAGATCTTGCATGAGGTTGAGATCTTGGTTGGTTTTATGTGGCTTTTGGGATCCTCTGAGCCAAAGGCAAAAACGTGGACTGTATGTCACTTCAACTCTGGGTATGTCCCTGTTCTGGAAGGTGATGATTAGAGGCACTGCAATACCTACCATCCATGTTTGCTTCATGGAGGGACTAGATATGCCATTTGATTACCTGAAGATCTTTTTATCAGAAATTTAGTCTAGCACTTCTGCTGACCTCATTCAGACTTAAATTTCTGGATGTTCAAAAAGGGAAGGAAATTTTACCGTGGACACTGAACCTGTATCTATATTTCAACCCAGAAAGGCTTGGCAGTGGATCATGTTCTGAAGAAAATAAGTTTGTTTAGTCGCAGATGACAGTGTGTCTTTCTCGGGCTTATTGTCCAATAGTTCTGGTTTCCTCTAGAGAAGTCTCAATCTTGGAACTGAGGACTGTATTAGAAAAAACAAAAGAGAAAGCCCAGGTTCTTCTCCTTCCAACTCACATAAAAGAAATGGTTAAGGAAAATGTGGTAGGGACTTCCCCGGTGGTCCCACAGTTAGGACTCGACGCTTTGACTAACGTGGCCACGGGTTCAATCCCTGGTCGGGGAAATAAAATCCCACGAGTGCACGCACAGCACAACCATTTGAAAACAAAGGAAGATGTGGTATATATATGCAATGAAATACTACATAGCCATAAGAAAGAATGAAATAATGCCATTTGCAGCAACATGGATGGACCTAGAGATTGTCATACCAAGCAAAGTAAGTCAGAAAGAGAAAAACATAACCATATGATATCACTTATATGTGGAATCTAAAATATGATACAAATGAACTTATTTACAAAACAGAAACACACTCACAGACATGGAAAACAAACTTACGGTTACCAAAGGAGAAAGGGGGTGGAGGAGGGATAAATTAGGAGTTTGGGATTAGCAGATACAAACTACTATGTATAAAATAGATAAACAACAAGGTCCTACTGTATAGCACAGGGGACTATATTCAATATCCTGTCATAAACCATAATGGAAAAGAATATGAAAAAAATACATATATATAAAAAACTGAATCACTTTGCTGTACACTAGAAACTTACACAATGTTGTAAATCAACTATATTTCAATTAAAAAGAAAAGGAAAGAAAAAGGTTAAGTGATCACCAAGATCTTGAACACACTTGAACGGAACTGATGTGGGCTGTGACTTTTTGAACTTTTTCACTTTTTACTTAATTCTAGTATCTTCTAGGGTTTGTCATGTTCTCTGGGTTGTGTTATAGGAAGTACAAAATGCCCCTGTATTCCTTATAGGTCATCCTGTCCTAAAGCAGAAACTGGAGGGGAGAGATTTTCCCCTACCCGTGGGACATTGAATTTGCCTCTCTGGTTGTCTGATACCAGCTCTGATGCCTGTGATTTGGAGTAGCAGTGCCTTGACTCCAAGTGTTTCACAGGTGTTAGGAAACTTTCACATAGAAACTCTGAAGAAATTCATGCCAGTGGGCTTTGGAAAATCTTGTTGGCACTGTCGACGAATTACTTAATCATGGATTTATGGAAATCTAGGTTCATGAAGCCAGATCTTGGAACGCTTACCAGTGCTCTATCTTGTGCAGGACTTGATACTCCTAGTCACTTTTTCTGGAAACAGCCTTGGCTTGTTCCTCTTCTGTTCCAAGACTTTAGCCTTGGCCAAAGACTTTAAAATTTTTCTTTTTATCCCACCAAAGCAGTAAAGAAGTCCAATTGAATATTTTTGAGGGGCCAAAAAGCAAAAACCCAGGGGAACACACTAGTGAGGAATATTTTCCTGATGTTCTGAGGTTCTCTTGCTTTTTGTCCTGCGTCTTTTGCATGCTGACCCTTGGATCACCTCCTACCCCATTCTTGTTGCATTTTATGACAAATTCTTGGTTGAAGATAGGCTGGGAATAGATTGATTGCTTGTATTTTTCTTATAAGGATATTTTGGGGTTTTTTTAAATCTATTAACAATCATTTTATTTTACTTGCTTTTATCTTATTTATTTTTTAATTTTTTTAACATCTTTATTGGAGTATAATTGCTTTACAATGTTGTTAGTTTCTGCTGTATAACAAAGTGAATCAGCTATATGTATACATATATCCCCATATCCCCTCCCTCTTGCGTCTCCCTTCCACCCTCCCTATCCCACTCCTCTAGGTGGTCACAAAGCACCTAGCTGATCTCCCTGTGCTATGCAGCTGCTTCCCACTAGGGATATTTTGATTTGAACTCATTTTAACTTGTTGCTAGTCCTTTCAAGATACTGCTCATCTCATTTGGGTGTGTGTAATGGTGACCATTTCTCTGGAGGAGTGGAGATGGTGGCACCTCCGCTGTCAAGGTTGAGGCATTCTTATGTACAGGTACCATCAGTCCTCCAAGAAGAAGTAAGAAATTTCTCCTTCAGGGAATGTGTTGAGGGCAGGAAAAAAAACATTTCAGGCATTGTTGGTAGATTGGAACTCTGATCTTAAAAGGAGTTAGAAAAAAAAAGAGAAAAAAAAAAAAAGGAGTTAGAGTCCTTTCTGCTGTTAGACATGGGGCTGTAAAAAGTGCCATATTGTGTGGTTGGCTTTTCGCTGAGCCTCTAGTAATCTGCTTTCTCTCCACCTTATTTTCCCCTCTACACCTGCCACCCCAAATTCCAAAATGGAACCATATTTTTCAAAGTGTGGTTTGAAAGTCACTTGCATCATAATTAATTAAGGTTGCTTGTTAAATTCGGATTCCTGGGCCCACTTCTCAGACTGAATTAGAATATCTGGGGATGGATCCTGAGAATCTGCCTTGTTTTTTTGTTTTTTTTGGTTTTTTTTGCCCATGTGGCTTGTGGGGTCTTGGCTTCCCCGACCAGGGATTGAACCATGCCCCCTGCCGTGGAAGTGCGGAGTCTTAACGACTGGACCGCTGGGGAAGTCCCAATCTGCATTTTTTAAAAGTCCCAGATGATTTATCATGCATCTTACCCATGGAATCATAAACAACAGGATCTTTGACATTATCTTTATATCTTGACTGTGAGGGGGAACTGCTCCTAAGCCTTTTCTTCCTGATGAACAAGACCATTCTCAACAGGAGGAGCCAACTGCAGAACCCCTGCTGAGAAATTACAGTTAATGTAGCTCACTTTCTGAATTTCAGGTGTCAGTCTATCCCTCTGAAAGGATTTTTGCACCCAAACATGAAGTATTCAGTTTTAGTAGCTGCTGCTACAGGTTTTTGGTAGCTGCACCCCTAAACACTCTAGGAGCAAGATTCCTATGTACCTACCCTCCCTGTGTGAGAGATAGGAGTTCCCTGCCCAGAAACTAAGAGAAAAGTTAGTGACTCTTGTGGAGCCCACAAACAGACCTCTGTAGAGTGGCCAGATTGCAGACATAGGAGCTTGGGTGGGAATGGGATGGGCCCAGATGCCTGTCTTGGGCAGACTCCTGCAGGCCTGACTAGAATCTGCAGAGGAAGTTCCTGTTAACAAATGGAAAGGGTGTTGCCAGAGGCCCCAGCTTTCCTGTCAGGGATGCCTGAGCTGATGCAATCCCCTGCCGCTGTGGCTGACCAAGTTTCTTTTTGTTGAGTCTTGTTCCCACCCCCAACTCCTCTTCAGTCCTACAGATACTGGTTTATTTGCACACTCCGTGCTGATCTTGAATTGAAAGGCTTTCATTGTTTTTGAGATCAGTGTTTAGATAACACCACATGCCTGTGGCAGCTAGGACACCCTGTAAAGGAAATGCCTGGGCTCTAACAGCCCCATCATTCATTCCCTGTATGTGAATGACTGTGGCCTGTGTTTAGGACATTATAAGAACGTTGCTTTGCAGGGATTATTACTTGGGGACTGCAGGAGTACCAGGCTTCTCCTTGATGTTTAGAGTTCTAGGGACCGTTTTCTAAGTCACTTCTCTCTTTACTTCCCTTCCAGACATAAGAGGATTAAAGTCTTTTGCCTAAGCTTTGTTTCCACACATACCTGCAGTACTAGAGCGTTCTTCCCTCTGGTGAGAAGACTGCTTTGGGGGACACAGGACTCACTGTGGCTAGTGGTGGTGCAGAATGTTTTTATGATTAGGCCAGGTTGGCAGCTTCCTTTGCACTGTGGTCCAGGGCCTCCTTTCCCATGGGATATCTGCTTTCTTTTTTAAAAAACATTATAGTAGTAATCTCTTTAATTTGTATAGCACTTTGCCAGTTATAAAGATTTACACCACATATTTCATTATATCTGTATAATGATATAAAGAATATATTAAAGAGTCTTCAGAACCAAAATTAATATCAGAGTTTCAGAGAAAAGATGACTTCTTGGATTTATGGTTAATACAACAGCATGTTGAAAAAACCAGAGTGGTGAATTCAATTATGTCAAATGGTCAAACATGCTAACACTAATAGCAGGAGTAATTTATTCTCTATAAAACCTATAGACACTATTATAATTGTAAATTACTTTTAATTCCTTTTTTTTTCCTCTTTTGGTTGTTTACAGGTTTTGTTTTTGTTTTTTGGTTCAGTTTAGTTTTGTTTTTGAGATATCTCCTTTCTTGTGCCCTTAAACTTCTCCATCACTCTCTTGCCAGAAAAGAAATAAAAGAAAATGTGTTATATTCATTCAGTGTTAAATTTCTTCTGGTAACATATAGCTCTTTAAGTTTTCACTTGGTAAAATGCTATTAAAACTTCTTCCTTAAAAATGTTTCAAATAAGTCTGGCAGGCTCTAATTTATGTATCTCAAGGCCCTTTCCAGCTCTGATTCCCTAAATTTATAAACTTTTTTTCTTAAATTACTAGAATCTCTTTTCATGACCACGGTGTCTTGTGAAGCAGAGTGAGTTAATAGCACTGATGTGGCCCTCATTTCTATAGCATTCTCCAATGCATATACTTTTTTAAAAATAAATTTGTTTATTTATTTTTGGCTGCGTTGGGTCTTCGCTGCTGCGCATGGGCTTTCTCTAGTTGCGGTGAGCGGGGGCTACTCTTCATTGCAGTGTGTGGGCTTCTCATTGCAGTGGCTTCTCTTGTTGCAGAACACAGGCTCTAGGCACACGGGCTTCAGTAGTTGTGGCGTGCGGGCTCAGTAGTTGTGGCTTGCAGGCTCTAGAGCGCAGGCTCAGTAGTTGTGGTACACAGGCTTAGTTGCTCCATGGCATGTGGGATCTACCTGGACCAGGGCTCGAACCTGCATCCCCTGCATTGGCAGGCAGATTCTTAACCACTGCACCACCAGGGACGTCCCTCCAGTGCATATACTTAATCTCACTTTCTTACCAGTAATTTCGTGTTCCAAGAATTAAAGAAAGAAAAGTTGGTTGACATGAACAATGAACCGTCATCCCTCTATAATAAAATAGTGTCCGGGTAATCATAATCAAGGAGCCTGACTACTAGAAAGTTAAAACACACACCATTTGTTACTTAGTACTGTATAATTGTTAATGTTCACTGCCATCCTAGTTAACACATTGTAAGTATCTTCTGAGTCATCAAAATAAATTATTTGGAACCATACTGTGTGACTTTTAAAAAATGTTATGAACATTATGAAACTACAGAAGAATACTGCGTGAACCAGATCATACCACTCTCTAGTAGAAGGTGGATAAATGGAATTATATATATTAGCCAAAGTGTATTTTAAAGCTAAATATAAACTCTTTGGGAATTGTAAAGGGAAACAAGTCATCTTGCTTTTCTAATTGTTGTAACTGCTTGCTCTGTGTTTAATTTAAAATTTTCTTTAATATTTATTCTTGAGTTGTGCCATATGGAATATAAAAATTCTCTAAACAGATTGAAAATTCAAAAATAAATGTGTAAGCAATAAAGTGATTATTGTCTTTTTAAAAATCCAGAATAAACTAGAATATCTTGTTTTGGCTGATGGTTCTTGTATCTCTAATTCAAAGGACAAATATATTCCTTAAATACCATCCATGATTAGCCAGTTAGTGTGGACACCACTGACTTCCCAGGGTCTTGACAAGTATCTATTTGCGTATGTAGCTCTGGTAAATAAAAGAACTAATCATTTTAATATGTCTCTTCTTTCAAGATGCTTGTATTATCCTTTTCCTATAAATTTACTGGTAATTTGCCTTTCAGAGATTGAAGAGGGGAACCACCAGGTTAAATAACTTGCTTTAATGTAATCAAGGAGTCATCCCCGTCCTCTTTATTACCTTCTAGCCCACTGCATAAAAACAACTTTCTACCAAAATTCAGATGTGCAAGCCTGACAGGAGGTCCTGGTACAAAATGCAGTGTTTTTTGCAGACTCTGGTCCAGCCCGCCTCATGCCTGAACCCTGTGCTTTCTGCCTTCCAGTTCTCTCCTGCGCTATGGGGGCAACCTATCCCTCCAAAGTGCCATGAGTGTGCGATTCAACAGCAACGGGACCCAGCTCCTGGCCCTGAGACGTCGCCTGCCCCCTGTGCTCTATGACATCCACTCCCGCCTGCCTGTGTTCCAGTTTGACAATCAGGGTTACTTCAACTCATGTACCATGAAAAGCTGCTGTTTTGCAGGAGATCGTGACCAGGTAAGTGCCTTCTGCCGCCTGCATCCCACACTCATGCTTTCCTCTCAGATTGTTCTTTCTGTACTGGTCTTTATTTCTCTTTAGCCATGTCAGGTAGAAACAGTTGAGGGGAAACAATAAGTGTCTGGAGACATTCTGGCTTAATAGTGAGTTTTTCCATCAGAGCTGCCTTTGGGTAATATGTATGAGGCACACACCATAAACCACAATATGGTTCTGAGCAACCTAGCTCTGCCAAGTTTGTGAACAGACTTTAAGATTCTAAGAGTGTGTCATTTCAAAAGAAAGGAGGAAGTCCATGGAAAATTAGCCTGCCAAAAAAAGACACCTTTTTTTTGGTATCAGTGAAGCACAATGATGTATGAAACACTGTAAGTACCCTCCAAGAGACACACATCCTGAATAGCCCCTTGGAATGGCACCTTTTTCTTGGATGAAATGGGCTGAGCAGCTTTGTTTGAGAGGAAGCCAGATGCTGACGTTTTTCCTTTTTCTTGCCAGTATCACAACTGGGAAGGAGAGCCCAAGCTGTGAGTTTCCAGCCTTTTCACAGTCTTACTGGGAATCGAGATACTGATGTTGACTTAGAGCTGGCAGTTTAGAAACATACCTATACCTTTGCTATACCTGTCTCTCTTGGCCATAGAGTTCTGAAGTGGGTGTCAGTGAATGGATCACTTGGACTGGTCTGAGTAATCAAGCTGAGTAAAAACAAATATAAAGTAAGATTGAGCAAATAAATGGATAAATTTTTTTTTTCTTCTCAAACACAATAAATCTTATTGCCGTTTCACATCTAGATTGGAAAAATAGAAACCTTAGTCTTGCTAATTCTTAGTGTTCGCTTTGGATCCATCAACTATGTTAAACTTTGACATATAATTCTCACATGCTGTACTCCACTGCTTTAAAGTTATTTGTGGGCAAGGGGCATAAAAGAAACAGTTCTTTGAGAACTTGTGAAGACCCTGCTTTTTGAAGGCAGTAGCTGGGGTTTTTCTCCCTAGCTGAGGTAGAGGCTCCCCGACATCATAGCTTAAAGATTAGCATATGTAGTAGGAGCACAATAAATGCTTTTTTACTTGAGTTGCATGTTAAAGAAACTGAGAATATCTTTTAAGTTGTCCAGGCTAGGAATTTCCCCTTTTATAAATAGAGAATATATATCTAAATTCAGAATTTATATTTGTCAGAGTCCTAGGGCCTACTTAGCTGCAATCTACACTTAAAACCACTAGGTGGCTTCAGTTATATAAGCGATATCTCCTTGGAGAGGCCACAATGCCTGATAGACTTAGTTTTTATAGACAGTTTCTTTCTTGGGTAGAAAGAAGCAGTTTCTAGAGATGATGTGACTCACAATAGAATAGGTAATTTTGTGTTCTGAAGAATGGTTGATTTAGTTTCATATAGCTATGGAAATGACAACCAAGCCCCTGCCTCCCTGTCTACCTTTCCTCCTTGCTTTTGTTGATTTTCTGTCTTCTGTCATGTCAACCTCTTATGCATGTGATTTTATTTCATTGAACAATAAAGAGCAGGCACTAAATGTAGAAATGTAGTGGTTTATTAGGTTTTATTACCAGAGACACAGGCCCTGAGAGAAAGGAGAAAGAGGTGAAGGAGAATGGATGTTGTGTTTTCTTTTAGTTCCTATGTTAGCAGCCAGAGCCTGCCTGCATGGAGTCCTTAAAAGACCCAGAACAGGGCTTCCCTGGTGGCGCAGTGGTTGAGAGGCCGCCTGCCGATGCAGGGGACACGGGTTCGTGCCCCAGTCCAGAAAGATCCCACATGCCGCGGAGCGGCTGGGCCCGTGAGCCATGGCCGCTGAGCCTGCACGTCTGGAGTCTGTGCTCCGCAACGGGAGAGGCCACAGCAGTGAGAGGCCCGCGTACCACAAAAAAAAAAAAAAGACCCAGAACAAAGGCCTCTAACCAATATGTAAGAGCACATAGGCCATGGTTTCTCCACCTTGGCACTGTTAACATTTTGGTCAGATAATTCTTTATTTTGTGGGGCTGTCCTGTGCATTGTAGGATAATTAGCAGCATCCCTGGCCTCTCCCCACTAGATGCCAGTATCATCTCCCCCAGCTGTCACCCAGACAACCAAAAATGTCCCCAGACATTGCCCCTGATTGAGAACTTTTGACCTAGGTTATAATTACCCACTTTGAGATACGGGGGGACAGGTACAGATACTGCCATAGGCAGAGCCACACAAGGTGTTTTGTGGTGGTCCTGGTTATGTACATTGACAAGATGTAGTTGTTTTGGCCTTTCAGGTTATATATAATGGTAAAAACATTGAATGGCTTTTGATTTTCTCTATTCAGATTTGACTATTATGTATGATTTTTGTCCTATGGGAAAAGTTTGTGGGTAATATATCCTTTCTGACAAACTAGACTGCTTTTTGGTTGGGATAAGTGGTTTGCCATGGATAGAGGAGGATGGGAAGTCATTGAGTCTAACTTCAAATCCATTTCAGAGTTAAAGTCTGTTTATATTCCCTATATAGATTATCAGAAGTATATAACCTAGGGAATAGGAAGTACAGAGATTTATGTTTGGCTGTTTTCTTCACTCCTTAGGGACTAAGAAATGTAGCTAATTCATCATTATCTTGTCTCCAATGCCTGGCACACTGAGAGCACAATAAATATTTGTTGAAGTGAATCTTGAGTACTTTGGTCAATGTGTGGTTTTTAGCTTTCCAGGCCTAAGCCTTGTATAACTGTAAGTCAGGATTGATAAGTACCTGTTTTCCTGCTCAACTTCCAGGAGCTTTAGGAGGATGAATTAAATAATGGATTTTCAGTGAAACTAATCTACTGAGCTTATACTTTCTAAGTGTAGCATAGGAGGCCAAAATTATTGTCTCATTCCTGAAACATGTCTCTCAAAGGTGATTTATGGGCTCTGACTTAACACACTCAGGGCTAAAGCAGCAGCTGCCACAGTTACAGTATGATCTGCAGGACCGACAGGTATATTCTTTGACTGATTCAGACAGGATCTTTTTAGCGGCTTTCAAATTCCAAAGCCTACCCTTTCCTTATATCGGTCTTTATATTTGATCTTTTTCTTGTATGCTTTGAGTACGCCCACAGCCCGAGGCTCTGTGCTCTGGAACTCTTCATTTAGTCATAGGCTGGGTAAGTAACCATCCCAGAGAGGAATCTGCGAATTTCCATAATAGGAATGAACATGGTCAAGAAAGGCAGTAAGCGACCTATCTATCTGAGACAGTCTTCTGGCTTTTAATTACACTATTACTCAGTCCACACAAATCAAACCATTATGCCAGAGAGCCTGTACTTCCTCTAAGACTGTTCTAGGTTCACTAAGTAATTCATTAGCCCCAAAATGAAACTAACATTTCAAGATCAGAATAAAGCATAAAACCGACTGAGCCTACTTTGTGTCTTCCCCATACACATTGCCACCATTGTAGATCAATTCTAATTATAGAGCTATTAGAGATCATTTTGTACAACCCCTCCTTTTACAGATGAGAAAACAGGATTAGAGAGGGTAGGTATACAAGTTAAGACATGTACAAGTTTGAGTAGGACTAGAACCCAGATTTTTGAGCTCTCAGTGGAGACTCCTTTTCACTATACAGAAGGTCACAACGTAATGCCTGAAGCAAGGCAAGCAGCAAAAATTAGTGAGTTGGGCTAGAAGTAAACATTAGTGAGTAGTGGGGACTGTGGCCAGCTGGAGAGCCCACCCCATCCTAAATCTAAGTGAATGCCGTATAAATGAAGCTTTGACGCAGCTTCAGCCCATTGCTGCCAGGAGGGCCTTTGGTTTTTTCGAGGGAAGCCGGAAGTAAAGATTTGTTACGTGAAGTTTCCTGATTTTTAAGTATTGCAGCAAATTCATACTTCATTGTATGAATTAAACAAACCTGTGAACCATAGCACCTATTCTTTATTAGAGCCACCAGTTTCAAACCTCTGTGCTTCAGCAGGATGTTCTTCTGTCATGTTTCGTTTCATGGTCTGTCACTAATTCATAGGTGAGTGGAGACACATTCCTTTTTCCTGTTTCCTACTGAACCCTTCCTAACTTCATGCCTTTTCATCCCCTCCACCTTATAAAATAAGAAAGCAGATATTTACTGAGCATCTGCTGTGTGCCAGACGCTGTGGTAGACACATTCACGTGACTGCCAGTTCGTACCCTCTTTGAGATTTTCATTCAAACCCCTGTATATACACTCTGTCATCCCCACTTTTGGCTAAGAATACATGGTTTGTTTATTGCTAGTATAATCTTATTCAAGTTCGATAACTTCTATCATCAGATAAGGTGACATGAGTGACATCAGATTGATTGGGCATCAACAGGAACAATTAGCCCCAAATAAAGCCTTAACTTTTTTTTTTAAAGGCAGCCCATCTTCTAATCTTGCAGTATAGTGAGGAATCTTTTAGTAAAACAACAAACAGCATTCCTTCCTTGAGGCTGCCTGCACCCAAAGGTTCTCCTCCTTGCTTTTGTATCATACGTGGATTTTTTTGTTTTTCATTTTCTCTCTGAAGCCTGACTAGGTACATTCTGGCTCCCAAGTTTCACACTCCCCTCTGTATACTTAGTGAGCCAATCTCTTAACAGGGTTAAAAAAGAAGGCCAATTTTCCACCTGCTAGCTTTTCTGGCACACACTTGTAAGACAGCACCCAGCTTTTGTTCCCTTTCTTTCACAATTCCTTAAATGGCTCTTGCCCTAGATTGCGAGAGTCCAGCAGAGCACCTCAGGCTTCTGGGAAATAAGTCTTTCAGGCTAACTGGTTTGTGTGGCCTGGAAATGGACAGTGTGGTAATTTAAGTCTTCTCTTTCGTTAGTCTCATCTAACACCTGGCCTGGTAATCCCTACATCTTGCCGAAAGTGGGATAGGGAAGGAAGGAGAAAGAATAATAAAGTTTTCTTGAAAGGGCTGAGCCCTGGAGTGTGTGAACATTGGGATCACTTACAGAGGTCTTTCTCTTGAACTTGACAGATGGCAGACCCCTAAAATCATGATAATTAAATCATCATATCTCATCCCCTGGAGAAAAGAGCTGACTTGTACACTGTGAATCCAACAAAACGGCCTTGAATACATGGCTTGGCCTCAGACATTACGTCACCACTCAACCTTTCTGTGTTGACATTATACGGGTATAATAGAGGTGTAGGAATTCACCAGGAAGTGCACTCCAGGCCAGTAAAGGAACCTAGAAAGTTATAACTCCGCTTTTTTTTTTTTTCCTAATAACTCCATGCAGCCCTGATTAAGCTCACGTGGGGGCCTGGCATGCCATATGTTCTCCTGAAATAAAGGCACACCTTTAATAGGGGAGATTCAACTCTCAGATTCTATCCTTTGACTTGCTTTGTATCTTTAAGCTAACTTTTTCTTCTTCTCCTTGCCTTTCTTTTATATATTTTTTGCTCTTTAGCTTCTAAAGCACTTTCATGTCATACTAATCCTCCCAGCAACCTTTGGGTATAGTTGAACAGGTTTCATCTCCATGTGAAACTAAGGTCTAGAGTAGTTTGAAACTGCAGATCTAATCAGTAGCTGAACCAGGACTACGCTCAGTCCATTGCCTATGATTGTACCCTCTTCCTCATAGACCTGCTGCCACCTGTGTTTTCAGATCAAGTGGCAATAGCCTCTTCCATGGGCTGATGAGGAAGAGCTGAACACAGTTATGGCAGAGGAATTCCTTGTTGTATGTATTTTTTAGGTGAATATTTTAGGAGACTCTTTACTTTATAAAGAGAAGGTAGCATGAAAATAACTTGTTTATTAAATCAGCTATTTGTAAATCTTTTTGACTCCTGAACCTCTTCGAAAGTCTAAAAGCTTTGAACACCATTTCAGAAAAATGTACATATGCACATCGTTTTGCATGTAATATTAAGGAGTTTATGGAATTCCTGAAAACTAGGGATTTCAGGTATTAGCAATCCTGGATTAAGATTTTACTCAAGGATTAAACCATCTTTTAGTTCATTTACTGATGTAGAACTTAGAAAGCTTACAAGGTTTTGGAGTATATGCACACCTGCTAGATATAGTCTGGTTTTCAATTGTTAAGCTGAAAAGGACCACTAGGTGACCTGATTTCCTCTTAGGAACAAATGGAATTGATGTGATCTGGTGATACAACATGGCAGTGCTCCTTTAATATATAGTTCCTGACTAGGAGTTTGGGCTTCACTAGGAAATCCCTGGTAGATATTAATAATGGGAACAGAGTATAACCTGCTCTACCTGCCCCATTCTCCTTGTAGTGTTTAAGTAGCTTTACCTCATTTTGGGGTATCTTAAAAAAAGGGAAGAGGGAAATAATATTCCTTCCTCTGAAAGACTGGATACCTTTGCTTGAATAAACAATATAAATACATATTTGCAGACTGAAATGAGTGATGCCGTCTCCCCACTTCCCAGTCCCCAAGTATAAAAACTAAGGCCCACAGAGGAGAAATTGATTGTTGAAGGCCATTTGGTTGATGACCCCTCATCTTGCCCAGGTTTCCAAAAGAGTTTTGCCAAACAGAGATTCATCTTTAAGTAATGCAGCCTACTTTGTTACAAGCAGCTGTTAGAGATTTAGAGCATTTTTTAAATTTCTTCCCTACTGATTATTTGACAGTTATTGGCTGTCTTTATGGAACTTTTTTATTATTAATAATAGAATTTTTCCTACTCAGAACCCATAAAAGTTAGTTATTTTAATAAACCAAAGAATCCAGGAGCCTAGTGGAGCTGAAATGGCAAATGATCCAAAGAAGCAAAAATCACGTGAAACTTCACATGCAAAAAATAGTGTTAATCTTATGGGTATGCATATTTGTGTGCTTTTATTGGTAGCCAATGGAATTGTATTTTCTCTGACCACAAATAAAATCAGATAAACCTATGGCTTTGGCCATTTCCAAAGAAAACTTTTCCTGTTTGCTTTGGATAGTATTTGTGACAGGCTCTGGGTATAAGTGATATGATCAAAGGTATATTATATACCAATTGGCAAACCTTTTACTGAAAATAATCTTATAGAGGGCACATCACAAAATGGTTCAGTCACATTTTTTTTTCCCCTTCTGACAAAGGTCAGGGAGAAATGAGAGCTGTGTTTGATTTAAATGTTAAATAGCACTTTCTGCTGTTGCTGATCCAGGCTAGAGAGCCATCTGGTTTTTCTATCCTATTCAATACAGTTAATTAGACAGGCGTGCCATTTACTGGAGAATAATTAATCAGTTACTATGGGAGGAACCTTAGAGAGAACTGTGTAAATTGATCGGTACTCAGTGAATAATAGCTGATTGATATATCTCTTTCTCCATCAGCAGATATTGGGGAATATTAACTGCTGTGCACACACACATGCACACACTTTACACTTACACACACATATCGTATACATATATTTTACTTAGAGAAGTGGAGCGGAGAAATTGAGCAGAAAGAGATTTCTCTGTTAGCAAAGAACCTAAGACATATTCTGGGTTATTTTTGGAGTATATCAGTAGATGGTCTGTTCCTCCTGCATGCTAGAACTTTTTCCTCTTTTTAACGTGGATTTCGAGTGGGTGAGAAGTGGGAGGCATTTTTCTGGTTTCAGGAGTTCTTGGAGGGGACGCTGGGCATTACAGCAGTCTACCAGAGTAGGGAGTATTATGTGAGTGACTGTTTTCTCTAAAGGTTAATAGATTGACAGAGGACATGTGGGCAAATAAGATAGTGACAGGGTGCTAATATGGGGGGGGGGTTGGTTTTTTTTTTTCTTTTTGGTTGTTGGTGGTGGTCATGGTGGTAGTTCCTTGAAATCTATTAAGAGGAGCAGTTGTTGCTCTGTCCCTGTGCTTGAACAAATTAATATCTCCATACTGACAGTGGATTAGATAAAATGCACTGGCTTTAGGTTAGCTCTACTTAAGATGACTGGGCTGCATCAAGATCAGTAAACAGGCTGCCCTCTTGGGCTACGGAATGAATGAACAGTGAGAGATGGGGTTAGAGTGTAACCAACCTTTAACCTTTGTGGCCAGCTGGGAAGGATTGTGGATGGTGTGGATCCACACAACAACTTATGCTCATTTTTGCATTGGTATCACCCATCTTACCCACAAAGCCAAGTTAAAATTAAGTATGTCTTCCACTCTCTGATCTGAAGTAGGCTGTGTGGGTCTCCTACCTCCTCCTATCCTCCATACCTCAAAGCATTTGGGGAAATGGGGCTTCTATTGCCTAGATAATGGACTCCCTAAAACATTCTTTCTCATTCGGAGCCCTGCCCCATCTATCTCTGTGAGGATACAAGGTGAAACATTCATGTGAAGTGAGTTGGTTTTTTTTTTTTAATTAATTTATTTATATTTTACTTTTGGCTGCATTGGGTCTTTGTTGCTGCACGTGGGCTTTCTCTGGTTGCGGTGAGCGGGGGCTACTCTTCGTTGCGGTGTGCGGGCTTCTCATTGCGGTGGCTTCTCTTGTTGAGGAGCTCGGGCTCTAGGCACGCCGGCTTCAGTAGTTGTGGCTCGTGGGCTCTAGAGCGCAGGCTCAGTAGTTGTGGTGCATGGGCTTCGTTGCTCCGTGGCATGTGGGATCTTCCCGGACCAGGGTTCAAACCCTTGTCCCCTACATTGGCAGGCGGATTCTTAACCACTGCACCACCAGGGAAACCCCCTGAAGTGAGTTTTTAATTTGTCACTCACCCCTCAGTCAGAGGCTTCAGCCTCCTTCAACTGGGAGGAGAGGAATCTTTCCAGCTGCTCTGATGATGTTAAATGTATCTCTGGACTCAGTCCACTTGAAATGATGTTTATTTCTGCAAAGGTTTAAAAAGAAAGAAAGGGAAGGGAGGGGAGGAGGGAGAGAAAAAAAGAAAGAAAGAGAGATAAAGGAAGAAGGAAAGAGAGGAAGGGAGGGATGGAGGGAGAGAAAAGAAAAAAGAAAAGAAAAAGAGCTCCTTTGGCTGCCTTGTGGTTTTTTTGTTGGTGGTGGTGTTTGTTTGTTTGTTTGCTGCTGCCACACGCATGCGGGATCCTCAGTTCCCCAACCAGGGATCAAACCCGTGCCCCCTGCAGTGGAAGCACGGAGTCTTAACCAATGGACCGCCCCTACCTTGTATTTTAAAATAGCCCAGAGCTCTGTCCCTTCTAGAATATTCTTCTGTTCTTCTCCCAGATAGCCATATAACTTGCTCCCTCATTTCCTTCAGGGCTGTACTCAAAATGCCATATTATCAGAGAGGCCTTCTCTGACTACCCTGTATAAAATGAAACTAACCACCCCCAGCACTCCCTACATGCCCCAACCTGCCGTTTAATTTTTCTCTGTAATGCCACCACTGGACACATTACATACATATATTCTTTTTAACTTTTTTTCCCCTACTTACTCTTCACTCACATTATATATGCATAAAATTCTTTTCCTCTCCCCACCCAATAAAATGTAAGTCACATGAAGGTAGGGACAGAGTCTTTCTGATCAGTCCTTTCTCTGGGACAGTGCCCAACACTGTAGACATAGTAGACATTCAGTAAATACTTGTTTAATGAATAAATGGATGAACTCATTTTTATTTCACTCTCTCAGCGGTATCCTAGGCAGCCGACTTTTAATGTTGGAAGGGGCCCAGCAGACAACCAAGAAATGCCATAAATGAATTCCTCAGGGCAGTTTTGTGATTCCGGTGTGTGTGAACAGTTAAACAGTCTGACTAGCCGGCAGTGGGTCGAGACCCCTTCCTTGGAAATTATCCTGAGCTGTTCCCTTGTGGTGGCTGCAAGAGGAAGAAAGGGTCAGCAGTTGGCCTTGTCTCTGAGAGGAAGCCTGTACATGGTACTCATTTTCCACCTATTTCTGGAGCTGTCATACTAAATCCAAGAGGCCTCAACTCTGTGGGAGTTTTTTTCCTTCTAAGGAAGCCTTGTGCGTCAGCTTTCTGTCTGGGAGTCCCCTTTTACCTTTTCATGGCTTTCCCTGGTGAATAGTTGAGCAAATGGGAAAGCACTGATCCTTTGCAATGAAATAGTAAAACCTCTGATAAGCCCAGCCTTGGTTCACTCTTTTTTTTTTTTTTTTTGCGGTAGCGGGCCTCTCACTGCTGCGGCCTCACCCGCCGCGGAGCACAGGCTCCGGACGCGCAGGCCCAGTGGCCATGGCCCACAGGACCCTCCTGGACCGGGGCACGAACCCGCATCCCCCGCACCAGCAGGCGGACTCCCAACCACTGTGCCATCAGGGAAGCCCCACTCTTTTTTTAATATTTATTTTTTGTTTGTTTAGTTTGGGGAAGATATTGGGGAGGGGGGTGCACAGGGTAACAGGAATTCTCTATTTGAAGTTTTATAGCCTCTTTTAAACACAGAGCATGAAATGATGAGCTGTTGAATAATAAATATGTTTTATATATAAATTATTAGTACACAGTTCTTTTGTGTTCCCTCCCCCATGTGTCTTAATTTGGGTTCAAGTTTCAGGTGCAAGTAATTTATTTGGAAATGCAGTAAATATCAGAGGAGTGGAAAAGTGAAATAGGGGAAAGAAGGATGATTTAGTGAGCCAACTACAACTGTGGGCAATTGGAGTTTGATTCTGAGGGGAAAGGGTATAGAACACACACTTCAGGGTTATTCTACCTGGGATCTAGGCAGCTGGGATATGAGTCATTGCTGGAGCCTGCTCACAGGGAGTGTTCATTCCCTAGAGTACCCTGCAGCCTCCTGAGCTTTCGAGAAGCCCTTAGGCAAAGAGATATGGATACTGGCAGTTGGAGATCAGGTACACTAAGCAGTAAGGCCTGAGGGACTTGAGCAGGGTATGAAGGAGTGAGTTACCTGTGCTTCCTATTTCTGTTAAAACAGTAGACTACATGAGCACTTTATCTTTCCTCTTTCCTTTGCCTTTTTCTACCACATCTTTACCTGTGGGTGGCTCAGGGCTCAAATCTATCTTGCCTTGACTTTTGTGAATCAACAGGCACCTTGTTTCTCATAATGGCACCTAGTGATCTCGACTTCATGGCAGGGTAGCTGTGTACCTACATGTATATTTTCTACTTGGTTTAAGCTCCTTGAGAACCCAGGTATTACCTTATATATCTTTGTAAACACCAGAGTGCCTGGCATATAAGTGCTCGGTTCGTGTGTAATTAATGAATTTTTTCCCCTAACTATTGATAGTAGGTAGTTTTGCCAAATAGGCTGTGAGAGAAAAGCCTTTGGGCTCCTGAATTTCAACTTCCTAACTTCAAACAAGATAGTGTCATTAAACTGCAGGGAGTTACTGGATGGACCCTAAGTCAAGACAGTGAAGGTTCATCTTTTCGTTTTTTCTTCTGTTTTTAAGGGGAAAATATTTAAGTATAATTGTAGTGATAAGTACATTAACATTGTTGTGTAACCATCACGAGCATCTGTCTCCAAAAGTTTTTCATCTTGCACAAGTGAAACTCTGTACCCATTAAACACTAACTCCCCTCCCTCCCCTGCCCCCAGCTCTTGGTAACCACCATTCCACTTTGTCTTTATGAATTTGACTACTCACTTACTCTAGGAACCTTATAAGTGGAATCATACAGTATTTGTCTTTTTGTAACTGGCTTATTTCACTTCGCATAAGGTTCAAGATTCATCCATGTTGTAGCTTGTGTCAGAATTTCCTTCCTTTTAAAATCTGAATACTATTGCATCGTGTGTATGCACCGCGTTTTGTTTATACATTCATCTCTTGCTGGACACTTGGGTTGCTTCCCTCTTTGGCTGTTGTGAATAAAGCTGCTATGAACATTGCTATATAAATATCTCTAAGAGATCTTGCATTCAGTTCTTTTAGCTATATACCCAGAGGTGGAATTGATGAATCATATAGTGATTTTATTTTTAATTTTTTGAAGAACTATTTTCTGTTTTTTTTTGATAGTAACCATCCTAATGAATGTGAGGTGGTATCTCCTTGTGGTTTTGATATTCATTTCTCTAATGATTAGTGATGTTGAGCATCTTTTTGTGTGCTTATTGGCCATTTGTATATGGCCATTGTACATTTCTTCTTTGGAAAATGTCTGTTCAAGTACTTTGCCCAGTTTTAAAATCCTGAGGTCTTTGGTTTCTGTTGTTGAGGAAACTTTTAAATTGAAGTGTAACACGATTAGACTTTGAGTTTCCTTATTTTCAACATACTTATGTAGTGACTTGTCAAGCAACTGTGAGCCAGCAGTTTAGGGATTTTCAGCTCTGATCTGGCTTACATCATTCCTTCACAGAGTAATCATAGACTCTTAGAACTAAATGAGCCTCAGAGGGTATCTTAGTCTGTTATGGCTGCCATAACAAAATACCATGGACTGGGTGGCTTATAATTTCAGTAATTTCTTTCTCACAGTTCTGGAGGCTGGAAGTCCAAGATCAGGGTGCCAACCTGATTGGGTTCTGGTGAAGGCCGTCTTCCTGGTTGCAGCCTGCTGACCTCTCAGTGTTTCCTCACATGGCAGAAGGGGCTAGGGAGCTCTGCCGGGTCTCTTTTACAAGAGTGCTAATCCCATTTATGAGGGCTCCACCCTTAAGGCCCAATCACCCCCCAAAGGCCCCACCTCCTAATATTATCACATTGGGCATTAGGATTTGAACATGTGAATTTGGGGGGACACAAACATGTGGACCATAGCAATGAGCAACCAGATGAGGAAACTGAACCCACTTCTTTTTCCACTGTGCCCTGAGCCAAATCACCTAGCCCCTGTGGATAGCACTTTCTTCATCTTTGAACATGAGTCTCTTTCCCTTCTTTCTCATGTTATTACTAGTGTTTTGAAGACTGGTAAATTGATTTTTAATGATTACAAAGTATTTAGTAATGTATTCATTAGGCATGAGGTTGTGTATATGTTGGACTTACACTTTTTGGATATTTGCAGTGTCATTTTTAAGTCAGAAATTTACTTTTAGAATGGAAATGCATTTCTTTTATTTATTTATTTTATTTTACTTTTGGCTGTGTTAGGTCTTCGTTTCTGTGCAAGGGCTTTCTCTAGTTGTGGCAAGCGGGGGCCACAATTCATCGCGGTGTGCGGGCCTCTCATTATTGCGGCATCTCTTGTTGCGGAGCACAGGCTCCAGACGCGCAGGCTCAGTAGTTGTGGCTCACGGGCCTAGTTGCTCCGCGGCATGTGGGATCTTCCCAGACCAGGGCTCGAACCCGCGTCCCCTGCATTAGCAAGCAGATTCTCAACCACTGCGCTACCAGGGAAGCCCAGAAATTTTCTTTAGAAAACTGTAGGCCTTTATTTTTCTGGGGGAATAAGCAGATGGGACCAAAAGGTAGGAAGTAATGCTGACCTAAACTTAAAGCAAAGCACTTTTGTTAATCTTTGGAAATAAATGAACTCTCAGAATTGCTCACTGGTTGCTATTAGACAGTGCTCTTATGAGTCCTAATTAAAATAGATCTGGCTTAGTGTCCTCTCTTTCTGAGATCAGGCAGTTTGAAGCTGCCTCATAAAAGGGGATTGCTTACGTCTCTGTCATTAACTCATAGCTGGGTTGGCAATGGCTTCCTGCTCAAGGATGTAGATGACAACAGGGAAATTCAGGATGCTTGGGCTTGCATAACAGATCTCTGGGAAGCTCCTAAATTTAAAAAAATTTTTTGAGAGATTGGTTCAATATGGCAGAGCAGAAAGACGTGCTCTCACTCCCTCTTGTGAGAACAGCAGAATCACAACTAACTGCTGAACAGTCATCGACAGGAAGACACTGAAACTCACCAAAAAGGATACCCCACATCCAAGGACAAAGGAGAAACCACAATGAGACGGTAGGAGGGGCACAATCACAATAAAATCAAATCCCATAACTTATGGGTGGGTGACTCACAAACTGGAAAACACTTATACCACACAGGTCCACCCACTGGAGTGAAGGTTCTGAGCCCCACGTCAGGCTTCCCAACCTGGGGATCCGGCAACAGGAGGAGGAACTCCTAGAGAATCAGACTTTGAAGGCTAGCGGGATTTCATTGCAGGACTTCGACAGGACTCGGGGAAACAGACACGCCACTCTTGGAGGGCACACACAAAGTAGTGTGCGCATCGGGATCCAGGGGAAGGAGCAGTGACCCCATAGGAGACTGAACCAGACCTACCTGCTAGTGTTGGAGGGTCTCCTGCAGAGGCAGTGTGTGGCTGTGTCTCACCGTGAGGACAGGGACACTGGCAGCAGAAATTCTGGGAAGTACTCCTTGGTGTGAGCCCTCCCAGAGTCTGCCATTAGCCCCACCAAACAGCCTGGGTAGGCTCCAGAGTTGGGTCGCCTCAGGCCAAACAACCAACAGGGAGGGAATCCAGACCCACCCATAAGCAGACAAGCAAATTAAAATTTTACTGAGCTCTGCCAACCAGAGCAACAGCCAGTTCTACCCACCACCAGTCCCTCCCATCAGGAAACCTGCACAAGCCTCTTAAATAGCCTCATCCACCACAGGGCAGAGAGCAGAAGCAAGAAGAACTACAATCCTGCAGCCTGTGGAACAAAAACCACAATCACAGAAAGATAGAAAAGATGAAAAGGCAGAGGACTAGGTACCAGATGAAGGAACAAGATAAAACCCCAGAGAAACAACTAAATGAAGTGGAGATAGGCAACCCTCCAGAAAAAGAATTCAGAATAATGACAGTGACGATGACCCAGGACCTCAGAAAACGAATGGAGGCAAAGATTGAGAAGATGCAAGAAATGTTTAACAAAGACCTAGAAGAATTAAAGAACAAACACCTAGAAGAATTAAAGAACAAACAAACAGAGATGAACAATACAATAACTGAAATGAAAACAACACTAGAAGGAATCAATAGCAGAATAACTGAGGCAGAAGACCAGATAAGTGACCTGGAAGACAGAATGGTGGAATTCACTGCTGCGAAACAGAATAAAGAAAAAAGAATGAAAAGAAATGAAGACAGCCTAAGAGACCTGTGGGACAACATTAAACGCAACAACATTCGCATTATAGGGGTCCCAGAAAGAAAAGAGAGAGAGAAAGGACCCGAGAAAATATTTGAAGAGATTATAGTCGAAAACTTCCCTAATATAGGAAAGGAAATAGCCACCTAAGTCCAGGAAGTGCAGAGAGTCCCAGGCAAGGTAAACCCAAGGAGAAACATGCCGAGACACATAGTAATCAAATTGGCAAAAATTAAAGACAAAGAAAAATTATTGAAAGCAACAAGGGGGCTTCCCTGGTGGCGCAGTGGTTGAGAATCTGCCTGCCGAGTTCGTGCCCCGGTCTGGGAAGATCCCACATGCCGCAGAGCGGCTAGGCCCGTGAGCCATGGCCGCTGGGCCTGTGCATCCGGAGCCTGTGCTCCGCAACAGGAGAGGCCACAACAGTGAGAGGCCCACGTACCGCAAAAACAAAACAAAACAAAAAAAGCAACAAGGGAAAAACAACAAATAACGTACAAGGGAACTCTCATAAGGTTAACAGCTGATTTCTCAGCAGAAACTCTACAAGCCAGAAGGGAGTGGCGTGACATATTTAAAATGGTGAAAGGGAAGAACCTACAACCAAGATTACTCTACCCGGCCAAGATCTCATTCAGATTCGACAGAGAAATCAAAAGCTTCACAGACAAGCAAAAGCTAAGAGAATCCAGCACCACCAAAGCAGCTCTGCAACAAATGCTAGAGGAACTTCTCTAAGTGGGAAACACAAGAGAAGAAAAGGACCTAAAATACAAACCCATAACAATTAAGAAAACGGTAATAGGAACATAATATTGATAATTACCTTAAACGTAAATGGATTAAATGCTCCAACCAAAAGACACAGGCTCGCTGAATGGATACAAAAACAAGATCCATCTATATGCTGTACACAAGAGACCTGCCTCAGACCTAGGAACACATACAGACTGAAAGTGAGGAGATGGAAAAAGATATTCCATGCAAATGGAAGTCAAAAGAAAGCTGGAGTAGCAATACTCATATCAGGTAAAACAGACTTTAAAATAAAGACTTCCTTGTTAGAAGAGACAAGGAAGGACACTACATAATGATCAAGGGATCAATCCAAGAAGAAGATATAACAATTATAAATCTATATGCACCCAACATAGGAGCACCTCAATACATAAGGCAACTGCTAACAGCTTTAAAAGAGGAAATCAACAATAACAATAATAGTGGGGGACTTTAACACCTTACTTAAACCAATGGACAGATCGTGCAAACAGAAAATTAATAAGGAAACACAAGCGTTAAATGACACAGTAGACGAGATAGATTTAATTGATATTTGTAGGACATTCCATCCATAAACAGCAGATTACACTTCTTCTCAAGCACACACGGAACATTCTCCAGGATAGATCACATCTTGGGTCACAAATCAAGCCTCAGTAAATTTAACAAAATTGAAATCATATCAAGCATCTGTTCTGACCACAATGCTATGAGATTAGAAATCAGTTACAGGGAAAAATAACGTAAAAAACACAAACACATGGAGGCTAAACAACACGTTACTGAATAACCAAGAGATCACTGAAGAAATGAAAGAGGAAATAAAAAAATACCTAGAGACAAATGACAATGAAAACAAGACGATCCAAAACCTATGGGATGCAGCAAAAGCAGTTCTAAGAGGGAAGTTTATAGCAATACAATCCTACCTCAAGAAACAAGAAAAGTCTCAAACAATCTAACCTTACACCTAAAGGAACTAGAGAAAGAAGAACAAACAAAACCCAAAGTTAGCAGAAGGAAAGAAATCATAAAGGTCAGAGCAGAAATAAATGAAATAAAAACAAAGAAAACTGTAGCAAAGATCAATAAAACTAAAAGCTGTTTCTCTGAGAAGATAAACAAAATTGATAAACCATTAGCCAGACTCATCAAGAAAAAGAGGGAGAGAACTCAAATCAATAAAATTAGAAATGAAAAAGGAGGGGTTACAACAGACACCGCAGAAATACAAAGCATCCTAAGAGACTACTACAAGCCACTCTATGCCAATAAAATGGACAACCTGGACGAAATGGACAAATTCTTGGAATGCTATATCCTTCCAAGACTGAACCAGGAAGAAGTAGAAAATATGAACAGACCAATCACAAGTAGTGAAATTGAAACTGTGATTAAAAACCTTCCAACAAACAAAAGTCCAGGACCAGATGGCTTCACAGGTGAATTCTGTCAAACATTTAGAGAAGAGCTAACACCCATCCTTCTCAAACTCTTCCAAAACATTGCAGAGGAAGGAACACTCCCAAACTCATTCTATGAGGCCACCATCACCCTGATACCAAAACCAGACAAAGTTACTACAAAAAAAGACAATTACAGACCAATATCACTGATGAATATAGATGCAAAAATCCTCAACAAAATACTAGAAAACAGAATCCAACAACACATTAAAAGGATCATATACCATGATCAAGTGGGATTTATCCCAGGGATACAAGGATTCTTCAGTATAAGCAAATCAGTCGATGTGATACACCATATTAACAAATTGAAGAAGAAAAACTATATGATCATCTCAATAGATGCAGAAAAAGTGTTTGACAAAGTTCAACACCCATTTGTGATAAAAACTCTCCAGAATGTGGGCATAGAGGGAACCTACCTCGACATAATAAAAGCCATATATGACAAACCTACAGCAAACATCATTCTCAATGGTGAAAAACTGAAAGCATTTCCTCTAAGATCAGGAACAAGACAAGGATGTCCACTCTCGCCACTATTATTCAACATAGTTTTGGAAGTCCTAGCCACGGCAATCAGAGAAGAAAAAGAAATAAAAGGAATACAAATTGGAAAAGAAGAAGTAAACCTGTCACTGTTGGCAGATGACATGATACTATACATAGAGAATCCTAGAGATGCCACCGTAAAACTACTAGAGCTAATCAATGAATTTGGTAAAGTAGCAGGATACAAAATTAATGCACAGAAATCTCTTGCATTCCTATACATGAACGGTGAAGAATCTGAAAGAGAAATTAAGGAAACACTCCCCTTGACCACTGCAGTTAAAGGAATAAAATACCTAGGAATAACTCTACCTAGCGAGACAAAAGACCTGCATGAAGAAAACTATAAGACACTGTTGAAAGAAATAAAAGATGATACAAACAGATGGGGAGATATACCATGTTCCTGGATTGGAAGAATCAATATTGTGAAAATGACTATACTATCCATAACAATCTACAGATTCAATGCAATCCCTGTCAAATTACCAATGGCATTTTTTACAGAACTAGAACAAAAAATCTTAAAATTTGTATGGAGACACAATAGACCCCGAATGGGCAAAGCAGTCTTGAGGGAAAACAACGGAGCTGGAGGAATCAGACTCCCTGACTTCGGACTATACTACAAAGCTACTATAATCAAGACAATATGGTACTGGCACAAAAACAGAAATACAGATCAATGGAACAGGATAGAAAGCACAGAGATAAACCCACGCACCTGTGGTCAACTAATCTATCACAGAGGAGGCAAGGATATACAATGGAGAAAAGACAGTCTCTTCAATAAGTGGTGCTGGGAAAACTGGACAGCTACATGTAAAAGAATGAAATTAGAACACTCCCTAACACCGTACACAAAAATAAACTCAAAATGGATTAGAGACCTAAATGTAAGACTGGACACTATAAAACTCTTAGAGGAAAACATAGGATGAACACTCTTTGACATAAATCACAGCCAGATCTTTTTTTTGATCCACCTCCTAGAGTAATGGAAATAAAAATAAACAAATGGGACATAATGAAATTTAAAAGCTTTTGCACAGCGAAGGAGACTACAAACAAGACGAAAAGACAACCCTCAAAATGGGAGAAAATATTTGCAAAAGAATCAGTGGAGAAAAGGTTAATCTCCAAAATATATAGACAGCTCATGCAGCTCAACATTAAAAAAACAGACAACCCAATCGAAAAATGGGCAGAAGACAGACCTAAATAGACACTTCTCCAAAGAAGACATACAGATGGCCAAGAAGCACGTGAAAAGCTGCTCAACATCACTAATCATTAGAGAAATGCAAATCAAAACTACAATGAGATATCACCTCCCACCAGTTTGAATGGGCATCATCAGAAATGCTACAAACAACAAATGCTGGAGAGGGTGTGGAGAAAAGGGAGCTGTCTTCCACTGTTGGTGGGAATGTAAATTGTTACAGCAGCTATGGAGAACAGTATGGAGGGTCCTTAAAAAACTAAAAATAGAATTACCATATGACCGAGCAATCCCACTACTGGGCATATTCCCAGAGAAACTGATAATTCAAAAAGACACATGCACCCTGGTGTTCATTGCAGCACTATTTACAGTAGCCAGGTCATGGAAGCAACCTAAATGCCCCTCGACAGAGGAATGGATAAAGAAGTTGTGGTATATATATACAGTGGAATATTACTCAGCCATAAAAAGGAAGGAGATTGGGTCATTTGTAGAGACGTGGATGGATCTAGGGACTGTCATACAGAGTGAAGTAAGGTAGAAAGAGAAAAACCAATATCATATATTAACACGTATATGTGGAACCTAGAAAAATGATACAGTTGAATGGTTTGCAGGGCAGAAATTGAGACACAGATGTATAGAACAAACGTATGGACACCAAGGGGGGAAAGTGGCGGGCTGGGGGGAGGGGCGTGGTGTGATGAATTGGGAGACTGGGAGTGACATATATACGCTAATATGTATAAAATGGGTAATAAGAACCTGCTGTATAAAAAAATAAAATAAAATTCAAAAAAATTTTTTTTGAAAAATTGTGGTAAAATATACATAACATGGAACTTACCACTAAAACCATTTTAAAATGTACAGCTTCGTGGCATTAAGTACATTCACATTGTTGTGTAACTATCACAACTGTCCATCTCCAGAACTTTTTCATCTTCCCAAAGTGAAACTCTGTACTCGTTGAAGAGTAGCTGCCCATTTCTCCCTTACCCCAGTCCTTGGCAACTACCATTCTGCTTTCTGTCTCTATGAATTTGACTACTCTTGGTTCCTCATGTAAGTTGAATCATACAATGTTTGTCTTGTTGTATATGGCTTATTTCACTTAGCATAATGTCTTCAAGTTTTACCCATGTTGTAGCATGTGTCTGAATTTCCTTTTTAAGGCTAAATAGTATTCCATTGTATGGATATATACCACATTTTGTTTATGTGTTCATCCATTGGTGGACATTTAGTTTGTTTGACTGTTGTGAGCCTTCTGCTCTGAACATTGGTGTACAGATATCTCTAGTCCCTGCTTTCAATTCTTTGACATATACCTAGGAGTAGAATTTCTGGGTTATATGGTAGTTCTATGTTTAACTTTTTGCAGAATCTCTATACTGTGTTCCACAGTGTGTGCACCATTATATAGTCCCACTAACAATGCGCAGTGGGTACCAACTTCTCCACCTCCTCACCAACACTTGTTTTCTGTTTGTTTGCTTTTGGTAATCGCCATCCTAATGGGTGTGACGTGGTACCTCATTGTGGTTTTCATTTTCATTGCCATAATGATCAGTGATGTTAAACATCTTTTCACATTATTGGCCATTTGTATATTTTCTTTGGAGAAATGTCTGTTCAAGTCCTTTGCCCATTTTTGCCCGTTTTTAAATCAGGTTGGTTGGTTGTTGCCAAGTTTTAGCCAATTAGCCTTTTGATTTGCAGATACTTTTAAGAGAGTGTTTGCTCTGTGGTGCCCTATGAATATATGTTCATTTATCTTGTTTATTTTTAAAAACCTTTTTCTGTATAGATAGATAGGTAGATAGATTATCAATCAATACATAAGTAATAAATAGATTTTTTTTTTGTCCCAACAGTATATCCTTTCAGGCTCTGATGACTTCAACCTGTACATGTGGAGAATTCCTGCAGATCCAGAAGCAGGTGAGTGTATCCCGAGTGTGAACCTGCTACTAATGTTGGCTCTATTGACCTCCTGCGTGCTGTGCCCTGAAAGGGCAGATCTTTAGCAGTAGAGGAAGATATTTCTCTTTTAATACAAAAAATTTTTTGGAAAGTGACCAAAGTAAATTTTAAAATAAAAATTAGGAGCCAAATTTAGCTATAACCTTCATGCATACCCTTATCTGACATAATCATGCTCAGATTTTTTTCCTCCTAAGAACTTTTCTTTAGACTTCATAGATCTCCTTTATGTCCATTTCCCTCTCTCCTGTTTCACACTTGGAGTATTATTACCTTGCTTTTTACATGCTTTTCCTTTATTATTCGTGTGCACATTCCTGCTTATGACTCTACAAACAGTTGGTAGGGCCTCTGCCTTTCTTTTAGCCTCCCTGGTGATGTTAGGTAAAGGGAAACTTTCTTTGTTGATGGAGTTTTGCTAACCCCAGACATGAGAGAAATTAGGAAGAAATATTTCTGCTTTTGCTCTAGATGTATTCTGAAAAAGAGCCTGCTACTTTCCATAAATTTGGATCTAGGCCATCTGAGCTTTCAGGCAGTGCGGACCATTCTTCATTCTTTTTTTTTTTGCGATACGTGGGCCTCTCACTGTTGTGGCCTCTCCCGTCGCGGAGCACAGGCTCCGGACGCACAGGCTCAGTGGCCATGGCTCACGGGCCCAGCCGCTCCGCGGCATGTGGGATCTTCCCGGACCGGGGCACAAACCTGTGTCCCCTGCATTGGCAGGCGGACTCTCAACCACTGCGCCACCAGGGAAGCCCTCTTCATTCTTGATAATAGTGTCCTCACGTGCTCAGATGAGTGTTACACTGGTTGCTTCCTACTGGTAGAAAAATGTCTATTTTTTGTTCTCAGGACAGCTCAGTACAGCCATCTGCTCCAGGTGATACATGGCATCAAACTGGAAAATGGCCATCAGGAAAGTAATAGAGGACTGTGCTGATTATATTACACAAGATGTGTCTAGTGCTCAGAGTTTAGGAAAGTTGTTGGCTTGCCTATTGCTGAATTAACAATATTGTTACCAAACATCTGCCTTTCAAAACTTGTCGAGGCTTACTTTTGGAAACTATCCTGTTGCTGTGGTCTGGTTACTAAACAAGTTACAAAAGACCTTTTTCCCCTTCTGGAATTTGGAAAGCATGAGTGAAGCATCTTACCTTTGAAGCACTACCAGATGGGACAGCAACAGTCTATCTGAACAAAAAGTGATGTTCCAGCACTAGAGATAGTTCTGTATTAAGTCTCCCACCCCCGTAAGTCCTAGATTGATTAGCTGAGAAATAATCTATGGGCTTAATTGTATCTTTTACCTGATCTTGAAAAGCTTTTCATTATTAAGTCAGTGTGGCTTTTAAAACAGAAAGTGGATCATCCCCTCCGCCAGGACTGTCCTCTGGAATCTTTTTCATGTTTGTATTGAGAGAAGGGGAAAGAATTAGCAGTAGTATTGTAGATTTTTTCACCTCCTGCTGATTTCTGTACTGACTTAGGGTACAGGCCACTGTTAGGCTGTCTTTATATGTAGATGGGTATGCAATCTCTGGGTTGGCAGGCACCCTCATAGCTGATTTAGGATTCCAGTATCAAAACTGGGAAATGAGTGCCTGGACCTTCCAAGGATTGTATAGGCACAGCTGGTTTAAAGGAATCCATTCCTAGATTCTCAAATTCCATGTGTATTGTCCTTTCCCACCTCCCCTTTTCCCTTTGTCCTTCCCCCACTTTACAGAAAAACAAACAAACAAGCAGACAAACAAAAAACACCAGAAAATTGGAAGTACTCCAGAAATTTCTGGCCACTTGAACCTTGGCATGGTGCATTGCCCTTAAGGTGTAAAAACCTCTAAGATGCCAAAAAAGCTGAAGTATCCTTTAATCATAGGGCTATAACCCAACCCTCCACCATCTTCTACCTTATCTTCTTATGCACTTACAATAAATTGCTCCTTTTTATAATAATTGGTTTTTATAAAACATTAAAAGTATATCTGTTTTGATCAATTGTGTTCCAGTAAGTATTGTAATGGTAAGTCAAATCCAATACAGAAATGTTAGCACTTAGAGCCTTACAGTCACAGTAAATAAAGAAAATTTTAAGTTTGTAATTATATTTTTATTGGTGAAACTATGATAGATTTTCATTAAAATATATTAGGTTGAAATTTGGGGGGAGGTAGGTAAAGTAGAAATAATATTTCAAGGAGGAAAAGGGAATGATATAAAATTTCTATTAAAAAATAAATTGTTAGACGTCATATTCCACATAGGATGCAGTAGGTAGCTCCTATTGCAATAAGTGCAAAAATCAAATTACAAAAGCCACATTTTTAAAGATGTCAGAGAGCTGTGGTTACAAAGTCTGTGAGGAGAACTGAAGTTCAGAAGAAGGAAGAGCCCTTCCTAACTGAGCAGAAGGTGCTGGCCATGTTCTTTCCTGAGGGCATCTATGCACAGGCTGTAGTTTGGGCTGCCATGGACAGACTCTACCAGGGTCAAAAGAAATCAGAGTTTTCGATGGCCACATGTGTTGATAGGATAGACTGGATTCTAGAGGAACCCCAAACACATGACCAGTCTTCCCTATAGGACATTTGCTGGGTGCTGGGGTTGCCCTGGGAGCTAGGGGGCTAGGCTGGAAAGCAGAATGAAATGCCCACAGTATACAGTGCTTAGGAGACAAAGTTCCCCTAGTGGGAAGGTCCTGCTCCACAGGGCATTTTGAACCTACTTGGGAAAGGATGATAAAGAGGTAAGATTAAAACCTCCAAAGAACAGAATGTTCAGAGCAGAGAACAGAGGTTTGACAGGCTCTCCATCAAAAGTCCAAAAGGACTACACTTGAGGATGGAGCTGGGCCAGAAAGGCCGAGTGTAATATCCTACAATCTCCTGGTACGTAAGTAGGACACGAACTTCCATTAGTGGAAGAGATCTGCAACAAGCACGCCACAGGTCTTGCCTTTGAGACATTTGAAACCAGAAGTAGATTTGGGACTTCCCTGGTGGTCCAGTGGTTGAGAATCTGCCTTCCAATGCAGGGGACGCGGGTTCAGTCCCTGGTCAGGGAACTAAGATCCCACTTGCCGTGGGGCAACTAAGCCCACACGCCACAATTAAAGAGCCACCGTGCCACAACTAGAGAGAAGCCCTCGCGCCACAACGAAAGATCCTGCATGCCGCAACGAAGATCGCACGTGCCACAGCTAAGAACAGATGCAGCCAAATAAATATTTTTAAAAAAAAGAAGAAGTAGACTTATTCAACCCAGTGCTGACCTGGTTCCTTCTGATTGGATTGAGGGTGATCAGCCCCCTCTTCTCTCAAGAGTGGAATGGGTAAATGCATATGGAGGAAACAGCTTTCATCTCTCTATTAGTTTGCTAGGGCTGCCATAACAAAATCCCACAGACTGTAAACATCAGAACCATATTTTCTCACAGTTCTGGAGGCTAGATGTTCAAGATCAAGGTTCTGAGAAGTTCGATTTCTCCTGAGGCCTCTCTCCTTTGGCTTGCAGATGACTGCCTCCTCATTGTGTTCTCACATGGCCTTTTCTCTGTGTACATACATCGCTGGTGTCCCTTCCTCTTCTTATGAGGACGTCAGTCTTATTGGATTAGAATCCTTTCCTTATGACTTTGTTTAACCTTAATTATCTCCTTAAAGCCCCTCTCTCCAAATAGTCACATTGGGAGTTGGGGCTTCAACATACGAATTTGCAAGAGACACAGTTCAGTCCATAGCAGTCTCCATGGTTCTTTATCCTCAATGTCCAGCATACAGTAAAAAAATTATGAGACATAAAAATGTGGTCAGTAATCAAAAGAAGCCAACCCACAATATAATCTAAATATTGAAGTCAAACAGTCAGGAACTTGAAATGTTGTAAATGTGATAAAGAAAATAGAAATGATGGATGGACAAAATGGATAAAAAGATGGAGAATTTCAACAGAGAATTGGAATCTACCTAGAAAAAAAAATCATGTAGAACTGAAAAATATGTCTAAAACTAAGAATTTTTTGGATTTAACCTTGAGAGGACAGGCTTGGTGAATAGAAGACAGGTCAATAAAAGACATTCAAAGTGAAGGACGATAAGAATGGAGAATGGAAAAAGCAAAGCAGAGAGTGTAAGAGACAAGTGGGACACAGGTGATCTAACATATGAAATTGGAATCCCAGAAGGATAAGAGAGAGAAAGTGAAGCAGAGCAATATATGAAGAGATAATGACTGAAAGTTTCCAGAACAAATGAAATATGCCAATTCTCAGATTCAAGAAACTCAGTAACCACAAGCAGAATAAATAAATACAACACACCTAGGCATATCATGTCAGACTATTGAAAATGAAAGATAATGAGAAAAAGCCCAAAAGCAGTCTGAGAAAATGGACAGATTACCTGTAAATAAGCAACAATAAGATTGATGGTCAAATTATGGAAGCCAGAATATAGTAGAATGATATCCCTAAAGTGCTTAAAGAATTAAAACCTGCCAACCTAGAATTCTAGGGAACCTAGAATCCAGGGAAAATATCTTTCAAAATTATAGGTAAAATAGAAGACATTTTAGAAAAAAGAAATTATAGAATTTTAATATAATCACTTAGCAGCCCTCAGTGAATTAATGCCTCTAAACATTGAGCATCTACAGCTGTTCACATCACAAAAAGAAAGGCAACTAGACATTAAGAGTCTCCTGATGAAGAAACGATGGTGCCTAAGGTCTTGCAAAATAAAATAACCCTGAATCTAATCAGACCTCAGGATCCAGCTTTCAATTTGCAGGTAGCACAGAGGACAGAGGAGTGTTCTGTACTACGTTGTGAGGATATAGGTCAAATGATCTGTGTTCTTCAACAAGTATTTACATTTTGATGAGAAAAGGAAGGATGGACAGGAGAAAATCTATTGTATAAGAAACCCAAAAGATATATTAAAACAAAAAACAGGCAAAACTAAAGTATTTAGAAGGGAATTCCCTGGCAGTCCAGTGGTTAGGACTCCGAGTTTTCACTGCCGAAGGCCCAGGTTCGATCCCTGGTCGGGGAACTAAGATCCCACAAGCTGCACGGTGTGACCCAAGAATAAATAAATAAATAAAGTATTTAGGAATGCATACTTGGATGAATAAAATTATTTTAAAAAGCAGGGAAGCGATTAATGTACAAGTCAGGATAATGATTTCTTTAGGGGAGGGAAGGGGTTGTAATAGGAATGAAGCATATAGAGGCCTCTGAATGGCCAGGAAAAATTCCATTTCTTGAGACCTGGGTGTTGGTTATACAGGTGTTCACCTTAAAAAACTTCATTAAGCTATACTTTTTTTTTTTTTTTTTGCGGTACGCGGGCCTCTCACTGCCGCGGCCTCTCCCGCCGCGGAGCACAGGCTCCAGACGTGCAGGCCCAGCGGCCATGGCCCACGGGCCCAGCCGCTCCGCGGCATGCGGGACCCTCCCGGACTGGGGCACAAACCTGCATCCCCCGCATCGTCAGGCGGACTCCCAACCACTGCACCACCAGGGAAGCCCCTAAGCTATACTTTTTATGCTGTTTTCTGTATCCTTTTTATACTCCTTGATGAAAAAAGAAAAAGAAAAAAATTAGTGAATAAACATTGGACAAAGAATAAATCACAAAAGAAATAAAATCTTCTTAAATGAATAAAAATGAAAACATGATATCCCAGCAGAAGCACTCACATGCTGCATGTATTTAGTCCAGATCAGTGGTCTGTAGAATTTTCTGTTCACATACATATCCCCACAATAATTTTTTTTTGAGTTATAACTTACATATATTAAAGTACACTTTTATTTAGGAATAACTTAAACCCTCTGCTAGGTTGCCCCCCATGATAGGGTGCTTGTTGCCCCAGGGCAACTCCAGTGATTAGAAAGTTCTTATATGTAGGCTCTCTATTTTTAAATGTTGGCAATTCATAGTTTTTAAAAACATTTAGAAAGGTTCAGCAAGCCAAACATAACATAAAAGGGCTAAATGTGGCCTTGAGTTCTAGCTTTGAATGCTTAGATAACGAAAAATCTGTCAGGAAATTCCTCCTCTAATCTACTGCCATTTTGACTTAAACAAATCTGGAAAAGGCTGAGCTCGCTCTCTCTGTTCATGCCAGTTGAAAGTAAGATACTGAGGCAGGCTACGGGAGGAAGCTGGCTTGTTGTTATATGCCTTAATGGCATAATCAGATGACACGCAATCTGCATTTATTGAATGCCTGCTGTGTGCTTCTCAGTGTGAGCCACAAGCAGGAGCATCTTTTTCTTCTCCATTCTCCTGTTCAGAAAGACTGACAGTCACTGGAGACATTTTTTTGCTACACAAACTCTAAAGAGATGAAGTTTATTTATTATATAAACAACACAGAATTAGCCAGTTGGCTAAGTAATTCACATAGGGCTTCCTCAATCATTTCAAGATGTAAGAACTAATACCCACTGTAAAACTTCCTACCTGGAGGATTAGGCTCAATTTTTTTAGTTGATGTCAAATAATTGCTCATTTCTCAAAACCTCTTTAAAAATCAGAGGAAGGAACTGGGGATTTTGCTGTAGCAAAGAAAAAACCCATCAGAATATATTTTACACCTACGAAGTACGTAGGAAGAGCATCTGTTTCTATGTGATAATTCTGAAGATAAAATAAACAGGCTGGCCGTTATCTATAGAGCCAGTATGGTGTATGGGAAGGAGCGTTAGGCTTAAGATCATACCTGGATTCAAGTCTGCAGTACTTCCAGTAACCAAATGATTGAGTGATTCTAGGCAGGTTATATAACAGCAGTTGTCTGAGTCTCAGTTTCTTCTGTAAAATTGCTACCTCCACCCCCCGCCCTACCACCTCATATCGTGGATGACTTAACAGCCTTGGAGGCTTTCTGAAAACTAGGTGCTTTCAAATGTAAGACATTGTTACTGCTGTGTGTAAGATCAATGCCCATAGATCCATAATTTCCAGAGCATTGCTGCCTAGTAACCTAGGTAATAGACGTAATGGGTTTACATTTGGTAGATGTTGGTGTCTCTGGAAAATATTCATACGGCCTTCTCCTTCCCTTTTCCCTAATTCTTGTTGGAAAGGACTTTAGGGTTTTCACTGATAGAATTGCTTCCCCTGAGATATGCCTCTACACTAAGACCTTACTATTTATGGAAAGAAGCATAATGTAATAGAGTTGGTAGGCCTGGGTTTAAATTCCTGATGCATTCGTCTCTTAGTTGGAGGCTTTGGAAAAATTGTTTAATCTTGCCAAACTTTCTTAATCTGTAGAATAAGAATATTAACAATGCAAACAATAACAACAGTAGTAATAATATTTGCTTTCTTAGGGATATTGTGAGGGTGCTCAGTAGCTACTAAATGTTGCTATTCCTCATTTTAAAAGCTTTCTCCCTTTTAACTTTCCTCTGAAAAACTCCTTAGAGACCAAGCCATGGTGCTCATCTGGTGCCCTCCTGAATGGTCAGTTGAGTTTTTCTTGCATGAAGGCTGCTCTTGACTCATCAGTAGTTTAAGAGGGGGGAAGTTATACGACAGTTTTTTCCCTGAATAGAGGGGAAAACATGCAGCTTCACTGCCAGGTCACTGCAGCCATCCCCCACTGACAGTAGGCTGTTGAAGTCGGCTGGAAACAGCTGTAAATGTATTTCCATGGGCCTGCATACGTGTGCCTACTCTGTCTCTCCTCCTTTTTCTAGACATGCATTTACTCTCAGTGAGTTAGGCCTGGGCATCTGCTTTTTCCTCCCATGTAATAGGAAGAACAGCTGTTTTTAATTGGCCACAAGTAGTTGGTTGCAAACACATGTGAAGTACAGATGAAAGAAGAACTTAGTGTAATTGACTTTTTTTGTACAATTAAGCATTGCTGTCTGTGGAGCTCTTTGAGCTTTACTGACAGCACTGGCTGTCCCATCTGGCTTTTCTTAACTCTTAAGTGGTTACAGGATCCCCAGGAGGCAGCCACTGCTCTCTCTGTATTGTCAGTACCCTGATTGTATTTCTCTTTATGGTTTGAAACTTGGAGCCCTGGGAGTGTTCACTAGGGCCTTTTGGAATTACTAAGAGGTTGTTTGGACAACTCTTTTAGATATGTGAGGAAAAGGAAGAGTCCCTTGCCCCTCATGGCTCCTCATTAACTCTACCAGTGGAGTCAGGAATGAAATAGATTAATTGCCTGGACAGGTACTTACCAAACCTCCTTTTGGTAGATAACAGCTTTAGCCTTCTGCTTCAAGCCTTGTTCCAGAGGAAATAATGAGATTTACTTTAATTTGTTCATTTACTGAGTATCCTTAGATAAAACATTATGCAAATCCTATGGGTGATTGAAAAATGAATACTTTCTTGCCTTCCAAGAACTTCCAGTCTAAGAGGGATGAGAAAAGGGTATGTGTGTATGTGCACACTAAATTTAAAAATGGATTCCAAAGCCTATAAAGAAAGATAATTAAGGAGGGCTTGAAGAGATTTGGGGGATCAGTGAAGTTTTAATGAAATTAGCATTTCAGAGGACTGTGAAGGATAAGTAGGATCTTAGCTACTTTATTTCTCTGCTCTTAACTATAGTCAAAACACAATAAAAGAAACACACAAAATTGACAGCAGGAAGATGGAGAAAGACACTTGGGTAATCTGCATGTTGGATGATGAAGCCCACTAATGGAGATTGGGTTCTTTCCTGCATGCTTATATTCCACAGTCTAATACGCTCACACCTTTTCATTCATTCATCAGATACTTGTTGAAAATTTACCATGTACTAGGTAGAGACTGTTCTAGAGGCTTAGGATACAGCAGAACAAAAGAGCCCTGCCATCATGGAGCTTACATTCTAGCAGGGGAAACAGACAATTAACAATAGATACAGTAAATTATATAGTATGTTTAAAAGGTTAGAAGTGCTTTGGAGAAAGAAAAAATAGAGCAGAATAAGGGGGATAGGAAGTGGTATGGGAACAGAGTCAGGGAAATGTAATTTTAGATAGGATATTCAGTATAGTCCTCACTGAGAAGGTCACACTTGAACAAAACCTCAAATTGGTGAGAGAGCCTTGCAGAAATCTGGGATAAGTGCATTTCAGGTAGAACCAGTATGAAGGTTTTGAAGTGAGAATGTGCCTGAGGGGAGAATAGTAGGGCTTAGTCATAGAGATAAATGGGGTATAGGGGTGTCCAATCATGTAGGCTTTTATTGTGAGTGATGTGGGGAGCCATTAGAGAATTTTGAGCAGAGGATTGACATGATCTGACTTATTTTAACAGCATCACTCTGACTACTGAGTTGAGGGTACATAGTGGGAGTGGGGCTGCCAAGGGTAGAAATGAGGAGAACTAGTAGGATTCTCTCACACAGGTGAGCTGTGGTGATGGCTTGAACCAAGGTAATAGGGGTTGAAGTCTAGATATATTTTGAAAGTAAAGCCAAAAAGGGGGGAGGGGATACTTCCCTGGTGGTCCAGTGGCTAAGACTCCACACTCCCAATGCAAGGGGCCCGGGTTCGATCACTGGTCGGGGAACTAGATGCCACATGCATGCCGCAACTAAGAAGCCCGCATGCCGCAGCGAAGTTCCCACATGCCGCAGCTAAAACCTGTGACAGCCTAAATAAATAATTTTTTTTTTTTAAAGTAAAGCTATCAGGATTTCCTAATAGATTAGACTGGGGGAGAAAGGGAGAGCAGGTAGAGTTTAATATCTCTCTTAAACAACCAGGTAGAGTGGTTGAATAAACACTTTGGATATTAGAGGTATGGAGGTCTGGAGTTCAAGAAAGACCTGGACTAGAGAGAAAAATTTTTTTGATGTCATATAGGTAGTATCTAAAGCCACAGACTGGATGAGAACACCAGTGACTGAGATCAGCAGTGAGTGAAGTATAGGTAGTTTAAGAGAAGAGGACCAAAAACTGAGCCCTAAGGCATTCTCATGTTAAGAAGGCAGGGAGGGGACTTCCCTGGTGGTCCAGTGGTTGAGACTCTGCACTTCCACTGCAGGGGACATGGGTTCGATCCCTGGTCGGGGAACTAAGATCCTGCATGCTGCGCTGAGTAGCCCCCCCAAAAAAAGCCAGGGAGAAGAGCGAAAAAGGGAAATCAACAAGGAGTCACCAGTGAGGTAGCAGGAAAACCAAAAGAGGGTGATCCTAGGAGGGCAGTGAAAAAAGTGTGCCAAAGGGGAGGCAATTCTGTTGAATCTTGCTAATAAGTCAAATAAGACGAGTTAGGATGGGAACTGAATTAACCATTGGATTCTTTGGTGAATATCACCAAGCCCAAGCCTTATTGCTTAGGGAAGGACTAGGTAATTACAGAGATTTGAAGTCCATTGCATCATGGCAATAACCATTGTTACCTGATTTTTTGACTTCTTTTCCTGCAAAGTAGTACCACTCCTTTATGTCCTTGCTTCCCATCTTGCCCTATCAGTGTGTTCTGCAGGCTTTTGTTTGCTACTCGAGTCTAGAGCTACCAGATGAAGTTTTCCCATGCTTCCAGCATTTCCTATACCAATAGCTGTCTTTTTTTTTTTTTTTTTTTTTTTTTGCGGTACGCGGGCCTCTCACTGTTGAGCCCTCTCCCGTTGCGGAGCAACAGGCTCTGGACACGCAGGCTCAGCGGCCATGGCTCACGGGCGCAGCCACTCTGTGGCATGTGGGATCTTCCCGGACCGGGGCACAAACCCGTGTCCCCTGCATCAGCAGGCGGACTCTCAACCACTGCGCCACCAGGGAAGCCCGGTTATATAGTTCTTGGCAAAAATATTCCCCACCTAACTTTTTCCAACTCGATTTTCCTGTTGATGAGCAGGCTCTGGTTAGATAATGGAGGAGAGGAGGCCCCAAGGTTGTACTGGTATTGGCATCTTGACATTAGCCATTTCAGACTGAAGAAATTTATCTGGTGTATACAAATCTCCAGAACTGATAAAACATCTATTCTCTAAAAATCATTGTATGTAAACTGTACAGTAGCAGCTGTATTCAATTACTTGAAACCTGGAAACCAGGAGAGGGACTATAGAGAACCTCTCTGAAGCCCATTCATTGCTATGATTCTCTGTACGCAGCCTGCGTTACCTTATACAGATGGCAGCAATACTTCCTGTACCTGTTTTCACCTTCTGTCTCTTGGCTCTATTGACTTCCTCTTCATTTTCAGATTTTCTGGGTACACATTTGGGTAGGAAGAAGGAGAAATAATTTCTTATTAAAATTGTTGCCAAGGGACTTCCCTGGTGGCGCAGTGGTTAAGAATCCGCCTGCCAGTGCAGGGGACACAGGTTTGAGCCCTGGTCTGGGAAGATCCCACATGCCGCAGAGTAGCTAAGCCCATGTGCCACAACTACTGACCCTGCACTCTAGAGCCCGCGCACCACAACTACTGAGCCTGCGTGCCTAGAGCCTTGTTGCTCCGCAACAAGAGAAGCCACCACAATGAGAAGCCCACGCACCGCAATGAAGAGTAGCCCCCACTCGCCACAACTAGAGGAAGCCCGCGTGCGACAACAAATACCCAACACAACCAAAAATAAATTTATTTTTTTAAAAAATTGCTGCCAAGAAGAGAAACCAGATGAAGTCACAGTGCTTGAAAGAGCATTAGAAACAGTTTTTCCATGGTTTGAATTTTCAAGCATTGATACCCTTCAGTTATTCCTTAGATCTGAAAGTTATCGTAATTGTATTCTAAGTCATCTTTGACAGAAAGATTGGTTTAGTTGATAAACTTTAGTTCTCTGGTAGCTGATTCTTTAAGACATGAGACCTTCTAACTGTCCTCCTTTGATGGTATTTATTCTAGAATTGCCCTCTCTTGAAACACTATCCATTTAACAATGGATACCTGCTTTGGTTTTACTAAGTTCCTGCTTTAGTTCAGGCATTGCACCCCAGGTTCTGGGTATGCAAGAGATCCAGTTCTACTCTCATAGACTATTCAGTGTTGGCAATGTGATGAAATGTCCTGTGCTGATACTGTAGAGCTTGCAATCACAATACCATTGGATAGAATCTTCTTCTTCCCCTCTTTTAAATTTAGGACTTAAAAAGAAAATCAACTTGTACAATGACTGCCAGAAGGATTTAGAAATCAGTTATGACCTTTTGACTCCACCCCTATTCAAACCTTTTCATCTCTTAAATGCCACTGTTACAGAGGGAACGATATTAGGCATTACAACCAAACAGACTCTGGTTCAAATACTGGCTCTGCCATTTACTAGCTACTTGGAAGAAGTCACTGAAATTCTCTGAGTCACTTAAATTCTTTTTCTTAGAGGCAGAAGGATTAAACAAGAGATTGGTACTAGGTTCAACCGTAAGTTTCTTTGCTAGTGAGCACCCCAGCGTGGGTATGAATAGGAGTAGGATGTTGGAAACGTAGAATTCAGAAGAGCTCCATGAGCAGGACTGCTACTTGTTGAATCAACCATATATAGAAAAGAAACTCACCCAAAGGAACTCCTTGGGGTGGTGAGATCACTGTATTGAGACAACTGTTTTAGATTCCCATGGATCCCTTTTCCTTAATTCTCTCAAGGTTCTTTGTACTTTGACTAGGCTCAGGTTACCTTCCCCTCCTCCCACTCCACCCTAGGAACCTAGTGCACTCAGGCTGCCTAGGGTTCCCATCAAGGCAGCCTACCTTTGGTGCTTAAACCTTTCCTAATCCTTTGTCTCCATAAAAACACACCTATGTCCTAGTTACTTTTCTTCTCCTTTATAGTTTATTAACAAACATGATGATGTTGGGCTGAAATATGAATGGCTCTAAATACATTATCCATCCTGAATAATTCAAATATTAATAATGTCAAACATGGGGGGAAATTTAGGCAAAGGATATTTTTGTCACTCACAAAGTAGAGTAAGCACCTGGTGCTAGCCAAGTTGGCACCACCAAGGAGCAAATCAGTACAGTCTGAAACCTCTTGCTGTCATAAAAAAAAGATATGTACATGTCAATAAAGAGGGATATCTTTCATGAGGCAGAAGAGGTGAAGGAGGAATTGTCAGGAGGCCAAAAGCAGAAGACACCTTCTGCAGAACCAGATTATTTCTGGAAAAGGGATGTTGTTCTGGCCATTTTCCCTCCAGATACTGAGATGAGAAACATTTGGAATAAATGTTTGAACAAGGTGGAGTTGGGACTGGGATGGAGGCGTGTGGAGCTGAGATAGTGCGTGATGGTACTTTGTGCCCTAGTGGTGCCATGCTCCTGGTAGGGTCTAAGAAGGCACTCATTGCTTAAATAAATGAGCACTCATTTGTTTGTGTCTGTATGCATCACATTTTGCCAGTTGGTGTGTACTGAGCTGTTGATGGCTGCTCAGAAGTGACCTTATTCAGAACTTGGGTGCATTTGTTCTGTGTGAGTGTGATGCCCTTACCAGTGAAGTTGAACCTTTGAGATTGTCCCGAGTTCATAAATGATGACATTTTCACCTATAAGTTCTAGGCCTCTGGTACTTTTCGCCATCATTGAAGAAGAAAGCCTACAGGATGGTCCTTAAGATACAGCTTTCCTATCAATGGCCTCCATACATGGTGTATTTAAGGCCCACACTCTCTAATTCTCAATACCTGGGCTCTGCTTATTATGAAAGTGACCCATATCTCCTTTCTTTATCCTTAGTTCTCCCTGCCATCAGAGTGAAGAAGGGATTTTCTCCATTATTTTCCCAGAGGTTTTTGTTTGTTTGCTTTGTTTGCTGTTTTCATTATAGAAAATGAGGGCAACTGGATCAGAGATTTTTTTGCGCGTTTAAGTAATTACATGCTTCTGGTTCTGCATGTCCCTGGCTCAGCTGCCACCTGTTCTCAAGCAGTTCGGTCTCATTTTGCTTATGACTGGCCTTTTTTAAGGTAACACTTGGATTCTATCTTGGGGATCAAAACCTTGAGAAATGTTTTAAGTGGCTGTGGCTTCATTGACAATGGAATTGCAGTGGGTGGGCGTGGGCAATGCTTAAAGACTAAATAAAGGCTCTTGGTAAGAGCACATATGCCGAGAGATATTTCATCTTCCTTCTTTCCATAGCAACTTTATCTGTAAGATTAAGCATTCTCCTGGTGGTATAGTTAATAAAATATCTCGGCTCTGGTTCAGAGCTGTTTGTTTGCCATTACTGGAACCTGTTTACTTCCATCTGTTTCGTCATTTGATTTTTGTTTCCTTCTGTCTTCCCAGGTGGCATTGGTAGGGTGGTCAACGGAGCCTTCATGGTGCTGAAAGGGCATCGGTCTATTGTGAACCAGGTCCGATTTAACCCCCACACCTACATGATCTGCTCTTCTGGTGTAGAAAAGATCATCAAGGTGAGGCACCTTACCCTCTTGTCCTTTTAGAGAAATGATTGCAATTCGTAAATGGAAAAAACTAAATGTATGTAGGACCTCATAGCTAAACATACCGAAGGTCTATCAGAATTCTCAATTATTTTGACATATTATAAAATACGGAAAAATTGATGTTAAAGAGGGTGGTTTTAAAACCCTCCTTTCAGGGCCATTTTTAAAAATAATCACTAGGTTTTGAAACTAGATACTACCTGTATGCCACTACCTTTCCATGGTCTCTGATCTGGAGTCTGATGAATTCTGCTTTCCAAACCCCATCTGGTGGTAAAGAAGCTATCATCCCCAAAGTTACTCTGTGTGCACTTTTCCTTAATTGCTGTCCTCATAACTAAGTGACTACTGGAACCATAGCTAACTTGTCTCAGGACATATCAAAATATTACAACCACATGCATATCAACCACTGCATGTGGTTGTGATTGAGGCTAAACACTTGCATCAACTGCACATTGACTGAATGAACTTAACTCTGCCAAGGAATATTTTTAGAGCTTGCAACTGAGAGACCCAGCCTGGCCTGTGTCCACGGAAGGATGGCCCGCTGCCCATCACTCACATTCCAGTCGCTAGTAACCCTTTTCCACATCTGAGAAAATGAGGGTTCAGGGCAAAGGACGAATTCTTGAGGACCCTGTGATAACTTGACTATTAAATAAGGATAGATGATCTCCCCCCCTCCCCAGCAAAACATAAAACTCCTCTTTTTTTTCCCCCCAAAATGACATTGAAAACCTGAGGGAAGTTTCAGGGGAAAAGTAAAAATTGATTTGTAACAAATTGGTAGTTTTCATTTTCTTTCATTCTTTAAAAAAACCCAGAAAACTATACAACTTGTATCTGAGGCAGAGGAAGCTATCAAAAATGTAATGTTGGAGTATGGGTCAATATTTTTATTTGTCCTTATTCCAACTTCCTTTATTCAGGTTTTATTGGTCCTGTGGATCAGGGCTGACTCTCAAGATTGCATACATTTATTTACGCATAAATAAACAGGGCTAGAACAGGACTTCTAGATCATTTTTACTGACTTTTCCTTTTGTAGATGATGAGGTTTAAATTGTAAATTTACTGTCTGGGGTTAATTATACAGCTAATTAGTGGTAAGGCTAGCATAGAGCCCTGTTCTTTGTTCTTCCTGGTATACTGCCACATTTACCATGCTAGCGGGAAGACAGCAGGCAGCCTGATGCCCCTGCTGGGTTTGATCATCTCAGTAGTCCTTCACTTGGGCAGTCATTGAATTGCCCCTGTCCCTTGCATTGTTTTCCCTTCTCCTTTAGCCTGTGACTCATGGGTTGGCACAGTAGCATGTCCTCTCTAGGCCCATTGACATCATTCTCTCAGGGAGCTCTGCTTGAGCATCTCCTTTAGAACAGAGATTCCTGCTTGGCTGTACACTCTGGGATGCTTCTGTGCTAAGTCTCCCCGATTATTGTTTAGTCAACCGGAGTCCTTACCCGAAAGGTCATAGGTTGGAAACTAGCCAAGTGCTCAGAGAAGAAGGAGAAGAAAATATTTCCTCTGTGAAAATATTCAGACTAAACTATGGAGCTCACTGCTTTCAGGTTCCAGTGAGGTCTGAACATTGCCTCACCAGTAGGCATGTTTAGCCAATTAAAACCTTAAGTCAGTTAGTACCCTTGGGCAGCCCTTCGAGTCTGTCTCCCATCTGTCAAGTGAGGGCGCTAACAGTGACTTGACACCTAAGAGTGCCTTGTAAGTTACCTGTGCTTGACAATTTCTGACTATTTTAATAAAAGTCACTTTCTTGTTTGCTGTTTCTGAGAGGATCAATGGCTCAAAGACCATCATTCCACCATATTCTAGTCCAGCCTGCTTTTCTCTCTCCACCTCTCTCTCTACTCACTCCACCTTCCCCCTGACTTGTCCTTTACTGATGCCTTTCTGGCCTGGAGGAGAAGAGTCCCTATTGTCAGGGCCAGCCTCTTCTCACCCATAACAGGTCTTCTATCCCCTTGAATTGCCCACACTTAGCAGAAAAAAGGGGGTTCATTTTGTAGTTAAACATAAGAGATAGCAAGATGGAGCAAATGCTGGCATTTTTTTCCTCAAAGACCAATATTCATTTACTCGCCCTGTATTTGTGAACCATACCTACTGTCTGCAATTTGTGCCAGGCCCTGTGAGGAACACAAAGAAAGAAAGGTAATGCAGGTCCCCATGGGAATTGGTGACCCAGTAGGAGAGACAAGAAATAAAGGTAATGAAAAATGCAATAAGTACATAAGAGATAGAAACAGTGCTGTGTGGGGAGCGGGAAATTTTTTTCCCCATCTGGGGTAATCTCAGTGTCGGTAATACTTGAACTAGATTTTGAAGGAAAAAGCCTGCAAAAGAAAAGAAAGGAGTAAGATGGGAGGACCATTCTAAGCAGAGAGAATGGACATTTAATTATTTCACTGAATCAATAAATATTTATTGATCACCCACTGCATTCCAGGCAGTGTGTTCATGAATAAATGCTCAGAAGCAGCAAAGCGTAGGACCAGTTTAGAAAATGATCATTTGGCCAAAGTAAAGAGCACAGAAAGGGAGGGCTGAGATGTAAGGCAGGGATGGTAGGCCAGAGGTGGGCCCAGGAAGTCTTGGAATCCGGATTAGAGAGTGTGGAGCATCCCTGAATAACAGCTTAAGTCTCTATCTGTGTAGTTTTTCTTGGTAGGTGGGCAAATGTCTAAATTTAGTGTGATAGCACAAAGAGAGAAGAGGGCTTAGAGATGCTACATCAAGCATGTCATGGTCACCTGTGTAGATCAGAACACTTGTTACTTAAATTGCTTTCCATTTCGATGATGCTTTGAATAAGAATTGAACTGCACCCTTTTCCTCAGCAGCCTCTTGTGCTAAACTTTTCACTGGGCTTGAAGAGAAAGCTGCTCATCCCTCCTACTTTTCTCATGAACTTTGCCCCCCCACGAAGAGAAACATCTAGCCACACTTAACATGCAACAGGAAGTTGTGTTTTCATTGCTTCACTTTTGAGTTGTTGACTTTCAGTGTAAGAAAAATAACAAACAATTTCACAAATGTTTGAAATTGATATTTTAGGGATGAGGAAGGACTAACATAATCGGGATGGTCAATGCTTCTGCTGTTCAAAAGTCTCTTTGAGGATGAGTCTCAGACCTTCTAGTTGAGGTATTCAGTTGCCAAACGAAGGAGGAAGCACCACAGTTATTGGTGCTTTGGTATACGTTATATCATTTTATCATTCTCATTTCTACAGTTGAGAAAGAGGTTTCGAGGATGAAGTCATTTGCTCTGGGCCATGTGAAGTGTTGAGGCTCGGGTTCCTACCTGTTCTACTAGTTCCCACAGCTCTGTGCGGCAAGTCCCTTGAGGACTGAAGACTTGGCCGTCTGGGATAGGGGTTTTGTTTTGCTCTGAATCTTAGGATTGCATGAGACCCATCTAATTTCACTGTTTAGATAAGGAAGCTGAGCTTCACCCACGGTCACCAGCGAACTAGAGCTGTGTGGGAACCCACATTCAAGACTCTTGCCTCCTGATCCAGCATTTTGTTCCATTACTCCAAGCTTCAGGAATGAAAGTCTACCTCAGCTTAATACATTCCAGAGCGCATATAAATGCCAACTTTCAGTATTTTGATTTTCATTCCTGAAGTGAAGATATAGGAGGCTGGGTAGTAGATTAAAATCTAGGCTTGTTGGATAGTTGGGCCAGCAAGAATCTCACCATTAACATTTTGTGATTCTGTTAAATTCTGAGTTTCTGGGAAGTACATATAGATTTCATATTATGCAGCATGGTTAGTAACATTTTCCATTTTTAAACTGGGGGAGTGAGAACTTTAGCCCAGAATATAGACTAAGACCCCAAAACACCCTAAAGGCTTTGCCTGTTGGACCCCTCAGTCTCTCTCTTTTTTAATTAATTAATTATTTGGCTGTGCTGAGTCTTAGTTGCAGCAGGCGGGATCTTTGTTCCCACATGCGGGATCTTTAGTTGCGGCATGTGAACTCTTAGTTGCAGCATGTGGGATCTAGGTCCCTGACCAGGGATCAAACCTGGGCCCCCTGCATTGGGAGCATGGAGTTTTAGCCACTGGACCACCAGGGAAGTACCCCCCCTCCTCAGTTTTTTTCTAAGCCACCAAACTTTTATTCCCAGAGACACCTGTTTGCAGAGATAGTCATTTACAGCTTGGGCCGTTGCTGAAGGCCAGGTCTAAATGTTTCCCGAAAATTGAGTCTCACAAAGAATTTGAGAATTGCTTCAGGCTAAGCCTTTATTTTCTGCTACTTATTGTATGCTAACTATATTCCAGTGTTTCTTAAAAGTTGGTCCCCCCACTTACCCCTTGAGTGCTAATTAAAAGTGCAGACCCCTGGTAACCTACCCATGACTTACTGAATCAGAATCTCTAAGGGTGGGGCTCAGGAGTCAGCTTTTTTTTTTTTTAGGATAAAACACCTTGATTTATTTATTTATTTATTTATTTTTGGCTGCATTGGGTCTTCATTGCTGCGTGCAGGCTTCCTCTAGTTGCGGCGAGCAAGTGCTACTGTTCGTTGTAGTGCTCGGGCTTCTCGTTGCGGTGGCTTCTCTTTGTTGTGGAGCACGGGCTCTAGGCGCGCGGGCTTCAGTAGTTGTGGATCGCAGGCTCTAGAGCACAGGCTCAGTACTTGTGGCACACGGGCTTAGTTGCTCCATGGTGGGATCTTCCCAGACCAGGGATCAAACCCATGTCCCCTGCATTGGCAGGCAGATTCTTAACTACTGCGCCACCAGGCAAGTCCCAGGAGTCAGCATTTTAATTATTCTTCAGGTAATTCACGTGCATGCCAAAGTTTGAGAACCACTGCCTTAAAACTCCCCTGGGTAAGATTATGAAGCTGGAGATGGGAGAACACCTGAGGAGTTGTGGGCAGGGAACAAAGTTGAAGGAGGAATGAATCTGAGTTGGGAACTGGTGAAGACACTTAGCCTAGAAGATTTCTTCAGCCCCTCTTGAACTGGGGATCCTCCAAAGAAACACTGTCTCCCAGGAGATCAAAGTAAATCACGGAAGGAAAGGGCCTCAGGAACAGGGCTTACAAGAAGGCGAATTTGTCCTTGGACAGCTTTGCCGAAACAAAGCCATTGTCTTGATAGGGGATGAGGAGCCACTGTTTTCTGGGTTGGGTGCTATCTAAATATAGACACCAGCCTGTCAAGGCAAGAAAATCATCTGGAATTTCATCTGAGTTGCCATGACTACCAGCTGATGTAACTGAGCTTCTCTGTGCTGCTCTGGACCAGTCTGGCAGTCAGGTGAAGCTCATCGTTCTCATTTGCAGTGACAGCTTAATTACCTTGGATATCGTTTTTGCATAACTTATTCAACTTGTAAAGTTGGGCTTTTGCATTCAGACAGACCTTAGTTTGAATTCTAGTTCTGCCATCTTTTGGCTATGCGCCCATGTCTCTGACCATGGAGTGGAAGGGTATTAAGGGATGGGTCTGTGGTCTTGGAAGGTGTGTCCTACCTATTCCTGCAGCTAACAGAAGAGTTGGGGAGCAAGCCAGCAGCTCCCTGGTTAAGAGAACCCAGATTCCTGGGTAACTGATGCCTGCACGTCCAAGAGGGAACTGCAGTGTAGGCAGCTGGCTATTCTTATCAAGCTCCAGTAAGCAATTCCCATTAGTTTAAAATAGAAATGTTGCAGTTGGGGAGAAGTAGAGTTATAGGCTGAAATATTAACTGTCGCAGAGGACTGACTGCTGGGTCTCTTTTCACTTTGGAAAAGTGGTACCTCTCCAGTCTTCTGAGAGTTTTGAACACATTGGCCAATCTTCAAGTCATCCTCTGTGCTCTGAGATTATGAAGGGGGTTATTGTAGTTTCCAAGCTACTAATAGAGGAAGCTAAAGGGAAGAGGGGTAGTGGCAGACAGGGTGTGTGTTTATCCTGGGCCTAGAGACAGGACTTGGGTCTCCTGAAACTAGGCTAATGCTGTGCCCTAGACCGTGCTTTGTCCCACATTTGAATCTGGAAGCTTCCATTTTCATATGTGGCCCACATAATCCAGTCTGGATTATATTTTTAAAGTTGGTTAGCAAGTCCTGGCTCAGTGACGGGGAGGGTCTGGGGAAGCTCTGCCTTAGTGTTCTTTATGTTCGACAGCTTTAGAATACATTCTAATCAGCCCTCATTGGTTTTGTTTTCGCCTTCTGTGCAGATCTGGAGCCCATACAAGCAGCCAGGATGTACCGGAGATCTGGATGGTCGGATTGAGGATGATTCTCGCTGTCTCTATACCCACGAAGAGTACATCAGCCTTGTCCTGAACAGTGGGAGTGGCCTGTCCCACGACTACGCCAACCAGTCTGTGCAGGAAGACCCCCGGATGATGGCCTTCTTTGACTCCCTGGTGCGTCGCGAGATCGAGGGCTGGAGCTCCGACTCAGACAGCGACCTCAGCGAAAGCACCATCCTCCAGCTGCACGCAGGGGTCAGTGAGCGTTCGGGCTACACCGACTCCGAGTCCTCGGCCTCGCTGCCCCGCTCCCCTCCGCCCACAGTGGATGAGTCTGCTGACAGCGCCTTCCACCTGGGGCCCCTGCGGGTCACTGCCACAAATGTGGTGGCTTCAACTCCGCCACTGCCCACATGCGAGGATGCCACCACTCGCCAGCAGCGCCTGTCTGCCCTGCGGCGCTACCAGGACAAACGCCTCCTGGCTCTTTCCAACGAGTCCGATTCAGAAGAGAACGCCTGTGAGGTTGAACTGGACACAGATCTCTTCCCCCGGCCACGGTCTCCCAGCCCTGAAGACGAGTCCAGCAGCTCCGGCAGCCCCAGCAGCTCCGAGGATGAGGAGGAGCTGAATGAACGGCGAGCGTCCACCCGGCAGCGGAACGCCATGCGGCGCCGGCAGAAGATGCCTCGAGAGGAGAGGCCTGGTGCCCCGACCAAGCCCACTGACACCTGCATTGGAGAAGACAACTATGATTACCCCCAGATCAAAGTAGATGACCTCTCTTCTTCCCCCCCCTCCTCTCCTGAGCGGAACACGTCCACTCTGGAGATTCAGCCAAGCCGAGCATCGCCAACTTCCGACATAGAGTCAGTTGAGCGCAAGATCTATAAAGCTTACAAGTGGCTCCGCTACTCCTATATCTCCTACTCAAATAACAAAGAGGGAGAGAGCTCGCTTGTGTCTGGGGAGGCAGATGAAGGGAGAGCAGGAACCAGCCACAAAGACAACCCAGCCCCTTCTTCGAGTAAGGAAGCCTGTCTAAACACGACCATGGCCCAGAGGAGCCAGGACCTGCCCCCCGCAGGCCACAGCAAGGACGCTTTTAAAGAAGGGACTTCTGCCATAAATCCCAGCAATGGCCCAGGCCATGAGCCCAGCGGTCACCCTTGGGCTGAGGCACCAGAGGACACCTCTCAGGACACGAGTAACACTGGTGGCTCTGTAGAACACTCTTTTGAGACCAAGAAGCTCAATGGAAAGGCCCTGAGCAAGGCCCTGAGCAGCCGGGCTGAGGAGCCACCCTCCCCTCCTGTCCCCAAGGCATCTGGCTCCGCTCTCAGCAGCGGGTCTGGCAACTGTCTGAGGACCCAGTCTGATGACAGTGAGGAGAGGAGCCTCGAAACCATCTGTGCCAACCACAACAATGGGCGCTTACACCCCCGGCCCCCTCATCCCCACAGCAACGGGCAGAGCTTTGGGGAGCTGGAGGCGGTGGCCTGCTCGTCCCCAGGACGTTCGGACACTGATCATGATAACTTGTCCTTGACGGCGATGCTCCTACACAAAGATTGTTGTGGGTCTGAAATGGCCTGTGAGACCCCCAGTGCTGGAACGAGAGAGGACCCCACTGACCCCCCAGACACAGACAGCAGCAGGGCTGTTCATGGCCATAGTGGCCTCAAAAGGCACCGAATCGAATTGGAAGACACAGATTCGGAGAATTCCTCCTCAGAGAAGAAATTAAAAACATGATAAATACAAAGGGAAAGCAAAAAGCTATGAAAAGTAGCTTTATAAAAATTTTTAAATCCTGTTTAGTGAACACAGAGGAAAGGAAAAATAGTATTAAAGGCACATAAAACCAGGGCCTGAAGTTTTGTGTCTGATGCTGCTCCCTTCTATTCAACAATGGGTCTGATGTTTAGCTGGCCACTGGCTGTGCTGTGTTAAGAAAGGGAAACAAATCCAAGTGACTCCTTTCTAGTAAGACTTGAGCATAGTGTACCTGTGCAGATTCTGTTAAAGTAAATCCTCGTTGAGATGTTTGACTTGTTCTTGTGTGTGTGCGCTGACATGTGTGAGCTCATTGTCTCAGACTTTTCTTTCTTTTCTCCATCAGAAAGGATCTATGGATCTGTATTTTCTGCCATCTCACCCCATTTACATGCCATAGGTGTTCTGGTCTTAATAATGAGTGCCTGCTAAATCAGGTTGTGTTGCCAGTGAGTAGTGGATTTATGCTGAAAGAATGGAGACGAGAATGGAAATAGGCCTTCAGCCCACTGGCTGTGCTGGAAAGGAAAGCATGGTTCCTTTCTTAAAGAAATCTTCCATGTTTTCTCAGTAGCACTTCTTCATTGATCATTTAATGTAGACGTACTAAAAGTGGAGCGTTTTTAATGCTAATGAGAGGTTAGCACTTAAGATCAGATTTGAGAGAACATAGATAGACCCCTGATAAATTTCACTGGTTGCAAATTGAGCGATGGCGCAATACCATACTGTAGGGAGGCCATAAAATATAACTAGTTGTGGGTAACACTTTAACAAGTTAGGTGCTAGTTCCTATGAGGCACTCAGAAAGCCAGCAGGCTCTTCCTGACCGCGTGTGGTGGCATCTAGGCATATTGAAAGAAGGGGAAAGACAGCTCTCAAGAGATTTGTGCTCAGACTACTAAAGTGAATGCTATAGGTGTGTTAATGAAGACGTATAGGAAAGAGCAGAGTATGGTACTGCCTTCATTTAGTTCAACCCAAAATGGTCAGAATTGGTGGAACTGGCATCTTCCCTCAGGCGTGCTGTCCACAGAGACTGTGGTGTTCTGACTGGATCTTGCAGAGGAGGAGGCATCTCGAAGTAACAGATTCTTATTGAGTATGTCTGTTAGGAGGCAGAGAGTATGGAGAGAGGAGTCACTGGCTCTGTTTCATTAAGGTAGATAAAGATTGAGAGAGGAAAAGACCAGGAGCTTTTCAGCATTGCAGTGGTGATCACACTCACTTGGTTATTAATGAAGGCCTGTACAAGACGGGAAGACCTAGGATGACAGATACCTTGTTGGCGTGGATGTCATGAAAAGGCAGGAGAATACTGGGAAGAAATGAGGGAGAGAGAGAACACTACAACTTTCTTGAGCACAAAGGTGCTAGACAATTAGGAGACCAGCGGCACTGGCTTAGAGAGGACCTAGCATGTGACTGGTGTGGCCTCACTGATCCAGCGTTCTTTTTAGGGAAGGACCCGTCCTACTGGAACTGGGACCAAGGGGAGACAGCCTGTGGAGGATGATGATTTGGGTGAATTTAGTCACTGGGGGAAGGGGGGTTATTTATAAAGGAAGGTTGTTGATCTAAGCCAAAAGGAGATATCACCTTGCTAAGCTTTGTTAAAAGAAAGATGTGCCTGGTGTGTGTGATGTGACTTGGGTGTAAAAACATTGGCTTAGGAGAAGGAGACCAAGGAGTGTGAGTAGCAGTGGGGATGCTTACAAGGTAACAACTGTAATCTCACCGGGGAGTGGGAAAGTGATTCTGTAACCATTAGAATTACTTTAATCTGTAATCAAAACGGTTCTATGATTTGTCTTTGACTATTCACAGATAATTGTAAATTCTGGTTTTATAAGCCCAAGTCATTTTACATTTGCTTTTCCAAAATTTATTAAATTGGAATTTTTTAATCCTTTATATACAAAAAAAAAAGATATAATCACTCAGTGTGTGTTTCTCTTCCCCTTCCTAGTCAGCATTTCCCTTCCCAGTCTTTTTGTTTTATATATTATTTAATCTAGTCAGTAGCTAGCCACTTCTGACTTCTCTAAGGACAATCCGCATATCTTTCTGGAGAAGAAGTAAAGTTCCGCTGGGAACTAGCCACTTGGTAGTTACTGTTCCCAAATGCAGAACTTGGTCTTTTCATGTTAAGAGCCGTTATCTCATTTGGGTACTCAAAAGAGAAGTCAAAGTTCATTCTGGTTCAACTTTAGTATCCAAGAAAGACATTTTTAGCAAGGATGGCTTCCATCCTTGGGAGACATCCCAGGTTCAGCTTGCCAAGAGATAGGCCCCGCAGCATACCCACAGAAGCAGGCTGAGGAATGCTTGTCTCTGTAGCCATTCCACTCTCATTTCCAGAAATCTCCTTTCTGATCATGGAGAGATCAGAAGTGGTAGTTCCTGCCACTACCACTTCCAGGGTCCCTTCACCTAAACTTGAGACGCCAACTTTGGAGGCACAGCTAATCCTCAGATTCTTCCATGATAGGTATTTTTACTAACAGGGCGGATGGCACTGATTAGGTTATAAGCTATTCAAAAGTGCCTCTTACAGTTTTTTTCCTGCATCCTGTACATAAAATTTTAAGTGGCTGGTCCAGATTTATAAAACCTTCCCTCCACTTTATTTTCCACCTGGTTTTGTAAATGATTCCCATGTCTCTAGGACAACAGGTAAATGAGTTAAATGAATAGTGGGCTTGGGGCAAAAGAAGGTTGCAACTGCGCTTGATTTACTAAGCCCGGAGTCCCTTGTTTGTCAAGGTGCCTTCCTCTGCTGAAGCCTTACCTCCTCACAAGCCCCACCTCTCTCCCGGCAACGCTAGCTCTTCTCTTGTGTATATGCAAATAAACCTATTATTCACTTCTAATGGCTTCCTCTTCTCTTCCAGGGAAGACTTGGTTGCTTAGACACCCCTCCTCCTTCATTTCTTTCCTGTTTTAATTCTTGCCTAATTGAAAACTTGATTCAGAGCCACACTGAAGACTAGAAGAAAAACTGCGGTGCACTACATCTATGCCAATGATCATTGTCACTTCTAGGTGTTGGGACAAAGGTTACATTGGGACAACAACATTTGGAGTAGGAGGAGGTACCTAATTGGTCTCCTTCACCAGACTTAGACAGACTCAGGATAGTGAAATCCTGGAATTGACTCTTATTAGCTGGAACTGAGGGAATGATGCAGTGAAATGACATTACAAACAGCCTCCAAAGAATTATGTTTTCTCATGTTTCCAAATATCAAGTTGCTTTTCCTGCCCTGTCCCAGACATGCATTGCAAACTTTTTTTCTTAACAGAAAGAAAAAAAACCCCACCTTATATATATATCCTGTCTGTAAAGCGGCCTCCTTCAGTTAACTGAAAAATTCTTGCCAAGCAAGACTCTCGTGAGGAAAATCTGTGCTTCCAAAGGAAGACTGTCCTTCCCTTAGGACCTAAGCAAGACGATGTGCCAGCGTTGAAATACTAAGGTGAGGTAAGGCTCGGTGAGTCCAGACTTGCCCACAGCAGCAGGATAAGGGCTTCGGACAAGCTGTGTGGTTTCTCTCAGGTGGGGTATTTCAGTCTAAGTGCTCGTTTGTCCTTGAGCACTCATACTAGAGTAAAAATAACATTTAAGTGGCTAGGAAGTAAATTTGAAATTCTTCAAAGAACAGTGCTTCCCACATGCAGCAGAAGAAAAATGTATATGAGAAGAAAATCTAAGCCATCTGCACCCTGATTGCAATTCACTGTTAGTACAAAGGTGGTAAGATGCTTCTCAGAATGGAGGCTGACAGGCAAAGGTAAACTTCACTGGGGCCAGCACTAATGTGGCCAGGGACAACAGGAGGAGTTGCTCAGTTCTGTTCACTCAACAGAGTTTACTTGAGCTGTGCAGAAGGATCCTGCAGTGCTTATCTACAAGACAGTCACGTTGTAAGGAAATCGGGTATCTAGTATTTCATATTAACTAAAATTGGGAAGTAACTCTTTTCTGGAGCCCAAAGCCATGAGCTAATGGAATATTCCAGCTGAAGTACAGAATGCTAGCTTTCAAGACTCCCTGTGTCTGGCTTTGTTAGTACCTCCACCAAGGCTGGAGAAAGGCAATAAAATACTAAGATATCTGGGTGCCAATCCAGATCCTTAAGCATGAGAGACGTTCTTGGGAACGTCTAGGGAAGCTGGCATGGAAGACATTTGGAGGGAAGGAGATTAGGAAGACTGCAATAGAAGGAATGAAATGCTAGGTGCCTTCAAACTGCTTTCCAGATCCACAGAACTAGTATTGAACATGCGATGGATTGGCCTTTAAAACACTAGGTCATAAAGATTCTTGAAAATCCCTAAGTAAGGGAATTCCCTGGCAGTCCAGTGGTTAGGACTCTGCTCTTTCACTGCTGAGGGCCCGGGTTCGATCCCTGGTCGGGGAACTAAGATCCTGAAAACTGTGCAGTGCAGCCAAAAAAAAAAAAAAAGTCCCCAAGTAAAATCCCAAGTTTAAAATGGAAGTCAATAAAAATGCAGGATTGGTTTGGGAGAAATTCCCTTTGCTGGAATGCATAAATTCCATGAAATAACAATCATATAATGACCTGATCACCAGCACACTTAAACATGTACCTAGAACAGGTGAGTGTGTGTTTGTTGGCAATTGGCATAGGCTTTCAAAGGGTAACATCTCCCTGTTGGACTATTCCTAGGCACTATGGCTAGCGACACTATTTGGGGCCTCCCCCTACCACTTTTTTAACTTATTTTTTCTTCATGTCTCAGAGTCAGTATTTTCTAACATTTTTAGTCTCTCCAAGACCCCACCTTAAACTGCTAAAGCTAATGTCTGTTCTTTTCTCTTCCTCCTGAGAGAGACCTGTGAGTCGGATGGAAGTGACATTGAAGTAGCAAAAGAAGTGGATTCTGTACTGATTTCTTCAGTGGAGTAGCGTCATGAACCTTGGGCAAATCACTCAGACTCTTTGGAACTGTGAAATGGAGGTCCCTCTTAAGTCTAAAATCTCATTTTTTCCATCTCATGGCCTGTCTACATCCTGTTCCAATGAATTCTCATACCTGAGCCATCCCTATAGTGCCCACCAGAACCAGTCTGTGAGCCAAGGTCTTTGGCAAGTGTACAACTGCTCGGAGCCTCAAGCTGCTCATTTGTGAAATGGGGGGGAGAATACCTGTCTCAGCACATTGTTAGAGTGTTAAACGTGGGCACACGTGTGTGTGTGTGTGTGTGTGTGTGGCTTAGAACAGAGCCTGATGTGTGGAAAACACTGAAGTGCTTGCTGTCATTAGCATATCCTCTCTATTCTGCTCTCAGTGCTTGTTGAAAGCAACGTGCACACCACAAAGAAGGCTTTTTTCAATGGGGTCTGCCAAGGAATATAGAAACAGAGAAAGAACTTACTGTTTATTAGCAAACCTTACTCTGAAGCCACAGGAAAGAGTAAATTATCCCCATTATAGTGGACCTGACTGGAGCTGAGTTTGGGGACTTAGACACCACCTCCAACTTGGGGAGCCAACTGTCTAAAGGCTCTGTCTGAGAGCTTCAAAAAAAAGCCAGCCTTGGCTGACAGGGCCCACAGATCCTTGCTTACTACAGCAAGTCTTCAGGGGATGGGGGAGAGCTAGCAGATTTCATTAAACTGCAGTCTTAATATGGTGGTACTGGAGATGACCCAGACCTCAGGAGCTGGGACAGCAAACTTCTCTCTGGCCTTCAGAGTTAAAATTCCCCGATCTGGCACTGGGCCAGCCCTAGAGAATCAGAAAAGTGGCAAGCCATAGAAATGTTCTGTGTTTGTGCCTGAGAGAAGTTTTGACCAGAGTTTCCATGCAGGACTGTTTCGCATGTGTATGTGTGTTAAATATTCTGTAACATCTGATTCAAGAAGAAGCTAAACCGTAAAAAAGCCAACAGAAGTCTGACTAGGCCAAGGGGAAAAAGGGTCAAGAGTTCAGTCCCGGCCCGCTAAACCCTCAGGACAGATCTGGAATAGAGATTTAAGAGCACATGTGCGGCCTTGGAGAGGGCAGACAGAGGAATATGAGAGAGGAGGGGTTTGAATTGCTGGTGGAAAAGAGGCAGTGGAATTATACTTGTGGGCGGGGAAAGCTTTTCAAATAAAACACACCTGCCAGAAGAGAAGCTAGAACAAGGGTAGGGAAGAGTGGTCCTGAAGGAGGTGGGGGTGCTTAGCTGTATCATCCGGTCCAGTGCCCTCGTTTTTGAGATGGAGAGCCCAAGGCCAGTTAGTGGCTTGGCCTGGCCTCTGAGGCTGGTGCTCTCCTCACATCTTGCTGTTTCTAGATGTGGTTCTTTGGTTGGAGGGGGCGCTTACCTTCTTTCCTTGACCTTCCCACCCTCAACCAGTGTGACTCCAGCGGGGGCTCTGATGACAATATGCAGCTGTAACAAGGGATTGAAGATGGCCTGTAAGGAGGAAGCGCAAGGAGGGAAGAGCCTTGTGCAAAGGGAAACCAGAGTCCGCTGAGCTTGGACCACCCTCACCCCCAGAAAATCAGCACCAGGGCCCTTCAACTCAGACTAACGTGACTTGTCCCTGCACCTCTCAGCAACTCTGGAGGCTCCTAGGTTGCTGAATGCCGTCTTGATGTTTCAGCGCCCAGAAATGTCAACAAATCTCTTGGGTGAATTTCAGAGGGGAGCAATAAACATGTTGGGAGACTGGAAGAAAAGATCAAAGGGACCGGAGTGTGGGAACTGAGGTCGTTAGGTTTTAGGTACACCGGCGCTCAACAACGGGAGAAGACTTTTCCAGTTGTAAGCACCCGAGGACCAGAAGAGGAAGGAACAAATCTTAAATGGAATCTGCCCAGCTGCAGGCCGAAGAAGACTGGTTCAAATTGCTGTGTTCCTCTTGGCTGCTGGGTCCTGGTAAGATCTTTTTCCTAAACTAGCTCTGAGAAGCAGCTTACCGTTCAGATCCCTTCATCTTTATCTGAGTTTTAAACTTCCCTGCTCAAAGGAAATTCCAGCACTTTGTTCCTCAAGCACCTGCCTGGGCTGGAATTCCATGGGCAGGTGCTACCTAGTTTAGCCTTACTGGGGAAGGCTGGGCAGCCCCAGTAGGTGGAAGAGCTGGCAGAGACTCTGCCTCATTCCGATCTGGCTGACCATGGGGGCAAGAGTTGACACAAAGGCAAATTTGTCCTCCTCTTCAGGCCAGTGTCCAAATCCTACAACTTCCCCAACTTGTCTTTCTGCCGAGAGACCAGAGAAGATGTCCTAGGCTTGGGCTCCTACTGAGTCGGGGTGCTCTGTGTCTCCCTCGTGAGGTCAGTTGAGTCCAGTCAGCAGCTACATCTGACCTGCTGACCTCCTCTCTCTTCTCCCCTAATTTGGGATCCAGTCGGCAACCTCGCTTCCCCCTAAGACAGGAGAGTACACTGGAGGTATCCCAGAGGGGTGGGGGTTAGGAGCCCCTGCCCGCTAAACATCCACGCTATTTTTACCTCTTCATCTCTCAGGTCAATATGTATGAAGAATTCGGGGAAAAGACAGTTCTTGGATTCCACTCAGAAGGGAGGGAAGAGGATGGTTGGCTGGGTTGATCCTGATGTTGGTACCCTGGACAACAGGAGCCAGGGGGAACCAGGAAGAGGGATGGGGGCGTGAAAAGACAGAGGACCACTGGTTAGCATGCCTCTGGGGTCTCCTTTGGAAAACAGTCGAACTTAGGATATAGATGAAACCGTTGGAGCAGCAGGCTTAAGAGGCAAAGCTCTGACTTCATTCAAGAGGATTGGCTCATGTGTGTCCGAGATCAGTTAGACCTTCTAGTTATTTATTTATTTTATTTATGGCTGTGTTGGGTCTTCGTTGCTGCACGCGGGCTTTCTCTAGTCGCGGTGAGTGGGGGCTACTCTTCATTGTGGTGCGCAGGCTTCTCATTGTGGTGGCTTCTCTTGTTGTGGAGCACGGGCTCTAGGCACACGGGCTTCAGTAGTTGCAGCATGCAGGCTCAGTAGTTGTGGCGCAAGGGCTTAGTTCCTCCGCGGCATGTGGGATCTTCCCGGACCAGGGTTCGAACCCGTGTTCCCTGCATTGGCAGGTGGATTCTTAACCACTGCACCACCAGGGAAATCCGTAGATTTTCTCTTTTTAATGGGCATTGGCTCTTGTGATTGCTGATGCAGGGAAAGATCAAGGACTCTACCATTTCAGCCCTGGGTGCCTTTGGGGCCAGGGACAAGGCCTTGGCAGTCAGGAAGATCTCTGGCCAGGCCCTTGCCAGTAACACTTGACCTTATGACGGATGACGGCCTCTTCAGGAGGCCTCTTCAATTCCTGGACGGTGCTCAAGTCTGAGTGTTCCCACCTTCAAAATCTAGAGTAGCCGGTAGCCTCTTTAAGGTGTTCTCTAGGCCCGGAGGGCAGGACCACTATACCCTGCAGCCTGTGGAGTGCCTAACCCTAGAGGTTGCTATTCACACTGTGGTCCACATGACTGGCCCCTCCCAGCGCGATGGGAGGCACCACCTGCTCAGCTGCACACTGTGGTCCTGCCAGCGCCATCCAGTGGAGCTCCCAGTCCAGAAAAGGAGGCATGTGAGCCCCGGGGTCTCCTCCTTCATGCTCTCCTTGCCGCCGCACCAAGTGCACTATGGGCTCCCTCCCTAGAGCGTTCTCCTCCCCAGTCTCCCTTCCTTCCCCCTCTTATGAGCAGCATTTAGCTCAAGGACCAGGTCACTGCAGAGGGGGGGTGGAGGGAAAGCTTGAGCCCAGCACACATCTGTGACACCTGCTGAGCTGACGGTCACAGGGATTTTCTTCTTCTCAGTCCTCAGTGTGACTTCAAGGCCTAGGAGAGTTTCAGCTGCCCAGGTTTCCACGCTGCTTCTGACATTCAGTCCTCCCCAGTTGGACACGCTGTGGGTCCTGCTCTGTGAGGGGCAGTGAGATCAGAGGGTGAGATTTGAGAAGCAGCTTCTGCACCATCCCTGCCTTCTGGTAATCAGACCCTCCTTTGCCCCTTTCCGCCCACTTCTGGGCATTTCTCTCCTGCTGCTGCTTCCCGTCAGTCCCAGCAGAGAGGGAACTAACAAGCTTATTCTAACTCTCAACTGTCTCCTGAGCTCTGTGTCCCTTGCTGGTGCCAAGAAACCTCCTTCCCCCATGCTCTGAGTCAGAGCCCAGCCACCTTAGAATAGCAGAACAGTGAGTCAGGGAGAGATGAGGGCCATGGTAGGGGGGACTGTGAGGGTCCAGGGTAGCCTGGGGTTGTAGGCTATACAAAGTAGAGATGAGGCTTACCTTGCAATGTTACTGTCTGGGTTAGTGGGGGAAAAAAAAAATATATATATATATACATATATATATATATACACACATATAAATACATATGTACATATATATGGGGGGTGTGTGTGTGTGTGTGTATATATATATATATCATTTAGCACAACATCCATCATGAAGTAGGCACTGGGTAAAGAGAGCTGCTATTATTGTCATCATAATCTTGTCTTCTTCCAGGTCCAGTGACCTGCTGACCTTTGGCTTCATGTCCATGATGCCGGTATTAAGTGAAATGTCAAGGAAAAATAGAAGTAGGAAGTCCTGGTGACTTCTCCAACTGTGTCCTCTTCTCTTCCTAATCTATTCCCTCTCAGCATTTATGAGAAAGTGACATGGAAATAAAGCTCAGTGTTTTGAAATGCTGGGTTCTTTCTTTGTCCTAAATACTTCCAAATAGAGCCAGCCACAGAAGCCGCTCCGCAGAGCTAGAATTTGAAAACCAGAAGCCAGTGAGGGGAAAGAAGTGGCCACAGGCAGAGGGAGCCTAGACCCTCACAGCCACCGCGACTCCTCCCCGCTGTCCGCCCCATGCTTCCAGTGACTTACTGGGATTGTCCAGCAGAGCTTTGATCTGTCTGGTAGGAGTATGGCCTTCACTTAGGAAAAGACAATAATGAGAAATCCAAACTTAGCAAACCAAAATGAGGACAAAGGGATTCACGTTACATACAAATGGATTCTTGGCAAAAGACTTCGAATGATGCTGCTGTGTGAAAAGAGGCACCCCTGGGTGTAGGGATGTAGGGTAAGCTCTGAGCGAGTCCCTTAAAAAGAAACCACTCCCCCAGGAGACCCAGAGTGATGTGTTAGCCCTGAGCTTTGCCCAGATGGTTGATCCTCCCAAAATGTAGGAAGTTTCCCCAGGGAAGAAATTTCACAGTTTCCACTATCCATAAGGATTTTAATCTCTCTCTAGGAAGTCACCAGAAATCCGAGGGAAAATTCCCAGCTGATCCCTTGAATCCTCCCTTCTCTTCCCAGTTCCTTGGTACTCCTAGTGCTGGGGAGGGTTTAAGGAGCCAATTCCCTCCCAGCATTTCCTTCCCAGTTACAAAACACGAAAATGGTCATTGTAGGGTCAAAGATCTTTGCATCCCAAGAACAAAAGAAAGTTTTTGGAACAGTAGTTTTTCTTCAGAATTTTCATCCACAAGGGATAGATAAAGAACAACCTTACTTTATGAGACCAGGGTGTTTAAATGAAGACAGTATCCTAGAAACTTAGCAAAGTGATGTGAGACATGAAATAAAAAGATGTGTCTATCTCTGTCCTTCAGTAGGCACGGTGCATCTCAGTACTGGTGTCCTGAGGCTTTGCAAATCAGGATGGCGAGTATCTGTTTTGGCTATTATTTCCATGTGGGGAAAGAGGACGAAAAGAACAATTCCGATTCCCTGCAGCCCCAGTCTTGTTGCCTGCCAGCCGTGGAGACTGTTCACAGTCGGGCGCTACTCAAAGTAAGTATGCACATATTCTATTGATATGTCCCAGCAATCCTCTCCTGGACATACGTTCTAGACATTCTCACCCAGGTTCTGAAGGGGACACATACCAGATCCCACTGTGGGTTTGCATGTGGTGCCAGGGAAGTGGGCAATAAAGTGGGAGTGGAGGTCCAAAATGTGGTAGTAGCCCACCCCCGAGGACCTACAGCAGACGGCACAATGGACCAGATGTACTGCTCATGGCAACATACATGCATCCCAAAACCACAGAACTGAGTGAAGAAAGTACAGAATAAGGACTGCAACATAATACAACCACATGTGTAAATTAAAAATGCGTGCACACAAGAGGAACACACATTTATCATAAACACATAAAACAAAAGATACACATTATGTAAACTGGAACAGTTACCTATGTGGGAAGGAACATGAGGATGGGGAGCAGAGGTGAATATATAAATAAACCAGGACCACACTAAAACTTGTACACGAATGTTCATATCAGAATGATTCCTAATACCCAGAAATTGGAAACAACCCAAATGTCCATGAACTGATGGATACATGAAAGTGGTATATCCATACAATGGGGTAATGTTTGGCCATAAACAGGAATAAAGTGCTAATTAATGCTACAACGTGGATGACCTTTGAAAACATTATGCTAAGTGAAAGAAGCCTGCACAAAAGACCACATATTGTGTGACTCTATTTTTATGAGATGTCCGGAATTAGCAAATCTAAAGAAACAGAAAGTAGATTAAGGTTGCCTAGCGCTAGGGGGCAGGGGGTGTTGAGGGAAAATGGGGAGTGACTGCTAATGGGTGTAAGGTTTCTTCCTGGGGTGATGAAAATGTTTTAAACTTAGATTGTAGTGATGGGTGTACAGCTCAGTATATATATCAAAAACCATTGTTTTACACATCAAATGGGCAAGTTTTATGGTATGTGAATTATATCTCAATAGAGACTTTTACAAAGAAAAACAGGAGGGGGAGGGTATGCTTAAGTGGTTGCCTGTGGGTCCTTCCTCTTTGTGCTTCTGGTTTCATAGGGAACTGGGTGAGGTTCACCTACCTTAACCCTGCCCATGGGCCATTGCCCTCAGATGTGCGCATTTGCCTCTGGCCCTTCTGGCTCAAAAACCCAGCACTGGCCAAAGCCTCCCTGGAACTGAGTCAAAGCTGACTCTAGGACAGGACTGACCAGCTACATGCAGACCATGTCCTCCACTGCCCAAAGAGGCTCACTGCCAGCCTGGGGTGGAGGGTTTCCTCACAATGGAAGTTGGAAGGGACATTCGGGGCCTTTGGTGTTCTATTAACTAAAAGTAAGTTTATCATCAGTCAGCAGTGTAACTCTAAGAAGACCTATCTTTCCTTCCTGGCTTTGTCATACTTAACTTCTCTGAGCCTCAGTTTCTCTCTCTGAGAAATGGGCATATAATTACCTAGAGCAGTTTGGGATAGTAAACTGAACCTGCCTTCCAAAAATTTGACCTGTTCCTCCAAAGAGACAACCACATATACTAATACAGTCTTGAATTTGGCAAAATTGGTAGAAGGCTCCAGATCATGGGAAGTAAAGCATAATCTTAATTGAGAGTCTGTTATGTGCCAGACAGAGGTGGGTGCTGGGAAACAAAGATGGGTGGAATGGTTTTAGGAGTCAGGTATCTTGGGTACAAATGACAGAAACCCAACTTAAACTGACAGCAGCAGAAAAAGGGAATGCAGTGGCTCAGAAATGAGCTGAGTGGTAGAGACTCCTCCCCTCCTCTGCATCATTTTCTGTGGATGGTCCGAGAAAAATTCCTATCCCTCCTAGCTTACTGACCTAGGTGGGAGATGAAAGAATCTTTCAGCAGATTCCTAGTCTCCCTTCCTTTGGAAACAGAGTGGGTATGTCCAGTGCTGTAACTACAGTCGAATGGAAATGCAGAGAAGCCGATACCCTATCAGGAAAAATCTCAACACTTTTAAGCCTGAAAGGAGTCTCTGCCCATTAGGAGACTAGTAGTGGCAAGTGACAGAAAATGGGGCTTAAACTGCATGGAACAATGATGGTGACTTATTGGCTCTCCCGTAACTGAAAAGTTCTGGGATAGAGTGGCCTGAAGGTTTATCAGGGCTCTGTCCCCTTCCCTGCAGTTCTCTCGGCTCTACCCTCCATGTGTGTCTGCTCTGTCTCAGGCTGGCTGCCTCCATGGCGGTGAGGTAGCCCTCATCATCAGTCAGAGCAACACACTGCCTTGTTCCCATCTGGGGATAAGGCAAGAGCAGCTTCCTGCAGTCGCTGAAGGAAAGTCTGTAAAGGGTGGCTCTGCCTGGACCACCACGGCCTGGGCAACGCCCATGTCAACTCCTGAGACTGTGATGGGCTGATGTGCTTCTATGAGTCAGAATCCACCTGGAAAATCACAGCTCACTTCCCAGTGGGAGAGCGTGGAAGGACGTGGAGAACACGAACACAGTGCTTCCCACAGGGTCACAGATCTCATTTACGGGAGAGGATATGGGGGCCAAAGCTTGCCCAAGGCTCCACATCTGGTTTGTGGCAAATCTAAGACCAGATGTCAGTGGTTTTGCCTACAGTTGGCTGCTTTTGAATCAATAATAGAATAGAAGACCTTGATGGGAAGCAAACACCCCATCACTAAGGAGATTCAAGCCGAGGCTTGATGGCATCCTAGCTACAAAAGGAATTACCACACTGATTTCCAAGGGAGGACAGAGGCCTCTGTTACTGGTGCTCCGTGGGAACAGCATGGGATGAGACAACTGATCTCAGGAAGGGATAGTGGAGATGGGGCTCTGCAGCAGGGCTGGGCTCATCCTGTCCGCTTTCCTGGGTTTGTAACTTCCTGAGAGAGCCTGACTCCCCTCTGCTTTCCCCTCCTCCCTGCCCTTTTCCCAGGTTGAGATGGGCAAGCTGGGGCTGGTAATTGTGTTAGTTCAGCTTCTTCCCTGGCCCTGCCAGCCCAGTAATCTGATTTCCAAGGGACGAGGGATGGCAGGGCCCAGGCTCAGGAAGAAATCTCCTCCCTTGTGTCCATCGGGCCTGTTAATTTGATAGAACTACTTGCTGAGCTTCCACAGAACCCTCATTAGGAACAAATTTCATCTGGTTCCCACAGCCCTGGCCCTGAAGAGCTCTCCAGCTCTCAGCCCAGAAGAAACTTCAGCTTCCAATTTAATTTCTGCATAAGGAAATTGTCTTTATTATAATAATAGCAACCAGAGATTGAGCACCTACTGCATGTCAGACACAGTACCGGGTGCTTTGTGTCTGATGACTCAGTGTGTGTGCTGTTAGACTTGTGAATTCACAGGTGCTCCAAGCTGGGCTCTTGGCTAATGATCCCCTTTGTCACATGATTCTCCCTCCATTTGAATGGATATGCTCTTGGGCCTGGGACCTTTGGCCAAATCTGAGGATTGCGTGATCCTCAGTGTTTCCAGGGCAAGATGGCTGCCTGAGTGAAGCAGGATCTGACCCAAGTCTCCTCTCCTGCCCAAGGGTTCCTGGTGTCTAACAGGTGCCAGCAGCCACTCAGGACACCCGTTGGAGCTCACCTTCACCATCCCGCCCCATCACCATAACAACCACCTGTGGCTTCAAACCCTGTTCTAAAGCTCATCCTGCCAAGCATTATGGAAGGTATGTAGCTCAGTGGAAAGAAAGACGCTGGGCCCTGGAGAGAAGCAGCTTTGCCACCTATCAGCTACGTGACCTTGGACAAGTAATCTAAACTCTGAGCTGGGACTTCCTCATCCGGGAATGGTGAGAGTGTAATCTACCTTAGAGGACATTTGTGAGAATTAAATGAAGGAAAGGATATGCAACCTAGTCTCCAATTTCACTGTGTGGGATGGGAATTATTAATCACCCCTGGCTCAAGTATTTTCCAAGGGCCTGAACCACCTCTATGCCTGGCCATCTGGCCCTACACTTTGACTTCCTCCCCAGGAATCCCAGGATAATCACAGGGTTGTGGGGCTGTGGAGGGATTGCCAGATTGCTCATCACTTGGAAACTGCAGTCACCTGCTTGTTCTTTGAGGGTCTCTGTCCCCACAGAGCTCATGTTTTTATGACACAGATGACAGATAAGTAAATGAATATATAAAGTATCATGTTGTGACATGCTCTGTCCCAGTGGACATCAGGGAGGCTACAGGGACCCCAGCTAGGGTGCTGGTGTCAGTGCCACACTAGGGAAGTGACAAATGACTTTCCATGCACCACTCCACCCAGACAATAGGCACCCACTTCCCCAGGCCATCAGCCTGCTACCTAAGTCAGTCTTGGTGCCCACAGGTACAGCCTCTACCCCAAAGAAGCCTCTTCTCTCAGGCTGTTTCCGGGGTCAGACCTGGGCTCAGCCCCCTGCTTCTGCTGCCCAACATTGTCATGAGTGCAAATTCTGGGCAGCTCAGGGAGATCCCGACTCCCCCTCTCAAAGAGCATCACGACTGGCTCCCCTGCCTCTTTTGAATCTATTCAGATGTCACCTCTCCCAGGAAGTCTTCCCTGACCACCTGTTCTAAATTAGCCAGCCTCACACATGACCCCCACCCCACTTTCCCCCATCCTAACTGCCCATCTCCTTAGCCAAAACTAACAAGTGAGTCCAACAAGGTCACATGATACAAAGTCAATATACAAAAATCAATTGTATTTTAGGATTCTTTTTTTTTTTTTTTTTTTTTTTTGTGGTACGCAGGCCTCTCCCAGTTGTGGCCTCTCCCGTTGCGGAGCACAGGCTCCGGACGCACAGGCTCAGCGGCCATGGCTCACGGGCCCAGCCGCTCCGCGGCATGTGGGATCTTCCCGGACCGGGGCACGAACCCGTGTCCCCTGCATCGGCAGGCGGACGCTCAACCACTGCGCCACCAGGGAAGCCCTAGGATTCATTTTGACTTAACATTTGTATAAAGTGTGAGGTAAGGGTTGAAGTTAGTTGTTTTCATATGGATATCAGGTTGTTCCAACACCATTTGTTGAAAACATTATTGTTTCTCCATAAAATAACCTTGGCACTTCTGTAAAAAATTTCACTGACTATATATGGATTGGCTTATTTCTGGCTCTATAATGTTCCATTGATCCATATGTCTATCTTTATAGAAATACCACATTGTCTTGATTATGTAGGTTTGTAATAAGTCTTGAAATCAGACAAGTCTTTCAGCTTTGTTATTTTTGTTGTTTTTTGGCCACATTGCTTATGGGATCTTAGCTCCCTGACCAGGAATTGAACCTAGGCCCTCGGCAGTGAAAGCGTGGAGTCCTAACCACTGGACTGCCAGGGAATTCCCTGTTCTTCTTTTACAAAATTGTTTCAAATATTCTAGGTACTTTCTATTTCCACATACATTTTATTTTTTATTTAATTTTTAAAGTTTTGTATTGAAGTATAGTGATTTACAATGCTGTGTTAGCTTCTGGTGTACAGTAAAGTGATTCGGTTATATATATATATATATATATATATATTCTTTTTCATTATGATTTATTACAGGGTATTGAATATAGTTCCCTGTGTTATACAAGTAGGACCTTGTTGTTTATTTTATATATAGCAGTTTGTAAATTTCCGCATATATTTTGGAGTCAGCTTGTCAATTTCTATGGGAAAAGAAAAAGAAAAAAGCCAACTAGCACCTTATTGGGATTGCTTTGAACAATTTGCAATTGAAAAATAGCTTAATTTGAGGAGAATTGATATCTTAACAATATTGTGGCTTTCAATCCATAAACATGGTGTATCTGTCCATTTAATGTTCATTTACTTGGTCTTATTAAAATTGTCAATGGAATATTTTATAGTTTCCTGTAGAGAGTTCCTCACATATTATGTTAAATCTATCCCTGAGAAATCAAGTTTTTGTGTTATTGTAAATTGTATTTTTATATTTTCATTTCTAACTATTTATTGCTAATATATAGAGATACATTTGATTTTTGTATATTGACTTTGTATCATGTGATCTTGCCAAACTTATTTATTAGTTTTGGTAGCTTTTTGTAGGTACCTTAGGACTTCCAAAGTAGACAGTCATGTTGTCTTTGAATAAGGATAGTTTCCCTTTCAACCTGTATAGCTTTTATTTGTTTTACTTTCCTTATTGCACTGTCTAGGACCTCCTCTACTGTGTTGAAAAGAAGTGGTGAGGTGGTCATTTTTGTTCTTTACCCAGTCTTTGGGGGAAAACATTCAGTCTTTCACCATTAAGTATTATATTGGCTGGAGATTATTCATAGATGTCCTTTAACAAGTCAAGAAAGTTCCTGTCTATTTATTGTTTACTGAATGGCTTTTGAATTTTGTCAAAAAATTTTATAACTCAAGTGAGATGATCATATAGTAGTTTGGTTTTTTTTCAGTGGCGCTAGTATGGTGAATTACATTGATTAATTTTCAAGTGGTAAAAAAACCTTTCATTCCTGGGATAAAACTGATTTGGTCATGCCTCATTTCCCTTTCTATCCTATTGCCAGATTTGATTTGTTAAAATTTTGTTAAAGGTCTACGTTCATTAGGGATGCATTTTTTTTCTTGCGATCTTATAATCAAACCTTTTTTTCTGATTTGGGTATCAGGGTAGTACTGGCCTCAAAATATGAGTTGGGAAGTGTTCCTTTTTTTTTTTTTTTCATTTTCTGTGTAGAATTGATTCAATTTCTTCCTTAAATGTTAGGTCTGATTTACTATTAAAGCCATCTGGACCTGGAATTTTCTTTATGGGAAGATTTTTTAAAAAATCAATTTACTGATGTATTGTTTATGGCTGCTTTCACACTAGAAAGGCAGAGCTCAGTAAATGCAACGGAGAACATGTGGTCCACCAAAGCCAAAAGCACTATCTTTCCTTCCACAAAAGAAGTTTGCCAACCCTGCTCCACAGCAGTGCCCTGTCCATACGATGGCTGCTTGACTTAATTCAGCTTCCTTGAAGAGGCTGACTCTGAGATGGAAACTGAGCCAAGTGGTTGACAGGGTCTTGGCGCTCCTGCCAGGTTTCAGGCCTGAGCCTCTGAGGTGGGAGAGCCGAGTTCAGGACATTGGACCACCAGAGACCTCCCAACCCCACGTAATATCAAACAACGAAAGCTCTCCCAGAGATCTCCATCTCAACGCTAAGACCCAGATCCACTCAACGACCAGCAAGCTACAGTGCTAGATACCTTATGCCAAACAACTAGCAAGACAGGAACACAACCCCACCATTAGCAGAAAGGCTGCCTAAAATCATAATAAGGCCACAGACACCCCAAAACACACCACCAGATGTGGACCTGCCCACCAGAAAGACAAGATACAGCCTCATCCACCAGAACACAGGTACCAATCCCCTCCTCCAGGAAGCCTACACAACCCACTGAACCAACTTTACCCACTGGGGGCAGACAAAAAAACAACAGGAACTATGAACCTGCAACCTGAGAAAAGGAGATCCCAAACACAGTAAGTTAAGCTAAATGAGAAGAAAGAGAAGTACATAGTGGATGAAGGAGCAAGGTAAAAACCCACCAGACCTAACAAAGGAAGAGGAAATAGGCAGTCTACCTGAAAGAGAATTCAGAGTAATGATAGTAAAGATGATCCAAAATCTTGGAAATACAATGGAGAAAATACAAGAAATGTTTACCAAGGACCTAGAAGAACTAAAGAGCAAACAAACAATGATGAACAACACAATAAATGAAATTAAAAATTCTCTAGAAGGAATCAGTAGCAGAATAACTGAGCCAGAAGAACAGATAAGTGACCTGGAAGATAAAATAGTGGAAATAAATACCGCAGAGCAGAATAAAGAAAAAAGAATGAAAAGAATTGAGGACAGTCTCAGAGACCTCTGGGACAACATTAAATGCACCAACATTCAAACTATAGGGGTCCCAGAAGAAGAAGAGAGAAAAAAGGGATGGAGAAAATATTTGAAGAGATTATAGTTAAAATTTCCCTAATATGGGAAAAAAAATAGTCAAGGCCAGGAAACGCAGAGAGTCCCATACAGGATAAATCCAAGGAAAAACATGCCAAGACACATATTAATCAAACTCTCAAAAAGTAAATACAAAGAAAAAATATTAAAAACAGCAAGGGAAAAGCAACAAATAATATACAAGGGAATCCCCATAAGGTTAACAGCTGATCTTTCAGCAGAAACTCTGCAAGCCAGAAGGGAGTGGCAAGACATATTTAAAGTGATGAAAGGGGAAACCCTACAACCAAGATTACTCTACCCAGCAAGGATCCTACTCAGATTCGACAGAGAAATTAAAACCTTCACAGACAAGCAAAAGCTAAGGGAATTCAGCACCACAAACCAGCTTTACAACAAATGCCAAAGGAACTTCTCTAGGCAAGAAACACAAGAGAAGGAAAAGACCTACAATAACAAACCCAAAACAATTAAGAAAATGGTAATAGGAAAATACATATCGGTAACTACCTTAAAAGTAAGAGGATTAAATGCTCCAACCCGAAGACATAGACTGGCTGAATGGATATAAAAACAAGACCCATCTATATGCTGTCTACAAGAGACCCACTTCAGACCTAGGGACACATACAGACTGAAAGTGAGGGGATGGAAAAAGATATTCCATGCAAATGGAAATCAAAAGAAAGTTGGAGTAGCAATTCTCCTATCAGACAAAATAGACTTTAAAAAAAAGACTAATACAAGAGACAAGGAAGACACTATATAATGATCAAAGGATCAATCCAAGAAGAAGATATAACAATTGTAAATATTTATGCACCCAACACATAAGGGTGCATAAATACATAAGGCAAATGCTAACAGCCATAAAAGGAGAAATCGACAGTAACACAATAATAGTAGGGGACTTTAACACCCCACTTTCACCAAGGGACAGATCATCCAAAATGAAAATAAATAAGGAAACACAAGCTTTAAATGATACATTAAACAAGATGGACTTAATTGATATTTATATGACATTCCATCCAAAAAAAACAGAATACACTTTCTTCTCAAGTGCTCATGGAACATTCTCCATGATAGATCATATCTTGGGTCACAAATCAAGCCTTAGTAAATTTTAAAAATTTGAAATCATATCAAGTATGTTTTCCTACCACAATGCTATGAGACTAGATGTCAATTACAGGAAAAAGTCTGTAAAAAGTACAGACACATGGAGGCTAAACAATACACTACTAAATAACGAAGAGATCACTGAAGAAATCAAAGAGGAAATCAAAAAATACCTAGAAACAAATGACAATGAAAACACGATGACCCAAAACCTATGGGATGCAGCAAAAGCAGTTCTAAGAGGGAAGTTTATAGCAATACAAGCGTACCTCAAGAAAAAAGAAAAATCTCAAATAAACAATCTAACCTTACACCTAAAGGAACTACAGAAAGAAGAACAAACAAAACCCAAAGTTAGTAGAAGGAAAGAAATAAAGATCAGAGCAGAAATAAATGAAAAAGAAATGAAAGAAACAATAGCAAAGATCAATAAAACTAAAAGCTGGTTCTTTGAGAAGATAAACAAAATTGATAAACCATTAACCAGACTCATCAAGAAAAAAAGAGAGAACACTCAAATCAATAGAATTAGAAATGAAACAGGAGAAGTAACAACTGACACTGCAGAAATACAAAGGATCATGAGAGATTACTACAAGCAACTACATGCCATTAAAATGGACAACCTAGGGACTTCCCTGGTGGTGCAATGGTTAGGCATCGGCCTGCCAATGTGGAGGACATGGGTTCGAGTCCTGGTCCGGGAAGATACCACATAAGGCAGAGAGACTAAGCCCGTGTGCCACAACAAATGAACCTGCGAGCCACAACTACTGAAGCCCACATGCCACAACTACTGAAGCCCGCGCACCTAGAGCCCGTGCTCCACAACAAGAAAAGCCACTACAACGAGAAGCCCACACACCACAACAAAGAGTAGCCCCCACTTGCCGCAACTAGGGAAAGCCCACATGCAGCAACAAAGACCCAACACAACCAAAAATAAATTAATTAATTAATTAATTTAAAAAAATAAGACAACCTGGGAGAAATGGATAAATTCTTAGAAAAGCACAACCTTCCGAGACTGAACCAGGAAGAAAAAGAAAATATAAACAGACCAATCACAAGCACTGAAATTGAAACTGTGATTAAAAATCTTCCAACAAACAAAAGCCCAGGACCAGATGGCTTCACAGGTGAATTCTATCAAATGTTTAGAGAAGAGCTAACACCTATTCTTCTCAAACTTTTCCAGAATACAGCAGAGGGAGGAATACTCCCAAACTCATTCTACGAGGCCACCATCGCCCTGATACCAAAACCAGACAAAGATGTCACAAAGAAAGAAAACTACAGGCCAATATCACTGATAAACATGCATGCAAAAATCCTCAACAAAATACTAGCAAACAGAATCCAACAGCACATTAAAAGGATCATACACCATGATCAAGTGGGGTTTATCCCAGGAATGCAAGGATTCTTCAATATACGCAAATCAATCAATGTGATAAACCATATTAACAAATTGAAGGAGAAGAACTATATGATCATCTCAATAGATGCAGAAAAAGCGTTTGACAAAATTCAACACCAATTTATGAAAAAAACCCTCTAGAAAGTATGCATAGAGGGAACTTACCTCAACATAATAAATGCCATATATGACAAACCCACAGCCAACATCGTTTTCAATGGTGAAAAACGAAACCATTTCCACTAAGATCGGGAAAAAGACTAGGTTGCCCACTCTCACTACTATTATTCAACATAGTTTTTGAAGTTTTAGCCACAGCAATCAGAGAAGAAAAAGAAATAACAGTAATCCAAATCAGAAAAGAAGAAGTAAATCTGTCACTGTTTGCAGATGACATGATACTATACATAAATAATCCAAAGGTGTTACCAGAAAACTACTAGAGCTAATCAATGAATTTGGTAAAGTAGCAGGATACAAAATTAATGCACAGAAATCTGTTGCATTCCTATACACGAATGATGAAAAATCTGAAAGTGAAATTAAGGAAACACTTCCATTTACCATTGCAACAAAAAAATGAAGTACCTAGGAATAAACCTACCTAAGGAGACAAAAGACCTGTATACAGAAACTATAAGACACTGATGAAAGAAATTAAAGATGGTACAAACAGATGGAGAGATATATATACCATGTTCTTGGATTGGAAGAATCAACATTGTGAAAATGACTGCTACCCAAAGCAATCTACAGATTCAATGAAATCCCTATCAAACTACCAATGACATTTTTCAGAGCTAGAACAAAAAATTTCACAATTTGTATGGAAACACAAAAGACCCCAAATAGCCAAAGCAATCTTGAGAAAGAAAAACAGAGATGGAGTCCCTGACCTCAGACTATACTACAAAGCTACAGTAATCAAGACAGTATGGTACTGGCACAAAACCAGAAATATAGATCAATAGAACCGGATAGAAAGCCCAGAGATAAACCCATGCACATATGTCACCTTATCTTTGATAAAGGAGGCAAGAATATACAATGGAGAAAAGACAGCCTCTTCAATAAGTGATGCTGGGAAAACTGGACAGCTACATGTAAAAGAATGAAATTAGAACATTCCCTAAACCATACACAAAAATAAATTCAAAATGAATTAAAGACCTAAATGTAAGGCCAGACACTGTAAAACCCTTAGAGGAAAACCTAGGCAGAACACTCTATGACATAAATCACAGCAAGATCCTTTTTGACCCACCTCCTAGAGAAATGGAAATAAAAACAAAAATAAACAAATGGGACCTAATGAAACTTAAAAGCTTTTGCACAGCAAAGGAAACCATAAATAAGACAAAAAGACAATCCTCAGAATGGAAGAAAATATTTGCAAACGAAGCAACTAACAAAGAATTAATCTCCAAAATATACAAGCAGCTCATGCAGCTCAATATCAAAAAACAAACAACCCAATCCAAAAATGGGTAGAAGACCTAAATAGACATATCTCCAAGGAACATATACAGATTGCCAACAAACACATGAAAGGATGCTCAACATCACTAATCATTAGAGAAATGCAAATCAAAACTACAATGAGGTATCACCTCACACCAGTCAGAATGGCCATCATCAAAAAATCTACAAACAGTAAATGCCGGAGAGGGTGTGGAGAAAGGGAACAGTCTTGAACTGTTGGCAGGAATGTAAATTGATGCAGCCACTATGGAGAACAGTATGGAGGTTCCTTAAAAAACTACAAATAGAACTACCATATGACCCAGCAATCCCACTACTGGGCATATACCCTGAGAAAACCATAATTCAAAAAGAGTCATGTACCACAATATTCATTGCAGCTCTATTTACAATAGCCAGGACATGGAAGCAACCTAAGTGCCCATCGACAGATGAATGGTTAAAGAAGCTGTGGCACATATATACAGTGGAATATTACTCAGCCATAAAAAGAAACGAAATTGAGTTATTTGTAGTGAGGTGGATGGACCTAGAGCCTGTCATACAGAGTGAAGTAAGTCAGAAAGAGAAAAACAAATACCGTATGCTAACACGTATATATGGAATCTAAAAAAAAAAAGGTTCTGAAGAACCTAGGGCCAGGACAGGAATAAAGATGTAGATGTAGAGAGTGGACTTGAGGACACGGGGAGGGGGAAAGGTAAGCTGGGATGAAGTGAGAGAGTGACATGGACGTATATACACTACCAAATGTAAACTAGATAGCTAGTGGGAAGCAGCCACATAGTACAGGGAGATCAGCTCAGTGCTTTGTGACCACCTAGAGGGGTGGGATAGGGAGGGTGGGAGGGAGACGCAAGAGGGAGGGGATATGGGGATATATGTATATGTATAGCTGATACACTTTGTTATAAAGAAGAAACTAACACACCATTGTAAAGCAATTATACTCCAATAAAGATGTTTTTAAAAAAGAGAAATTATGAGAACATAAACTATGGGAAATTTTAGGAAAAAAATGTGTAGAAAATTATACAGATCTACCAGCAAAAAACAAAAACAAAAAAAGAGTCGTTTACCACAATGTTCACTGCAGCTCTATTTACAATAGCCAGGACATGGAAGCAACCTAAGTGTCCTTAGACAGATGAAGAAGATGTGGCACATATATACAATCGAATATTACTCAGCCATAAAAGGAAACGAGGGCTTCCCTGGTGGCGCAGTGGTTGAGAGCCTGCCTGCCGATGCCGGGGACACGGGTTCGTGCCTCGGTCTGGGAAGATCCCACATGCCGTGGAGCGGCTGGGCCCGTGAGCCATTGCTGCTGAGCCTGCACATCTGGAGCCTGTGCGCCGCAACGGGAGAGGCCACAACAGTGAGAGGCCCACATACCCCAAAAAAAAAAAAAAAAAGGAAACGAAATTCAGTTATTTGTAGTGAGGTGGCTGGACCTAGAGACTGTCATACCGAGTGAAGTAAGTCAGAAAGAGAAAAACAAATGCCATATGCTAACACATATATATGGAATCTAAAAATATATATATATGATTCTGAAGAACCTAGGGGCAGGACAGGAATAAACACGCAGATGTAGAGAATGGACTTGAGGACATGGGGAGGGGGAAAGGTAAGCTGAGACGAAGTGAAAGAGTGGCATGGACATATGTACACTACCAAAGGTAAAGTAGATAGCTAGTGGGAAGCAACCGCATAGCACAGGGAGATCAGCTCGGTGCTTTGTGACTACCTAGAGGGGTGGGATAGGGAGGGTGGGAGGGAGACGCAAGACGGAGGAGAAATGGGGATATATGTATACATATAGCTGATTCACTTTGTTATACAGCAGAAACTAACACATCATTGTAAAGCAATTATACTCCAATAAAGATGTTTAAAAAATCAATTTACTTAAAATTTTTTATATTGAGATAAATTCCACATAACATAAAATTCACCATTTAAACCATTTTAAGGTGTATAATATATTGGGTTTTTACTATACTCACAGCATTGTGCAACCATTCCCACTACCTAATTCCAGAATATTTCCATCACCCCAAAAAGAAACCCCACGCCTCTCAATTCCCTCTTTCCCCATCCCCTGGTGACCAGTAATCTATTTTCTGTTTGTATGGATTAGCGTATTCTGAACATTTCATATAAATTCAATAGTACGCCATGTGGCCTTTGTGTCTTGTTTCTTTCACTTAGCATAATATTCTCAAGGTACCTCTATGTGTATCATGTATCAATACTTCATTCCTTTTTATGGCTGGGTGATACTCCATCGTATGGACATACCACATTTTGTTTATCCAGGCATCAGTTGATGGAACCTTGGGTTATTTCGACTTTTCGGCTATTACAAATAATGCCACTATGAACATGTTTTTGTGTGAACATATGTTTTCAGTTCTCTTGTGGAATTGCTAGGTCATATGGTAACTCTCTTTAACTTCTTGAGGAACTGCAAGGACTGTTTTCCAAAGTGGCCACATGCACCGTTTTACATTCCCACCAACAAAATATGAGGCTTCTGAATTTTTCATATCCTTGCCAACACTGGTTATTTTCCACTTTCATTGTTTCTTTAAAAAAGAGTGGGCTTCCCTGGTGGTGCAGTGGTTAAGAATCCGCCTGCCAATGCAGGAGACACGGGTTCGAGCCCTGATCCGGGAAGATCCCACGTGCCGCGGAGCAACTAAGCCCGTGTGCCACAACTACTGAGCCTGTGCTCTAGAGCCCGCGAACCACAACTACTGAGCCCGTGTGCCACAACTACTGAAGCCCACACACCTAGAGCCCGTGATTCTAACAAGGGAAGCCACCACAATGAGAAGCCTGTGCACCACAATGAAGAGTAGCCCCCGCTCGCAGCAACCAGAGAAAAGCCCGCGTGCAGTAACGAAGACCCAACGCAAGCAAAAATAAAATAAATTTATAAAGAAAAAATGAGTATTATAGTCATTCTAGTAGGTGTGAAGTGGTATCTCATTGTGGTTTTGAATTGTATTTTCCTAATGATTAATGACATTGGCAATTTTTATATCTTATTTGGAGAAATGTCTAGTCAAACCCTTCAAAGCCTTTTTTTTTCCGGTACGCGGGCCTCTCACTGTTGTGGCCTCTCCTGTTGCAGAGCACAGGCTCCAGACGCGCAGGCTCAGCGGCCATGGTTCACGGGCCCAGCTGCTCCGCGGCATGTGGGATCTTCCCGGACCGGGGCACGAACCCGTGTTCCCTGCATCGGCAGGTGGACTCTCAACCACTGCGCCACCAGGGAAGCCCAAAGCCTTTTTTTTTTTTTTTTGCGCTGTACTTGGTCCTCTCACTGTTCTGGCGTCTCCCGTTGCGGAGCACAAGCTCCGGACGCGCAGGCTCAGCAGCCATGGCTCACGGGCCCAGCCGCTCCGCGGCATGTGGGATCTTCCCGGACCGGGGCACGAACCCATGTCCCCTGCATCGGCAGGTGGACGCTCAACCACTGCACCACCAGGGAAGCCCCCCCAAAGCCTATTTTTAAATTGGGGTGTTTGTCTTTTTATTGTTGAGCTTAAGAGTTCAACATGAATTCTGGATACTAGCCCATTATCAGGTATATGATTTGTAAATACATTATCCCATTCTGTGGCTTTTCATTTCACTTTTTGATGGTGTCCTTTGATGCATAATAGTCTAATTTACTCTTCCCCCTTTTGGTTGCTTGTGAACTGTTGGTATCATAATTAAGAAACTATTACATAATTCAAGGTCACACATATTTGTATCCAAGAATTTTATAGTTTTATCTTATATTTAGATCTTTGATCCATTTTGAGTTAATTTTTTAATATAGTGTGAGGTAGGAACCCAACTTCATTCTTTTGCATGTGGATATTCAGTTGTCCCAGCACCATTTGTTCTAAAGACTGTTCTTTCCCATTGAATGGTTTGACAACCTTATAGAAAATCAGCTGACCATAGGTGTATGAGTTTATGTCTGGACTCTCTCTGGCCTATGTAACTGTGGTCGAGTGAGAGAAGAGTGGTGGGAGACGAGGTCAGAGGGGTCAAGACCTGGATTGTTCAGGGTCTTGCAGGCTGTAGAAAGGATTTTGGCTTTTGCTCTGAGTGAGATAGAGCCACTAGAGCATTTTCTTCAAAGGAGTGTCATGATCTGACTGACATTTTAGCAGAACCATCCTGTGTGAGCTGCTGTGTAGAGAATAAACAGAGGGGCAAGGCCTGAAATAGGAAGACCAGCTGGGAGGCTATAGTAATAATCCTGGCCAGAGAAGCATATCAAGTGTGAAAGCAAAGAGCATGGGCCAGCAAGTGCCTAATGCATGAACTCTGTCAGGACTGGGTTAGTTTCCAGGAGCAGAAATCCATCACCTAGTTGGTTCTAGGTGGTGGTTAATAGGACAAAAGGGAATCTGGATTTGGGAACCAGCAGGTCAGTGGGTGACCCGCCTCCATAGGTCTCAGTGGTCCATCGTCTCTCACCTGCTCTCTCAGCGGACCAGCTTTCTCTGCTTGATCAGTATTGGGCTAGAGAGAGGAGCTGTCCTTCCCTAGTGTCCAAGGATGGTGCCCCCTCCCCTTTTAACTGGCCTAACTTACCACCATTAATTAGACGGAAGCAGCTCCTGACAGGCCCAAGTCTCAGCCTGTCAAAGGCCCTCTGTCCAGTGCTATTATTAATAATGATAAAAATATTTTCCATTTCTGTCTGTGCTTCCCAGTTTTTAAAGCCAGAAAGTAGCATATTCTAGGAGGCCACAAAGCATTATGGTTAAGATGTGGTTCTGGAACCCAGTGACTGGAGCTGGAATCCCAGTGTTCCATCATTTATTAGTTCTGTGACCTTTGGAAAGTTGCTTGACCTCATTTACAAAAAACATTTAATGTGTTTGTTTGAATAGCTAATCCATGCACATGTGTAATATTCAATAGACATAAAAAGATATAGAGTAAAAATAATTATCCTCCTACCCCTGTCTCATATGTCATCAGTCCCCACACTGATCAGTTTCTTACTTAATCTTTGGGAGCCTCAATTTCCTCTTCTGTACAATGGGAACAATGATGTTTGCCCAACCTCCCACCCAAAGCTTTCATAGAAATTAAATTAAACAACCTGAGCAGAAGTGCTTCATTAGTAAGCTGTGAGCCTATACAAATGGAAGGAGACAGTTTATATAAGCCAGGGGCATGACTTTGAAACTTTAAATAACCAAAGTCCATCAGGCTGTCCTCATTGATCCCAGGTCTGGATTTTGTTGAGATAAAACAAACTGATTTTATGGAGTCTTCCCGTAATTTTTGAACTGTCAACATCCTACTCTTTCAAATTCCAGCTTGGGTGTCACCTGTTCTGAGAGGCTTTCCCTGTTCCTTGAGTGGATCCTTCACCCCAACTCACATGCACCTGCTGTTTTTGAGGCCCACAGTCTCTCCTTTTGGAGCTCTCTGTGCTGCAGGAGGCCTTTCTCTTGTTTGTCAATACATGGCAATGTAGCCCTGAATGGTGGAGTGAACAGACCTTGGACTTCGGTGTCACCACCTCGGGGCTATGTGACCCAGGCAAGCGCTTTAATCTCTAAACCTGTTTCCTCAGCCACAGATTTTGGTTAATAACTTTACCTCTAAGGCAGCAGTTTTGGTCTCAGGACCTGCCACTTCAAGGAAACAACAGTATGAACACAGAGTATAAAGACCATAGAACTTTTATGTGTGTAGGTTATAGCTGTATATTTAGATATCCACATATTTACCATATTATTTATACCTATATATTTATTTACTCATAGATTTACCATATTAAACATTAAAGCTGAGAAATTAAAACATCTTTATTTATTAATTTAAAAATAACAATAGCTTTGTTGTACACCTGAAACTAATATTGTAACTCACCTAAACCTCAATAAAAAATAATAAAATAAAAATTTTAAACATCCAACCCATTACATGTTAACATGGTTTTTTTAATTTTTCAAAGTTATTTGTGCTTTCCAAAACAAAAGATTTACTGAGAAAAAAATAATGTTCTTTTGTATTTTTGCAAGCTGGATTCTCATATTTGTTCTACCTTCATTATGCTGCAATATGTGCTTTTGGTTGAAATATATGAAGACAATCTAACCTCATGCAAAAAGTAGCTGGAAAAGGGAGAGGTACGGATATTTTAGTGGTTCTTTCAAATTATTGTAGATAGTCTTCTTCGACATATACCAAAAATCAACAAGTGATAGTTTCTTTTTTTTTTTTTTTGCGGTACGGGGGCCTCTCACTGCCGCGGCCTCCCCCGTTGAGGAGCACAGGCTCCGGACGCGCAGGCTCAGCAGCCATGGCTCACGGGCCCAGCCGCTCCGCGGCATGAGAGATCTTCCCGGACCGGGGCACGAACCCGTGTCCCCTGCATCGGCAAGCGGACTCTCAGCCACTGTGCCACCAGGGAAGCCCATGATAGTTTCTTAAAGGTCTCCTACAGCATGAAATCTGAACTACTCGATAATCTTTTCATAGTCTGTCATATTAAAATCCATGGGTCTATCTTACACTTTAAGTGGATCTTTTTCCTATGCATGATTTCATAACTTTGTGCATTAGTCATCTGGAGAGTATTTTTTATAGAATATGCAAATCTTCCGAAAGTTGACACATCTCATTATCAACCTAGAAAAATCACATGCCTAATATCACTGCCGATTTCATCAGAAAAGTCTTTAAGCATGAGAAGCTGTCCAGATCATAGTGGCAGATACAAGTTTTCCAAACTTCTATCATACTGTTGTTTTCCTTGAAGCAGAGGGCTCATTTTGTCTATTTTCAACAAAATGACTGCCAAACATCCAGATACGAAGAACAATGGTTTGTCTGTCAAGCATTCCTTAGAACAAAAATGATGTTCCAGGAAAAAGGTGGCTAATCTAGCTCACAACTCAAACAGTCATACGAGTACTAGTCCCTGAGACAGTCGTTGAAAGGCAGCAGAAGTGCTTTCTGTGTACTTCCCACTGTCACACAGAATAGTAAAACATGTACTTGGGGGAGACTTAAAAAGGTGGATAATGTTTAATGCTTCATCAAGGGCATTCTTCAGTGAAACTGGAATCTTTTTGCTGCAGCTATGTGGTGGTGAGGAAAACAATGACCATTAGTACAGTTTGGTGCCACTGCCTTGATCTGTGCTAAGGCATCAGCAGTCTTGCCCACCATAGCTTTTGTGCCGTCAACGAAAATGTCAACACAGTAAAAAAGCAAATAATATCTTAGTATTATAATGAAAATACTCTAAACCTTTCAGGATCCCTTGAAAGGGTCTTGGGACCCCCAGGGGCCAGCAAAATACACTTTCAGAACCACTGCTAAAGGGTTGTTGTTAGACGTACGTAAAGCAGTTGCTATGGTGCCTGGCACGCTCCAAGTGCTTGAATGCTAGCAGTTCTGTTTATTATTCAAATTGACTTCACATACTGTATCTCACAATGACCTCTCTGTACCTACCACATCTAGCCCAGACTGCCTTTGTAGTATTAGCTTCACTGGATTATACTTATCCATGAGTTTCTCAAGGGCATGTATCTGTAACCAGGAGGCCTGCCTACTGTCCAGCTCATTTAAATGACTAAATGACCTACTCATGGTAATTATGTCAATTTCTATAGATGAAAAAGGCTGAGTGTCTGAGATTGAGTGACTTTTCAGCTAGTGGCTGCACCTGTACTGGTAAGGTCAATGCTGAGGGGCGGGGGAGAGGCTTAGGCAGCAAATGGGGATCCATTGGGAGTAAGGGGTAGAGGAAAGGCAGGGGAAACATTTGCCAAGTGTAAACACTGCAAACAGACTTCCCCAAAGGACAAGCTTGCCCACTGCTGCCTACATGGTGTTTTAAATTTTAAATCCCTGAGGAAAATGATAGAGTACAAATGGGGAATTTGCAAAAGAGAAAATCCAAAAACTAAAAATGCACTTGAAGAGATGCTGAAACTCATGAGTAATCAGACAAATGCAAGTTAAAACAACAATGAGATCTCACTTTACACCTAATAAACTGGCAAAATTAGAAAGTTGAGTGACACCCAGCATTGGTATCAACATGGGTGGCTGGGAACTCCCATGAAATTTGGGTGAGCAGATCAGCTGATGCTGCTATTCTGAAGCATAACCACTCAGTGTCTAGTTAAACGAGGTATAGACCTACCTAGGACCTGCTGCTGCACAAGTATCCTATGTAAATTCTGAAACTGCTGCATAAGTTTGTATAAAACTGCATGAAGTGGTTCAACATAGCAATGTTTAAGGATGATGAAGAACCAGGGGCGTGGGAAGGTCTGTCTCAGTGAAATAAATGGGTAAAGTGTGGTTGATGTACACCATAGATTACTGTAACAGTTGGGTCCCTGCAGGAACCAGATGCAGGCTCAAAAATGGTGACTAAAGATAAGTCTTCAGTCAAGGTATGGGCATGATTCAGGGAAACAGATAAGGAATGGTAAAGCCCCAATCTCTAGCAAGAGGGGCAAGTGGCGAGAACAACCTGAATCAACCAGAACTGGAGTCCTAAGGGAGGGCCACCTGACAAAAGCTGTGGCTTATGTGGAGAAATGCAGCTACTGACAAACTGGACTAGCAAGAAAGGAGCCAGGGAGCAAATACCTGACCTCTCTCTTCCTGCCCTCTTATCTCTTCATAGTGCCCCCTGTTGGCCAATCCAATTGAAATTTGGAGAGCAAGGGCGCACATAGCAGGAAGGAGGAAGCTGAAGGGGCAGACACAGAATATCGATCAGAAGTATAATGCAGGGACTTCCCTGGTGGCATAGTGGTTAAAAATCTGCCTGCCAATGCAGGGGACACGGGTTCGAGCCCTGGTCTGGGAAGATTCCACATGCCGCGGAGCAACTAAGCCCCTGTGCCACAGCTACTGAAGCCCACTCAGCTAGGGCCCGTGCTCCATAACAAGAGAAGCCACCGCAATGAGAAGCCCTCGCAACACAACAAAGAGTAGCCCCCACTCACCACAACTAGAGAAAGCCTGGGAGCAGCAAAGAAGACCCAATGCAGCCAAAAATAAATAAATTAATTAATTTTAAAAAAAGGAAAAGACATCAAGGCAATTCAATGGGTAAAGGAAAGTTATATCAACAAATTGTGCTGGAATAACAAGTTACTTATAAAAAAATGAACCTTGACTCCTATCTCGTACCACACACGAAAACTAGTTCAAAATGTATCACAAACCTAAACATAAAAAGCTAAAACTCTAAATCTTCTGGAAGAAAACATAGGAGACTATCTTTACAAGCTTGGAACACGCAAAGGTTTTTTAGATAGGACACAGAAAGCAATAACCATAAAAGAAAAAAATTGATAAATTTCTCTCTCCTTCCCCGAGTCTCCCTTCAGGGCTGGCATGCCTCCTCTCCCCACATGTTCCATACAGAGCCCTCACCCTCTACTCCCATCAGCACCATGTTTCTGAGGGTTTTGGGGGATCATTCACACAAATTTTGCCATGATTTACTCAGCATTTCCCTTTAAACCAACTCACTCCCTTTTACTTAAATCTTGTCCAACCTTCTTTTCGCTTTGTCCTAAACAATCTTTGCTGTGAGATCCCTAGTTTGATAGGGTTTGATAGGGTTGTCATTTTTCTCTACTAAATATTAAAACAAGTCCCTATTAATTATTTTTTAATGTGTGAAAAATCTAAAACTATTTCATGTACTGCACTTTTTTTTTTTTTTTTTTGCGGTACGCGGGCCTCTCACTGTTGTGGCCTCTCCCGTTGCAGAGCACAGGCTCCAGACGTGCAGGCTCAGCGGCCATGGCTCACGGGCCCAGCCGCTCCGTGGCATGTGGGATCTTCCCGGACCAGGGCACGAACCCGTGTCCCCTGCATCGGCAGGCAGACTCTCAACCACTGCGCCACCAGGGAAGCCCTGTACTGCACTTTTTACAGGTTCTTGTGAATGTGTGAATGGGCGTGAGCATGTATGTGTGTGTCTGAAGGTGTGTGTGGGCGGGTGAGAGTGAGCATGTGCAAGTGTTCATAAATATGTATGAGTGTGTGTGTGAGTGTGGGTGCACTGCAGGTGAGTGTAGGTGTGTGCATATGTGTATGTGTGAGTGTATATGAATATGTGAGCATATGTCTGAATGTGTGTAAATGTATGTGTTCCTGACTGTGCCTGGCTGTGTAGTGTGTGTGAGTGTTGGGGTGGGATGGGGCTGGAGGAAGACTAGACTGGCTACATAGTGATGAGTCATAGTGGGAGGTAACCACCTCCCCTTGCCCCCCAACAGTGAGCCCTGATCACCAGGAAACAGGCAGGGCAAAGAAAAGGCATGTGGGCCACCATGCCCTTCAGCCACTTCCTGCTTATTATCCGCAGGCCCTCAGAGGAGGGGTGTGGGGGAGTGTCTTCTTGGCCAAGGGAGCACCTGGTTACAGCTGGTGTCCTGGTAACCATCACCAGGGACTGGGAGTACTTCTGGGAACAGCAGAAGCCAGCAGGCGGGGGCAGGTCCTCCATTGCTATATTTACAGGTCTGGATTTAGCACAAGACCTTGAGGCGGGGGACCGAGCTCCTAAATTTTCAATATGTTCATCTCCCTGGCAACCTTGTGCAAAGGATATTTTGTAGGAGCTCAGAGAGGTTAGATAAATTGCTCAAGTTCACACCGCTAGGATATTCAGAACCGGAGCAGGACCCAATTCAAGGGTTTTTCCATTAAAGTTCAGACAGCACGGCACCCCCCAAAACCCTGTGGCAGCCATTCCTTGCACATGAGAACCTGAGCAGTAATGCCACGTGACACCAGATTTCACTGTGGCTATAATCATATGGGTCTAACCTGTGGTCTCAGCTAAGTGGTTCTTCTGCCAATTTCCATGCCAAACCCCTCAGCCAGGAAGCAGCTGGTGTCTTGTGTATGGAAATCTCATGAGTGGGGCGACACCGCACACAGCAATTGGCATGCAAGGGCATTGATCAGACAGAACTGACTTCAATTTGAAGTACTGGGGCAGGGTCCTGGAGGTGGGGGAGGGCCTCTGTGGAGGGACAGGGGTGGCCAGAGCATTATGTTTGGAGAGCTCAGGGCTGTGCTTCCATCATGGAAGCATTTCAATATTTAAATAATTCTGGCACATTCTGCATGTCAGCCTTGTACAAAGGATCCCGGTGTTTTCAATCTTCTCAGAGGTAGAAGGTGAGGAAGCTCCTCTCTCTGTCCTTCCTCTGTCCACTACGCCCTTGCATCGTAGATGAGCCCTTTAGTGCCAGGCACAATACTAGAGACTGAATCTCTGCCTGTACCCCAGGAGCTCCTGTCCTCCTTTTCTAAGAGATATTCTCTCAGGAATCCGGCGCAAATCCTAGGTTATAGGGGAGTCAGGTTGGTGCTGGTCAAGGTCAGTGTGCCCTGAGGGTCTGGGACGCAGGTCATTGTCACTGCGTGGAGTCCAGGGCAGAGGCGTTATGCACACAGGGCCCCGAAGTTGGCTCTGGGACTCAGTCCCCCACCGTCTCATTTAGGCTTCACAGCGGCAAATGTATTCACAAACTTTGCGCTAAAGAAGCTTCACTTTAAAGAAAGTAGAGGAAACCCTGTGGCAAGCGAGATCGTGGGCAACTCAGGGTGGATGGGTATTTGGAAGGCCCTGGGCTTCTGCCTAAGGACCTGCCTTCCTCTCGCTCAGTGGTTCTCAAACTCAAGTGAACACGGGATCACTCCAGGGGATTAATAGTTAGGCATGTATTTTGGCATGAAGGAGGAAAATGACAAACCTATCAAACTAGGGATGGTACAGCACTCTCCGTGGCAGGTCCCGCGGGGCAGTGCTGGGCCCCCCTGCCACGGGCAGAGAGCTCCAGCCCTGTGTCCATCTGTCCGTCACTCCACTCCGAGCTCAAAGTCCTGGGGGAGGGAGCTGGAGTGACAACCAAGATTGCCAAAAGGAGAGAGATTCCCCCTAAAAAGAAAATCTGGGTGCTGCTTTCTAAAGCAGGGCAGAATATATGCTGGACAGATGGATAACAGCAGACGTCCCCAACTGGTTTCTGTGGGAGGAAGGTGGTGCTTTGGAAAGACATGGACACCTGATTATGACCCCAGGCTTATCACGTCTGCTCTGTAACTGTGGACATCCTCCATTTATAACCGTGCCCAGACTTCCGGCAGCTCCTAGGGAAAAGCCCCAAATATTTTCAAGGCTTGGTGTGATCTGGTCCTGCTTCATGTCTCTTATCTGTCCCCAGACCCGTGGCCTGGGCCTGAGCCATCCCTTCTCTCTTCAAGCTCTTCCTCTCCCTCTCTTCTGCGTAATTAATGGAATTAGGCGGCCTCCTCAGCCTTAAGACCTCACTCAAACCCCCAGCTGCCTGAGGAAGGCCTCTGTATGAGTCAGGGTTCCCCAGAGAAACAGAATATCTCTGTCATCTCTAGCTCTGTAGATATAGAGAGAGATTTTAAGGAACTGGCTCCTATGGTTGTGGAGGCTGGCAAGTCTGAATTTTGCAGGGCAGGTCGGCCAACTGGAAACTCCAGTAAAAGTTCATGCTGCAGTCTTGAGTCCGAAATCCACAGGGAAGCAAGTTAGAAACCCAGACAAGGACGGTTTCTATGTTGCAGTCTTGAAGCAGACTTCCTTCTTCTTCTGAAATCTCAGCCTTTGCTCATAAAGCCTTCAACTAATTGGATGAGGCCCACCCACAGTATGAAGTGTTACCTACTTAAAATTCACTGATTGTAAATGTTAATTACATCTAAAAAATACCTTCACCAAAACATCTAAGTGGTATTTGACCAAACAACTGGGTACTATAACCTAGCCAAGTTGACACATAAAATTAACAATCACACCTTCCCTGACATCTAGGGAAGATAAGCACCCCCTTCGTTCCCCCGCTTCCTGCTTACATGCTATTCCAGGACTGTGACTCCCTCCTTCATAGAACTATGACACTTCCTAATACTATCTGCTTAGTTTTGCTCTTCTCCACATTTTGCACTGTGTGCCTAAGGTGTGAATTTTTGTTAGTTATTCTCAGAAATTGGGTTGGGGCGCTTATTCAGTCTGAAGATTTAGGGTTTTCTTCAACTTTGATCAATTCCCAGCCATTATCTTTTCAAATATTGCTCCTCTCCCATTCTCGCTCTATTCTCCTGGGCATGCTAGCTAAGGTGTGCTAAATCTTGTCATTTTTTTCTCCTCTGTGTCTCTTAGCCATGGTTGCTTCCATATTTTTCTGCTCTTTGTTTTCTCACTATGCTAATGGCAGAGTGATTTTTTTCAGAGGAATCATCCCACTTGCTAAATGTCTCTTTAGCTGTGTCTTATTCTGCTCTTCAATCTATCAATTTTAATAAATAATTTGTTAAAAATTGGGTTGGCCAAAAAGTTCATTTGGGTTTTTCCATAAGATGTTACAGGAAAACCTGAACGAACTTATTGGCCAACCCAATATATTTTTCATTTCTAAAACTATTTTGCTTGTGTTCCATCAATTTTTTTCATAGTCTCCTATTCTCTTTTTTTTTGAGAGTTATGTTTTATTTGGCAGGAAATTTTAGGACTTCAAGCTCAGGAGGCAGCATCTCAAGTAACCCTGAGAGAACTGCTCCAAGGAGGAGTTTGCAACAAAGGGCAGGTAGTTGGGAACATCAAAAGGTTATTGTTAATTAAAGAAAACCAGATATCCCAAGTTAAGGAATTTAGCATCTTTCTATGTATGGGAAGATGCAAGAATCTGGGCTCACTGAAATCATTCCTTTGATATGCACCTCAGCTATCTGGGGCCAGTATCTTATGTTTTCACATCCATAGTTTCCTCAGGGTTTTCACATCCTGAGTTTCCTCAGGTCTCACTGTTGGGAGTGGCCACAGTCTGACGGCTGCTAGATGGCAGGTATTCTTTCCTTCCTGAGTTTCCTCAAGGCTCACAGGCTGGTTGGAGGGCTGCAATCGCTGATGACTGTGACATCCTTTGTTTACTGATATGGCAGGAAATATTCCATTTCTCAGATCCTCCTCTTGCTCAGGAATTCAACGAATATTTGGGAGACATTTCATGACCAAATTTTGTCCCAAGGCACTGGGACATAGTATCCTATTCTTTACTATTATTTCTTTTCTTTAAAAAATTCTTTATAATCACTTAAAATGTTTATTTTAGGTTTTCAGATTTTTTTGTATTCTTTCCATTTCTTAGGGGGTGAATTCTTCTGTATTTTTTGTTTATTTTAAAAAATATTTTAATATTTACTGATTATTTCTTATGGTAGTTTGTTTCCCTCTGTGGTTTATAATTTTTGATTGGGAACTCATCTTCGATGGGAGTTGTTTTCTTGTGGGATGTCTGTGAAAATGTCCTTACAGAGTACTTTAGGTTTTGCTTCTGTCCAGGTCCTAAGTTCCAGACTAACTTTTTTTAAAAAATTTATTTATTTAATTTATTTATTTCTGGCTGTGTTGGGTCTTTGTTGCTACACACGGGCTTTCTGTAGTTGTGGAGAGTGGGAGTTACTCTTCATTGCAGTACACGGGCTTCTCATTGTGGTGGCTTCTCGTTTCAGAGCTCGGGCTCTAGGCGTGCGGGCTTCAGCAGTTGTGGTGCACGGGCTCAGTAGTAGTGGCTCGCAGGCTTTAGAGCACAGGCTCAGTAGTTGTGGTGCACGGGCTTAGTTGTTCTGTGGCATGTGGGATCTTCCTGGACCAGGGATCAAACCTGTGTCTCCTGCATTGGGAGGTGGATTCTTAAACACTTCGCCACCAGGGAAGTCCCTGGACTAACTTTTATGTTAACTTTTTGGCACAGGGGTCCTGGGACCAGTGGCACACCAAGGAGGGGATGCAGTGGGAGCCATCTCACTCTCCCCTCCATGTGGGGCAGGCCTGGACCTTCCATCTTTCACAGGAACTTTTCTCCCACCCAAGCTCAGGACAGTGAGGAAATTTTGTTGCTCCTCCTGCCGGCCTGATTGGTAGAGTTTTCCCAGGCTTCTTTTTCCCTGACTAGTTCTCTCTTTAAATCTCTAAGCCTTAAAAGGATAAGTTCAGAGGGATAAATTCCTGCCCTCCTGCCTCAAACAGCCTAGGGCTACCTCCTATCTTTGAAAGGGCCTTAGAACTCTAGGCTCCAGGACTTAGGGCCTTTATCTAGTCGAAACCCCATGAATCAAAGGCTCAGCTCTCACTCCTCATTCTGACTTTGAGTTCTTGCACTATCTTTGGAATCTGAGGATTTTCCTTTTTTTCTTTTGAGCTCAGCTGTGTATTTTCAAATGTTTTACTTGTGTTTATGCAGCACTTCTATATGGTAGCAAGAGAGGGGCTGCCTGAAATACTTCAATCTAGCATGTGGCCAAAAGTGTTCTAATACATTGATCTGTGCGTTATCCAAGTAATACTAGTCTCCCCCACTAGATGGTAAACTCCATGAGGCAGGGAATGTGTTGGCTTTTGTTTCCAAAAAGGACTGAACATATGAGTTCAATAAATAGTCTTGAATGAATGATTGAAGATACTCTCTCTGGAGACATTAGTACCTAATCCATAGAGCTGTTGGGAGAACTTAGCAAGAGAAAGTATGTCAAATGCTTGGCATATGGTGTGAGCTCAGAGATGGTATTTATTAATCATGTCTATTAAGTCAAAGGCTCTACCATGATGGTTTCCCTGTAATTCAGCTCTCACGCCTCACCTCAGACTTTAGTCCTGGCCTAGGATAGCAGACAGGTTCTGTGGGTGTGGCCTCCTGACTTCCTCAGAGTACAAAGGTCAGCCCTTCCCACCAGAACAGCCCTAGCTCCTGGGTTTTAACCTGAGCCCCAAGGCCTGAATATGAACTGGCTAAAGTCCTGTCCTGTCTAGGGATCCCTGACCACGCCATTACCAGTGATCCCTTGTACGGCCCATTTTCTCTAGAAATCTCAGCTTTGAGAGGTTTGCTGAGGAAAAATGCATTTAATAAGTAACCATTGATGTATTTTTGCATTTTAATTAACCGAAGGCATTCAACTGCCTGGGCTTCCGATCAGCATGATAGGGTGAGATAATTTTAGCCCAAAGCAAGGAAACATAATATTTTCATCAGGCTGTGTGGACTCTCCTCCCATTTCTAACACAGGGATTTGAAGACTCCAAATGATAAAGTCCTGCCCAGGGGGACCCACCAACAGCAGCAGTGCCTTGCAACTCAGAACCAAAGAGGGCAGCCAGGGACTTCTAAGATGGCACCCAAGGTCAACCTTATAAGTATAGTTTCAAGAAACCAGGTGGAAATGGTGAGAGGCAAGAAGGGAACTGACAAGGCTTACAATAGGTTTTATGTAGCCTCAGGAAAAATAATTTAAAATGTGGTGTGTGTGTGTGTGTGTGTGTGTGTGTGTGTGTGTGTGTGTGTGAGGGGGGTCTCCTTGGGCATGTTGGAAAGTATACTCAACCAATGAGGGGAACTTTGAGCTATGGACTAAAAATAATGAGATATATTAAATGCCTTTTACATATCAGTCACTTCACTTAATATAATTCCTCAACACCTGTGAGGTTGGTACCACCCCCCCCCACCACCACCACCACTTTACAAGTAAAGAAACTGAGTCAGAGGGATCTTAAGTAACCTGGCCACGGACATGTAGCTGGTAGGTCAAGAGCCAAACTGGTGTGACTCCCATGCCCAGTCTCTGGCCACCAAAGGACTGCCTCTCCTGTGCATGAGGAATGAGTTTTAGGCACTGATTGCCAACTTTGGCTGCTTACTGGAATCTTCTGAGGATGTTTAAAAAATATTGATATCTGGGTCCAAACACTAGAGATTTTCTTTTAAATTAATTAATTCATTTATTTTTGGCTGCTTTGGGTCTTCGTTGCTGGGCGTGGGCTTTCTCTAGTTACGAAGAGCAGGGACTACTCTTTGTTGCAGTGGGTGGGCTTCTCATTGCGGTGGCTTCTCTTGCTGCAGAGCACAGACTCTAGGTGCACGGGCTTCAGTAGGTGCAGCATGCAGGCTCCGTAGTTGTGGCTCGCGGGCTCTAGGGCACAGGCTCGGTAGTTGTGGCCTGTGGGCTTAGTTGCTCCGCAGCATGTGGGATCTTCCTGGACCAGGGATCGAACCCATGACTCCTACATTGGCAGGCAGATTCTTAACCACTGCGCCACCAGGGAAGTCCCGCCACATGAGCTTCTAAGTCAATGGTGCAGGTGAGGAGAAGTTGAGAATTCTGAATTGGAGATGTGAAGCTTCGAGTCTAGACCCCGGGTGGGGGCCAGGGAGGGGAGGTAAGCGGGAGATAACATTTCATCAGCTTGTAGATGGGACTGACAGGCATGGGAGAGGTGGGATCCCTGGAGAAACTTAGAAGGGAGGGGAAGGGAAGTGAGGACTGGGCCCCAGGCCTCCACCACGGAGAGGTCAGGAAGAGGAGGCTGAACCAACCCAGGAGACTGAGAAAGAGGAGCCAGTGAGGGTAAGAGTGAAACCATGTGAGTGGGGTGTGCTGATGGGAGTGAGCTCAGACAGGCAGGAAAGAGGGAGGGCTTAACTGTGCCAAAAGCTTCGATCAGCTGGTAAGATAGGGACCAACCTAAAATGCTGAGACTTGCAAGTTGGAGGTCATGGGCAACCTTGACAAGAGAGCTTCAGAGGGGTGGTGGGGACTTAGACTTCACAAGAGTGAGTACAAGAGTGAATGGGACAGAAGGAGATGGAGATACAAGGACAGACCAATCTACCTGAGGGATTTTGCTGTACAAGGGAATAGAGAAATGGACTAGCCCATTGGGAGAAGAAGGAGAACCCAGATGGTCACTGATGACCTTGCTGAGAGGTTTCAGAGCAGCAGACGTGACAGACTGGGGACTGCTGTGTTAGGCAGGAGGTGGGCATGTCTTCCCTGAGACTGAAGGAAAGAGGGAAGAAAGCGTAAATGTGTAGACATCTCCGAAGGAAATGGAGGGCTTCTGCCAGTGTTCTTTCTCTGTGGCCTGAAATTTCACCATCACTGTTTTTGGAAACCTGACTTTCAGCAACCAAAGAGAAAGGTGCCACCTGAAGAGCAGAGCCAAGATGGAGGCCGGTAGAGAAAGGGCCCCAAGGAAAGGATGAGCTCTAGTTACAGCCCCTTTGGCCCAAGGCTGCCTGTCAGGGTGGATCTGGTCAGAAAAGCCGGTCTGGCTGGGGCAGCAAGTGCAGGACAGCACATCTGCAGACAGTCTACAGCTTCAGGACCCAGGACTTTACCACTGGAAAATGCATTAATTTAGGAATCCCCCAGTTCTGACTAGGGGCTGATGATTCAGAAGGGCTAATGGACCCTCGGTAGGAAAGAATCCTTCCTGCTGTTTCATGGTTCCCAGAGCCACACCTGTGAAATAATGAGGGTGACCTTTGCATCCAGAAAAGGGATGTACCAGTTGAGATGCCTCAAGCCAATAAAACAGTGATGCTTGCTACTCAAAGTGTGGTCCCTGAACCAGCAGCATCAGCAGCAACTGGGATCTCCATAAAAATACAGAGTCTCAGACCTATTGCATCGGTCTTACTTTAACAAAATTCCCAAGTGATTTGAATGTGTTCACCTAACCACTAACATTGAGAACCACTAACTTAAGCCATAAAGATGTTTACTTTGGGAGCTAGAATCCAGGGTAGATTCGGCAGCCCCCCTGATGTAATTGAGGACTAACAATTATCAGAGGGTTTTTTTTTTTTTAATCCTGATGCTTATTGCCTCATGATTATAAGACAGTTGCCACAGCTCCTGGAATCATGCACTGATATGACAAGGTTCAAAGCCTGGGAATGGGGTGAAGGGCCAAGGTGATAAGAGCTTGTTTTGTGAACTCTCTCCTTTTGTCAAACAGGGAAAAAACTTTCCCAGATCCCTGCAAGAAATGTCTCCTTGGTTCTAATTGGGCAAAGACTTGCCACCCTCACCTGCTAGGGCATCTGGGAAAGTGAATTTCTGGCTTTTCATTGTCCATAATAGGAAGCAGAATATGGAGGAGATGGGAAAAGGCTACTAGGCAGCCAGTCATCAGTGCGTGCCATAAAAGGCAAACGTGAACCATAAATGCACATATGGCAAACTTAACGCATTAAGTAATTCAGTAATTAGTTAAGTAATTATTTAATGATAGAAAACAAAGGAGATCAGGGTCTCCCATTAATTTTGTCTTTAACTGATTTGATCAATTAATAGATCATTTTTTTTCTGTTTGATTGATTTGCTTTATGTTTGTCCAGATCAAAAATCAAAAGATTTTGTTTAAAATACAAGCTTCTGAACTTCCCCAGTGGCACAGTGGTTAAGAATCCGCCTGCCAATGCAGGGGTCATGGGTTCGAGCCCTTGTCCGGGAAGACCTTACATGCTGTGGAGCAACTAAGGCCCCGTGCATCATAACTACTGAGCCTGAGCTCTAGAGCCTGTGAGCCACAACTACTGAGCCCGCGTGCTACAACTACTGAAGCCTGTGCACCTACAGCCCGTGCTCCGCAACAAGAGAAGTCACCGCAGAGAGAAGCCTGCGCACCACGACGAAGAGTAGCCCCTGCTCGCCGCAACTAGAGAAAAGCCCGCATGCAGCAACGAAGACCCAGCGCAGCCAAAAAAATTAAATAAAAATTTAAAAAAATTACAAGCTTCTTTGAAGGCAGAAGTTCCCATCTGAATGTACTGTTCCTAGCTCTGTGTCACTACACTCAGTAAAAATATAGGTGAAGAGACCAAGAATAAGGTAGTCAACCACGTCTATTAATGCTCTTCAAACATATAAATGTGCTGGCCACAACAGCTGCATAAAAAAACCCTTAGAATTTTAATACCCTTTACCACAGAAATTCCACTTCCGCAAATTAGTCCTAAGGAAATAATCATGAATGCATTTCAGAAACAGCCATTGACAAGCTGCTTATAAAAACTGGGGACAACTTAAATCTCCAATGACTGGGTGTTTGTTAGATGATACAGCCATACAATGAGATACTAAACAGCTATAAAAAAAAATTGACAGCATTGAGTAGTATTTAATGGCAAGCGAAGATGTCCGCAATATATCATTAAGTGAAAAAAGCAGTTTATGAGGCAATAAGTATACAGTATAATCTCATTTTAATTTTTTTAAACATAATTATGCTATGAAAAAAAAAACACTGCAAGGACACACCACAGAATATTGCCTCTCTGGATGGCAGGATTATGTGAGGTTTTGATTTTTTCCTTATGTAATTTATTGTGTAAACATGTTTTATTTTGCTATAAGGAAAAAAAAAAGTTAGAGAGGGTTTGTGGAGCTCTGATTAGGACCTAGGCTTCCCTTTCTCACCCCTTCTCCCTACCCCCAGGCTAAGCAAGAAGACTTCCCCTGCCAACTCAGAATGCCGTGGAGGCTTCTGGATACCCCTCCCACTTGGCCACGTTTCTGTTTTGGTGGAAACTCTCAATGTTTCCATTGTCTGACTTGAGAGTGTTCAAATTATTCAGCTTAGTTAAGTAGGACTAGGTGTTGTTTTGATAGAGACTCTCACCCATCGATTTTCTTTACCTCTTGTTTGTTTTAGAAGCCACGAATGAAAAAGGTTGAGAGGGAAGGCAGCCCACCTTGCAGTATCTACGTCTGAAAGGCAGCCTTTCTGCTGGAAGAAAGGACAGTCGGGATGGCCTCTGGCTGGTGACTTTCCACACTGCCAGGTCCTTAGAGTCTTGAAAGCCAGCAAGAACTGTTTCTTCGCAGTAGTAGCTGCCTGGGTTCCAAGGTGAGTCAAATAATATCCCTTATCTAAGTAGACCAGATGGTGGTTTCATGAGTGGACATTTATCCTCTTAACTCAGATGTACGTTCCTACTCTGTGCCAGGTGGTTTTGTGGGGAGAGGGAGCCAGTCTAGACAGGTGACCATGGCAACCTCTCAGGGGTGGTGACATCTGAGCTTAGACTTGAGTGGACTTCCAGCCATGAGCAAATCTGGCGGAACAGGTTTCCAGACAGAGGAAACGACAAGGGGAAGGACTTGTGTGGGAATGAGCTTGGCCATTTCTAGGAAAGGAAGGAATCCTAGGAGGTCTTTTCCTGGGATAAATTCCCACAATGGGGTGACGGGACCAAAAGTTACAGACATTTTTAGACTCTTTATATATATATGTGTGTACATATATATCTCTCTGGATTGTTTCCAAAATGAACTTAATTAAGATCTTGTGTTCAATTGTTAACAGTGGTTATCCTAGAAAGTGGGATTCAGTGGTCGACAGGATGAGAAAAGAGACTTTAAAGTTTCTATCTTCTGCATGATTTGAATTTTGTGCCGAGAGTATACATCATTTTTATAATTTAAAGTGACCTAATGTTTTAGAACACTGGTAATAAGCAGGGTGATAGATACAGTGTTTTATTGTTCTAAATATCTCACATACATATATAAATCCATGATATGTATGAAATATTTCATACTAAAAGCTTGATTTTTTATAAAATGTATTAATTTATACGCTACCAGGTAGCTCTAAATGTGACAGTTTCACCACATATGCACAAGGATCGACGGTTATTACTCTTTAACATTTTTGCCTCTTTAATTGGGTTCAGGCTCTAGTTTGCTCTGGTGCTAGACAGATCACTTTATCGTCTGTAGGTTTCAGTTTTTTGTCCAATGAGAAGAAAGATCTGACCAAGCTCTCAATTCCCTAACAGAATTTTTCAGGAAATTTAATAAAATAGTATGTGGAAAGGCACTTAGTAAAATTTTAAATGCAATAGACTAGAACAGAGGAAAGAGAGAATTAGGAAGGAATTTCCACCTGGAATGGACTCCCCCTTTATCCACATCTCACCAAGGCCAGTGGCTTCTCAGTTCAGCCTTCCTGCACTCTCTCATTTACCCTGTTCTGTCCATTATCTAAATTCTGTCTCAGATGTTCTTAAACCTAAGACTTTACAGTGTGACACATTAATTGTTTTGCATGCATTAATAATGACATCCCCCAGAGGAGGGTCCAGTGAAGGCATGGTGTCCTGAGGGTGGCAGTTTAGAGGAGAGGAGATAATTTGGGGGGAAAAGGTGGTCTTTCCCAATACTAAAGTTACAGAGAGTGGGATGGGTTGGGAAGAGTTTCAAATGAGGTTTTATCAGAATTAGGTTCTAGTCTGGGTTTTTCAAAAACTAGCTCTGAGTGTGTCCGGTCTCTTCACCTCTCTGGTTTTGGCTTCTTGAGATGTGGAGCTCAAGAAGCGGGGCTATGAAATTTTCCCTTTCTGTTTCGTTATGGTGTTTTAGGGATTTGGTAAAGCAACGTACTTTAAGAAGCCTTGAAAATGCGGAGGCTTTGTAGAAGTACAAGGGTCTATTGTTGCTATTTAATGACTGCCTTTGTGCCCAGCGGGTCACACAAGGATGCTCACACAAGGCCTGCTGACCGAGGTCGGAGGGAAGGGGTCCTCTCACTGGCTCCAAGTGTCATGGACAGACCTTGAGCTTTGATTCTAGGCAGAACTCAGTTTACACCTTCGTTCTGCCAACCACTACCTGCTAGTTATTAAACCTCCCTGTGTTCAACGTCACCTATGCTCACCAATATCCTGTGCTTCTCCCCTTCCTGGCACATGGAAGACTCAGCCCACTTGTAGGCGGGTAGGGCCATAGGACTAGTTCTGGAATCTGAAATGACAGCAGAAGTTCACTTCCAGGCTGAAGAAGAAACTCATGGGCTTCCCTGGTGGCGCAGTGGTTGAGAGTCTGCCTGCTGATGCAGGGGACATGGGTTCGTGCCCCGTTCCGGGAAGATCCCACATGCCACGGAGCGGCTGGGCCCCTGAGCCATGGCCGCTGAGCCTGTGCGTCCGGAGCCTGTGCTCCGCAACGGGAGAGGCCACAACAGTGAGATGACTGCGTACCGCAAAAAAAAAAAAAAAAAAAAAAAGAAACTCATGCATGATTCTCCAGTCTCTCTCTTCCCCTGCCAGGGCAATTGTGGCAGAGGCCTTGAGTTTACATGGTGGGCCAAGAGATCAAAGCAGCCAGGGTCTTGGAGTCACTGCATGGAAGGCTGCTGTGAGTGGCAAATACACACTAATTGTATAAAACCACTGAGATTCTTAGGACTGTTTGTTACTACAGCACAACCTTGCCTATCCTGACTGACACACAACCTGAGTCTCAGTTTCCCCTCCCCTACTTCACATGGCTGTGGTGAAGATTTAATAGAGAATATGTGTCAAGCTGTTAGCTCAATGTTGACTCATAGAAGGGACTCACTAAATGTTTAATTCTTGCCCACCCCAGCAAGATGGTCATTCTTGGTAAAGTCACACAAGGCCACCCGACCAGACCTTCCCATGGACCTCTGGAGCATAGCTATGAGATCAGTAGTTCCTCATGGAAGCAGGCATGCCATCCTTATTAAGCTGCGGGTATTATGAGTTCTGTCTCTCCACACTTCCCAGTTATTTCTGTGGAAATCCTGGGGTCGTAATTTGGATTTGTTGAGAGATGGGGCACTGACAGCCCCTGACATCTGTTTACAACAAGCTGTGACAACTCCGCTTTCCCTGCACCACTGCTACCATCGGCTTCCATCCACAGCAGGGGGCAGGGGTGGGGCTGCTGAATGGTTGGGAGTTGGGAGGGAGCTACCATTGCCCCTCCTGGTCCATCCCTCGACTCTTTAACAACAACAAAATAATAAAAATAAAATTATTAATTCAAAACAAATTCTGAGCTGTGGGTGCCTTTTTTTTTTTTTTTTTGAGTCAGGTTTAATGAAATGTTGGTGGTGCTAAAGCAAAACATGAACCTGAACGCTGAATGGGGAGGAACAAAACCCCTGTGAAAAATCCCCTTCCCCTTGTTAATGACGGCTGGGTGTGTCTGAGGGCGGTTCTGTGAGGGGGTTTGTGCAGACAGGCTGACACTTTTAGCTACATCAGGAAAGCAGTTTCTTTCTTTCTTTTTTTTTTAAACGTATGCATTTTATTTATTTATTTTTGGCTGCGTTGGGTCTTTGTTGCTGCACGCGGGCTTTCTCTAGTTGTGGCGAGCGGGGGCTACTCTTCATTGTGGTGCGCGGGCTTCTTACTGTGGTGGCTTCTCTTGTTGTGGAGTTCACGAGCTCTAGGCATGCAGGCTTCAGTAGCTGTGGCACATGGGCTTCAGTAGTTGCAGCACGTGAACTCAATAGCTGTGGCACGTGGGCTCAGTAGTTGTGGCTCGTGGGCTCTAGAGCGCAGGCTCAGTAGTTGTGGCGCATGGGCTTAGTTGCTCCGCAGCATGTGGGAATCTTTCTGGACCAGGGCTCGAACCTGTGTCCTCTGCATTGGCAGGCGGATTCTTAACCACTGCACCACCAGGGAAGTCCAGGAAAGCAGTTTCTTGAACCCCACAGTGAGGGAGAGAAGTTAAAGAGCCCTTAGAAATTTAAATCAGGGCTCTGGTGGTATTTTCCAGAGCCAGTGACTCAGGATTGCTCACCTAGACACCTTTCCCAGCAACATTTCCCCTGCACACACACTGTCTCTCCACACACACACACACACACACACACACACACACACACCCTCATCCAGTTATGGAGAAGATGGGAGCACGCAACTCAGAAATGCTTTTCGCCTAGCCTTGGAAGACACAAAAGAAAGGCAAGTCCATTTTCAAAGTCTAGGCCTGGCTGTGGACGGGCCTACACCTCCCTCAGTCCCTCTCCTGACCCACAGGAGCTGTATGAGACAGTTCAGGAAAATGGATTCCACCCCACCTCTCCATCTTATGAGAAACAGATGACTCCTTCCTCGGAAATGGCCAGCGCCTCCAGAAATCCATCCTTGTCCCTTCTTTGTTCCAAAACAAACACTTGCCTTGGCTTCTGTTCTCACGCCCAGACACGCTCTACAGGAGCAGAGCTCCTGAGCCAAAGGCCTGGGACTTGCATGGAAGTCAACAGACTCTCCAGGAGCTGCAACCACAGAGAGGTGGGGTGGGGTGTCCTAACAAACGTTCCAGACTTACACATCCACACAGGCTTATCCCCTTCACCCAGGTAGGCTCTGGGTTCACTTCAAGGGTGATAATAGTTAACGAGGTATCAGCATGTATGGGGCATTTGCCAAATGTTAGGCTCTCTGCTAAGATCTGTGTGAGCGTTTCCCATTTGACCCTCCCAGTCCCGTTAATAGAGGAGGAAACTGAGGTTCAGAGAGATCAAGTCACGTCACTACTGGGTGGGGAAGATGGAGTCCAACCCAGGCCCAGATCTCTCCACTCCAGGCTTAAAACTACTTTCAGAACTAGGAATAAATGCCGTCTTTTCAGACCTTCACTGATGGCCTGAGGACTCACCTTCATTTAGGTTCCATCAGTGGAATCTGGAGCTTTCACCTTCCTTCCTTATTTCACTGAAATCTTACCACAGGGAGGCATGGGGCTGAGCCTCACAACCGTCTTAGGGAGGGAGCCCTGGCCTCTCAGAGAGGTTAAGGACCTTGCGGTAAGTGACACTGCGATGGCTCTTGGGAATGGATTTGAATTTTGGAAACAGCCAAAAGCTATTTGGAGTAAAGTCTACTCAACTAGTTAATGTATCTCTCTGCAAAATTAGGCGTGCTCAATATAAATTTACACACAACGGATCATCTTGTGTGGTTCATAGGCTGGTGTTTCAGGAATGGTCAGAAATTTCTTCCGAATCTGAACTAAAATCTGCCTCCTTGTAATCTGCTCCTGTGACTCCAGTTCGAATCCCGCAGCCACATAAAATCGGCCTCGTTGCTACCTCTCTCCACACTCCACTCCATCTCACAAGCGTAGTTAGCCGGATGCCAACCCAGCAGATTAGAGACTGCAAAATAAAAACAAAGGGACATGCACATTAGAATCACCTGAAATGATTCTAACGTACCAGTTCCCAGGTTCTACTCCCAGAGAGTCTAATTTTATCAGCCTGGGTTAGGGCCCAGGTGTGGTTGTCTTTTTGAAGTTCCTTAAGTGAGTTTAGCCAGGGTTGAGAACTGCTGTGTTCAGAAGAGAGGAGAAATTAAACCCGGAGAGTCTGGGTAACTAGCCCAGGAACCATATTCTAGAGCTGGGCGTTAGGCCACTGTCCACCTGCCCCTTGGTTCCTCTGGACATGCCCACCCTCCTTGACCCAAATGGGTCCCCTGACTGTGGGGTCCCAGCAGGGACAGCAGGGGAATGATGGTCTCTGCAATCTGCCCAGTTCTGAAAGTGTTGCTCATCACCCACAGTAATGTTTGATTTCTTGTGACAAAAGGAATGCTGGAGAGCTCGGCGCAGGTGATGCCCTGAGTGCCACTCTGCTCAGCTCCCACATGAGGACATGGACTTGGGGTTGTAGAGTCGGGTCCAGAACCATGAGAGGCCCGTGTCTGTGGACATTCTCTCGACTTGCACTTAGATCGTTAGAAGTACATACTTCTGGAACCATGACACCAGCCCTACTATAATGGAATAAGATATCCAACTTTCCAAGAGATCTTACCTCCCAGGCATTGAGAGGTACCTCCTTCAGAATTCTGAGGGCCAGAGGAAGCCTGTGGAGTGAGGCCGCCTCTATTGCTGTCTTATTTCTGATAAGAACAAAGATTTATTTATTTATTTATTTATTTTTTTGCGGCACGCAGGCCTCTCACTGTTGTGGCCTCTCCCGTTGCGGAGCACAGGCTCCAGATGCGCAGGCTCAGCGGCCATGGTTCACGGGCCCAGCTGCTCCGCGGCATGTGGGATCTTCCCGGACCGGGGCACGAACCCGTGTTCCCTGCATCGGCAGGTGGACTCTCAACCACTGCACCACCAGGGAAGCCCAAGAACAAAGATTTTGAATCCTCGTCTAATTTAATTTCTGACCTTGTAGGTACTGTGTACGTATAATGCTGATGTTTTGGGACTTCCCTTGTGGTCCAGTGGTTAAGACTCTGCGTTTCCACTTCAGGGGCATGGGTTTGATCCTTGGTTGGGGAACTAAGATCTCACATGCAGTGTGGCGTGGGCCAAAAAACCCAAAAAGCGTATGTTTTATATAACCTGTAGCTGGGGACATGAGGATGGGTCGCCCTCCTGCCCTGGCACTGAGACTGATAGGAATAACAGGCCTGAAGGAGCCAAGGCAGGGACTGTCTCCACTGTGGCTCCCCAGGGGAGAGTCCACCGACTCGCCAAGGCCTAGCTTCAGTCCCTCTCCCTGTAACCCTACATTTAAGCTTCTCTAGATGTCTCTTTTTCTTAAGCCCCAGATGCTGTGGTCCTGGCTCTCCATTACCCTTCTGCCACTAACAGAAATATTTATCTGGTTGTTACTCCCCTTACCTTTCCCTTCCATGGCTGTCCCTACCCGCTTCCCTCAGCTCCAGGACACACTTTACCTAGAAAGCAACAGGAGGGAATTTCAGGCCAAGAGAAAGGCACAGTTGTAGCGATTAACTCAATTGACTACCATCTATACACATGGATACAAATATATTGATTCCACAGACACAAGTTCATTTTGTCCATCCTCAACATAACCTTGCGTGACGGATAATTTTATGGGTCAACTTGACTGGGCCACAGGTGCCCAGATATTTTGTCAAACATTATTCTGGAGGTGTCTGTGAGGGTGTTTTTAGATGAGATTAGCATTTAAAGCAGTAGACGGAGTGGAGCAGGTTCCCCTCTTTAATGTGAGTGGGCCTCATCCAATCAGTCGAAGGCCTAAATAGAACAAAAAAGCCTGACCGTCCTCCGAGTAAGAGAGAATTCTTCCTGCCTGATGGCCTTCAAACTGGGATGTTGGCTTCTTTTCTGCCCTTGGATTCAAACTGAAACATCAGCCTTTCCTGGGTCCTGAGCTGCTGGCCTTCAGATCTTGGGACTCGCTCACCTCCTTAATCACACGAACCAATTCCTTATAATAAACTTCTTTCTCTATTTATATACATCCCACTGGTTCTGTTTCTCTGGAGAACCCTGACTAATCACCATCTTGCCTCAGAGACATTGCCAATATCCCCATTTTGCAGATGGAGAAAATGTTTCAGAGTCAGGCCGCCATCACCCACTCCGATGTGCGCTGCCCTGCCCTCTCTGGATCCTGCGCACTCCAGCTCTGCTCGCCTCCTTCCCTCCTTCCTCCCCATGTCTCTGTCCCTTCTGCAGCTCCGTCTCCATCCCCCTTCCCCATCTGGGCCAGCATGTACCTCAATCTAAGAGCTGTGATTCTTTCCCTGGTTCTTTACAGGGAGTTGGACAAATCGATATTTATGGGGGAGTTAAATACACACACTGGCCTTCCCTGATTCTGCAGTCACTTCCTTTTTTGAACACTTGAAAATATCTCAGAGCCCACATTATTCCTCTGGTTGTCCAGCCACACCATTGTTTTGTAGAGAAGGCTGTATTTGCTGGAGACCCTGTCTCTCTAATCTCCATGTCTTTCCCTAGCATTTTGCACATTCCTTTCTCACTCCAGATAGTCTCCTTCTGCCTGCAGGTCTACTTCCAAAATAATTCAAGGAAAGGTGTTTGACTGGCTCACACATTTTGACCTGCTGTGGTTCCCAAAATACTTTGGAGAGATCTAGGAGGTAGGTTAGCTTCTTCTTGGCCATAGGCTGGGTAGTTTTGGTGTGATGGCAAATGTATTCTGACTTTCAGATGGTAGAAAGAAAGGAAAGGAGGAAGAACAAAGGAAAGGAAAGAAAATAAGAAAGACACCAATAGCAACGCCCAACAGCTAAGTTTATATGAACGTAACCATAATAATTCTCTAAGGACAGCTTGTACTTTACCTTGGGCCAGCCAGGAGCAGGGGGCACCAACAACCACAGTGAGCCATATACCAGGTTTAAGATTATATTTACCCAGGTTCTTCTTCCATACTAAGTATTTGAAAACACTTCAACACATTCAGTGTTAATAATTCTTCCTTCTGAGCATCTAGAGAAACAGGTCAATGAAGGGACTTACTCAGAATGATGGAGCAAGTGGGAGACAGGAAGATCTTTGATGCCTGGACATTGTCCCTTATGAGGCTTCTCCTCCAGGCTGGAACCTGGGAACATGGTCTTAAGCTGGAGCCAAAATAGAGTTAGAGAGAATGTGGAGGAGGGCTTCCCAGAAGGCAGAGCCTGGGAGAGGGACTTGAAGAAAAGGCTAGTGGGAGGCTGCCAGGCAGGTCAGGAGGTCATGATTCCGAGTCCTCCAGCCCTCTGGTTGAAGAACCACTTCACTGTGAATTATTACCCCGGCTCTTGTTTGTGTCTGTATAACAGCCATAACAATGGATGCCACAAAGGTCAACCCTGGGGCTCTTGCTGCGCCAATGCATTTAGTAAGGGTTGGGGTTGGAGATGAGTTGATGAAGTTGCTGTTGATCCAAACACGGTTTGGCTAGCCAAGGCGCTTTGAAGCCTGTGAGAAACTCCAGATGGAATTCATGTCCTCTGGGGTCCCAGGCAAGGATGGCAGCTAAAATTTAACTTGAACACATTCAAGGTAAGGCACATGGGGTGGAAGCTCATCTCAGCTTCTCACATGAGACGGAGGACTCTGAGTGGAGTGCCGAGAAGCTGGGGTGACCCACAGGGAGTGGGCACTCACTCAGTCCAGGCCAGAGGCCCACCTTGGTCACCAGAGCAAGCAGCGTGCCAGTTGTAGAGGAGCCCTGGGCCCTGGCCTCCTGAGGAGCTGCTGGACCCCACAAGGGTCTGGGCTGCCCCTTTCTGTGTGGGGTCATCTCACATCCCACCTGGCATTACTTGGTGGGATCTTAGCACTTCCCCTTCATGTGACATTAGAAAAGACCGACCCAAAGTCACCCAGCTGGATGGAAGCTGAGCCAGTACCAGAAACCGACCCTTGGTTTCCAGTTGGATTATTTCCACTTTTCTTGTCTGTGGGTCCCCGACCCCTCCAACCCCCATTCAACCAGAGGCAGGTAAACAGCAGCCCCCAGCCCCCAGCTGGAGATGGTGGGGGATGGGCACCTGGAGCCACCCGGTTCTCATTCGCTCCTTCACCCCAGTTGTGCCTTCCAATGAGTGCACACCAAGCCCTTGCTATGCCTCGTGCACCATTACATGTAAGGGCAGGAAATCTAGAGTCAGACCTTGACCATTTAATTCCTCTGAGACTTGATTTCCTCATCTGGAAAATGGACAACATTAATCCCTGTGTCTAACACATGCGGTGAAATGCTCTATGAAGGGCAGCTATACAAGACAGGGGGCCCAGGCCCCCAAGAAGTTCATGATCCTCAGGGGAGCCAGATTCACCTATAACTATACTCAGGGTGTATGAACATGGTGGTTTAGGAGCAAAGGAAGGAATAACTAACTAACTAACTATCTAGGGTATACCAATATTTGTCCTGCCACTTACCAGCTGGATGACCATAAACACATTTCTCATCCTCTCTGGAGGAACCTGAATCTTCTTATTTGTAAAACGGGATAACAGAAATAGCACATAAATTCAGGGTTATGGATTTAAGAATTGGACATAACAAACATAAAGCACCTGACACTCAATAGCATCAATATAGTAGTATCATCATTTCTGAGGGTGAAGTCAGAGAAATCTTCACAGGAGAGGTGACATCTGAGTTGAGTTTGAGAGATGAGCAGAGATCTACGGGAGAAGTTTGAACAGCATGGACGAAGGCATGGACACATGGAAATATGGCTTATTCAGAGGAGAGCAAGCAGCTTGGAGATTCTGAAGCAGGGAGTGTGTGGAGAGTGGGAGTGAGGACACAGGGACCAGGCCATGGTGGGCTTTGTGCCTGATGTAAAGAATTTTGGACTTTGGGATAATGAGGGCCATTGGAGGTTTTTGAGCTTAGGCAGGACAGGATCAAGTTGGCATTTATAAGATAAGGTTTGTTGCCACTTTCTTGGCTACTGGTTTTTTGTTTGTTTGTTTTACCACAAGCCACATTATAACACCACTAATACAATAGTACTAAACTCCTGAATATCTATCAATCAGAAGTCTATTGGTTGCAAGTGACAGAATACCAAACTCAAACCAGGTGTGGTGGCTTTAAAATATGTTCACAAATTCTTTGGTCTTCATGCCTTCAAGAGGTAGAGACTGATGCCATCCCTTTGACTGTAGGCTGGACTTAGTAACTCACTTCTAACAAACAGAACAAGTGGCAGTGACAATGTGCACTTCAGAGTCGAGGTCATAAAAGGCCCCCCTCACCTGCTCTTTTGGATGACTCATTCCAGAGGAAGTCAGCTGCCATGTTGTAAGGACACTCAAGCAGCCTACAGAGAGCTCAATGACCAGGAAATGAGGCCTCCTGCCAACAGCCACATGGGTGAACCATCATGAAAGCCCAGTCAGGCCTTCGGGGTCCTTGCGATCATCCAGACTGAGATCCAGTGAGAGACACTGAACCAGGATCATTCAGCTTTCACCACTCCCAAACCTTGACCTACAGAAATAGTGAGATAGTTAATGTTTGCTCTTTTCAGCCACTAAGTTTTGCAGTACTTTATTATGCATCAATAAATAACTAATCTGACATACCAGCTTAAGCAAATAAAAATAAAATAAATTTTAAAAATTAAAAAAAATAAAAAAGATAGGAGAGAAAGAGAACACGTCACTAGAGTTAGATTAACAAAAATCCTTTAAAAAGGAAACATATTAAGAAATAACTGAAAACATGTGACTATAGATGCAACAAAAACCCTGTAATTTTTCCACGGGTAAAAGTGTATAAAGTCTTTAAGACAATCTTACTGAATTTATCTGCTGTATCCTATAGTGTTCTGGTTTTATTCTCAAATATTAAAATGAATAACACACCAACTTTAAAAACTTAATAAATTGATGCACATAACTGAGAATTCCAGAAGTGGTACAACTTCATGCAGGGACTCAAAAGATGTCACCAGGACTCAGTTTTTCTTCACCTCTTAGAACTGTCTTCCTCTGCCCTGGCTTTTTCCCTTAGATTCCATGTGGTAGCTCCTGAAAGCTCCAGGCTCCTATCATCCTTACTGCTGGGATCTCCAGGGGAAGAGACCGTGAGCCTCTCTCCCAGGAGTGCCAGCAAGAGACTCATTGCGTGTCATTCATTCTGACTGGGTCCCCGTGCGCAGTCCTAAACCAATCGTTGTGATTTATTGGCCAGGCCCATCATTGCCCAGCCCTGGTGTTTAGGGGTGGAGTCAACTCTACCTGCAGCGCAGGGACTGGGGTAGGGGAAGTGCCTCCCTAGAGGAAAGTCAAGGTACAGTTGCCAGAAGAGGAAATGGTTTCTGGACAGTGAAACAATGAATATCTATTATACCCACATTTGCCCTGTACTTTTCCATATGTGTCTCATGTGCATTATTCCACACTAGCCTCCTGGCTGTTCCTTAAATGCTTTTCCTTCTTCATGTTACTTAGGTCTTAAACGTTCCCTACTCAATGAAACCTTCCCCGAATACCCCATTTAAAAAAGTAATCTCCCTTTACTTCTCTTCTGTGATATTGTGATTTATAATAAGAAACATATATTTTCTCTTTGTCCTGTTTATGGCACAGAGCTCCTAAAACCCTCAAAATTTCCTAAGTGGTAAGAGCAATAAAGATGTCTTGAAATTCATGACAAACCCCTTTCAACCACATCAGAGTTTCTGTTAATGAGATGACTTTTGGAAAGCACCTAAGGATGGGGGCTGGTTGCCAGGGGAACCGACTGTGTTATTGGAGGGTTGGAACTTTCAGCCCCACTCCTGAGACCTCCAGGGAAATGAGAGCAGTTGGAGGTTGAATCAGTCACCAGGGGCCAGTGATTTAATCAATCATGCCTATGTAATGAAGCCTCCATAAAAACCCAACAAGGACAGGGTTGGGGTTGGAGGGTGTTTCCAGAGAGTTTCTGGGTTGGTGAACACACGGTGATTTGGGGAGATGGTGTGCCCAGAGAGGACATAAAAACTCCACCCCGGGACTTCCCTGGTGGTCCAGTGGTTAAGAATCTGCCTTCCAATACAGGGAGCGCACGTTCAATCCCTGGTCAGGAAACTAAGATCCCACATGCCACACAGCACAGCCAAAAAACCAAAACCAAAAACAAAGCACCACATCTTGCCCTATGCCATTCCTCCATCTGGTTCTTCCTGAATTATATCCTTTTATAATAAACCGGTAATCTAGTAAGTAAAATGTTTCTCTGAGTTCTCTGAGCCACTCTAGCAAATTAATCAAACCCAGGGAGGCAGACGTGAGAACCTCAGACTCTATAGCTGGTGGGTCAGAAGCACAGGTGGCAACCCTGCCTGTCGATTGGCATTTGAAGTCCCATAGACTGAGGCTTGACCTGTGAGATCTGACACTGTCTCCAGGTAGATGGTGTCAGAACTGAGTTAAATTATGTGTAGGACACCCAGCTGGTGGTGAAGAATTGCATGGTATTGTTGGAAAACCCACACCCTCTATTCCCCTTCCCTGCTTAATTTTTTCCTGAATACTATCATATTATTTTCCTCATTTATCTTACTCTCGGTCTCTCCCATTGGAATGTGATTCCATAGGGCAGGGATTTTTGTCTCTTCTGGTCTCTGCTATACGCTCTGCGTCTAGAACTGTATCTGGCCCAGAGTAGGTACTCAATACATAATGGTTGGATAAATGAATGATTTTTCACAGCCATCCTGGGAAGTAGGTGGGATGAAGGTGATTCACCTTCTGTTAGAGGTAAGGACATTGAAACCTGAGAGAAGGCTCCCGTTGGCAAAAGATTAAAAAGAATTTTTAAAACTTTAATTGTGGAGTGCTAATGAGAAAACAGCAGAGGAGAACTTAGTGCATGACAGTGTTTTCCTACCAAATGAAGGTTAAATGATGCCCTGATGTGGTGGTTCAAATAGAGAAAGTAATAGGAGAATTGAGTCATCGCCTGGTGCGTGGTGATACAGGTATCCTGAATGCGAAAGAAGCACCTGCTCTACCACAGTCAGAACTTACATCATGCTGGGAGTTGTAGTTTAATTTCAGCAAATGGCAACAGTACATTTAAATTACTATGGCTTGTCTGAGTCTTACTGGTTTTATAGTTTCTGTTAAATACAATTTGTAAGCTTGATTTTATCTCAATCGTCAACCTTACGAAGTTTGTGCCTAGGACTTCCCTGGTGGTCCAGTGGTTAAGACTCTGAGCTTCCACTGCAGGGGCACGAGTTCCATCCCTGGTTGGGGAAGTTCTGCATGCAGTGTGTTGTGGCCAAAAAGAAAAGAGCTTGTGCCTAGTTTTATGTTTGTGCACATTTAAGGAACATTAAAACAAAAATTAAGTAACTTTGTGAAAATTTGTATCCTTTATAAAGGAATTGAGTACTCCAGATTGAGAAACACTGTTTCCAAAGACTCAAACCCTCTTGTCGTTGGAGATCTGAAGGAGGAGCCTAAGGAGGATATTCTTAGAACAGAGCTCAGAGCTTAAAGACCAGGCGGTGAGTCCAGCTCTCTCAATTTGCAAGTGAATAAACTGAGGAGCTCATGTCTTCTGATACCCTCACCCGCTCCTGCACCCAGTTAAGGACACCTGCTTCCAAAAAGCTATCCCTTTATTTCCATGGAGTGACCTTAGAAGGTCTCTAGGGTTGAGCTTCTGTGGAAGACCAGTGGGACCCAGTTGCTAAGGGGGGGAAGCTGGGGTTGATCAGACTCCCATGGAACTCACTCCCTCGCCACCTCCCAAGGGGGTGGAGGTTGGGGTATACTACTCACCAGGAACTTCCCAGCTGTGATTTGGGTGTTTTGCTCCAGTATTTGCTGGGAGCTAGAGATAGCTGGGGGAGAGCTCCCCCCTCTCCTTGGAGGGCTCAGGTTGGGCAGCCACCAGGCACGACTACCTCCTGCTCACAGAGTTGACCTCAGGGTGGCTATCTGAGGGGGAGGATTCTGAGGCTTCTGCTTGGATTGACCCCTGGACTTTGGGGGAGAGATATATGCAGAAAAGAGGGTACCAGACAGGCCAGGTGTTCCATCACCTGAGGTCTAAGACCTGAGAGCTGGGCAGAGCATGAGAACCAAAGAAAGTTTTCTGCCTGCTCCAGGCCAGTCTTTTAGTAAAGATTCTGCAGGAGGGACACTGTTGATTGTCTTCTTTCCTCCCCTGATGGGCCTGTGGTGGGAGGCGCAGGAACTGGTACCGGTGGCTGAGGACTTAGGCCTGAGGTCTGAGAGCTGCTGGCTGGGGTGCAGGAGGATGATGGCCTAGTCACTTTCTCCAGCACTGGTTTCTTGGGAGGTCAGGGGACTGGTGAAATGCTTACATGGACTATGGCAGAAGACTGGCTTCCCAGAGCCTCCCACAGGTTGATGGGGGAAAAGGAGGCACAGAGATGGCATTTGGCTCGGGCCATTTTTCTTTCAGCAAAGATTGAACTGGAGCACCTTTTGTGTGCTAGGCCCTGTAGCAGGCTATGTGGGGGCCAGTAGAGGGGTAAGACTGCATAGGAACAGTAGGAGATGAAACGTGGGCAAAGGACTACAATAAAGCAACAAATGCTATCTCAGTTACAAAGGGTGTCCTGTGGGAGCTCAGGGGAGAGTGAGTTAATGAATTCGATTGCTATTGGGACTGGAAAAAACTGAGGCCTCTCACCTTCTGAGCTAGAAACCCAAGAAACCATAGCGATTTCCCCTCTTCTTCTAGCCTTCTACAAATACAACCATGTCCTTAGCTCTTAGGAAGAGCCCATAAGGAGCCCTAGGCTGTAAGGTCAGATGTTCAGGACACAATGAAGGAAACCCCCAGATCTCTGGGCTTTTAGTTTCCAGAATCTTGCAGATCCTACATGTCTGTGTTTCCCCACAGGACCTCGTGTGGTCAATTACTCATGGTGGGGTAAGAAGAAGGGCCTGAGGAGCATTGGAGTGGCTGTGGCACTCTGCATTGTTTATGTCCCTGCATATGTCAATCCAGTTCATTTTTACCCTCAGACTGTGCCGTCAGTAACTATCCATTGGATGGATGAATTCTAGGGGAGGAAGCCCATGGTTTGGTCCCAGCTAGACCTGGAGGTTTGGGAGGACCAGGGCTCTTCTTTGAGTCTCCTAGTATTCTGCCTGGCACAAAGCAGGTGCTTGGTAAGTACTCCCAGAACTCAAAGACATCATAATTCCTCCCTCTTTCTAAGGGAAGCTGGGTCATCTATTCCAGAGGTAGGTTCTTTCAGCAGCAAAGCACTTCTGGCTTTCTGGGTGATTCATCACCGGCTGGATTGGGGCTGCCTGGAGTGCTGGTAATGGACTGGGCTAGCATCCCAGAACCTGCTGCTGTTGAGCCGGGAGTTCCATTCTTTGAGCAGCTCCAGAGAAAGCCCCAGCTGGTGGAAAGGACCTGAGTATTCGCTTCCCGGCCACTGACTTGAGCAGACACCTTCAGTCTTGATTCACACCCCTTGGCCTGTAGAATGGCAAGACCTCTGCCCACAATCTTGGTTCCTTTGTCATCGCATCCAGAGAAATCCAAAGGATGGATGGAAAAGGGGCAAGAAAGGCTGAGCCTCTGGGAAGAAAGGAGTCAGTGTGGTTCCCCAGATGAACCCTCTCATTTTCCTTTATGATCTTATCTTACTTGGGCTGCCCATGTGACCCTGGGGATTTTTTTTTTTTTTTTGGAGATATTTTTCTTAACCTTCTTTTATTGAAAAGTCATAATGGACCTGCTCCAATGGAAACCAAAACAGCTCCCATCAGGGGCCAAACAGCTTCCCCAGACAAGCATTCGTGGAATATTTACTAAGCATCTATTACCTATTTTAAGAGAGACAGGACCACATCTTTCTTGTTTGCTCTTGTATCTTTACTCTCCAGCCCAGTGCTGTGCATAGAGCAGTTGCTTGATAAATATTTGTTGAATGAATGAATGAGTGAATTAAATTTGGGGAAATTAATAAAATATGCATGTCATCATCTATCTCAAGCAGCTAAAAAAATCAATTGCTATTATCAATGGCAGTGGGAATGACAGTTATTGATTCAAATGGTCAATAAGCATATGAACAGATTAAACCCATAAGAAGAGACAACTACTCACCCATCTTCACGGCTAAAATTTAAAAAAAAAATTTTTTTTTTTTTTTTGATAACACCAAGTGGTGGGAGAATGTGGAGCAACTGAACTTCTCACATCCTGCTGCTTGGAGAGTAAATTGTTACAGCCAGTTTGAAAAACTGGCAATATCCACTAAAATGAAACATGTATCTACTCTATGATGCAACAAATCCCTTCCTAGGTACATATACACCCAAGAGAATTAATGCATATGTTTATCAAAAACACACATAAAAATATAAAACTGTTCATAGCAGCTTTATTCATAGTTTTGAATTGAAAACAATGCAAATGCATTGACAGGAGAGTAGATAAGTTACTTAGCATATGCTTATACAATGGAATACTACACAGGAGGAAAAAATAGAAAACGAAAAACAAAGAAAAAAATCAACTACTGATACAAACCACAACATAAACAAATCTCACAGACATTGAACTGAGTGAAAAATCCAGAAACCGAAGTGTGCATACTGTATGAGTCTAAAAACAACTTTCCAGGCCTTCCTTTCCCGGCTTCTCTGCCATATCTGACGTTGCCGACGCCCCTCACTTTGAAGCTTCACTCTGGATTTTTATCACCATGTTGTCCTGCGCTCCCGCCGACCACTTCCTCTCTTTCCAGGGGTCCTTGTTCTTTACACTTCCTTTCTAAGTCCTGATCCTCTGGGTTCTGCTGGGCGCTCTTCTCAGCAGAAGCGCTCTCTTGGTGTCCATACTATACATAGTCAGATGACTTTCAGACACTGTTTCCCCGCCGGTCAGGGCTGTGCCGTCACCTGCTTGCTGGACAGCTGACTCTGGACATTCTCAGAGCACTTCCAGTTCAGTGGGTTCAAACACCATCCATGATTCTGCTCCCAAACCTAAAATTCTTTATCTCAATCGATTGTACTTCCACCATTCACCAGATCCTCTAAACTAGAAATCTACGGCTAAAACACTGGTTCTCAACCTAGGTATGGCTGATATCTTGGGCTGGGTCATTCTTTGTTGTAGGGAGACGGTCCTGTCCACTGTGGGATGTTTAGCAGTATCCCTGGCCTTTATCTACTGGATGCTAATAGTAATCCACCAATTGTGACAACCAAAAATGTCTCCAGACATTGCCAAGTATCGCGTGCGCGCACGTGTGTGTGTGTCCAATTGTGACAACCAAAAATGTCTCCAGACATTGCCAAATATTGCGCGTGCGCGCGCGCGTGCGCGCGTGTGTGCGTAACTATCCCAGGGTTAAAGGCATGGTTTTAGGAGTCACACATAACTTTGGACTAGTTAGCTACCTCTCTGAGCATTAGTCGGTTTTCTCTGTAAGATGGAGACATTCTCACATCACAGGTGGAGCTTAAATAATATAGGTAAAGTGCACGGTCTGTCCCATATCAAACATTTGTTGAGGGAATTCCCTGGCAGTCCAGGGGTTAGGACTCTGCGTTTTCACTGCTGAGGGTGCAGGTTCAATCCCTGGTCGGGGAACTAAGATCCTGCAAGCCGCGTGGCCAAACGAAACGTAACAAAAACAACCAAACAAAAACATTTGTTGAGAGCAGCAAAGACTCCTCTCTCTCTCCTGCTTCTCTCTCTCCTGCTCACATCCAAACTCCTAGGTCTCTCAGTTTTATCAAGTATTTCTTGTCTATCCACTCTTCTCCATTCGCTAAATACTCAGTGTTTATGTCCCTCCCAACCAAATTCATATGTTGAAATCCTAACCCCCAATATTATGGTATGAGGAGGATGATTTGGTCACGAGGGCAGAGCCCTCATGAGTGGGATTAGTGCCCTTATAAACGAGACCATAGGGAGCTCCCTGCCCCTTCCACCATGTGAGGCACAGTGAGAAGATGGCTGGTTTTAAACCAGGAAGCATGTTCTCCCCAGACACCAAATCTGATCATGGACTTTCTCCAGCCTCCAAAACTGGGAGAGATAAATGTTCTTGTTTAAATCATGTGATCTACAGTATTCTGTTATAGTAGCCCAAATGCACTAAGACACCATTCCTATCTGGATTATTGCAATTCCTTTGCAACTGGTTGTCACAGCTTCCAGCCAGCCTTGTTCCCCTCAGGGCCACACTTCACAAGGCACAGGAGGCCTTCATGTTCTGGCTGCTGCCCACCTCTCCAGCCCCACCTCTTGCCCCTCCTTGCCTTGAGTTTCTAGTCTAGCCAAGCTGAAATGCTAGGCATGCCTTTTATACCATGGTTTCCTGCCCCCATGTATTAGCTCACACTGTTACTTCTGCCTGGAATAACCTCCCACTCTCTTCTTTGTCTGGCTGACTCTTGTTCTTTAAGGCTCATTTGAATTTCACCTCCTCCAAAAGGTGATACCTGGAGCCTCCTTTCCTATGCTGGGCTCCAAGCTTGTCCTCTGTGCCCCACTCTGCACCCCCTGGCCGGGGAACTATCTATCTCCTTGCAGTATATTTTTGTTTCTGTGTCTGTCTCTGCAGGGCTGCATGGGGGCAGGGAGCGTGTCTTTTTCATCTCTAGATACGTAACATCCAGCACATCCCCTGACACACGGATGGTACTCAGCAAATATTTGAGTGAATGAATGGATACGGCGCCATCCTTACCCTCTATGTCAGGTTTAGAGCCGCAGTTTAGAAGTGGGTATAAAATAGTCCACAAATCTGCTGTCTCCGTGGTTCTGAAGCACTGCTTCCTCAGCCAGGGACTTGGGGCAGGCACAGTGCTGACCAGTGACACTTGCATAAACGTGCGAGATTGACTAATGATGCAGGGAGCGACGGCACCACCCATATCTGCACTACCCATATCTGCTTACAACAGCATCAGCTGGCTCTCCTGGGAGGCACAGGCAGTTTCTTCACCTTTTTCATCTGCGGCCTTTCAGGTATCCTAGTTCACGGCCCTTTCTAACTTCTTCACTCACCTCTGGACTGACACACTTGAGTTTCTGCAGTAGACCCAGTCATCCCTCAGGGGAACAAATATAGATTAAGCACTACTCTGTGCATAAGCTATTGGAGGCCTTCTTGCCACCCCTCAGAGGAGCCCACCAGGGTGTGAGGCCTGCCTCTTCTTGGTGTCTGTCACTGTTGGAGCCCACTGGGTAGGCCTCCCTCTTACTAGGCCTGAGGAAGGAAGCCCAGGCAGGCACCAAGAAGTTAAAGGTGTTTCGTCAATCTTGCCCTCCCTCCTTCTCCAATAACAATATGGCTTTGTTTGTCAGGCATAAGATTACAGGGTTGGCCTGTGGAGTCCAGAGAACCTGATAAACCCTTTTTAAGCTCAGCTCTTTGAACCTCAGTTTCTCCATCAGTCAGGGGTGTGTGTTGGAGGGACGTGGCGTAGGTAGATCACTCGGAATTATCGGGATGCTGCCGAGGTGTATATGAGCGTAGCTCGAGCTCTGCCAGCCCGCGGGGACTCGCAGGGGATCCCGGAAAGCTGAGCGACATAGCCCCTGAGCCCCAGGGCGGGCGGCAAAGGACCCCGCGGCGAGGCGGGAAAGCTGTGTGGCCTCTGAGCGCAGTTGGCTGGCAAGAAACCTGGCTCCGGGAGGGCAGGGGTCTGCGGGGTCGCGCAGGGCGGGGCGGGGCGGCAGAATCAGGAAATTCCCAGGAAATTCCTTTCCATTCCGGCACTTCCCGCCCCCCTTCCTTGGGTGCCGACCTCTCCGGACCCTGGGAAAGAGAAAATGGAATGCTTTTCGGGTTTCCTAGCATCTGTCCTCCAGCTCCTGGCACTCTGGGGTTTGGAGCGCGCGCGGGATCACAGGACGCCGGCGCGCCGGAGTTCGGGGCCTTCGTGTCGGCGGGGAGAGTGTCCAATCCCCCGGCGGCTCCTGGGGCTTCCGAGCGCGCGCCCGCTCGGTCCCCGAGCTCGGGGAGGCGTCCCCCGGCTTCGGTCCCGTTCAGCTTAAGCTGGTGTCACATGAGCCGCGGGGGAATGGGAACCCGGGGAGTGGGCGGGGGCGTGCGCGCCCGGAGGGGGCCGCCCAGTCCACCTATATGCGCCGCGGCCCGGCTGACGGATGCCAGGAATTCCCAATGAGAGGCGATGGGGGGAAGTTTGGGCAACTCGGCCTGGCCAATGGAGAACCTCGGGAGGGCTCTGCCCCTTCCCCTCGCCCCCGCCCGCCTCTGCTCCCGCAGCGCCAGTGTGTCCGCCTAGCTCAGTGTGCGTGGGGATTAGGTCTGAGCGGCCGCCTGAGGCAGGCAGTCAGCGAGCTCGACCCGCCGCCGCCGCCGCCGCCGCCGCCGCCGCCCCGAGCAGCCGCCTTCGCGAGCAGCGCCGCGGCGGAACCGGGCGCAGGGGAGCTAGCCCGGCCCCGCCAGCCCAGCCCAGCTCAGCCCATCCCCGACTCCCTCCCCACGCCGGGGCAGCAAGCCGCAGCAGCCGCCGCCGGGAGAGAAGGTGGAGGAAGAAATCCAGCCCCTAGCACGCGCTCACCATCATGGACCATTATGATTCCCAGCAAACCAATGACTACATGCAGCCCGAGGAGGACTGGGATCGAGACCTGCTCCTGGACCCAGCCTGGGAGAAGCAGCAGAGAAAGGTCAGCAACCGCCCCAGCGCACCGCAGCCCCCAGCCCCGGGCCACTCCGCCCGCAGGGCTCTGGGCTCCCGGCTGCGAACCGGTTCCAGGCGCGCACGAGCGGGGGCGGGGGATGCGCGGCCGCAGCTAGGAGGGGTGTTGGGTTACAGGCGCGGGGCGGAAGGGGGAGCGCCCGGGTCCCAGAGCCCGCGAACGCCGAGGCCAAGCGCGGGGAGGTGGGGCCGCCGGCGGGCAGGTCGCGTTGGGGCGGGCTATGCAGGCCACCCGGCTATACAATCGCACCAGCCCCGGGAGGGCAAGGCGCAGGGGCGGTGCTCGGGAGGCTGGGGCTGAGTCCCCGGCTCGGTGGCTGTTAGCTCCGGATCGATTTTCCCTTCCCTTCCCTTCCCCGCCCCTTGACCGCCTTTCCGTATGGCGTGCGGTGGCAGCGCGCTTCCTGGGTCGCCTTGGTACCTGGAGGGGACATGCCGCACGGGTCCTCCCAGCCCCTGCCCGCAGGCCGAGGGGGAAGCGGGCGCCGGCGGGATTGGCAGCCTCCTCTGGGTCTGCCTGGAGGTGGACCTGCCAGAATGGGGTTGGGGCCGAGAGAACCCGGGGGCAAGCGCGAGCTCCCCAGCGGGCCCTGGGGGGGGCGGGGTCAGGACGGCAAACCATTTTATTGCTTAACTCAGTGGTTGGTAGCTGCGAGCGGAGATGGACTTGCGTCTGCGTCCTGCCTCTCCGACCCCCGCTCATTCCCGGGAGATCGCGAATTTGGGCAACTTGATCTGAGTCGAGGGGCTCTAGGGCAAGGCATTGTCTCCGGGGATATTTGGGGTCAGTCACTGGGGCTCCATGCTTAGCCAGCGAGGCGCGTCCCAGGCGCCGCGTGCGAAGGCGCGCTCCGCCACCGGCGCTGGGCTCGGAGCTGGCGATGCGACCCGGGCACAGTGGCCGGTGGCAGGAAGAGTTCACAACCCACTCTTGTTGTGGGGGAGAGAGCGCCCCAGCCCAGTCCCTGTTTCCTGCCTGCGCGGTGAGCTCTTGCCCCAGGCGGCCACGTACCCTGAACACCCCCTCCCCCTCCCCCGCTCCCATCCGGTCCCTCCTTACCCCCCCAGCCCCCCACCTCCACCCCTCTGCTGATCAGGGAATGGGGGGGGACAGGATGGCGCGTCCCTCTGGATAGTGCGGTTAGGGCTGGGCTTGAGGGAGAAAGCTCATGTCCAAAAATGGTAACATTCATTCCCTTTTTTAAACTTAAAAGGGGGGGGAGTTTAGGGAGCCGACTGAAGTTTTTTTTCAGCCAGAGGCATCCTGTATTAGCTCACTCAGGAATCCTAAGCCCTGAAACGGCGCCCTTTTACTCACTTCATCAGACAAGAAGAGGTAATTTAAAACACGCGCACAAAGGGCTTCCCGAAGCCGGGCGACCTGAGCTCCAGGGTCTTGGCTTCTCCTGGACTCATCCCTCTGTGGCCGCATCCGAGGGTTCCCGGGCTTCGAGCTGACTTCTTTGCCATGTGGCAGTTGCTTAAACACCCCTCCCCCTCTTCCTGTCGGCCCCTCTGGGAGAGCTGGGGGAGAGGTGAGTCCTCCCTCACCCGGTTTATCTCCTGGGTTAGTTGGGCTGTTGGTGAAATCGAGAAGGGAGTGATTTGGAGATTCCTATGCGGGAAAGGGTGGGGCTCTTTTTTTTTTCCCCCAAGGTGCAGCTTTCTTGAGAATAGATTTTAAATTGGACGTGAGGGGTGGAATTAGGGATTACGATGTGGTGGATATCTTGGGATCTTCCATGCGCAGTAGAAGAGGAAAAATTCCTGTTTGCCTAACACCTACTGTGTGCCTGGTGGGGCAGGAGTGACAGGACTGCCCAAGAATTAGGAATTAGGTCCTTTTAAGGACTGTGGGACTACGCACCGGGCACTGGACCTGCACACAGTACTCATTATTATCAAATGAATGAATGAATATATTAAAAGTAGTTGGGGAGAAAAATTATATAAGTCTCTTTCTCTCCACACACACACACACACACACACACTCACTCAAAAACCCTGACCTGGGTGGTAGTGGGTGTGCACCAGGCTTTTGGGCAGCCAGGTGGGAACAGGGTCACCTGGGAAAGTTGGTTATCTAGGGACAAACTCAACAGTTCCAAGAGCTGGCATTGGCTGATGTGTGCCAGGCACTCTTCTAATCATATATATTGTTTCAATTGTTACTGCCTACAGCTCTGTGAGCTGGGCACACGTGAGGATGAAGAAATAAGGGGCAGAGGGGGAAGTAACCAGCCCAGCGTCCTGACGGGTGCATGGTGGGGCTGGGATGCCGCCGTGTTCTGGGCAGGCAGCTTCCCCTCACTTGTTCCTTGTTGGTGAGAGAGGCCGGAAAGCTGGGTCTGGCATCCAACCCTGCAAAGATCTCGGACCAAGAGGAGCCAACACCTGCTTTGGTGGGTTTGTTTTTTTCCTGCCATTAATTATTACCTCTCAGTTTCTGCACATTTCCCCTAGTTCTCAGAGGGCTGGTGGGGATATAAAGTGGTGCAACAAGTGGAGGATCAGACTTAAAGTAACTTGGTGCTTTTGACACCCTCCCTGCTGACCATGGGAGGTGAGGGTTGAGTGGGACCAGAGTTAACGAGTGGACAGAGGCCGACCATTCCAGATGCAGGCCGGAGAGTGAGTCTGGGGGTGAGGGCGGGGAGGAGGAAGACACGGTGCCGTGGGATACAAAGGCCACTGGGTGGGAGGCTGAAGGCCCTGTTTTTAGCCCTGGTACAATCCGTGCTATGTGTGAGACTTCGGGCAAGTCATTTTCACTTCTCTGAGCTGTTAGTAGAAACTTCAGCACATACTTTTGGAGCACCTACTCTGGGCCAGGCCCAGTTCCAGGTGCTGAGGGTAGAGCAGTGAACTAGACAGGTGAGGTCCCTGTCCTTGTGGCCCTTCCATTCTATTTCCTCCTCTGGCCGTGCGCCTGCCCTGCCCACCCCTCGGGGCTCTTAACAGGCATCAGATTAAATGACTTCATGGGGAAATGGTAAGGCTGATGCAGATGTAGGTAGAAGTTCGTGCAGGCAGCAGGCATGACTCAAGAACCTGCCTCAGGTTGGCCACGGCTTGTCCCTTCAAAGAATGTTTCAGTGCAGAGTTCATCATGCGGGACTCCCTGCCTCCAGACACAAAGTGCAGTGGATTGGGGAAGTTTACCGGCGTTCACAGTCTTTCTGATCTTGGAGGCTGAGCGCCAAAGTCACCTTTTCTAGGGGCCCCAGGTTTGAATGCCCATTTTGGGGGGATGACCATAGTCCCCACTTTATTCCCTCATGTGGATCTCACCCACGTCCTTGTGTGCGCACTCGCATGCGTGCCCGGGGTCAGGTGGGCTGGAGAGGGCATAGATTTTGAGTAGCATCCTGGCTTTACACTTTTAGGCTTGTGGCCCTGGGCAAGTTAACTGAACCTCTCTCAGCCTCTAATTTCTTATTTATAAAAAGGAGCTAATACCCCCCTGCTGGGCTGACAGCAGAGAATATGTAAAATGGCAGCTTCCTGTTCAATTTTTTTAAATTAATTAATTAACTTTTAATTTTGGCTGTGTTGGGTCTTTGCTGCTATGCGCGGGCTTTCTCTAGTTGCGGCGAGCGGGGGCTACTCTGTCGCTGTGCGCGGGCTTCTCATTGCAGTGGCTTCTCTTGTTGCGGAGCACAGGCTCTAGGTGCGTGGGCTTCAGTAGTTGTGGCTCGCGGGCTTTAGAGTGCAGGCTCAGTAGTTGTGGCGTACGGGCTTAGTTGCTCTGTGGCATGTGGGATCTTCCCAGACCAGGGCTCGAACCCGTGGTCCCTTGCGTTGGCAGGCGGATTCTTAACCACTGCGTCACCAGGGAAGTCCCCCTGCTGTTCAGTTTTATTCTCTCTCTTCCCTCGTAAATCCTAGAGGCTCTGGTTTAATGTGTATTCCCACAGGTGCCAACCCCTGTTTTTTTTTTTTTTTTTAACATGTAGGACCTTAAATAATATTTGTTGAGCTGATGGAAGTTCAAACAGAGAGGCGGCCCTGGCAGGTGAAAGAAGGTGGTTGTAAATAGGCCCAGATGCTGATTCTGTACCCACGTCAAGCCAGGTTGTCAGGGGATGTGGCAGGAAGAGAGGTCACTTTGTTTACACTTGCTTCTGGACTGTGAGACCATCATCCCAGGAGCTACCAAGGCCACCGATCAAGATGGAGGACTGCAAAGTGGGTGGGTTTACCTGGGGAGGAGTGGGACGTCTGCTTACCCTGAAGGCAGGAGGTTAGGACTTCTAAAGCCAGAGTGATGCCTGGTGGAGATAAGAGGAGAGAATTGGCCATCGTCTCCATCCTCATAGCCCCAGTGTTCTCCACTCCTTCCTGCTTCACTCCCGTGCCAGTGTCCATGGGAGCAGGGACCCAGCCTGTCCTGTGCTCTGCCTGGCAGAGAGTCAGGCCTGTTGTACATGGTCCAGAAATGATGCGAACAATTGGATAAATGGCATCATGCGTGGCTCCCAACTCCGGGCCGGGGGGTGGAGATTGGGATGAAATGCTTTACATTCCAGATAAAACACCCCATCCTGGGGCTGGACCCCGGCTCCAAGCTCTGCAGGTGGACATGCTCTTGGGCACACTGGGTTCAAGTCTTGGCCCCTCCACTGACTAGTGGTGTGATCCTGGGTCAATCACTTACCTGCTCTGTGCCTCTTGATGCCAAGGGGGCAATGGGGATAATAGTTGTTCCCACTTGAAATAGCTGCATAGAGGTTTAAACCAAGTAATGTATGTAGGGAATTTAGCATAGCACCTAGCATATAGTGAGTGCTCAATAAACATTAACTATTTTGAGGAACCAGATTTGCTATGGCCTTTACCCATGATGCTCTGAGATCAGATGTAGTATATAAACCCATTTCAGAAGGAGACCAGGTTGACCAGAAGGGTGTGGGAGTTGTGTTGTCCTTGACCTTTGACCCCGAAGTCAGCTCTGGCTCATTCAGTGTCACCTGACCTCTCTGGTTGCTCAGTACCTTTACCTATAGAATGGTATAGAATCCCTTGCCTACCCTTCCCCTACTTCCCTGGGTATCCAGGATGAAGAGATGAATGCTGAAGTGCTTAAAAACTTTGTCAGCTGGTTGTAATACAGGTAAAATGACCTCAGAGAATGGATTTCCTCTAAAAGAGACAATTCTAGAATGTCTTCAGCCCCCTCTGATAATTAGCTGAGGCCGTTCTTTGGGTCCGGCCCACACCCCCAGCTGCTTACCCAGCCCTGCTTTGCTCCAGGACCGGTTACAGCTGCTTCCTCTCTGAAACCTGTCCCACATGGGTGCGCTGAGCACAGGTGCCCCACTCGTTGGTGAAGTGATTGACAGAGCCCGAAAGAGAGATAGGAGAGATGGACGAGGCCTAGAGCATCAGGGCTGTGGGTGGAGGCTGCCACCTTCCCTGCCCTGGACAGATAGATGTGAAAGTGCCCGGAGCACAGGGGAAACCAGACTTTCCAGTTCTGAGGAATGATGAGACGTTGAGGGCCTGCTGGTCACTCGAGATGGGCTTGTAGGATCCAGCCTTTTCAAAGGGAAAAGGAGGAAACTCATTTCCTGAAGTCTGACTTCTTGAGGAAGGCTGCCAAGGCTGTGCTCAGTGGGACGGGGCTGCGAGAGGCCCTCACCTCTGGGACCTTCCGTGTGAGGAGGTCAAACCAAATGGGCGTCCTGTCGTTTGGGATTTGTGGTTGGGATTTGGGCCTCCTTTTTCCAGCTTCTCGAGGAAGGCCTGGGGCTGGGCGCCTGGCCAGTGGCCACAAACCACAAACCTGGCTGGAGGACTTGTCACATGAGACCTGGTGCCTCCTGCCCTGCCAGGGTAGGGCGGCCTGAGACAGGACCCAGCCACAGACCTGCTACTGTGTGTCCCTAGGGAAGAGCCGTGTCTCTGCTCCTTACCTTCTAGCCCCTTCACAGTGTGAGAACATGGACCATTTCTCCTGTGGAGTCAATCAGTGAGCGCTGATCGAACCCCTGTTAGGTATCAGATGCTCCACCCATGTGGGGCTGTGGAAATGACAGTTTAGGTGCAGAGGGAACCAGAAAGACAGAAAATCCCAGCAGGCCACGCCAGTCACGGCCGGGGGCGTGGCATTGGCCACTGTAGAGCAGGAGCCGCCACTGCTGCCTGAGGTGACAGGAAAGGTCTTGCTGGGAATCCTCCCCTTTCCCTGGCAGTTAGGTTGTGTGTGTGTCTGTGTGTGTGTCTGTGTATGTGTGTGTGCTAGGGGAGAGGGAGATGGCTGGAAGGAGCCCGGGCAGCAGTGAGTCGTCCTGTGGGGCCTCCTGCAGGCCGGGAACACCCTGCCGTTGTTTTCCGTCCTTGTCCTCCTCCTCCCCCCATTCTCTGGGCCCCTCCCGGAGCTGACCTGTCGCCTTCCCGAGAGGCCAGGCTCTGAGAGATGTACGGCTCACAGGTTGGGCTCTGGAGCCCCACACCTCTGCGCAGGTGTGGTGTTAGTTGGGACCAACGCCACCTGAGCTGCCCCCGTGTGCGACCCGCCCAAGGTTCTCCTGGGACCTGGTGTGCATGCGGCCCAGGGCCGTGGTGTCAGGGAGCCTTCCCAGGGCCTTGCTTTTATCCCCTCGGAGTGTGGTCAGTGGGCCCACATCGCTGCAGGAAGGGCCGCAGGAGCTGGGCTGAGTTACTCACCTGGGGTGCTGGAAGCCCAGTGCAGTCTGGACCTCCCCAGAGGAGTCTCGGCTAAGAGGCGGCAGGCAGAGGAGCCCCCGTAGCCTGGTTCCTTAGTCCTGGTCAGACAGGGTCACCCTGCTGGGACTCGGGATTCAGCCCCGGGTGCTGTCTCCATCGGCCAAGGCAGGGTCCTGCTAAGTTCTAATTGCCCAAAGTGGCGACGCCAGGCACCTGGGGAGTGGCGGGCACAGGAGACCCAGAGCCACGATGGGAGCCCACCTTCCTCTTAACACATGGCCAAGATTGCTCGCTGGTTCTCAGGCCGAGTATCGGGCCGAGAATCCTCCCACCTCAGCGGGTGGAGGGTAACGGCAGGGAGAGGGCTGGTCAGGCACTCTCCTGATTGTCTTTCCAGTTCTTCCTTCACCCCCCATCACGTCCTGGCTGGGGATTACCTGCAGGATCTTGCCGTGCAGGGCAGTGAGTCCCGGGTAGTGACACTTTGGCCTCAAAGCCGCGCAGGCAGCACTCACGACCCCCACCTGCCCCCGCCTCGAGCCCTGTTCAGCCGCCCCAAATGGTGCAAGGCCTTCGTTCAGCTCCAGCCCCTCCCAGACAAATGAGCAGTAAGTGGCCGTCCCGGCAGCCCGAGAGCAGAGCCAGGAACAGGACTGGATTTTTTTTCTTTTTTTTTTTAAGTTGAAGAAGTTCTTTTTCTCATAATGATCACAGTGGCTCACCCTTTTGGAGCACGTGCTAAGTATCCGGCCCTATGCTAAGATGTCTACGTGCATTAACACATCTAATCCTGCGAGGGGGATACTGTTACCCTGTTTTACAGATGACGGAACCGCCTTGGAGCAGACGCATGACTTTTCCAAGGTCCTACAGCGAGTGAGAGGTGGAGCAGGGGTCCGTAGCCGGGCAGTGTGGTTCCCGGTTTGCCTGCTCAAACTGTGCTCTCCTGCTTATAAAGCAAATGCTTACGAATCCAGGAACAATTTAACCAAAGCCAAACATATACAAAACAAAACCCAGTGATGAAAACGTTCTGGAATTAGATAGCAGTGGTGGTTGCACAGCCTTGTGAATATACTAAAACCCGCTGAACTGTAGGCTTTAGATGGGTGACTTTGATGGTATAAGAATTATATCTCAATTTTTAAAAACCCTCAGAAAATGCTAATATAAGAAGAGAATGACAGTTGCCTGTCATCCCACCTCCTAGAGGTAAGCTCTCTCCATCCTTACCCCTCCCTCCTCCTCTCACTTGGGAGCCCACGCTAAGGTCAGGGATACAAGCTCATGGTGAGTGAGTGGGAGAAGAGAAGAGTAAAATAATCAAGAGTGGCTTTCATAAAAAGCATCATGTGGCCTTTTTCTTGGAAACTGCTTAAGAACAGATCACCGATAAGAACAGGCGAACAGAAGGCTGGGCTGGGGGGAGGACGGGTGACCTTCCTCATTTCTCCAAGGCCGAGTCCCATGGCACCTGCCTTGTTGGCCTGGGATTGCTTCTCACCTTGTGCCATCCCCAGGGTTAACGGGGGGGGGGGTCCAAGTGGGGCAGCTTTCCCCAGGGCCTGAGGCATGAAGAGGGGAGGGCAGGGCCAGGGTCCTACCCCAGGAGGCAGCTGCCCATTCTCAGAGGTTGCCTAGCAATAATGGGAACAGGTGACTTAGCCCACTATAGAGGCGGGAGGAGAATAAAAGGCAGCTGAGGATAGAAATCGGGAGTAGTTGCAGAGGATGCGGTTACCCTGGAAACCGCCTGCTTGGTCCTTGGATACAGCGGGCAACTTCTGGGCTGGGATCCACTCTTCACTGAGAGGTTGTGGGGTCCTCTCCAGGCTTGTCACCCACAGTGTCAGGGAGGGGGATGTAGAGAAACCCCTCTCGCACATGGCCTCTGTGGTGGATGTGTTCTCTGCGGTCTCATTTAACATTCACAACAGCCTTGTAAGGCATGTGGGATGATCACACTTGATAGATGAAGATCCTGAGCTTAGAGATATAAAATAACAGGCTCACACCAGAAGGCTCACAGTGAGAGGGGCTGGGAATGAAGGTGCTGGTGCCCTCGGTGCTTAAAACAAACCTTTCCTTTTGGTTTAAAGCATTTCACATGCCCAGGATGTGGGAGGTAATGTAAACACTATCCACCTTCAGGGAAGGGAAGAGAAGATGAGAGAAGGAAGGCTGGAAAGGAGAGCTGTCTGTTTTATATCCAACAACCAGCCAGTAGCATTTATTAAGAAAGTCTTGGTTCCCCAAATAAGTAAAAAGACGGATAGTTCACATGGATTGAAGGTTGCGTGGTTTGGATTATCTCAATCTGTCAAAAACCCCTGTGAGAAAGGTACCTTTATTTCCCTTGTTACTACAGATAAGGAGATTGAGGCTCAGAGAGGTTAAGTAACTTGCCCAAGATTGACCAGGTAAGAAGCCAGGTTATGAATGAACCCTGGCCGGTTGACCTTGGAACTCTACCCTTAACCATAAGTACAGACTCACCCTTTGTTATTTTGGAGGTTACGTTTTAATTGATACATGGCTGATATAAATGAAATAAGGAACAAGTCAAGATGGAATATAACCAAGTACTCATCAGATGGTTCGTGATTTTTAACATTTACGCTTTCACATATGGTTTTTCTCTCCATTCATCACGATGAATAGACTTGTGAGGCCTTATCCCCATTTTATAGACAGAGCAAGTGAGGCTCAGAAAGGGGGAGTGCTTTCACCTCTCGCAACCTGAATGGGGTAGAGTTGGTTCTGAGTCCAGGTCTTTGAGGGTCTGTGAGGCTAAAGGGGTGGGTGCGGGCCTTTCCGAAATTCCCTTTCTCGGTTGGAAAGGTAGTGGAGGATTCTAGTTGTATTTCTCCCCACTTTTCAGTAGGAGTAGCTGTCAGGAATGGACTCAGGTCCCCGGTGGCCTCTCCTGGAGCTGCTCCCAGCTTTGGGGACTGGCTCCCCCGCTATGAAATTCAACCACGTCCCCTCCTCTGCTGCTTGGGTTCCTTCAGGTTCACCTGCTCCTGCCGGCCCCTTTGTTTGGTCGCCAGGGGAACCTAGCACCCTTTGAACCAGGTAGCTGAGGCTCAGTGTTTATTTTGGTTTGAGAAGCCTGTGCTTGTGAAACACAAAGGTGGAGGTTCTGGTTTGAGCTTTGAGGCTCTTCAGAAAGCTGATGAGGGAAGGTCTGGGGGCTTAGGCTGGGGTAAGCAGTTTTGGCTTTCAGCGCCGCGGGCCAGGCCAGAGGACAGCCCTGGGGGAGGACAGTGCCCTTCCTGCCCCCTCTTCCCTCTGAACCTTGCAGCTAAGGGTCTAAATCAAAGGCCCTGAATGGTTCAGCTGAGGGCAGAAAAGTGATGGGGGTGGGGAAGGGAAGGGCGCCTCCTCTACCTTGTGTTTACTGTTCCGTGGTGCTTGGTGCTGTGGAGCGAGGTCGCAGGCCTGTGATTGGAGGCCAGGGCTTACAGGGGAGCGTTTTTTATGGGCCTGAAATTTAATTTTTTTATTTTTTTTGCGGTACGTGGGCCTCTCACTGTCGTGGCCTCTCCCGTTGCGGAGCACAGGCTCCGGATGCGCAGGCTCAGCGGCCATGGCTCACGGGCCCAGCCGCTCTGCGGCACGTGGGATCTTCCCGGACCGGGGCACGAACCCGTGTCCCCTGCATTGGCAGGCGGACTCAACCCCTGCGCCACCAGGGAAGCCCTGAAATTTTATTTTTTAAAAGCCATCGGCAAAGCTGATTATAACCGATGGAGCAGTGCTGGGCTCTATTTTCAAATCATCTGTAGGTGAAATGACACGAGGGGAGGGAGCGGTGAGGTGGGTGGCCCCCTTCAGGCAGGTCTCCTAATGGAACTTGGCTTTCCATCTTGGAAGAGGGGTGGCAGGTCCTGCACGTGGGTGGGAAGGGACTTGTTACTGTCAGACTCTTTCTCCTCATGTCCCATGTGGAAATGTGCACATGTCACAGCCTGTGGTTTGAGGATGGAGAGAGAAGTGGGGCTTTTAATTCTTCTAAGTCCCAAGACCAGGAAATGGGATCACTACTTCCTCCCCCAGTGGGAGGGTCTGGTGGGGACAGGGCCAGTGGCTTTGAGGTCCCGTGTCTGTTTTGACCTCTAGTACTGTGAGTGAGCGAGGATGTGCGTGGCAGCGTGAATGCAGGCACACGTGTGTGTGTGTGTGTTCGTGTGTGTGTGTGTGTCTGGCTCTGGGAAGCCCTGCTGTTGTTTTTGGCCCCTGCCTTGACTTTGGCAGGGGAGTGGCCCCCTTTCAAACACCATACACATCCTCCAGATAATATATAATGACACTTTCCAGGAGAGTTCCCGATACTTCGGAAAGGCCTTTCTTTCCAGGAACCCAAAGTGCTTTTCCAGACTTGGCCCCGGGAGCTGGGAGATGGAGGAGGTGAGGGAAGTGGGGGCCAGACCCCTGGTTTCCTGCCCTTCCTCCTGGATGCTGTGCTGGCCGGGGCTGTTTGGAGGTATCTTTGCATGCATGAAGTCCTGAGGACGCCCCAAACTCTAGCCCCAAAGAAAGCTACCTATATATATATATATATATATATATATATATATATATATATATATATATATATTTTTTTTTTTTTTTTGCTAAGTTATGCAGTGGTAAATTGAGGTTCATTGTATATAATCAGCTTTTTAAAAAATTAAGGAATTCCACATTGGGGTTTCACTTCTCTGGGCCTGTCTGGAACCCCCTTAATGGGCTGCTTGGTGCAGGCAGTGAGGCCACATTGGGGCCCAGGGGTGCCTGGCTAGGGGACCTGCCCCCAGTCTCTTTCCATGGAAGCTTCTGGTTCAGGACAAAGCCAGCTTAGGCCCACCTTGTGGCCCAGGGAGTATGTCTGGAATTATATACAGCGGACCATCTACCCCTCCCCCAAGCATGAGGCTAGCTGGTGCTGTGCTATGGGCCAGGCACGTTTCTGAGTGTCTCACAGATATTAATTCGTTTCATCCTCACAACACCTGTGAGATGATTTGGCTGGGGGTAAGGAAATTTAGAAAGGACTGCAAAGGCTCAGGTGGTTACAGCCGTGATTTCTACATTTTCTGCTCTGAGGCCAGTTCACAAAGACGATGAACATTCCAGATTTGAGGTCACGGTGCTTTTCTCCCCAGTCCCATTCCTGTCCCTCAGTGGAATTGACCGCTATCCAGTTTGGTGTTTTCATTCCTAAACATCTGTTTGTACACTTCTCGCCTGTGTAGTTGTCTGTGTGACAGATGGTGTCACGCACAACGTGTCGCCATGCACACCTCCCTTTCTGCTCTCATTTGTCCCGCACCCCACATGACAGGAGCTCCGACCCCTCTGGCGTGGATGAGACGGCTGACGCCCGGAGGGGCTGGAGGACTTGGGGGATTTGCACGGGTCACACAGCCGCTTACAGGTGGCAGGTGGGACCGGAAGCTGGGCTTCTTGCCTCTGTGGGTGGCTCTTTGTGTTCACCTGCAGCTCCCGGCCCCATCGGAGTTCAAAGACTCACTGGTATTTGGTGAGGGAGGGCAGGAGCAGTCAGTCTGTTTCTTATTTTCTTTCCTCCCACGTGTGCTTTTGACACCTGGTTCTCGTCCCCTGGGGCACTTGTACCCTTGTCTGCTGCCCTCTTCCTAGGGCTCGAGAGTCAGGTTCTTAGGGACTCCCACCACATTGCCATTCTTTTCTCCTCCCAGGAGAGAGCCCTTCTGCTTTTATTGTTCCTTGATGAAGCACATATGCAATGACAGAAAGCGACTGTGAATTTGGGAATGCTTCTAGATGAATGTGTGTTGTATGTCTCACAGTGGCTTCTTGCAACATTTGGAAGTTAGTTGTTCTCTGCACATAGAGTTTTGGAAGAGGCGGGAGGTGGGAAGCCGTGGCTGAGCACGTCTTGCCTGGATCCCAGGGGCAGCCAGTGGGATTCCAGTTATGTCTCCCTGTCCCCGCTTGGTTTCCTGGCTCCGGCCCTTTCTTCCTAATCCCGTGGCTCTCAGCCACTCAGCCCTTGCATTGCTCACTTAGCGCCTAGGCAGAGGATGGGCTGGAGAGAGCTGGAAAGGACAGCCGTGCTGGCAGCCCTCACCGCACTTGCGTAGGGCCCTGTTGTGAAACTCTTGGCTCTGAGGACATTTGGAGGGTTCTCAGGGGATGTCATTCATCTGTGACTGACTTGGGACTCCTTGGGTGAGTGAAGGTGGGTTTGTGGGGTCTCCTGGGGCCTCCTAGTAAGGGGTCCATTACTTGGGGCTCCTGAAGGCTGTGCCGCTGGGATCCAGACACTCATGGCACCTCATCGCAGAGCCTTGAAGCCTGGAAGGATAGGGGTGGTTTGTGGAGTAGAGCAGTGGCTCTCAAACTTGAATGTTAATCAGAATCACCTGGAGGTCGCAGGGCCCCATCCTCAGTGTTGGTCATTCAGTGGGGCTGGGGTGGGGCCTGAGAATTTGCATTTTTAACAAGTGAGATGACACTCTAAAGTTACTGGCAGAGGGGGTAGATATAGGCAGGGGTGAAGAATTGGGGCTGTTTTTGCAATCTACTGTAGAGGTCTTGAACCAGACTGTGACTTTGCTGATAATTTCTACCTAGCGTCTCCTCTCCCTTCCCCCAAAATAAAAACCATGTCTTTCTCTGGGAGGCCCAGGCTTGGGGAGGGAGATGTGCTTCTGCACCCCAAGAAAGGGTGACTCTTCAGGGGCCTCCTGCTGGCACATAGTAGGTACTCACCAAATACTGGATGGACGGTGACGGTGGGTACATTTCAAGGGGGTGCGGTAGCCACAGTCCAGCAGGAGATGTCTGCAGATGCCGAGGTGCTGGGTGTGATGACCTCCCACGTCACCAAGGGTCACTCCAGTGATGGGGCTGAAGCAGGGCGCAGAGCAGGGCTGGCTCCCAGGACTCAGAAGTGTGCCCTGGGGTCAAGAGGAGGCCCGAGCTGGGGAAGCGGCCTTTTGCTGGGGATGGGGTCTGAGACTGCCACATTGCTGCTTGGCACCCCCTCCCCGGGTGTCCTATTGCGGGGAGGCGGGAACCAGCGCAGGGCTCCGGCTCCCTGTTAGGTGGTTCGGCTGCCTTTCTTCCTCTTTCGGCCAGCGGCCCCCTTCGGATTCCCCTCCCGAGGAGCTGGCCTTGCTGACGCATCCCTCCACTCCCTGCCCTATCGCATCTGGCCGAGGCCTGTGCTTCAGAAATTCTTAGGGAGTTTCCGGTCCTGTTGTGTGGGTTTGTGGGCCTCAAAGGAAGTAAAATCTGGGCCTCAGTTTTCCTTCTCCTTCCAGGCCCAGAGCCAAGGGTTCTCTCAATTATTGGACATCAGCAGCCTGCTGTCCTTGGGCTCGACCTCCTGGGGGTGTGGAAGCAGACAGAACCCTGGGCTCTCCAGCTCACCAGGATATGGGGTTCAGCAAGGCCTTGGTCCACCCGCCTTGTGCTCCCTCTCAGTGGGGACCTTGGTGGGTGGCATCTAGGAGAGGAATAGGTATGGAGAGACTGTCCCTTTTTTTGCACCGTTAGGCCAGAGAGCTGCTTGGGAGGACGCTGCCCTCTTTCCTGGAACAGGGAGCACGGTTGTACGTGATGTACCGAGGCCTTGGGAGACCTGAGGTCTCCTCTTAGGGCTTCCTGTGGCTACTGTACGATGCTGGTAAGTCACACCCGATCATACCTACAGAATGAGGGGGCTGGGTTCTAGGATGCCGGTGGTGCTCTGCTGTAAATGTCTTGCTTGGATTGTCGCATGGAGATGATCTCCAGCGTCTTGGATTATCGCATGGAGATGATCTCCGGGGTCTGGGTCGGTGCCACTATTCTGTGTGCTCGTCCTCTCTGGGGGGATTACTCAGCAGAGTCTAGCACTTCTTGAGGTGACCTTGAGGTTGATCCCTGGGCTTCCCAGTCTGGCCCTGAAGATAACCTGCTAATACACAGTCTCTTATCTTTCCGAGTCTTATATGTTCTCAGCTTTCAGTAATTTGTCCCCACCCTCTAGGGAGGGCATGGGCGGGGCCAGGTGAATGAGCTTCCCTTATGGACCCACAATGCTCTGTGTCTTGGGCCCTGCATGGACCCTCTTACTCCGGAAATGCCTGCTTGGGGTGTGGCCGAGTGGAAAGCCAGGTGCCTGGGGAGGGGAGAGTGGGGAGCCCTGTTTGGGTTGGCGATGGGCCCCTTAGCTTTGCCTTGTAGCCTGGATGCTCCAGGTGTGGTCTGGGGGTGGGGATACTGGGGGTGGCTCTGGAGGGATGGGGAGAGCATCTCTGCCCACTGCAAGGTGGATGGTTCATAATCAGTCCTTTGTGTAGGCTTGGCTGACCCACTGCCTGGTGTGAGAGAGGCGGCCTGCCTGTGGGTTCAGGGGGTAGGAGAAACTCCTGCTGGAGCAAGGGTATCTGCCCAAGGGACTGGTGTCAATGGGCGGCCTTGTTTTTCACTTTGTTTACTCCCAGAACCTGGCTCTATCCTTTCCCTTGTAGCAGTTTGAAGAAATCAATTCATGGAATGCCTGACCAGAAGGGACCTATACTGTTACCTGACCTTCCCTCCATTAGATGAAGAGACTGAGGTCCATAGTGGTGATCTGACTTGTCCAAGGACACACTGCCAGGAGTTCATTCCTTGTGGGGCTGGTTTTAGTAAAGAATTTATTCTGGGTACATATAAATCATCTTCTGAAGTCATCCTTGCCGGTGGGCTCCAGAACACCTGCTGACAGATAGGCGGGGTGAGCCTCTGCTCTGAAGGCAGATGGAGCTGCTGGAGTTCTGGCTGGTGTGTGGGTGGTCAAGTTCAGGTGAATTTCACACATGCTTGGCAGCTGTGCTCTGCCAGGCTGAGGGGGTGATGGACAGACGGGTGGGCCCTGTGCATGGCTGCCCTTACACTCAGATGTTCCTGGCACTGGCTTCTGATTTTGCCGTTAAGGAGGGGAGCAAGAAAGGAGTCAGAGGGACAGGTGCTGGTGGTGCTGGTGGCACTAGTGGTCCTGGTCCTGATATTAACACTTAGTACTGCATGCCCAGCCCTGTGCTAAGCCCGTTACACGTATTACATCAATGAATCATGAATCATCATAACCACCCCATAAAATCTAGGTCCTCATACATTTTCATCTTCACTTTACAGAAGCGCTTGAGCATTATCGCGATTAAATAATTTGCCCCAAGCCACCAACTCCCGGGCTCTGGCCTGTGAACCCAGGGCTGCTGGGCCAGAGCCTGCACTCCTACCCAGCGCCCTGGCTGTCTCCTATCTGCCAGGACAAGCTGCCTGACGGCAAGTCAGCCCTGACTGGAGAAGGGAAGCCCCTCGCCAGAGAAGGAGCTGGGTCTCCACCCTCCCTGGGCCCCAAATACCTCTCTCCTGACACACACATTCCTGCGCATTCCTGAGGAACCAGGAAGTGGCCGTCTCTCTGGTCCCCGACGCTGCAGGTCCCAGCACTGTGTCAAGCAGTACAGGTGGCTGGGGGGGCTCAGGGCCAGATGGGGGCTTTTTATGTCCCCTCCATACTCCATTGCCCTCCTCCTTTCTTCTCCTTGTCTGTTCTCTTTCCCTCCTGCCCCACAGTGGCACCCCAGACACTGGCCACCCCTGAGGATGGCCTTGGGAGGTGAGGCTTGGCCAGGCCTCACCGCTGGGGGGGTGGGGGTGGCTGTCTTTGCCTTCCTGTGGGGCGCAGGGCGCTGGTTGCCTTCACTGGCTGCCCCAGAGCGGGGCACCTTCTTGGCTGTGTCAGGGTTGGGCTGCTCCTGTGTCCGTAGAGGTGCTCCAGGCAACCACCCTCTGAAATAGCCGCGCTTGTGTTTCCCCGTCTTTGTTGCAGCTCCTGTACTGGCTGTTTCTCATCCTCGATCATATTTCCTCCCCACAACAAGGTAGGAGGTATCAGCCCTATTTGCAGGTGAGGGAATCAAAACCCCGCCAACTCAGAGAATGTGCTGAGGCTAGTATACGGCAGATTGAGGTTAATGCCCAGGTCTGTGGGCCAAAGTGCCCACATCTGCTATAGCCCAGTGTGAGCAGAAGGTGGCCGCTGAACGGAATCCCCCCCAAACAACAGCAGAACACTTCCCAGCCCGGCTCTAGCGTCCTGGGTCCAGGTGGGCTGGGGTATCTCCCTGATGAAGGCGCCTTGCTGGCCTCCTGAGAGAAGCGGGCAGATGGAAAGCATTTACAGGCTTGTGGGCGCCTCTTACTCACTAAGCTGTGGCTGGGGCATTGCTCGGAAAAGCTCATTCAAGAGACTACATGGTGTAAGGGCAGCCAGAAGCCAGTCAGAGCCTGTCCTTTGTGTCTGGCCTTGTTCTGTGAGTCCTTCTTCTCAGAGAGTTTCAGTGCCCATTGTCATCGGGACCTGTTAATAGGGGCTATGGGAGCCTGGTGAATAATAATAATAAATAATAATAATACTGTAAGAGCTGTATGCACTGACTCTTCTAATGCTGTGTGCCTGGCACGGTCCTTAACTTTTTACATGTAAGCACTGGGACAAGGACTTTCCGTATACTAACCCATATATTCCTCACAACAACCCTGTGAGGTGGGCATTAGTATCCCCATTTTACAGATTGGAAAACTGAGGCCCAGAGAGGTTTAGTTATTCACCCAAGGCCCTACGGCTAGCCAGGGGCAGAACTAGGATTTGAATCCAAGGATTTCCAGTCAGTAAGACCACGCATGATTCCTTGGAGGTCAGGGACCTCCTTATGGCTTTTATTTCTATCCCCAAAGCTGGCGTAGCACCGGATACTGAGTGGGCTCTAGGAAAAGTTGCAATGATAGAATGTAGGGCATTTGCATCCTGCCCTTTGAGAGGAAGTTGCCTTTAAGTTGCAGGGATTTTTTTTTTTTTTTTTTTTTTTTTTTAACAGTACGCGGGCCTCTCACTGTTGTGGCCTCTCCTGTTGCGGAGCACAGGCTCCGGACGCGCAGGCTTAGCGGCCATGGCTCACGGGCCTAGACGCTCCGCGGCATGTGGGATCCTCCCGGACCGGGGCATGAACTCACGTCCCCCGCATCGGCAGGCGGACTCTCAACCATTGCGCCGTCAGGGAAGCCCAAGTTGCAGGGATCTTGGCATGGGCTCCTATGGGGGTGTAAGATGGGCAGCAGCCTTGAGGCCCACCCTGGGGCTCCTGCAGCCACGTACTGAATGGGGGGAGCGCTGTGTATGGGGAGACTTCAAGTGCAGATGGAGTCGGCAAGCCTGGGAAGAAAAACCCAGGACACACGGGGCCTAGCAGCCCCTCATTAGCTATTTGTTCCTTTGGGGAGGTCTCCCCTGTCTTCCTGTCATAAGTGACATTAGGTGTTTAACTCCCAGGGAGGGATAAGATAGCAAATAATTTAGAATTTAATAAAGTTATCAGTTCACACAAGTGGGGGGCAGGGGTTGTTTCTTATTTCTCTTTATCCGTGATGCCTGGCATGTGGTAGGCACTTAAGGAATGTTAGTTGCATGAACGAATGAATTAAAAAAAAAACCCTTATTATGGAAGATTCAAGCACAGGAGTAGCGAGTAGTATAATGAATCCCCATATACCCATTACCCGGCTTCAACCATTAGCAGCGGAACCTGTTGTATGTAGCCATCTGGGATACTTTACGGTGAGATTAGCACGCTAGGATGAACTGCTAAGACCTTCTCAAGTGGGAAGGGACAAATGGAGACGAAATGGTGCCCTTGTGACGCCGCTGTGCCAGGTACGCTGCAGGTGCTTATTTGAAGGTTTGACCTGACTGCACTTGATAACTGGACCAGGTGGCATTGGGCTCCAGCCCCAGGGTGGGAGGAAAGTTTCTGAAGGATGAGTTCAGCAGATCCATGAGATGCTCAAACATGTACCTGTGGCTAAAGGCACTGCAGCCAACGATAGTTCATCCACTCAGTTCCCATTTATTGTGGATCTCTTTTAAACATTCAAATGTTTAAAAAGTACAGAATAGTAAAACCAATACCCAGGCGCTTGCCACCCAGATTTAAGAAATACTAAGCACTCACTCTTTTCAGATTAGGGCCAGATGATGCAGGATGTCTGCCTCTGAAGAGGCCATTGGGGGAGAGACCCATGAACTAGCATTTCCCTGTCATGTTCAAAGATGTCACAGCCCGTATAGTGAAGGGAGCCCAAGGAAGGCCCCAGGCCACCTTGGAGGAGACTGGTGTAAGACCTCCTGGAGGAGGTGATAATGTGAGCTAACATTTAAATCTGGAGTATGTAAGAGTGAGTCAGGCAAGGGGGTGGTGGCAAACAGTGGGCCAGGCAGGCCAGGCCCTGTGTGACCAAAGGCTTGAGACAGTGAGTGTCAAGTTCTGGGAAGGGAGGGGCTGGGGATGAGTGTGAAGGAGGTGAGGGGAGGGGCGGAGAGGAAGAGGCCCGAGGGTGGGTGACAGTGAGTACAGGGGGAGTTGGACTGTGGGGCAGTAGCAGGCTCTGGGCCTGTCTGAACTGCACACTGCACACTGAGAGGATTAGAGACCAACATAATCCCCTGTGGAGTCTGGGGAAGGGTGGGAACTGCGGCAGAGGAATATTTGAAGGAACCTGGTTGAGAGAAGCTCCAGGCTGGAAGAGTGGCTGTGCTGGACTTGCTATGTTCAGGGGCCCCAAGGGCTCGGAGAAGCAGGCCTTGGGGGAGGTTGAGTGGAAATGGAGTCTAGCTCAGAATTTCTAATAGTCAGGCTTTCCAAAGAAGGAATGGACTGTTAGGTTGGGAGTTTCCTGGTCTTAAATGTGTTTAGGTAGACCTGAGAGATTGAAACGGCAATGGGGGAATTCCCTGGTGGTCCAGTGATTAGGACTCTGCGCTTTCATTGCCAAGGGCCTGGGTTCAGTCCCTGGTCAAGGAGCTAAGATCCTGCAAGCCGTGCGGTGCAGCCCAAAAACAAAAAGACAAAACAAAATGTAAAAAACCTTGTAGTTGAGGTATTCAACTAACCCAAAGAGAAATGAGATGGGAGGGACGTGGAGGGAGGGGGGGCGCTGGGCCTTCAAGGACCCTCCTCATTCTGGGTTCTGAGAATATAAGCTGGGGGAGAGTGGGTTAAGTGACCCGTGGGCACAGGCGGATGGCGCTCCAAGGAAGGCAGCCGTGGAGGAGGTGCTGGCCTGTTGCCATAGGAACCATCTCTGCTGTGGGTTTCCAGTTCCAGGGATGCCCTGGAAGGGAATGAGCTCACTCCACCTGCAAGGTGATGAGTCAGCCTGTTCCGAAGTCCTGCGTGCTATCCAGGGCTGGGCAAGAAGTTGAGTGGCAGACCCTACCTCTGCCCCTCGTCGGACCACTGATACTCCTCTGCCTGATGTGGGCTGTTGTCATTAGAGACGAGATGGGGGCAGTAGAGGAAGCCACCCGCCATTCTGGTGGCCCTGGGGAGCCTCCGGTAGAGGCAGGAGGAAGCCTCTAGTCCAGTTGGCCAAACCATGGCGCTCAGCAGGGCTGAACTATGCTATCGGCAGGCCACTCAGCTCACATCGATGGGGCAACAGCTACACCTGTGCTGGGCCTGGGGCCTGCAGTCCCGTAGGCTGGATGGATACTGTGATTTCAGGTGTGCTGAGGGCTTTGAAGAAGTTCAGACTGTTCATGAATGTGCATTGGTCAGGTGTGGGCTGGTTTCTGAGGGTGGATGAGGAAAACTTCCGGGAGGGAGTGGCATTTGATCTGACACTGGAAGGCTGAGGGGTCACTAGTTTGCCAATCAAGTCCTAGGTATTTGGAGGTCCGGGGTTGTGGCTCATCTCCTTCCTCCCCACCCACCACGTGTGCGATTTGTTGCTCTTGTGAGGGAGTGCGCAGAGCATGTCCACTGACTGCCAGGGGATGGCCAGAACCTCAAACAACTGTGATTTCAGGGCACCAGGCATCTTCCTCGAGACCCTATGAAATGTAGACCATCATCCCCTGGGTTCCAGTCCCTAAGGAGCCAGATGAGGGCCCTAACCTGTTGTCTCCCTCCTGGTGTGGCAGACTGGGGATGACATTGGACAGGCCGGGGGAACTCTGCTTTTCTAGTTTCTGGCTTGGCTACTTGTTTCACCAACATGGGCCTCTGTTTCCTTTTGAGAAGATGAACAACTTTGGAGGTTTGAGGAAATGACCGTTTTAAGTTTTAACCCTTTCACCTAAACACAACTACTGATATTTTCAAAAACCTATTTTTTTTTATCCTCATGCTTGTATTATTTTGATAGTGGTAATCACAGTGGACCTACAATTTAGTTTGCTTTTATATTTCCCCACTTGGCATTTTATCAAAGATGTTTTTTCTTATATAGCCTCATAGCCTTTATGTTCCTTCCCTGGAGAAAGTGTAGGGATTTTTTCATGAATAAATATTTATTTGTATTTTCCTGTCTCTTTCCAAAAAACGTTTGAGGAGACACGTTAAAAGGCTCATGTAAAACAGAGTTTTAAATTGAAGTTAGACGACCCAGAGCTTTGTCAGGGTGATGGTGGTGGGGTGAGCTAATTGAGAAAATAGTGTTAGAAGAGGTTTGTCTTGGGACTTGCCCGGTGGTCCAGTGGTTAAGAATCCGCCTTCCAATGCAGGGAACGCAGGTTTGATCCCTGGTCGGGGAACTAAGATCCCACATGCCATGGGGCAACCAAGCCTATGCGCTCTAGAGCCTGCGCGCCGCAGCTAAGACCCGATGCGGCTAAATAAATGAATATTAAAAAAAAGAAAAGGTTTGTTTTTGTAAGTCAGCACTGACCCTAGTTTTGAGCTTCCCGGCAGCCAAAACAAAACAAGAAATTAGAATTCACATCTGTTATTTCCTAGTAAAGGGAAGTGTACCAGTTCATTGGAAAGAGACGCTTTGCCTCTCTGTGTAAGCACTGAACACCCAGGGCTCTTCCATTTTAGGAGAGCAGTGTGGTGGATGATGCCATCAGTGTTAGTTTCATGGAACATAGAGACCTTTTTTGTATATTGGTTCTTAAATCAACCCCAGTAGAGCCAAAGGCATGATGTTAAATCACATTGGTGTGAAGGCATTTCTGTGGGGAGCTGGAGAATGAAATCTTATTCTCCTGTTTCTGGAGGTGCAGCCTGAGCGAGGCCCCAGTCCTTGGAGATGCTTGTCAGCGTTTCCTGGAGACTTACATGCAGTTGTCTGACAGGAGCCGGAGGATGGTCTGTGTGGACTCCTGTGTTCAGAGGTTTTCTGAGGCCTTTACTGAGATGAGAACTTTTGCTTTCAGTGCTGGCACATGGGGGCCAAAGCTGCTATTTCCTTAGGAAAATGAGAGTTTGGCCTATATCACCTCTTCACAGGAAAACTGTCAAGGCCAGAGCTGTCCTCTGGAAGCACTTGGGGGTCTGCTGTGCATCTCAACAAGGTGCTCCTGGCCCCAGGCTCTTTGCCACAGAGGAGGGACGAGGCCGTCCAGTCGGGGCTGGGCCTGGGCCTGGGCGTGGACCTCTACTGGCTGCCCCACTCCTCAGCCATACTTCTCCTCTTAATTCTCCCATTATTGGACATTTTCATGGTTTCCAGTTTTTTTTTTAAAAAAAATTAATTAATTATTTATTTTTGGCTGTGTTGGGTCTTCATTGCTGTGCATGGGCTTCTCACTGCAGTGGCTTCTCTTGTTGCAGAGCACGGGCTCCAGAGCGCAGGCTCAGTAGTTGTGGCGCATGGGCTTAGTTGTGCCATGGCATGTGGGATCTTCCCGGTCCAGGGCTCAAACCCATGTCCCCTGCATTGGCAGGAGGATTCTTAACCACTGCACCACCAGGGAAGCCCCATGGTTTCCAGTTTTGAGCTCTCATAGATAATTCCTCTATAAATATTCCTTTCATGTGGACATTTTCCTGCATTTTAGGATAATATCTACGAGCTGAGTTAATCAGTCAAAGGAGATGATCGTTTCTATACGTCCTTTTACATATTAATCAGTTGCCTTTACAAGGCAGACTAATAAAAATTAAAAAAAAATAAAAGGCAGACTAGCATAGTGTGTCACCAGCAACACACAACCTATTTTTTATTGAAGTACAGTTGATTTACAATATTATATTAGTTTCAGGTGTACAACATAGCGATTTAAAATTTTTATAGATTGCACACTCAACCTATTTTTTTAAAACTAATTAAAAAGGAAAGTAATTTTTATGGTGACAGATTTGGAAAATACAGCAAAATACAAAGAAGAAAATAAGGGTTGCCTGAAGCTCTACCACCTGAGAGCATGGAGGTGTGTCTTCTGATGGTGTGCTGTGGTGAACCGGTTGCCTCTCGTCAGGCAGGAGTTTGAGCTGGGACAGTCCCTCCTTTAATGGTTGTCCCTAGGTGCCCCTACCTGGCAGGGGAGGTGCCTGATTTTCCTCTGACCCAAAATATCTTTTCAGCCATTGGCCTGTCTGGCTGTGGACTTACATTTCTAAGGTTCTAAAGACCTTCATAACATTTCATCTGGTGCTAGATACATAAGAAGTTGGCTTGGAAGCTCAGGGTTTAGATATTTGGATGGAAAGTGTGAAATATTATCACCTGGTGGCAACTTAGCAGATTGCTCAGTAGCTACCACATACCAGGTGAGATCTAAGGGCCGGGGGTGCAGCTGATGAGTGCTGGTGGGACAGGCGGTCAAGAAGTAGAATCGAGGGCTTCCCTGGTAGCGTAGTGGTTAAGCATCTGCCTGCCAGTGCAAGGGACATGGCTTCTGGCCCTGCTCCGGGAAGACCCCACATGCCGTGGAGCAGCTAAGCCCCTGCGCCACAAGTACTGAGCCTGGGCGCTAGAGTCTGCGAGCCACAACTACTGAAGCCAGTACCCCTAAAGCCCGTGCCCCACAGCAAGAGTAGCCCCCGATCGCCACAACTAGAGAAAGCCCGCGTGCAGCGATGAAGACCCAGCGCAGGCAAAAAAAAAAAAAAAAAAAGAAGAATCTGTGTCTGAGAAAATTCTGCCCAGCCCTGGCTCCTGACCGCATTCCCCAAGTTCCTGTCTGTCTGTGAGGCTTGTCAGAAGAGCCAGGGTGTTCGGTGAAATTGAAGGGAAGTAGGACGAGTCGTAAGTGAGAACCTACGCCTGTCATCTCTGTGCTGGTTCTCACTTCTCTGAACCGAGCATCCCGTGGTCCAGGTGACCCTCTCCTCTACCGCTTGTCTTCAAGAGGAGGCCTCCAGGCAGGGGAGACCACTTCCTGATCTGGATGGGCCCTTGCTGAACTCTTGGTTAGGGTGCCGGTGCTGGGCTGAGGCTTGCTGACACCTCCAACCCACAGTGATACTTCTGTCACCCGAGCAGTTACGCATCCGCTCTGAATTTCCCAGATGCTGGAGTGAGAGGACGAAGAAGGTCTGTTCATGATATGACTTGACTTCAAGAAGGGACGGAGGCCTCAGTCCCTAAGAGCTCTAAGAGCTGACTGATGATTTCTTAGGTGGCTTCAAATGCCAAAAGGGGTGATTATACGGGGGGTGCCTGGTGCTGGGTGTACAGTAGGACACACCTGGATGGTTGTGTTATCTTCAGTATGGAGGAGGTGGTGCACAGAAGCTTCCTTTTCCCTACAACTCTGGCCGTCCCCTTGAGTTGGGTGGGATTTGGGCAGGGACCGTAGCTGGAGGCTCATAGATGTCTCTTGGGGGAGGAAGAAGCGATGCTTAAATGATGGCATCTTAGAGTTACCCACGTGTGGGACTCTCAGGGCCCTAGGAGGTGCACCTAGAGGAGGCTTGATGTCCCTAGTGCTGTCTGTCCTATGGCCAGCCCATCTGACACAGTTGGGGACAGTTTTCCAAGGTCCGGGGGCTGTGGATGATCAGAACTTTGGAACCATGGGATTCACCACAGAGAATCTGCGTGTTGGGACATTTCCTTGGGGGCCCTGAAGGGGGAAGCCATCAGAATGTCTCAGCTACTGTTCTGGTTGTTTGGGTAAAGAGCTCCCTTTTGGAGCCTTGTAAGGCGCTCCAGCTTGCGGCCATGTGGGAAGGCTGGGATTGATTAATTCTGTCTCGTTTGTTAGACACTCTACCCTCTTTGCCTCTCCCCACCCAGGAAACCACATGAACTGTCAAGGCGGGTCCAATTACAGTTCACGGGTAACTGGAGGGAGAGAGGGACTCCTGAGGAGGCGGTGACTTGTGCTTTTGCTCTGTGAAGGAGAGGTTTCTTTGCTGTGAGGAGCGGAGGCACGTAGCAATTAAGGGCGTCCTCCTTACGCCTCATTAAATGACCACCGACTCCAGGTGACCACGGCTTCCCTGTAGGCATCCTGGTTCCCGAGGGCACATCCACCCTCTGCCACCCAAGTGGAGAGTTTCACTCCAAGGCTGTAATCCTTAAAGGGTGGTCCACGGACCACCTAGAGTTCATGTAAAAATTGTAGCTTCCTAGACCGGAAGCTGAACCAAGTACACTGGGCTCAGAGCCCAGGAATCTGCATTTCTTGCAAGCTCCCGCCTTAATTTTTAGGTAACACCAGAGACCTCTGCAAAGGATTACCTGGGAATATTGTTGCTTCAGTCTGAACGGCAGGAGTTCAGCTAAACAAACTCAGCTCCTTCATTCCCGTTCACTCCTCCTCTGGGACGTCCTGCTGATGCTTCGTCTCCTTTGTTAGGCTTAGACCGCAAATTCACTAGCTCTCCAAGATGTGAGCCAAGCATCTCTTTTGGACCCCAGACCCAGAGGGGGAATATGGATAGAGGAAAGGAAAGAAAGGAAAGCAAATCTCCTCTTGCTTCTCTGACTGTGATTGTTTTTGGCTTTGGAGCAGGTGGGCCCGTCGACTGTCTGCAAGGCTGTGTTGAAGCAGTATTGCAGTGATAATGGTGGAAGCCACTTTTCTCATCCCGGGCGTGCGGAGGGGTGTCTGTATCAGGCAGGCGGCCCATCCTGCCCTCCAGTCCCTCCGGGCCTGCTGAGGGCCCGCCTCGCCACTGAGCACAAACATCTGTGTCCTGCAGTGACCTGCCCGCTCTGTTGTTTGGTTTCCTGTGGAGGGAGGGCTTTCCAGTGTTGTGTATCCTGCCTCGCCTGGCTCCTCTCCCTGTCCCACCTTAGTGACCTCTGGTCCTGTACGCTCAGTTGAGCCAAATCCTGACTGTGGGCTGTTGTCTGGGTTCTAGCTTTCATCCAGACAGCGTGACAAGAGGAGTTTGGGTTGGCCCTAGACTGTGTGAACGCCTCCTCAGTTATGGCCCTGGATTGTTTCAGCCTGAGGGTCTGCCAGCAGCAGTGTGTTCTGCTGGCACGGGCTCAAACTGCCCCCTTGAGACAGGGGTCCCAGCAGCAGGAAGCTAGAAGGCCTGTAGGACTGAGCTCAACAGGCAATTCCCCAATGACTCCACACCACTAGGGGTCCTCTCGGGGGTTCTAGGTCCAGAAACCCTCTGGCAGCCTCTCTGCCTAGTGGCAGTTCTGCAGGGGAGATGTGGCGCTGTGGAGGTCATGGCGTAGAAGTGGATCAGGGGCCTCAGAAATGGGAGGGCATTGAGTCTGGTAGGGAAGCCGTCAAGGGAACCACAACAGGTCTGCTGTTGTCAGAGTGGACTAGGGTTACAAGAAGAATGGGTATAGAGGGGGTGAGATTTTAGAAAAAGGATCTCCAGAGCGCTGAACCTGGAGGCCCAGAGAAGATGAACTCTTCCAGTCAGTCCAACTTAACTTTAAAAAGGTAAAAATAAAATCCGATCAGGGCAAGTTTCTAGTCGAACAAATGCTTGCGCTCTTTTCTGAAGGCCTTGAGGATTGGTGCAGCCTGGGTTAGCATCTGGTTCGTTTATGTAGCAAAAACTATGGAAATGTTCTTACCCTTGGACTGGATAATTCTACCCCCAGGATAGTGTCCTGAGGAAACTGTCCAACTAAAACAAAGTAATGCTTCAGAATATTCTCTGTGCTCTCCATAGGAGCAGAAGGAGGGCTTCAGTGTCTCACTAACGTCAGGGGAGGAATTTTACAAACCGTCCTGACACGTGATAGTGGTGGAACATATTTTCAGCCTTTAAATGACATTTAGGAAGATTACACAGGAATGAAATGTTCAACAGACTGTTGAAAATAGGAGAACTTTATGGAGCATTATAATCGGTTGCAACTGTAAAACCCACGTAAACAGGAAGATAACGTACAAAAGTGAAAATGGCTGTGTTGCAGTTGTAGGATTAAATACGTAAAAAAAAATAGTACTCAAATTTTATAGCAAGTCAGAGAATTGCTATCTGAGGCAACATCCTGCTTCAGATGTTTTTCTGCTATCACCTGTCCTTTTTCTTGAGGAATGGCAGCTCAGTGAGATCTGACTGTCCGTTCTGAGCGCTTTGGTGTGTGCTGTGCACTGCTGAGCCCCGTGGAGCACACAGAGGGGGTAAGACGTGGTCCCCTGAGCCTGAGAGCTCAGGGGGAGGTTTTTCTTCTCCCTGGGGAGACACGATGTGCTGGGCAAGCTGATTAGTGCTGGGTGCTGAGGCTTGGCCCTAGCACGGCCAGGGACCGTGGGGAGGGGAGGGGGCAGGTGGGTGGATGGTCTGGGCCTTCAGCCGGGAGTTAGAAGGATCTGTAGGACCAGGGAGCAACCAGCTGGCAGCTGGGAAGCCTGCAAAACCCAGCAAGAAGAGTCCAGTTCTCCTAAGATGGGTTCTATCCAGGTCCTCGCCGCTTTGACTGAGATCAGAGTTATTTAAATAAATGCCTGTGATTCACCCCATTTCTAGAGACTGGGAACTGAAGTCCAGGAAGCGAACTCTTCCAGTAATCTCCGGAGTCCCCTGGGACAGGGCTGTTGCACAGGCCCGCTCCCGGCGTGTTGGCTGTGCCCCGTCTGCAAGCCCCACGCGTGCCCTCCCCAGGGGCAAATCCCCTGCTCAGGATCCACTCCTGGGAGGCTGCCCTTTGGTCCCTTTTGGGTTGGCAGTGGGGGATCAGTGTTCCTTCCCCAGTGATCTCTCCTTTTAGATCTTTCCCTGGCCTGCAGGGGTGCTGGGCACTGCTGGGAGGCCGCCCATCCCCGTTTTCCATTTGGAGACCTTGACATTTTGTTTAAGAGGGGGTGTGATTGAGAGCGTGTGAGGGTGAGAACCGGAGGTGCTGGCTCCTTAAGGCTTGGCCTTCAAGTGAATTTTGGCAGAAGGGACACTGAATGTTTAATTTTAGGGCCAGGAGGGGGTGGGGGAAAGTCCCTACTGCATCTGGTTTGTGTTAAGTCCTTCCCTTCAGAAAAGGGCTGTGTTTATGGTTCAAATCCGGCAGAGATGGGGCGAGAGGGGCTCCACTTTCCCGTACTAGGCAGTGGGGCACAGGGAATGCACAGAGCTTCCTTCGGGTCCTCCGACCCCATCCCAAGATAAATGGTTCCAACTTTGAGAAAACTTCCACATCCATTTTACGCCTGAGGTTAAAGCAGGCATTTGCTTCCAGCAGCTGGGCTTTGCAGGCGGAGCTGCAGAGTTCGCAGAGTTGGCCGGCTGTCAGCCTGGCTTGTCTGGCGTCTGAGGGTCCCGGATGGGTCAGCAGTGCTGCTGGCTCCCGCAGGCCTCCCGGCCGTGATTCCGGGATGGAGGGCTTGCGTCCAGGAGGCCCAGGTTGTCAGAGCTGGAAGGTCCTGCAAAGACCAGATCCAGTCCCTTCTTGACAGATAAGGAACGGGAGGCCCAGAGGGCTGAAGAAGCTTGTCCAAGGTCAGAGTCCGCAGTAGACTCGGGATTCGAACCAGACTTTCCTGACTCCCAGTTTGGTTCAGTGCTCTTTTCAGGGCCCCGTATGGCTTCCCCTTCTGCCTGCTGTTACTCTTCCAGGCTCTGCTTCCTCAAAGGGCCGGCTTTGGGGACAGAGCTCGTGATGGCCAGTCTTGAAATTTGGTGGCAACATTCACAAGGCTGTGAGCGCCTCGAAGGCTGGCTGACTCACCGCCGTTTTCCAGCCCTGGCATGGTCCCTGGCTCAGGGGAAGAAGAGCTCCGAAAAAATTCAATGAATGGATGAGTGGGTGGCTTGGCCCGAGGGTGGAGGTGCTGGTGTTCCAGTTAGAAGCATTGTGCTTCCTTCTGAGCATCTGTTCGGAAGCTGTCCCCTTCCAAGGCTGGGTCTTGTCTTCTCCAGCCCTGGCTCAGTTCCGGCACATCACCCAGCTTTCAGGGAAGTCTAGAGTTTCAGAGCCGAAAGGAGCCTTCGATAGCAAAGGGTCCATCCCCTGCAAGTTACAGGTAAGGAAACTGAGGCAAGGCCACACGGCTGGTCAGTGGGAACACAGGACTGGAGCCCGAGCCTGGGGTGTTCGTGGAGGGAGTTGAGGGTCCGCTGTCCTCCCCATCCCCCGTCCTCCTCAGTCGGGCGGATGAGCCATTTCGTCTGCCACCCTCTTCGCTCTAGCTTGCTTCCCACTGCGGAGGGTGGTTTCACCAGAGCCGACTGGGGAGAGGCCGGGGCATGCAGGGATGGGCCACGTCATTCCCTTGTGCTGTCCTAGAAGGGGGAAAAGGACGGGCGGGCTCATTTCCTTGCGGGGAAACCAGAGCTGGAGTCACCCTGGAGTCAGAGCCCAGGGAGGGGCCCCCAACCCTCTCACCGCCTCTGGCCCTGGGTCAGCGGCACTCCCCTCCTGCTGGTCTCATGAAGGGTGGAGGAGGGCCGGGCGACAGTACCGCTGTCCCCCACCCCAAGTCTGCCTTACTGCCTTTGGGAGGGCGTTTCTTGTGGTCCTCTGCAGGGCAGGCTGGTGGTGGCAGCAAGGGGAGGAGTCCGGTGACAGCATTGTCCCATTCTAAGAACTGGGAGTTGTTAAACCCCTTCAGGCGTCGTGATTTGAAATGTTTTTGCCTTATAAGTGTCAATCTCTTTTTTGGTTTTATTATGAAAGTAAGACATGCTCATGTTAAAAAAAAAAACCCCAAAAACAAAAAAACAATTCCCCACAGGTGACATGGTTATGCTTCTATGCCACACGTAAGATTTTGTATTTAATTTATATATTATTTAATTGTGGTAAAATATACATAACATTTACCATTCTGACCACCTTTAAGTGGACAGTTCAGTGGCAACAGTTACATTCATGTTGTTGTGTAACCGTCACCACCGTCCATCTCCAGGACTTTTTCATTTTGCAAAACTGAAACTCTGTACCCATCAAACAGTAGCTCCCCATTGTTCCTCCCCCAGCCCCTGGCCCCCACCATTCTGCTTTCTTCTCTGTGAATTTGACTGCTTTAGAGACCTCATTAAAGTGAAGTCAGAGAGCATTTGTCCTTTCATGTCTGGCTTACTTCACTCAGCATGAAGTCTGTAATGTTCATCCCCGCTGTGGTGTGTGTCAACATTTCCTTCCTCTTTAAGGCTGACTAATATTCCGTTGCATGTACATGCCGTATCTTGTTTACCCGTGCATCTGCTGATGAGCGTTTGGGTTGCTTCCACCTTTGGCTATCGTGAATCACGCTGCTGTGAACATGGGTGTGCAAATACCTGTTCAAGTCCTTGCTTTCATTTCTTTTCTGTATATACCCAGAAATGGAATTGCTAAATTTTATGTATTTACTGTTTGCGACTCTCAGGCTCTTTGAGCACCTGTGGCAGGGTTGATAGGTCAGCACAGCACCCTGGGCACCCGCCCTCCTCCCCCCCCCCCACCCCCGCCCTCCTTCCTTTTCCCGCAGGGCTGGGTCCCTGGCCCGCTGGTCTGCTGTGGTAGCTGTCGGCAGAGGTGGGCAGGTGGGCGGGCTGGCCAGCTGGGTCTCCTTTGTGTACCGTGTCCGGGGCTGGCTGCAGCACAGCTCTAGGGAGGTTTGGAGCTGCTGAGCTAGTGTGAAGCTCCGGCATCTCCCGGTGAAGAAGGGCCTTTTTGGGCCAGGTTCCTATCCCTTCTCCTGCTGCAGATCTGGGGAAGGGGCCTGTAGTCTTCTGGGTGCCCTGGGATGGAACGGGGACCCCAGAGCCAGCTGGCCCCACTCTCCCCATTCGCTTTTTTGTTTTTTCCCCCCCAGTTCTTTCTGCCCCAGACCATTTCTCTCCCAGAGGGTTAGCCTGCGAACGATTGCTGGCCGGGGAGTTCCAGAGACTAATGCAACGCTTCCTAGCTGCCTTTGGAGAAAAGGTCTATTTCTTGCTAACAGAGCAGGCTCTCCTCTCCTGCTCCCTGCTCTACCCACAGTCGACCACTATCTCAAGTCAGGCCCCCAAATACGCTCCCACCGCAGAGCAAACTGGTTGCTGCCTGCTGTCTGGAATGGACCTCCACCACGTGCCGCCGACCTGCCCCCTGCAGGGATCTGTGTATCGTTCCCCTGGGTGCTCAGTCTGTGTCTCACTGGTGGGGTGTGTAGTTATCTGTCAGCTTGGCCATGGCTTCCTGAGAGCTGGGCCCTCTCGTTCTAGTAGTCACTGGTCTAGTGCCCTATACTTAGTGGATGCTCAGTGAGAGAAAGAGAAAGTGGAAAGAATTTGGAATTTGGTTAGGGAACTCCTGGTTTGGGGTTTGAGGCCTGTTCTTTGCCAGCTGAGTTACTTAACATTCCTGAGCCTCAGTTTTTCCATCTCTAAAATGGGGGATCAAAATCTAGCTCTTAGGGCTTCCCTGATGGCGCAGTGGTTAAGAATCCACCTGCCAATGCGGGGGAAACGGGTTCGAGCCCTGATCCGGGAAGATCCCACATGCCGTGGAGCAACTAAGCCTGTGCTCCACAGCTACTGAAGCCTGCGCGCCTAGAGCCTGTGCTCCACAACGAGAAGCCACCGCAATGAGAAGCCTATGCACCTCAACGAAGAGCAGCCCCCGCTCCCTGCAACTAGAGAAAGCCAGCGTGCAGCAACGAAGACCCAACACAGCCAAAAAAAAAAAAAAAAAAAAAAAATCTACCTCTTGTTGTGAAGAGTAAACGTGATAATCAATACAAAGTGCTTGGTAAGTGTCACTAAATGTCAGCTGTGTCATTGTTGTGCCCTCTAAGTGGGAGAGACGTTACCAGCCGCCACGCCTGGGGGAGGACTCTGCAGGAAGGCGAGGTTTTAGGCTATGGCGCTCTCGCTCTGCTTCTCGGGTGTCTGGTCCCTGGAGAGACTGGGTGAGAGAAGGAAGGGGCCGTGTGATGCTGTCTGGCTGGGTGGTGGCAGCCTCCTCTGCAGGAGGAAACTGCTTCCTCTCCAGGGAGTCCGCAGCTGCTCGGAGCCCTCGTGGGGCTGGCTGCTGCTCGCTGAGCAGGGATTGTGTGTTGGGGGGAAGAAGGGGTCCGGGGTGCCTTGGCCTTTGTTCCAGATGTGACATGTCTTCTGATCTCAGCACCCTTCCCTGCCAGGCCTTCTTGGAGCCCCGCTCCCCGGCACCAGGAGGTCTGGCTCAGAACTGCCCCTGCCGTGGTTGCTGTATGACTGTTTCTTAGGGGTGGTCCTACCTACCTTTGTAGATTGCAGGCTCCAGGACCCCTGTCTCCCTCATATTTGAGGACAGGAAATAGCAGCCTCACCGCCGTGCAGTAGAGCTTTCCTTTCTCCTGCAGGATAGGATGGTTGGGACCACCCATGCATGGGTCGTGTCTAGGCTCTGGGGAGGGAACAGGATTGCGAATCCCGCTTCGAGCTGCTGGCTCCTTTCTGCCCCTCCCTGCAGGAGAGTTCATCCTGCAGAGGCTTCGGGGTGTTGGGAAGAGCCCGGCCTCGGAGCTGCCAGTTCTGGGGTGAGGGAAGCTCTGCCATCTTACTAGCTGTGTCCTTGAACAGGTCCTCCTTCTGAGCCTCAGTTTCCTCATCTATAAAAAGAAGGCAGGGCTTCCCTGGTGGCGCAGTTGTTGAGAGTCCGCCTGCCGATGCAGGGGACACGGGTTCGTGCCTCCGTCTGGGAAGATCCCACATGCCGCGGAGCGCCTGGGCCCGTGAGCCATGACCGCTGAGCCTGCGCGTCCGGAGCCTGTGCTCCGCAACGGGAGAGGCCACAACAGTGAGAGGCCCGCATACCGCAAAAAAAAAAAAAAAAAGAAGAAGGCAGTCTGTCTTGCGGGATCCCTGCCAGGACTAAAGGAGATGATGGTGTCCTGCACCTGGTGGGCTCCCTACGCGGGGGCAGGGCTTGTTATTTTGGAAGCGAGCCCAAAGCCAAGGAGCCCTTTCACAAACTCTTCTTTCCCTTCTCTACCCAGAAGGCAAGGTGGTAACGACTTCCTGTTCATTTCCACAGCCCAGAGTTGCCCAAACTCGCCTGATTCTAGGATTCACCCGAGTACCTGTTACTTGTTAAATACCGATTCTCGGCCGCCACCCCAGAACTTCTGAACCAGAATGGCGCTTGTCGGGTTGGGGTCTGCATTTTCATCCTGTTTTATCAGTAGGCCAACTTGGGAAAACTCGCTTCCCTCAGATTGCCCTCCGGTGGCTGTATCATCTGATCTTCACAAGAGGCCACTGAGGCAGGTCTGAGGCAGGTGTGGCTGCACGCAAAATGGGAGATTTCTAGGTGAGATGGTGAAGTTTAAGGGGCAGACCCGAGGTGGTGGTGGTCTGAGCCACTGGTTCCCTCATGGTGGAAACAGAATTAGAACTCAGATCTCCCAGTGCTGTGTGTCCATTGTGCCTGCAGACATTCTAGCAAAGCGTGGAAAGGGTGGGGGATGGAGAGAAATGGGGTGACCGGAAAGAGGCGAGTAACAAGGCTGCAGTGGTGGCAGGGGGGCACCAGTGGTGCCCTTCTGCTGCCCGTTGTGGCAGGCCTGCAGAGACCAGCCACAGGGACAGGGGTGTAGGGTGTTGGGCTGGAGCCCTTCCCCCACTGAGATACTTCCCCAGGTGTGCCTTCTGAAAATCAGGGCCCAGGTGAGCATGGGCTTTGTCCCAGAGCCACTGGGAGTCAGCAGGTATAAGGAGGTTAGGGGGTGGCCTGGGCCAGGTGCCCGAGCACCTTCCCGGGTCTGTTGGTGGAGTCCTGGAAGTCCTTTGTGCAGGTAGGTCTCCTTCTCCCTCCTTTCCCCTCCTTTTATGATTAGGTCTGGGAAGCCTTCTAGAAGCCCAGGCAGGGCTGGCTCCCCTGCTCAGATGGTGGAAGGCGGCGTGTGCGGGGAGAGAGGAACGGGCGTGGCCAAGGCCCGCTGGCCGTGCCAGGTACAGGGGCCCACTGTCTCCCTGCTTCCTTATTCCCAAGGTTGGCCCGGTCCATTAAAGGAAAACTAGTTTAGGTCCTCTGTATACCACCCCCCTTTCCAGTTTCCCCTTAAGTGGCTCTTAATGATGCTTTCAGGCTGATTTTCTCCCAGTACTGGTGGAGAGGCTTGGGGAGGGTGGGTGGGAGGCACTGGAATTGCTCCGTTAGGGCGTTCCAGGCTGAGGTGGGCTGCCCTGACTCCACAGCAGAGTCACTTTTCTACCTGGGGGCTTCGGGAGCTGCTTCTGCCTGGGCGCACCCCCGGAGGGTGATCCGACTGGGCTGGGGTGAGGCGGGCTGGTGCGCAGTGTGAGAGGAAGAGCCCCGCCCCGGGCCGGTGCACGTGAGGTGACTTGCTGCTGGGCCCTTGGGAGGGGCCCGAGGGAGGAGAGCCAGGCTGACCGAGCTCGGGGTTAGGAGCCTGGGCTCTGCGCCCGGTTCTCTGGCTCCTCTCGCTACTGTTTGAGGTGACCTTGTGAGCGTCTCTCTGTCTCAGTTTTCTCCTCTGTAGAATGGGATTAATGATAGCACCTACCTCATAAGGTGGCTGGGGGGGTTAATTGTGTTAATACTGACAGAGCACTTGGGACAGTGAGCTGGGGAGGGCATCCCTGGCCACTGACCTTCTAATCAGATTGTCATGCTGAGGACCGGGGGCCTTCTGTAACTGGTGAGTGCTGGAGGTGTCTGGCGGGCAGGGAGCCACGTTTCAGTGCATGGCACCCTCACCCATACCGCCTTCCTCGCTTGGCTCGGGTCCAAAACCTGGGTGTGGCCTCTGATCCCGCCCTCCCTCCCTCCCTGAGTATCTCGGGCCCACCCACTTCCCTGTCCCCGCCACCACCTCCCTGGTCTGAGCCACCTTCGTCTCTTGCCTGGACCTTTGCGCGGCCCTCTGACTGGTCTCCGCTGCCATTTTGGCCCATCTCGGATCTGCTCGTCACGGTGCAATTAGGAGTCTCTTTCCAAGATGCCGGTGTAATTATGTGTAAACTAGTACCTGATTCCTGCATCCACCCTACCCCCACCCCTCAACCCTCAGCTGAAATCAAATAAAACCTCTCCCATTGTTCTCAGGAGACACCGTCCTAACATCCTATGGGACCCCATGCCCCTGTGGTAATGCTGACCTCTGGCACCCCTCTCTTCTCCTCCTGCACCAGCCCCAGTGGCCATTTTCCAGTGGCTTGAGCAGACCTTCGTCCCTGACCCCTCTGCTTGGGCGGCACCACCCTTCCGACCATCCCGGACCCCACACACGTGCGTTGGGTACCGTCCATCTCGGTTTGCACCTGTTGTTCTGATGTATTTATTAACAGCGCCTACCTTTATTTACGAGTGCCCCAGTTTGGATGATAAACTGAGTGGTCCCCCTTTCACATTTACAATCTCTTCATCTAATTAAAATTCCTCAGCTTTAAAAATTCACTGACTTCCTCAAAGTAGTGGTCGGACATACACCCTGGACCAGGTTAGGGACCCGGTTTAGCCTCATGCCTTCAGAACTTTTCCCGTATGCACTGAAGCTCGGCTTGCAAATATATACTTACTGATATGAGTTTTTGATTAACATTTGTCATCCTTGTTAGACCACAGGGTCCTTGATTTAAGGGACTATGTCTTGGGCTTCCCTGGTGGCACAGTGGTTAAGAATCCACCTGCCAATGCAGGGGACATGGGTTCGAGCCCTGGTCCGAGAAGATCCCACATGCCGCGGAGCAACTAAGCCCGTGTGCCACAACTGCTGAGCCTGTGCTCTAGAGCCCGTGAGCCACAACTACTGAGCCCATGTGCTACAACTACTGAAGCCTGTGTGCCTGGAACCCGTGCCCCACAGCAAGAGAAGCCACCGCAGTGAGAAGCCTGCACACCACAATGAAGAGTAGCCCCCGCTCGCCTCAACTAGAGAAAGCCCGCACGCAGCAACGAAGACCCAACACAGCCAAAAAAAGAATAAATAAAATAAATTTAAAAAAATTAATAAATAAGGGACTGTGTCTTTACTTGCCCAAAATGTGACCCCAGTTCCTGACACAGTCAGTGCTCATCAGTGAGTGAATGAACGAATGAATGAATTTACCTTCTCCTGCTTACTGGCAGGGGGAGCCTGGAGCCTGCGTGGGTCAGGAGCATGGGCAGTGGCCTGCCTTGAGGGAAGCTGCTGCCGTCGAGCCAATCCAAGCCCAAACAAGCCGGTTGCCCACGCCCTGGCATACACACCCCCTGACTTGGCTGCCCCTATAATTATTCATGACCTCTCTCAACGGGCTTTGTGTTTGGAAGCCAAAAGAGACAGGAGTTCAAACCCTCTTTCCACCTCCCCAAAACTGAGACTTAGGAGAAAGAGTTGCCTGGCCCATTCTGAATCTCTAGGGAGCCACAAGGTCCAGGACCTTCTCGCATGGCTGGATGTGAGTGCTGGCGTGATTCTCACCCAGTGTCCTGGGCTGCCCTCCCCGGTCCAGGCCCAGGGACTGCTTGGGGACAGCTAGCCGCACACATCCCCGTGTGGTTCTCGGCAGACCTGGGACTGGTGCTGGCCGATTCCTCATTATTCTCCAGCCTGAGCAAAGGTGGAAGGCTTACCTGGAAGAGCCGCAGCCCCCAGCATAGTGGGATAGTGGGAAGGGCCCACACATTGGCATCCTGTGGACCCCAGTTCAGATCTCAGCTCTGCCTCTCACTAGCTGTGTGGCTAGGAAGGTTGCTTCCTCTAACCCTCGCTTTCCTCCCCTAACGCAGGATTGTTGAGTGGATTTGCTGAGATGGTGCATGCCTCACCCAGTGGTGCTAACAGCCCACGTCTTTGAGCAACTCCAAGATCTCATTCCTTCTCTCTTCCTCTCCCCTTGGGGCTCCCAGAGGTCCACTTTGCCTTCCGTGTCCCCATCTTGGAGTTGAGGACTTAACACGGTACCTTCCTCTGGAACAAGGTTAGGGGGAGGCTGCGGTGCCCTTGGGCAGCCCGTGTTCTCTGCGGCCCCCTCTCCCACTCACTGCACACGTTCTGAGCTTAAGCCCGGTGCTGGGAGACAGAACGGGTGTGGATCTCCAGGCTCCCAGGAGGCTGTGAACACACTCACCCACAGACAGGAGCCCCGTGTCCCACCCCATCCCAGCAGTTAGTTGGCCAGATCTGCCTACAGCTGCACTTCTTCCCATCCTTCTGGAAATGAGGAAGTTTCCACAGACATGTTTCTATTCCTTAGCCTCTGCTCCCTGCTCCTGATTCGCCTGGTGCCCTGTCCCTTGAGCCGGGCTGGCCGTGCTGAGGTGTTGGTCAGCCACCTGGCCAGCAGGCCCGCTGCGCTGGGCTGCCGACGCCCCAGGTCGCTGATGGGTCTTAGTGGAGGCTGGGAGTGCAGGGACGGTGTTGGGCCACGTCCGCCTGGGCCTGGGTGGGGATTTTCACGGCCCACAGGTTGCCTGTGATTTCTTCAGAAAAGGGTTTTGGGGTTTCTGTGCCGCTTTATAATGTGCTGATCTGTGTCTGTATTTTGGGAGAAGAAACTTTATTTTCCTGGACCTCAGGTGAAGAGAATTGGCTTAATGAGGTCCCTCAGCTCATGGCCCACTTGTGGGTCCACCCACGTGAGGCCACTGTGCGTCCATCATGTTTCACCCCACAGTCTTGCTACGATGGGCACGTAGGGGGTCCCCAACCCCTTCCCTGCCAACACAGCTAACGGAACGATGAACATTCTCGCATGGACCCCCGGGTTCACCATGTGAGGATTTCTTTGAGAGATTTCCCGGGTGGCTTGTTGGGCAGGTACGTGATGAATTTCATGATGTAGTGCTGGCTTGCTCTCCAGCATGGCTGCACAGCCCACACTTCCAGCCAGGCATGAGGGCTGCTGGATTCCTCAGCCACAGCGACATTTGGGGTAATCACCTCTCTAATTGTTTACCAGTCTCTTAGGCATAAAGGACAAATTATTGTTTTTTTTTGTTTTTGTTTTTTGCGGTACGCAGGCCTCTCACTGTTGTGGCCTCTCCCGTTGCGGAGTACAGGCTCCAGACGCGCAGGCCCAGCGGCCATGGCTCACGGGCCCAGCCGCTCCGCGGCAGTGGGATCTTCCCGGACCGGGGCACGAACCCGTGTCCCCTGCATCGGCAGGTGGACTCTCAACCACTGTGCCACCAGGGAAGCCCCCAATTATTGTTTTATATGCAACTAAGGAGGAACTCTTAAAGTGCCAAGCCTCTCTGTTCCCTTCTTCCATTCAGAGTTCCTGGAACCAGAAACTTCCTCTTAGGCATGGAGTGATTGCTGTCATGGCTGAGAGTCATGGAGGTTCTCTGCAGAAAGCCCCCCACTCCCCAGGGGGTAGCGGTTTATAGGGAGTCTGTTAATGCCCCAACCTCCCCACCCCCACCCAGAGTGCACATCACTCGTGGGATTCCTTGCGCCTGGTGATGCTTACACAGCTGCTGGGTTCTGAGGTTGTGCCCCCTGCCGCCTGCTTTCTGCTTCCGCTCTGGCATCCCGAAGGCTCTGGGTTCCTGGGAGCTTTGACCTTTCCCTTGGGAGGCTGCGAGTCTGCCTGCATTCCGGTGTGAGGTCATGTGGTAGTCCCTCAGGAGGGAGATGGATGACATCATAGCACTGGCATGGGGTCTGGGCTGAGGTCGTCTTACTGAGCTTATGTCCTTGATTGGGTCAAGGAGCCTAGGGCCAGCGAACGCTGGAGCACAGTGCCGGCTGGTGCATGCTGGCCCAGACTCAAGCACACACTGGGGATGAAGGCAACCTCTATAACCCCAGGATGGTGCCAGGTGACCACTTAGTACACATGGGCAATTCCATGGGCCCCGAGTAGTTCTCTCTCACTCCTTTCTGTGAGCATCCTTTTTCGTTTCTTTCTTGTATTTTAATAATGAACTCTAGATATTATTAACAACTTACCGTGTGCTTGGCTTTTTGCAAATGTTAGCTCATTGAAACCCCTTAATACCCCAGTGAGAAAGGTATTAACCCCTTTTACAGATGAGAAGACTGAGGTTCAGAAAGGTCAAGAACTTGCTCAGGTCCCAGTGTTACTAAGTGGCAGACCCAGATCACATCCAAGTCATCTGCGCCTAATCCCATGCTCGTAACTGTCAAGCCCGTGGTCCTCAGTGGGATCTCTGGACCAGCAGCATCTGCAGCACCTGGATTCTTGTGGGAAATGCAATTTCTCTGCCTGTCCAGAACTATGGAATCAGAAATCTGGGGGGATTCATAAATCAGTTTTAACGAGCCCTCCAGGTGATTTTGATGCACCTTCAAGTCTGAGACCCACCACATGGAGCTATTCTGCTCTCCTTTTTCTCCTTTATTTTTTCTGCCCTGCGCTTGTGTCATTGGGCCAGTCCGTGTAAGCACAGACTTTGGGCCTTGGCTTCTCTTCATGGGTTTCATGCCCACTCTGAGAGGTACAGTGTCTGTCCCTACTGGGTCTGGGGCCTCCAGGAACCCCTCCCAAGTCCCTGAAAGCATTTGATAGAGCTGATATCTCCGCTGCCTCCAGCTGCCAGCCTGGCGACAGTGGCCACCACGGGGGTCCGAGTTCCCAGCACTGTGCCAGAGGAGATGCCTCGAGAGGGCAGGGGTCCCAGCAGTGGACTGTGGGACAGGCCAGAACAGAAGCTCCAGTCCAGCAGGTTATTCAGGGACACAGAGAAGAGACCTGGAAATACTCTTTATCCAAGCAGTGTCTCCTTCCTTCTTGCAAATTTGTAATAATGGTTTGGCCTCTGGAGAGGCCACATGGGGGGCTTGGAGCCTAGGCAGGACCCTTGTTCCCAGTCAGCAAATCACGCTCAGTAGAAATGACCCTGGCAGGAGGAGGGGTGCTAGCTGTACTCGATTTTACTGTTTGAGCCCCCACTGTAAGTCAGGTATTGTGCTATTTGATTCTTACCATAACCCCAGGAGGGGGCAGATTGATTATTCCCATTTCGCAGATGAGACCATCGAGGCTTCAGGCTGTGAAGTTGAGGGTCACAGCTCAACCATACAGAGGAGTCAGGTTAGATGCTCAAGGCAGCCACACCACAGCTCCCCGTATCTTATGAATACCAGGCTGGGCCAGATTCTTGTCATGCGGGGAAGTTCTCTGTGGGGTTGAGTGGCCCATGGCTCTCAGCATTGTGCCAGAGAAACCAGATGACCTCACATGTGAATGACTTTTCCTTCTTTGGGGAAGGAATGTGTGGGCCATTCCTGTGAGCTGCAGCCCACAAGACCTCTGTGCTGTCAGACCCACAAGGGCCAGGATCCGACTCCAGACATGGGGGAGGTGTCAGAGGCAGGCCCAAGCTTGGGGTCGGCAGTGGGGAGCAGGCTGTTCTCACACTGGCCTCCGTAAGTAGTGTCAAGTGTGCCTAGGAGGAGCCAACAGGCCTTTGATGGTTAAGCAGATGTCCTGGGACGGGACCTCCTCTTCAGAGTAACCACTCCCTGGGGAGGCATCGACAAGGCCAGTGGCACCTAAAGCCCACACAGTTCAGGCCTGGCTCGAGTGCTACATATGCCCGAAGATGAGACCAGACCTCCCACCTTGGAATCTTAGTCTCAGTTACCTCAGTACCTGGAGAGAGCGAGGGTCTGGGGCCTGCCTTTGAGCCTGGTTTCTTGCCAGTGGGCCAAATGGGTAAACAAAACAGAACAAAAACCCCTTGATAAAAGACTTAGTGGGGTTCTGGAATATTTTAGTTTTTTTTTTCTTAATAATAGCTTTATTGAGATATAATTCACGTACTGTACAATTCACCCATTTAAAGTGTACAATGTAAAGTTTTTAGCATAGTCACAGACGTGTGCGGCCATTACTGCAGTCAATTTTAGATCATTTTCATCACTTCTAAAAGAAACCCCATCCCCCTTAGCTATCACACCCCCGCCAGCCCTAAGCTACCACTACTCTATTTCTGCCTCTGTAGATACATGTTTGGGTTTTAACATCCAGTGAGCTCTTAGTCTGCATGTGGCACTGGGCTGAGCCTTCTGTTTTAGCTCACACAACCCTCCCTCAGGAGAGCCGCACGGGGTAGACACTCTTTTCTGTCTTTGTCTTACTGATGTGGAGACTGAGGCTCAGCGAGTCCAGGATCCCAAAGGCCATGGTGACAGAGCCGGCCGAGGGCTGGACCATGGCTGTGGCTCTTTGGTCCCCAGGAGAGGCCAGGCTGTGGATGGTGGCAGACTGGTGGGGGCAGCTGCTGCTCCTTGGCCAGGAGCTGAGAGGACAGTCCTTGTTTCTTCACTGGAATCTGGCGCCACCTGACTTTTAAAACGGGCCTGAATTCTCTCAAGAGCTCCAGGTTCTGCCTGCACCTGCGGGAAGGCACTGGGGTGCTTTCCAAGGGCCTTGGTGAGAAGGGGTGCCTGGGCCTCGCGGAGGGGCTGGCAGCTCTCCTCTCTCCCACTAGGGTGTGGTCATTAGGTCAGATCACCTCCTAGAATGAGCCGTTTGGCCACCTGTGCTTTGGCCTTGTGGCCTTGGTGACCCTCCGGGCGTCTGGTGCTGTGTCTCCTGAAATGGGCTGCAGGTGGACATGAACCGGAAACACAGGCCCCTGTTCCTCCCACTCCTGTTCTCACCATGGCCAGGGGCTGGTCTCAGGGTTTCCTCATCAGTCAGTAGGAGAGAAATAACAGACCTCTTTCTTCCCACCTGTAGAGCTCTGTGAATGATTAACTTTGAATAGAAAGGGAATAGGAAGTGAGAGCAGTAGGACAGAGAACAGTTATGAGGCTCCTGCCCTTTTCTGACGGCTGGCTATTTTGCTTCCACTGCCCTCATTCTGACAACAACCCCACAAACTTGTGATATTATGTATCCCCATTTGTCAGATGAAGTAATTGAGGCCTAGACAGGCTCATGAAAGCCACACAGCCACTGAGTGACAAAGGCCGGCTGGATTAACGTTTCTTAAGCATCTGTTGTGCACAGAGCACCAGACCGTCTCTAAGTACATGAGATCTAGTTTGGTCCTCTTCAATGCTGTGCCGTCATAGATCTTGTTATCCCCATTTTACAGATGGGCATCCTGAGGCTGAGATGGAGAATCCTGTACAAAGAGACAGAGCTAATGAGAGGTGGAGGCCGGGGGCCCAGCTCTTAACAGTTACAAAGTCCAGCTCTTTTGGGAGCCTCCAGCCACCTGCCTCTGAGTTTCCAGGGCCCCAACATTCGCATGGTTTTGGGGGCCAGCGGTTAGAGAGGTGCCCTTTCAGAGCAGAGGAAACCGCCTGGTGGTTCAGCACCACTCCCAGGGGTGGAAAGTAAACAGATCTGGGTGGAGATGTTCTTGAGGACTCTGCTTTTCATCTGTGAGTGAACCAGCTGACTGCTTGCTTTGAAAGGCTGGCAGCCAGCCCTTGATAAGTTAACCAGATACTTCTATTTACGTTACCGGAACACTGGGCATCTGAGATCACTGCTGGCAGGCCTTTGCTTAGACAAACCACCCAGTGCCCACGCCCTGGCCAGGCTGGCCACGTGCGGGGGTCAGAGGGACTCCACGGTGGCCTGAGGGAGAGAGAGTGCTCCCGGGCTGGTCCACAGTGACCTCCCCCGGGCCAGCAAATGCTGCAGGGACCTTGGCCCTGAGCTCTCAAGGGGCCCTGGCCTGACGCTTGCGCATGGTGGCCAAGAGTGGCAGAGGAGGGTGGGCTGTGACTGACAGCCATGGCAGGGCGCCCGCCCAGAAGGGTGTGGAGATCGCAGGGCCCCTGAACTGATTTCTCAGTTGATGAGCCTAGACCAGGACCAGGGAGGGGAAAGTCATCCGATGAGAAGCCAGCTTGTACAGGAAGCCCTGTACCACCTTCCAGAGGCTTAGAAACTTGCTTGGGGTTTTCTGGGCCACTGGGCCGGGGGGTACTGCCCTTCATCTCCCCCCGCAGTTAGCAGTTTGCTGTCTGTTGGGGTGGACATGTGGGTGTAATTGCTGCTTTATCTTCATGTCCTGGTCCCTGATTATGACTTTGCTTATAATAGTTTACACTGATAAGGCACTTCAAAGTTTTTCACAACCCTTTCTCTATATGATATTTTCTTCTATTACTAATTCTTTTAAATAGATGGAAGAATTTTTCCTTTTTCATCTCTTCCTATTCTTTTAAAATTTGAAAACATTTGTTTTTTCCCCCCGAGAATTCATGGGCCCTGACCGCCCCCCATCCCAAGTAATCCCAGAGAAATGGGAAGTTCCCTCTATCCCATCCGGAGGTCTGACTCAGCAGATAAACATATACACAGACTTTTCTTAGATTTGCATGGCTTTTTGTTTGTTTGTTTTAGCAGATAATGACTGCACATGGTATAAAATTCCAAGGAAACAGAAGGGTATTCTGTGACAAGAAAACGCCCCACCCTCCCCTGTCAGGAGCCTCCTAGCTCCCCTCCCTGGAGGCAGCCACCGTGCCGAGTCCTGTGTGTCCTTCCAGGGATATGCTGGCATAAAGCTTTTATGGACTGTCCAGCAAACTAATAACAGGTGTCTTTTGGTGAGGGGTAGGCGGTCTTGAGACCGAAACCCTGATCATGCGTTGAGCCGTTGAGGTGAAACTGCCCCTGTGGGATTTATTGGCCTCTGACAAGGAGCAGAGCCCATCCATCGCAATCAGCCCTACAGGGGAGCTGTACTTGGCCTGGGTGCTCTACTTGGCCGTGTCTTTTACTTTTGCACGTTACGATGGGACGAGTTGCTGGGCTCTGACCTGCAGGGTCCGGGACGCATTTGGGGTTACACAGCTGGAAGGGGTTGAGGTGATACATACGAGGTCACACGCATGCCTGGCTGAGCCAGGGCAGAGCCCAGGTTTCCTGACCCCTGTGCTCCGAACAGTAACTCCCCTGGAGTGAACCGGGGCTGGTGTCGAGTGTCAGGATCCCAGGGGAGCAGGAGGATGTGCCTGGGAGAGGTGTGGTCGGCCCGCGAGCCTGGGGCCTGGTGGCCAGCGAGGTGGCAGTGCTGCTCCCTCCACCCGCTGAGCCGGCCTCATTTTGGCTGCAGGTGGGTTGTCTTGTTTACTCAGGACCAACGGAGAGGTCAGCCAGGTGCGGATGGCCTGGATTGTGCGCTGAGGGGGAGCACGCGTCACAGAGGAGTGCTAGCAGGGAGAAGGGCAGGGAGGAGATGGGGATTGCCAATCACGTTTGCAGCCGGCTGGGCAAGGAAAGAAAGTCATTGCAATTCAGTTACAGGAGCACAGGCACTGCTTGCGTCAGGATGGGTTTTGTTTCCATCGTTTTCTCCCGTTCCTGTGATCGCTCACATGGTTTTAAGCCTGTGGTACATACAGTTTTGTATCCTGCGTTCTTGGTAATTACATATCAGCCTTTTCCCATCATAATATATAGTTTCAGAACCCATCATTTTGGCCATCTAGTGTTCCATTAAGTGGATGAACCATAATTTATTTAACTAATTCTTTATTAATAGAATTTGGGGCTATTTCTAATTGTTTCCTCTCCAGTAATGCTGGCGAGGATGTCTTTGTGCCCGTGACCCTTCTCTTTCTTGAGCGATATTTACCCAGGATAGTGTCCCAGCATTGGGCTAAAGGTTATGCCCGTTTTAGCTCCCCTCGGCGAGTTGCCTTCCACCGGAGTTGTACCGAATCAGCCAGCCTGCTGTGACGTGTTGCGGCTTGGCCACTGTACCCACCCTTTGATGGGAATTAGCAGAAATTTTGCAGATGTAATAAGTGAAAATTGGTACCTTCGTTTGAACTCACAAAACATGGTGGTGTGTGTGCACGTGTGTGTGTGTATGGGGGGGACGCACATCTGGTTGTCGTCCCTGGTGACAGGTGTGGGTCCTTGATCAACCCAAACAAGGAGAGCTCCTGTGGCCCCTCAGGGAAAGTTCTCTCAGTTTTTGCTAGCAGATTGCCCGATGGCAGACGCCGGTGGTGGTCTGCGAGGAATGTGAACCGTGCTGGGCACGGCTGTCTGCTCGCGTTAACACACCATTCGTTCCTGTGTGGTGACTCTTTTGTTAGGAGACTTAGAAAGTTTTCACGTTTTCACACTGTGGAACCAGAGACCCTGTCAGTCTTAATTCAGATTTATCCTGCCCCTATCTTTTGAGGGGCTGTGGGATGTCTTATTTTTAAGTTGGACCAGCATTTAAAAATGAGAAGACTCGGGGGCTTCCCTGGTGGCGCAGTGGTTGAGAGTCTGCCTGCCGATGCAGGGGACATGGGTTCGTGCCCCGGTCTGGGAAGATCCCACATGCCGTGGAGCGGCTGGGCCCGTGAGCCTGCGCGTCCGGAGCCTGTGCTCCGCAACGGGAGAGGCCACAACAGTGAGAGGCCCGCGTACCGCAAAAAAAAAAAAAAAAAATGAGAAGACTCACATGAAAGTCCAGATTTCTGGCTCCCCTTCATTGGAGGTCTGGCACCTGAGGACGCACGTTCCCATATGAGCCAAGGAGAGACGCCTCCTGTCCCCTCACCACACCTGCCCTGATACCGAGATTGTGTCCTACCTGCCATTATCACCGTGTATGCTCTGGACCGGTTCTCTGTGCCCATGTTGCTCTCCTGAGTGGAAACCCAAAGGATAAGCCCGAGAGGGCCACTGTTTCAAGAGAAATCCATGAGCGCACATGGAGGCAAGGGCGCTCGCCAGTCCCACTTTCCGTACACTTTCCCCTTTGGCCTTTTATTAAACCTCTTGTGGCTTAGTTTTCTCATCTGTAAAATGGGGAAAATAATAGCACCTGCCTTGTAATGTTGTTTTGAAGATGGAGTTACGGGGGGTAAAGCACTCAGAAGAGGGTCTAGCAAGAGCAACTGCTGTTATTATTATGATTATTGTTAATGGCATATGTGCTTGTCTTCTCCAGACTAGATTCTCAACCAGGGGTGATTTTTGGTTGTCACAACTTGAGGTGGAGGATGTTACCTGCATTTAGTGGGTAGGGTCCAGGAATGCTGCTAACCATCCTATCTGTGATGCATAAGACAGGCCCCAGACCCTTAACAAAGAAGTAACTAACCCAAAATATCCATGGTATTGAGGTTGAGAAACCCTGCTCAGACATGTGAGTGTGTGACTCTTGGTGTAACTGAACTCTTCAAACACATCTCTAACCCAACTTTTCAAGGGCTACCTTGGGCTCTCGAAGAATCAGCATTATAAGGGACCTACTTAGCTCAGCCCCCAGGGGGAGCTTGAATCCTCTCCCAGCACCCTCACCAAACACATGCCTTTGGTGGGTAATGCACTGTATACCCAGTGTTTGGTCTGTTCTTTATTACATTGAACTCTAGTCTTCCCTGCAGCTTCCTATCCTTGATCCTAGTAATAGTAGCTACCATTTATTGAGCCTTATGTGTGGGTGATTGTACTTAGCACTTGCCATGTGTTGCTGCACTGATCCACACCACCCTTCGAGGCAGGTTCTATTATTATACCCATTTTACAGATGTGGAGATTGAGGGTTGGAGAAGTGACATCACTTGCCCAAGTTTACTCAGGGCCAGAGATGGGATTAGATCCAGGTGAGTCTTGCTCTAGAATCCACGTTCCTCACCATTACTACCTGCCTTGTTCTGCCTGGGGCTTCACTCAACAAGTTTATTCGCTCGTCCATGGGAGGGTCTTTCAAATATTTAGGATGAGTCCCTGAGTCCACTCTTCTCTCTTCCTGGTCAAAGAGCCCTAGTTCCCAGAATTCTCCTCAAAGACATGTTTCTGATCTGCTTACCATCCAGAACGATCTCCCACCTCTGGACAACCAGCTACCTGCCTGGGGGCTATGCTCCCGTTGCCTCTCTCCATCACGCTGCCCCCAGAAAAGCTGCCCATCCCATGCCCATCCCATGCCAGTTGATGGTCCATCAACTCAAGGCTCTCTGTGCCAGTGCTGACCGGAGTCACCGTGGTTCCCTCTGGGTGGTGTTTTCACTTCACAGTGACCTGTTTTTCAGCGACATGCCACAAGATTCAGCCCACCTGTCTGCCCTTGGTTCTGCTGTTCCCTTCCAGCACCCCACGCACACCTGCACCTGAAATCCACGTCATCCTGGTGGAGCAGAAAAGTATATGGGACTGGGAGTAAGGAGGCCAGGTTGTGAACATACCCAGCTGTGTGGCCTGGGAAAAGTCACTCACCCTCTCTGGTCCATGTGTCCTCAGTTGTAAAGTGAGGGTTTTGGCTCAGGTGTGCCAAGCATCTCTTCCAGCTCTAACATTCTTTGATGACATGTGTTGGACAGCATGAACTTGTAATAGTTATCTCTAATTGTTGTGGTACCAGTAATGATAGGTAATTATGGAGCAGTCACTGTGTTCCAGACCTTCTTTTCCGTGTTTTAAGTGGGTTATCTTATTGAATTCTCCACCAACCCCATGCTGTCATTACCCCATTTTACAGACTGTGCCTTGAGGCAGAGCCATGTTGACTCACTTGCCCAAGGTTACCCCCTGGTTAGAAGCTGATGGACTGGGGTTTGCCTTGTCTTCTTCAGAGTGATTGAATCCTTCCAGGCTTTTGGATTCTTGCTCTGTGGAGTGATTTTTATTTTTAAATTAAAGAAATAAAAAAAAAGATTTTGCCACACCTTGCGGCTTGTGGGATCTTAGTTCCCCAACCAGGGATTGAACTCACGCCCTTAGCAGTGAAAGCACGGAGTCCTAACCACTGGACTGCCAGGGAATTCCCTCTGTGGAGTGATCTTAAGCAAGTCCTGTGATCTTCCTGTGCTCAGCATCTTGTGTTTTAACCACTCCCTCCTCCCACCAAGGTCAAGACTCTGAATGCCACTTGACTTCAAAAGCTCAGCACCTGCGTCATGCTTATGGGGTAATCCTCTGTACCCCAGATCCCAGCTGAGTGTGATTTTTCAGACACCTTTTAGAATCTAAAATTTAGATAATAATGATGACGGTAGTGAATACTTCTTACACAATGTATTTCAAACACATTAATATTATATGATCGTTATTAATATAAATTAACAATATTAATATGTTAACATTATCATTTTTCCTAGTTTTTTCGGTTGTGGTAAAATACCCTATATTATTATTTAATCTTCACTGCAGTCCTGCCTGGAAGGTGTTGTTGTCTCTAGTTTACAGTGTGAAAACTGAGGCTCAAAGAGGCCTGTGTGGCTGAAGTCGCGTTCTAGTGCATATGAGCTGGGGAGCGGGGAGAACATGTTCTCAAAAGCCACTTGCCTTCTTAACACGTTTTAAAGGAAATATAGGGAATTCCCTGGTGGTCCAGTGGTTAGGATTCAGCGCTTCCACTGCCTGGGGCCTGGGTTTGATCTCTGGTTGGGGAACTAAGATCGTGTAAGCCACTTGCGGCAGCCAAAAAAAAAAAAAAAGGAAATATATGGATAGGTTACTTGTTAAAGATATAATGGTAATGGAAAGCCCTTAGAGGATTCTGTGTGAAAGCAGGACTGTGAGACCCACAGAGAAGGTAGACAAAGATGCTTCTCTCTCCATCAACTCCATGGACCTTGGCCCAGCTCAAGTGTCCTGTACTCCCTCACCCCCTGTTGGGTTGGAGCCTGGCCTGGCCCATTTGTAACCTTGGGCTACAGTACTGGATAGTTAAACTGTGTCTCCTTAAAATCACCTTCATGCCAGATTAAACATGGGTAGATGCTTCAAGGTCAGTGAGCAGTTGAACAGGAGTCTGGGTTCTCTGCCAGCCCCTCCCTCTCTGTCCAGGGCCTTCCGAGGCTGTGCAGTGGGGCTGGAGGTAGGTGAAGTGCGGAGAGAGGCTGGTGAGAAGAGACCTAAGCTAGCCCTCACTGTAGCTCTGGGAGCACTTCCAGCATGGTGCCCAGGCCCTTTTTCCTGAGACCTGTCTGCACACCCGAGCTCATTCTGCAATGAGAGTGGGTCCACGGAAGGCCCATCAGTTCCTCCTATCTCCTTAGGATCCCCTGACGGGGCTCTTGGGGCAAGCGGAAGGTCAGATAGGGCAGGGCCTGGTTGGGAGTGAGGCAACAAGATGCCACCTGCCCTTTATTTGAATGAGGCTGGACCGTAACCCTGCTGGGGTAGCACTGCCCACCATGCTGGGGCATCTGGGCTGGAGGCCGTGGGGCCAGGGTCTCTAGCCATGGGCATCCCTTGTGGCTGTTTGCTTTTCCTCCTGCTAAGGGGCAGGTGTCCCCCTCTGTCATAATGTGGGAGCTCAGGCTTCAAGTCTAGGGCCTGCCTGTGCCGGAGGAGAGAGCATGGCTGTGCGGTGTACGTGGAGGACCTCGCTCCTGACCCTGCTGTCTCCCCTCTCAGGCCCCGTCAGCCTCCTCTGCTGGGGATCCACAAGGCCACGGTCAAAGTCACAAGCTTTCTGCCCCCATACCGCAGCTTGAGCCCCCTCCGCATAACACATCAGCACCTGTTCAAAGAAAAAGAGTCCCCAGACACAAGCTGTCATCTTGGGGACACAGTGCAGCACTTGCCAGGGTGGAACCCAGGACGGAGTTTAGTGGCTGGAGGCCGGGGGAAGGGTGTGGGCTGGGAGCATGGGGGGCCGAGTCCTCTGAGCCCCTTCCCCCGGAGCTTCCAGGGGAGCTAGCTTTTCTCCTCCCTCCTACCATTTATGGAGCTCGTGTTATGTGGTAGGCACTTTATAAATATTTTCTAGTTAATCTGCCTGACTTTTATAGCATGCTGTTACTATCCCTGTTTTGCTGCTAAGGGACCTGAGGTTTAGGGAGGTGAGTCGGCAGGTCTCACCTGCAGACTGGTGAAGAGTGGGTCTGAGCGCCGAACCGGATCTGGTGCCCCCCCAAGTGCATGTTCTTAATCACTGAGTTACCCTTTCCTCTATGACCTGAGCTTCGAGCTGCTTGCTGGGGAGGTGGCAGAGGCCCCTTCATAGCAGCCACCTGTAGGGGCCGGGAAGGGGGCTTGGGGTTTTAACCAATGCAGCCCCTGAGGCCTCAGAGGCAGGGCTTTGTGTGGGTGTCTGAGCGAACACAGGTGCCTGTCAGCCTCCAGGGCTCTGGGACTGGCTTCTCCAGGAAATGGGGCTGGCTGCTTTCAACAGCACTTTTCCTCTTGCAAAAGTGGTACCTTTTTACCCACGTGGCCTCTTCCTCCTTTCTCTCACCCCATCCCCTCTCCACGACTGGGTGGTTAAACAGATTTCACAGCCCCTCCAGCTGCGGGGGTCTGGGGATTCCCACCAGGACCCCGGCCCCACTGGACCTGAAAACTATCCCTTTGAGCTGCTGGGGTGACCCATTTCCTGCCGAGTCAGCAGAAAACCCCAGGCAGAAGCTGAGTGTGGGCCTAGGAGGGAGATGAGAGTAACGTGCTGTGGAAATGCAAGATGGTGGTAAATGACCACCCCCCTCCATCAGCGTACAGTGTGATGACACCCGGGTAGAAGTGCATATACAGGCACATGACAGCTGGGAGAGAATAAGGAACTACAAACAAATTCATATTTATTTTAAAGATTTAAAAATTCTTTAGTATTTTTTACATCAAAAAATTGACAGCACAGTGAAAATAAAAACTAAGTAGGCTGTCATCCCCTGCTAGGTTTGCAATGCCAACACTAGAGGAAGGGGACCTGGTAGATACTCTCTCTTGCCCTGCTTCATCCCCTTTCCTCTGAGCTGTCTTCCTCTTCCAGAGGGTCTCTGAGAGCGCTGTTTGGCCCATCACCCTCCTGCACTGATACCATCCAGGTGTGGTTGGATCTTCCAGGACCCTCCCACTTTGCATGCGTTCTCACTTTTACATCCACTAGAATGTCCGTTGCACAGGGCAAGGAATTGTGTTATTTTGTTCACTGCTGCATCTATGACTCTGTGCCCCGAGACTTTAGGGTGAGTCCAGGTGTGAAGCTGACCGGTGGCCACCATGCAGTGGGATACGGGCAACGATAAAGAGGGGTTGCAGGGTGCCGTGGGCTCACACATCAGCCCAATGTGGCGGTGGCTATCAGGAAAGCTTTCTGGAGGAGGTGATATCTTAGCCCAGTCTTAGAAGAAGAGTGTGAGTTAGCCAAGCATGACATAAAGGACACTCCAGGCTGAGGAATCAGTGTATGTCCCCTGCCCACCCCCAAGCTGTGTGCCAGGCTTATGAAAGCTTTGGGACAGCACACGCACATCCCTCTTGTCTATCATGGGTGTGGGCTGGCCTAGAGTGGAGCTGTGTTTGCAGGGAGAGAGAAGTACCCTGTGTTGCTGAGTTTCTAGTGAGATATGATTTAAGAATGAGGCCCAGTGCTGGAGGGGTGTCATAGTGCGGCCCCCTGTCCCTACCTCGTGTGGGCTGCCGTCTCGCCTTCTTGCCCACAGGCTCGTCAACTGTTGGTTTATAAGCCTACGTGGCCATTTCTTCTCCCCAGTACTCACTGCTGTGGCACTGCGCACTTCTCCTGCCCATTTATTGCCACTTCACTTTGGAGTTCCCCAGGGCAAGAGGACGTGGTGGTCGGGTCACGAGTCTGGGGACCTTTCCGAAGAGGGGGAGTATTTCCAGGGTGGTTGCTTGCTGTTACGAGAAATAACACTGTCACCACTGCCACTTTGCAGGACAGGTGGGGAGAGAGCTGGCTGGCCCTGCTGTGGGGGACTGAAGGTTGGCTTTTGAGCCCCCATGTAGCTGAGAGTACCATTTGGTGCAGAGGAGTCTTGAGTTGCCAAGGAATAGATTGGATCTAAAGTAAGAGAGCTCGTCTCTCTGTTTGTGACAGCTGGGGAGAGACACTTGCCCAAGTTCTGTTTGGACGGGCGAGCGAAATGCAAGTGCATGCTGTTTATTTCTCACGTTCGTTGAGTCACGCTGTTCCTCGTGTGAGCCACCAGAGGGTGCTGTTGGCGCAGGATAGCTTGGCCTGCCTGATGGCCGGCTTAATACAGAAGCTTCAAGGTGGCTGCTCTCTCCCCACAGCTCAGAAAATTACAGTGCTGCTGGTCTTCCATTTAGTCTTCTGACGGTCCCTTTTTGAAATTCTTGCTCTTACTTTTGCACCTTAAGATGCCTCCACCTCCCACCCCAAATACACACACATACACCATGGGGGTACTTACTTCTCTCTCTTTATTCTGACACTGCCCCTCTGAACTCTGTCCCCAACAAAACTGATTAATTTTCCTTTAGCTAGCTGCCAGATGGACAAGGATTTAATAAACTTATTTACCCTAAGGTGTTAATGAGGCTTAATACTTTACCCCTGGGGTCCTCGACCTCGTAACTGTGAAGATCGAAACTACGCCTTATAATCTAAGAGGTGAACTGCTAAGAATGGAATTGTGCCACTTCTCAGTGTGGGTGGGGGTGATGTTTTGGGAAGAAGGTTGGGAGGGGAGCTGTTAAAGGAAGGTGCCCACCCATGCCACTGGCCCTGCAGGGCGGCCCCTCAGCTGTTGCCCTGCGATGAGGTGAAGGAGACTGCGGAACAACCACACTGAGAGGTTTTATGGGCTCTGCTGTGTGGGTTTCTCACCCTTTATGGTTAGATGTCTTGACCAACAAGGATGACAACACCAGCCTACCCAACACCTTATACAGAACAACTGGAAAAAGGGCGTGAGACAGACGGGTCCTAAGGGCCTCAGAGACCATGTGGCTTGTGGGAGAGACTGACCACTTGCTCTTCTTTCCTTTGCACAGACGTTTACAGCGTGGTGCAACTCCCACCTCCGGAAGGCAGGGACGCAGATCGAGAACATCGAGGAGGACTTCCGGGATGGCCTGAAGCTAATGCTACTGCTGGAGGTCATCTCAGGTGAGCTGGACCACTGGCCTTGGGAGAGCCAGAGCAGGGGTGCGGTGATGCCAGGGGGGTGGGGCCTCCGTGGCCCAGGATCAGGTACTGCCCCCTGGGTTCTGCCACTTTGGGAATGCTGCCCTGACACCTCTGCGTCTGCTCTGTCCTTGGTTATGGTAGCTTTGGGTGTCTTGAAAAAAGTTGGGGGTGACGTGTGAATTCAGACAAGGAGACTGAGTTTGGTCCTGGCCCTGCTGCCGACTACCTGTGTGCCCTCGGACAAGTCACCGCCTTTCTGCCTCAGCATCCTCATTTGCATAAAGAGGGGTTTGAAGGATGGTCTCTGAGGTCTCTTCTCCAAATGCTAGGACTCTGTGGTCAAGAAAGCAACCATGGCTGACCATCTCCAAACACCGGCTCCACTGCTACCTGTATCCAGGCGATTCCAGTCCCTTATCCAGCCCCCAGCTTGGAGTTTGGGTGTCCAGATATCTGGAGGGACAGCTCCTCGCCAATGCATAGCTCCTCTTTCTTATGAATACCTGTCCTCCACCATCCCTTAGAGGTTGGAGGTCCCGAGATTCTAGCCTTGGCTTATGTACTGGAGGATCTGGCTGCTCTCTCCACTTTACCTTCCACCTTGCCGCCAGTCCTAGGCTAGTCTCAGGCCAGCCTTCTCCCTGGAGCCTCCTTTTAAATACTGCGTCGCACTGGGCATCTTCCCCCACACGTGCCCCAGGGTTCAATGCCTTTGCTCTTTGGCATTCAAGTTTCATTCATTCTGTTTCCTTCTACTATCCTTCTTTTACCTCTGCTACCTCACGGTGTCAGTGCGCCTGCGTAAGCTGTCACCTAGATAATGTCCAGAGGCCTTTGACCCCTCCTCCCAGCTTCTCCCTTCCCACCGCCCTCCGTTACCCACACGCAGCCAGAGGGTCCGTCCAACGGCCCAAATATGGTCGCGCTGTTCCCTGCTTGAAACTTTTCATTGCCTCTCTGGGGCTTTGCGCCTGCAGCCCACATTCCTTAGCATAGCTAGCAGGATCCTTCATGAGCTGGCACCTGCTTCGTTTTCAACTAACTATTCCCCAAAATGTGTCAGACTTCAGACCCTCTGCCACACTGGGGGCACACGCAGTCCTCCCCAGACGGCACGCTCTGTTTTCTGTGCTTTTGCACACGCTCCGACTGCCTTCCCCCACTCCCCAATACTTGAAAATATTTTCATTGCAGGTGAAATCTGTGGGGTGGGGTGGGGCGTGTGTGTGTGTGGTAAGATATACGTAACATAAAATTTACCATTTTGATCGTTTTAAAATGTACACGGAGGCATTAAGTACATTCACATTGTTGGGCAACCGTCACCACCACCCATCTCCAGACTTCTTCAGCACTCCACACTGTGGCCCCATACCATTCAATGCCAGCTGCCCGTTCCCTTCTCCCTGCCGCAGCCCTGCCCACCACCATTCTGCTTTCTGTCTCTGTGAACTTGATTCACAGATTCTGTTCTAGGTTCCTCATATTAGTGGAATCATAGTATTTGTCCTTCTGTGACTGGCTTATTTCATTTAGCATAATGTCCTCATAGTTCCTCCATGAAGTAGCATGTATGAGAATTTCCTTCCTTTTTAAGGCCAAATAATATTCCATCGTGTGTATATATCCCACATTTTTTTATTCAGTCATCTGTCAATTCACACTTGAGTCGTTTCCACCTTTTGGCTATTGTGAATAGTGCCGCTAAGAACATGGTGTACAGATATATCTGTTCAAGTCTGTGCTTTCAGTTCTCTTGCGTATGTACCCAGAAGTGGAATCGCTGGGTCCTTGAGTAATTCTGTATTTAATTTTTTTAGGAACTGCCATATGTTTTCCTCTGCTTTTTAGAGTGTCTTTCCCGACCTCTCTTCCAACATTTCTTAGTTTAAACAAACCTGGCATTGTTCTTTTTCATTCTTCAAAACTCAGCTTAGGCGTTTCCTCCAGGAAGGCTTCCCTGACTACCACCGCCCCCCACCCCCCACCCCGACTCGTGCTTTGAGTGACTGCCCTCCTCTGGGCTCCTAGAACAGGCTGTTGATTCCTCTAGTGTGTCATTTGCCATGCAGCAGGATCATTTTGGGCTCATGTGTTTTCTCCCCACTGCGCACTGAGCCCCTTAGGGTGGGGACAGTCTCATCTGTATCCCAAGTGCTTAGACCTGTACTTGGCACGGAGGTGATGCTCAACAAATATTAGAGTGACTGACTGCCCGCTGGGCTTTTCTGCATACCCACAGATGCTCTCACTGAACGGGCCGGCCTGTGCACATCTCTTGGGGGGGAGAGATTGAGTCACTGAGATGTTGCCTTTTCCTCCTTGAGCGTTTCTGGAGATGGGTAGGATAACAGGAGAAAGGAAGAGGGTGCTCCCTGCAGAGGTCCTCTGAGTGTGGTCCCTGGACCACCCAGCAGAATCAGCAGGACTGCTTGGCCACATGCAGGTTCCCAGCCCACACCCCAGACCTCCTAAATCAGAAACTCAGGAAGCAGGGGAAGGGGACTGGACGTCTGCGGTTAGCAGGTCCTCCTGGTGGTTCTGTGCTGATTGAAGTCCCAGAACCACTATCCTTGCTGCCTCCACTGTCTTGGAGAAGCCCCATCCCAGCCAGTGTACGTGGCTGGTGGGCTGGCTGGCGAACTCAGGCTTAGCAGGACCTAAGGGCTGGGGCTCTAGGGGGCACGAGGTGCTGCCTCCATCCATCCTATCGGAGGGGAGCCCTGCGGCATCTCATCTGCTCAGGAGGGCGGTAGGGTTCCTTGCCAGAGATGGGGGCAATGGCCACAGCCTTGGGAAAGCCGTGAGCGGAAAGTCTTGATTTAATAACAAAAACCCAGCTGTGCTTCCCTGGGAGCTGCTCGGCCAAATGACATCTGTGGCAGGAATTCTGTTCTCTAGAAGCTGGGGGGCCCCCTGGGGAGTTGGGAGGCCCCCCAGAGAAATGCCGCTCTGACAGGGTGGGCATGGCCCAGCATCAAGGCCACCCTGCCCCTCGAGATCTCTCAGCCAGACTGTCGATGTGCTCGGAAGGGAGCGGGGAGGGCACTGCTGGGCTGGGCTGGAGACCGTGGCAGGTGCAAGGTCCTGAATTTCAGGTCCTAGGATGGTGGTTCTCAGCCTTTTAGGGTCCCTGACCTCTTAGAGACTCTGAACGCTGTGCGCCCCTTCCCCAGATATGGGCACACATGTTGTACATACGCATTTTTCAGATGGTTTCAGGAGGTCCCTGGACACCTCTGGTCTATGCTCTTAACAGGGTGTTTGGAGGACCTGCTCCTCAACACCTGTTTCCCAGCAGCTTCTGACCGAAGAGCCGGAGCAGCAGGGGCTCCCCTGTGGAAGCTGGAGGGGTGGGGTGGGGTGGGGGAGTGGCTGTGGAGTGAGGGTGGGGGGTTGACTCAGAGCTGAGCCGAGGGTGCCCCTGGGAGGCAGTAACCGGACAAGAGCAGCGGTGCTCAAATGAGACAGGACTCTGGCAGAGCACAGGGAACTCTTCCAGAATACTCTAGAGTGACCCAAGCACTCCCCCAGGCCAAAACAATCTAGGCTAGGAGTTCGGGGCCTTTGCATATGCTGTTCTTTCTGCCTTGGTCACCATTCCCTGCAGTCTGGGGCTGGCTGCCTCCCACTCAGAGGCCTCCCCTGACCACCTCACAACTCTTTCGCCCTCCCGCCTGCCCTCCGCTGCTGTGTCTCTTTTAAAGCATTTATTTTAAGCATTTACCCTCTGGCTGCTTGTTCATTTATGTGTTTCTCTGATGAAGAGCTGTCTCTCCTCCTGGACCATAAGTATATGAAGGCAGCAAACTGTTCTGTGCACCCCCGCATTCCCAGCACACAGCCAAGTCTCTGGCATATGTTAGGGGCTTGATACAGACTTGCTGAGTGGCTGCAAGCAGTTTAGACCTGAGGAGTCGGAGGATAGCATCTCACTTCCTGTCCCTCCCTCTCGGTCCGTGTTCAGGTGAACGCTTGGCCAAGCCGGAGAGAGGCAAAATGAGGGTGCACAAGATCTCCAATGTCAACAAGGCCCTGGACTTCATAGCCAGCAAGGGGGTCAAGCTGGTGTCCATAGGAGCTGAAGGTGAGTAAGGCCTGCCCCTGGCTGCCCCCCGGAGTGGGATTCTCCCCACCCCACAACTTCCTGCTTCTTTTGGCCTTTTCCAGCCTGACTCCTAGACCCACTCTTATGTCCCACCCACTTCTAGACATCCCTGGGGGCATTTGGAAGTAGGGCTCCCAGCACCTCCGTCTGGTCGACCCCGTGGATCCTTCATGTAAAAACAGCACTTTCCATCCAATCTCAGCACCTTGGCAACCCCTCCGCGGAATCCTAGCGCTGTGGGATATACCTGTGTGGAATGCCACCTCCCTCTTCCACAGGCCTGGCTGCACCGCGCTGTCCCAAGCAGAGAGTTCTGTGGTCTGGGGAGAGCGTGCAGACACTGGCTGGGTAGAGGCAGCCCCCTGCAGGATGGCTGTCTACACGCCTTTAGGAACATTTCTAATATCATTGCCCTGCAGAGCAGCTGCTTGACTCTCTGCCCTTTACTTACAAAAAAATTGTTTATACACCTGAAACTAACACAAGATTGTAAATCAGCTTTACTGCAATTTAAAAAAATTGTTTAAAGCTCAGTCTAAACCATTATTAGCATGTTCTTAATGGTTAAAAGGAGGTTGCACAATTTCTTGTGTGCACTGTGATGGTTCTGAAGGATTTAGGGAGGATCGTGAGGTGATGAGAATAAAATACCATAACTAGGCCCCGTCAGAACTGTGTCCTCTGGATTCTGCAATGCATTGGGCATCTGCTGTATGGTGCCAGAGATCAAAAGGTGAGTAAGACACCATCTCCATTCGTTCATTTCTTCACTGTAGATACAACCCTGGCTGTGATTACTGATCACTTGCTCTGCAGCAGGTACTGTGCTGAAGCCCTTTGCACCAGTGATCTCCTTTCACCCTCACCTATGAAGTGGCTCTAATTATTATCCCCATTTTACAAAAGGAAAATACATGCCTGACGAGATTAACTTGTCCCAAGTCCCATCATCAGCAAGTGGTAAAGCCAGAACTCAAATTCAGGTCTGAGTGACTCCAGAGAAACACCCCAGAGGGTGGCCTTTCCTTGCAGAGGTTGGAGGGTCTTGCTTCAGTAAATCCACAGGAGCTGATCTCTTCTCCGGTTGATGACTTTAAAGTCCTCCTCTTTTTTCTAGCAATTGAGGGATTTGATATATCAGCATCAAACTGAGAAATTTGAGCACAGCGGTTGGCAGACTACAGTCCATGGGGTCCAACCTGGCTGACCTGGGTTTTTGTAACTAGGGGAACACGGCCATACCCATCTGTTTACATATCATTGGCTGCTTTCCTGCTACAGGCGGAATTGAATAGTTGCGACAGAGACCATATGGCCTGCAAAGCTGAAAATATTTCCTATCGGGCCCTTTACAGGAAAAGCTTGCTGACCCCTGCCTTACCGGGGACTCAGGCTAGTACTTGAGGCCATCGCAGGTGGTGCCTTATGCATCCCACCCCTCAGCTGTGAGGCAGGGATCACGTCTTCTGCATCCCTGTGGCCCCAGCTCCTAGCAGCGTGATGCACACAGTCAGGGCTCAGTAAACGTTCGAAGGCCTTGTGCGTAGCAGGATACTTTGCTTTGCGAGAGGGAAAATAATCGCTGCCTGTTAAGACGAAAAGAATAGTTTGTTCTCTTAGGGAGGAATCAAGACTTGGCAGAATGGGCTTCCCTGGTGGCGCAGTGGTTGAGAGTCCGCCTGCCGATGCAGGGGACGCGGGTTTGTGCCCCGGTCCAGGAGGATCCCACATGGCCGCTGAGCCTGCGCGTCTGGAGCCTGTGCTCCACAACAGGAGAGGCCACAACAGTGAGAGGCCCGCGTACCGCAAAAAAAAAAAAAAAAAAGACTTGGCAGAAAAAGTTTCAACCAATCAGGTATGGGAAGCCAAAGAAATTGCCACTCAGGTCGTCTGGTGCAAGCTCAGATGCTCAGTGGAACAGGGAAGTAGAGGACGTATGATGTGGGCTGGGGTGAGTGGTAGGGATGAGTGGGGAGAAGAGGGGAGAACATGTCCTTCTAAGCAGGGCGGCTGCCATGTAGATCTGGTCAGTTGTTGCTGTGTGGGAATACTCTTCAAGCATTGCTAGATCTTCCGATTTTTCAAAAGAAGCCAGAAATCCAGATTTTTAGAAAGGAACATTTAACAACTACCTAAAAAAATATATTTGTAAAGACTCTGAATACCAAAGGGGAGGAAGAAAGGAGAAGATGGGCGAGAATAGCACTTGCTGAGTTCCAGATCTGTGGCTGACTAGACAGGATACTTTAACAGGCTTGTCATGTCACCAGCCACATTCTACAGTCAAGGAAACTGAGGCTCGAAGAAGTTGCTGGAATGGAGGTGTGTAGTACAGGCTCTGGGCCAGACTGCTTCCATATGGCAGAGCCGGTAAACCCCGGGGGTTTGGGCTCTGGAGCTGAGGTCTGAAGCTCTCCCATCACCCCAAGGCTTTGCTGCCTCCTCTGCAGGGGCCCAGGACAGAAATTTCATGTCTGATTTTCCTCAGCTCTGAAGTGGCAGGTCAAGCTGGCTGTGTTGTCTCAACAGAGGGGTAAGGAGCAAAGACTGACATGGGTGTGAACGCTCACAACCCCCTCTAATCTCTGGGGAGTCACCTAACCTAGCTGGCCAGAGTTTTCTAGCTCCTTCGGCACCAGCCTCGCTTCTCAAAAGATTTCTAAAGCCTCCTTAAAATGAGACATTCCCTACCTTCTCGCTGCCTTTAGGCCAAGCCTTCCCTCTGAGATCCTCGCTCCCGTGTCAAGCTGAAATGATAACCTATATAGGAAAAGAATCTGAAAGAGAATGAATATATGTATAACTGAATCACTTTGGGGTACACCTGAAACTAACGCAACATTGTAAGTCAACTACACTCCAATAAATTTAAAAAAAGAAAACAAAAAAAAGCTGAGCGCCAAGATCATGCCAGGACGGCCGCTCTGCTGAGCCAGGAAACTGGATGAGGCCCTGAATGGGTTTTGTTTATTTTAATGAAGTGAAGCTTACGGCTGTAGGCTATAAAAGGCAGTGGAATGGATCACCTGGAAGGAGCCCTCTTGGGGGTGGGGTGGGGGAGATGTTGCCAGTTGTTCTGGCTGGGGTGCCCTGGGGACCAGGCCCAGCCCAGGTGAAAGGCCCCAGACCTTGGAAGGGTTATCACGTGGGGCAAGGTCTCGACTCTGACTGACTCTGACGTGCAGAACCAGGCCCGGAAGGGAGACCCTGTGGGCAGGCTGACTGTGGATAACATACAGAACCTTAGGGGATGCAGTGGGTGCTCTGGGAAAGGTACGGGTTCCCTGCCCCCAAAGATGGAGGCCAGGGGCAAGAAGCATCCACACCGCGGCAGGGGTTAGAATAGATCCTTGGGATTTCTTGTGTGATACTTGATTCTAGAATGTCTAGACTTCACGGGGGTGGGACTTGACGTGGGTGAGTGGTGGGATTTAACCAGATGAGGGCACCTGAGAAGGATTTTTCCTTTGAAGATCTTGAGGCAGGGAAAGCTTGATGGCTTTGGGCGCTAGAGCTTGGGGGTGGGCTCGAAGATTTAGCATCTGTCCTTAGGATGGAGGGGGCAGCGGGTGCAGTAGCTAAACCCAATGGTCTTGGGAGGTGGTGACCCCCAGGGTTCTAGTTTCTATTGCGTGGCGTTCCTTCGGCATCATTCATTCCACCATCTGAATACTGCTCAGTGACTGCCTCCCCGGACTGGGGCCAGGGGACAGGCAGGTTCTGAGTAAAATCAGGATGTGAACAGCTTCACAGGTAGCTGTGGTCTAGGAATGGCTTCTTCCCACACCCACAGCGACACTGCTTTTTTGGTTTGGCTTGGTTTTTTAAAGATTGTTTTGATGTGGGCCATTTTTAAAGTCCTTATTGAATTTGTTATAATATTGCTTCTGTTTTATGTTTTGGTTTTTTGGCCACAAGCCATGTGGGATCTTAGCTCCCCAACCAGGGATCGAACCCACACCCTCTGCATTGGAAGGCAAAGTCTTAACCACTGGACCGCCAGGGAAGTCCCAGACATTGTTAATCTAGTGTCGTGGTTTTTTCCCCCAGGGGCCCAGTTGTGGCCTTGGAACCCTTCTTTTGGACCCAGCATTTCAGGCCATATAGATGCCTATGAGATGGGCAGCCTTACTCCAAACAGAGATGCCTGGGGAAAGGATCTACCGTTCTCGGGACCAGGGCAGGAGAGCCCTCTGGGGAGGGTTACACTCTGAGGGTATGTGGGGAATCAGGTGGGCCCTGGGGATGGGTGGCACATGGGCTGTTAACTGTACACACACCACTCTCTTTGCCTGTCCTTGGCCCCTCTTTTTTCTGGAGTGAAACTGCTTCTTTGGTAGGAGTTAGAATTCAGTAAGCAACACCCCCAGGGCTTGGGTGTTTCTGTGGAAGGAGGAGAGACGTAAGTAGGCAAGACCCAGAGAAGAAGCTGCCTTGTCTTCCTTGGTGCTGGGAGGTCACTGAACTCAAGGCCAGCAGGAGGCTGGGATTTTTTTTTTTTTTTTTTGCAGTACGTGGGCCTCTCACTGTTGTGGCCTCTCCCGTTGCAGAGCACAGGCTCTGGACGCACAGGCTCAGCGGCCATGGCTCATGGGCCCAGCCACTCCGCGGCATGTGGGATCCTCCCGGACCGGGGCACGAACCCGTGTCCCCTGCATCGGCAGGCAAACTCTCAACCACTGCGCCACCAGGGAAGCCCGGCTGGGATATTTTGATCTTCACAAATGGGGCAACTGGGGGTGGGGACACTGGTCCCAAGTCATTAAAAACTTGTGAACATCATTTTTGATTATGTTCTAATTGTCTATTTGGTGAGCACAGCTGTGCTCTGTTCCAGACCTGGGTGCGGTCCTGGAGGAGCCCAAGTGCTCTTATGTTCTCTGCCCGCTCGCCCACCTGTGGTTAGTGTCCTCCAGTGTCCTATTCATTCATTCATTCATTTGTTCATTCATTCAACAAATGTTGATGGAGGGCCTTTTCTGTGTCAGGGACAATGCTGGGCTCTTAAGCAGTGATGCAAAACAAAAAATCTTTACCCTCAGGGAGCTTACGTTCTAGAAGAGGGAGAAGAAAATATATATGTCGGTTGTAGAAAAGTAAAATGGGAGGTCCAGGAAGGTCTCAGTGAGAAGATGAAGGGTGAGTGGAAACAGGAGGGAGGTGAGGGGCATTCCAGGACCAGGGAGAGCTGCAGGGAGGCCGTGTGACTGGAAGGGTAGAGGGAGGAGGGGTCCCAGAGGCCCCACCAGCCACTGCCTTTGGCTCCGAGTGGAGGTTTTGAGCAGAGAGGTGACAAGTCTGGGGATTTGCTCAGTCATGCCTCGTACTTTGCACCTTCACAGAGTTTCCGGTGTGTGGTCATGATAACTACCCTGGCAGCAAGGGCCTTCACAGCAGCCTTACTCTGTATTTCACGCCACTGGCTTGGGCTAGAGAGAGAATTTTTTCTCAAAAAGTGGAGCAACTTCAAGATGCTTGCTCCCTATTGCCACGTTATTTCCCAGAAAGGTGTTTTTTGTTTTTTTAAAAACTTCTAGCCACAGTATGGTAGCCTTATTACCACCCTGGTGTGTGTTCGCTGTTTTTCAACTTTGCTAATTTAATAGCTGGGAAATGGTATCTTATAACTTTAATTCCAAGTGAGATTGACATTCTTACAAATTGGTTATTTGTATTTCGTGTTTTGTGAAGTGTATTCATGTCTTTTGCCTACTTATGTATTATGAGTTTAGACTTTTATCAGTTTATATAAACACTTTGAACATTACAGATGCAAAACCATTGGGAGTCACAAATGAAAGGGCATTTGAAAAATATGAAACGTTTAGGAACTGGTTCTTTTTTTTTTTTCAATTTTCCGTGGAGTACAGTTGCTTTACAAGGAACTGATTCTTGACTGATTAACTCACTCTACTCCCGCTCCCCGCAAGCCTGCTCTGCAAAGTGCAGCCGGCTGTTTTAGTTATTAAGGAGGATGGTCGTATGCTGCTACATCTCTCTGTCTCTCTAACTCAGGTTCTCCGACTTGGATCATTGTCCTGCGGATGCCTAGGGTTCTGGGAGGGGCATTCAAACCCCCTTCTTCACAGGAAGAGTCACATCCTGTCCCAAGTCCAAAGTGGACACTGTGCTTCCTTTACTCGGCACCCTGATGCAGGCTCAGCAGACTTACCCACTGTCCCCACCAGAAGCTGCTGTGGCCAGGCATCACTGCTCAGTGCCTTCACCTTGCATGCAATTTTGCCCTCCCTCTTGAGGAAGGGGATGAGATCTTAATTTCCTTAGTGGAATCCACTCTTGTGTAAGGGGTTTGTTTTGTGGGAAGCAAACCCAAGTGGATGTGGGCTCAGGGGATTAGGAGTCCCTGGAAGTTGCCCCTTCTTATGGTTTTGTTGGGTCTCCCCTAAAACTAGTGTTGCAGGTAGGAAAAAACGAGATATTCTTTGTATGCCTGAGTCTTAACTGAGAGTACCTCACCATGGGGCCAGGTTACCATCTTCTGGCCTGGAAGCAGGTGAGGGTAAGGAGTCTGCATTTGATTGTTACCCTTCTCAACCCACAAGACTATAAATGACTCCATGTCTTAGGCTCCTTGAAGACAGGGCTTATATATCTTTGTATCCCAGCCTTTGAGTCTGGTACAGAAAAAAAAAAAAATTACTTCATAGAATTTATAACCTTTTTTAAAAAGTCTAGAAAGTGCTGCTGAGACTGAATTTAGTGGGGTATCTCTGTTATTTTTAAAGATAGATTTTCATTTTTAAAAAAATTTTTATTTATTTTTAGCTGCGTTGGGTCTTCATTGCTGTGAGCGGGCTTTCTCTAGCTGCAGCGAGCGGGGGCTACTCTTCGTTGCGGTGCGCGGGCTTCTCATTGCGGTGGCTTCTCTTGTTGCGGAGCACGGACTCTAGGCACGCAGGCTTTAGTAATTGTGGCTCGCGGGCTCTAGAGCACAGGCTCAGTAGTTGTGGCGCACAGGCTTAGTTGCTCCGTGGCATGTGGGATCTTCCCGGACCAGGGCTCGAACCCGTGTCCCTTGCATTGGCAGGTGGATTCTTAACCACTGTGCCACCAGGGAAACCCATAGTGGGGTACCTCTTAATTGTGATCTTGAAGCTGTTGTTTGTTTTTTATTAAAAAATACCCAGCTAGTGGCATCGTGAACTTGATTTGTGAGTCAGTGGATCCTTCCAGTGGCAGTTTATAAACCTTTGTCGGGTTGGTTAATTTCTGTTGCCTGCACTGGCTTTCCAGCTGTGGATGCCTGTTCTGAGAGCTGTGCTTGCCCAGAGGTCCTCAGCTCACAGAGGTGCCAGGACATTTGTGATGGTATAGAAATTCTGTCCCTCTTCTCTGTTAGGCTGGTGGGCACCACTCAGGGTTTAAGACACCCCCTTCTCTGTTGCCTTTCCTGTTGTACCCAGTCGAATTGACCACTCTCCTGGTGCCCCCAAGACACCCCCACGTAGACTTCCTTCCTGACACCTGTGACATGTAATTGCACTAATTTTTAGACTTCCCTCTAGAAGTGGAGTTTGTGGTCATTGACTACCTAAGTGGCTCACGGAGTGACATGGGCACTCAGGGAGTGTGGACTCTGTTCCTGCTGAGACCCTTCTTAATGTGTCCTACTGCCGTGTCTGTAGAAATCGTGGATGGGAATGTGAAAATGACCCTGGGCATGATCTGGACCATCATCCTCCGCTTCGCCATCCAGGACATCTCCGTGGAAGGTAGGTCTTCTGCTCTGTTCCGTGCCATCCCCAGGCTTCCACCTCTCCCGTGCCTTCACCATCACGTCTTCCTCCCTGATCCCTGGGGCAACAGGGCCTTGATCATGGGTCACATCCTGGGCCGCTTACCCATCGCTGGCATCTGTGCGCTCTCCTAGTCTACAGGGAAGTAAGAACTGTTTGGAGTGCTGGTCCCCATAGGTGTGTTGGCCCCAGAGAAACCCCTCACTTAGAAAGCCCAAGGTTGCTGTGGGGAAGTGTATTGGAAACACCCCACTTGGCTCTTGGGTTGTTAAATCTGAAAGGGTAGGGGAATAGCAGTCAGGAGGGAGTGACAGGAGGGTGAGCGGACACCAGGTCCTCCACTTTGCTCCCATAGCACCCTCTGGTGGCCACCTTGTAGATCTGCAAGGGGCCACCATGGTCTGGGGCAATGATCTCTCTAAACTTTTGATTTCACACTCCAGCAGTTTTTGAGCTTTATGTCTGATACGTGTGTATTTATTTTGCACTAAGTTATATGCATGTATTTCTATGCATATTATAAAACACACCAAACCAAATTTTTTAAAAGATGAGGTGGAGATATTTTAAAAATATTTTAAATTCATTTTAATGGCCTAGAAATCAAATCTTGAAAAGATTTTTGTTCAAAATAATTTTTAATGAGAACAATGTGGATTAAATTGCTTTGTTATGGAAATCTTGGTTTGACACTTGGTGATACAGCAATGTGAAATTCTAAGTTTGGTTTATAGATACCTGGTATTTAGGGCTGAAGTGGTTAAAAAGATACCCTCAGGAGTCACTTAGGGCATGGTGCTTGTTAGTGATAATAGATATAAATCTGGTTTTCAAATAGCTTTCTTGATGAGTTTATTCTTTTGGGTAGACATCTTGTCAGTTCTGATTAAATCGTTTTTTCATCTTGTAATGTGACTGACAAAGAGCTTGAACTAAAAGCAGAAGTGTTAGCTTTGCTGATTTTTTAATCGTTTTCTTGTGCTTGAATTATTATATTATCTTTGCAGGAATTGTTTAACATCATTTTAAAGTCCATTTTGTGAATCGAAAGTAAATGAGATCATCCACAAACCCACTTTACTGAGTACTATAACCTGCAATTCACAGCCATGAACACATGGGGGCGGTGCAGTTTGCAGCCCTCCTGGGCTGGGAGCTTCTGGGGTCCTCTCAGATACCTGCCCTATCTTACTGATACATGTCTGCTTTACACACAGCAACAGTGTTGATCCATGCATTAAATATAAGGAAACCATTTTTTTTTTTAGATGAACACTAAATGCAACCGGAAGTCCTAATGCTTTCTTCCCACATGGCTGTGTGCCCTCCACAGGGTACATGGGGCCCCTATCTGAAGATTCATGAATTTCAGATTTCACAGACCAATCAAACCTTCCTCCCCAAAGTGGCCACCTGACATAAGTTGCCAGCTTATTTTGTATTGTTGCCATTTCTTTGCATAAAAGGGAGTGACGGGGAGATATTCTGAAAGTTTGAAAAGCCATTTTCTCAGTATTTAAATGTGTAAGGTGGCCAGTTATGAAACGCTTCCTAGCTTACTAATATGTTTCTCAAATAAGTTCTCAAACTTTGTCAAGGAAGTAGATTTTTGGCCTGGTAGCAGCAGGGGTGAAATCTAGGGGTCTTTGTGTGGACTCCCTGTGTGAAAGAGCACGGACCCTGTGGTCACGGTGGGACCTCCATGAGCCCACGCCCCTCCCTCCACCAAGCCAGCCATTGACCTCTCTGCCCGTCATTCCCTTCCCCACAGAGACTTCAGCGAAGGAAGGGCTGCTCTTGTGGTGTCAGAGAAAGACAGCCCCTTACAAAAACGTCAACATCCAGAACTTCCACATAAGGTGAGTGGCTGGGGTCTGAGGGACCCTTGCAGAACCTGGGCTGCTTCCCCCAAGGACCCCCTTGGCTGGGTCAGTCTTAGCTCTAGAACAGAACAAAGACACTTGGGGAAGAAGTCGCTTTTCTGGGAAGGGAGTGTCGCCGTTTGATGCCCCCTTCCTCCTGGAGAGGAGCCCTGTCCCTCCTAGCTACTGCCTGATACACCTTTGGTTGATGACCTTGGAGACCCCCAAGGAGCGTGTCTGGGAAGTTCTAGCCTGGGGCTCTGGAACAGAGCAGACGAGGGCCCTGGACCTTGGGGGCGGGTAGGGTTGGATGTGGCAGGTGTGTCTCAACTTACCAAGCCCCACAGTGTTGTACCCCAGTGCCTGGGATCGTGGCAGGAAGACAGTTCCTTCCCATGGTATCTTCTCCCAGCTCCTGCTCTGAAGGGTTATGTACTCATCTCTGGAAAAAAGAAGACCCCTGCTTAGTGCTTTGCCCCTACCGCTTGGCCCGACTCACCAGCTTGCCCCCCCTTCTCTCCCCCCGGTAGCTGGAAGGACGGCCTCGGCTTCTGTGCCTTGATTCACCGACACCGGCCTGAGCTGATTGACTACGGGAAGCTGCGGAAGGTTCGTGTGCTCACCTGACCCTCCTGCTCCCTCCCCCAGCAGCTTCTACCGACTGGTCCCCCTTGGTTGGCTGGGGGATGGGCAGGACTGGGCCCCCTGTTCTGAGAGCCCGTGGCCCAGTGTGAAGGGGTATCAGTCTCCTTAGACGAGCTGAGGAGACAACCCTCTAGAAGTAAGAGTAAAACACCTCCTCTATCAGGGCTGCTTGAGTATGTATGTGCATAGCACATAGGTACTTGCTGACGTGCCCAACCTGCCAGGAAAAATATCAGAACCACCAAAGCAATTGTTAGGATGAAGGGATACCAAGTGGCCTTTTCCCCTTCTGTTTTTCTGGGTTGTGCAAGGTGCATATGTTACTTCCATAATTTAAGATATTGCGTACTTTTAGAGACATCTGTCCCAGCCTTGTCCGAGGCTTGCTCTACAGTCCTGGGCAGCTTCCCGCCATGATTTGCTTTCCCCCATCGCTGACGTTTGGCTGGGGACTTTAGTGCTGCTTGATTCATCTGTGCTTTTGGTGTGAAGTTGCTGGGGCTTTTCTTGAGCCACAAGATGTTGAGGAACAGACCGGGAGGTGGGAGCTGTGTGTCTAGCCTCGTGATGGTTCTTAGTGTCCGGGCTGGTTAAAGTTGCTGGCCTGACCTGGGAGAGGTCTGTCTGGGACACCGTGACTGTACTCGGCATCCTCCCTGTCAGCCCATCCCAGCACCAGGAGGCCCTGTGGTGCAGACATCCTGGGAGAGGCCACCCGTGGAGCCCTCCTCATGCCCCCGGTATATGGTCTGGAGCTCGGGTTGGAATGTCACCTGTTGGTCCTTGAATCTCTTGGCAAAGGGTTTCTAGGAATGACCGTTCTGGTATTTGTCTCCTTGACCTTGATACTTGGAGAGCTCAGTGTTCAGTGAAGTCCCTCACCTTGCCTCTGCCCCCAGTGGCCAAGCAAGGCTTCATGTTGCTGGTGCAGCAGCAGCTCTGTGGCATCAGAACCTCCTTTTGGGGTGTGTGTGGTGGGGTGAACCGCCAAAAAGGATTTGTGAGGGAGGAAAGGAGTAGTTTTCTATCCCCTCCAGAAACCCCAAGCTGGGCCTGAAACTTGAGGCTGGGCCTCTGCCCACCTGCCGAAGGAGAGAGCCCTGCTGCCTGGCCCTGTGCATGGCGGTATCCAGGTGTATGTGGACGAGGGAGGGTCCAGCTAACCTCTTGGGGGATGGGGGGGGGGTCCCAGCCCTCTAACTCAGCCACTTTGCAAAGAGAAAAAAAATCGATTTGAGAACCCCCTGACCCACCTGAAAGCTGTGTGGCCAAACCAGACAGGGGCCAAGGTGGGGGAATCCTAGAGGCGGAGACTTTCTTTAAAGGTATCATCATCACGTACCACTAGCGGTCAGCCGATGCCCTGTGGTGACAGGTGTGCACGTGCCTGTGTCCCTGCTTGGGGGGCCGGGGTGGGCAGCAGCCAGCCAGTGCACAGCTGTTCCTCACCCCCATATAAAGTGGGGTCCGTGCTGACTGTGGCTTTTCAGTCTCGGCCCCCGCCCCACCCCCCGACTCCAGGAGCCTCAGCCTTTTGGGAGGTGAGAGTCCAGGGGCCTTTGTCTCATTCCCGGCCAGCCTCTCCCCACCCTCTGTCCCTCTCTGTGTCTTTTCATTTCTCCCTGTCTCTGTGTGTCTGTCTCCCCTTCTCTTTAATTCAGTAGCAACAGTACAAACCAGAAACAGCACAGACCTGTTCCCACTGAACCGTGGATTCTTTCCAGAAAGCACAGAGGTTGCCAGAGCCTCTGGTGCTTGGGAACAGGGGAGAGCCAAGGGCTGTGACCGGGAAGCACTTCCTTCCGGCACCCGCTCTAGGTGGGCGTGGGGGGCCTGGCGGTCCCTGGGAATCGAGGGGGGCAGGTGGGTGTGCACCCGGGGCCTGAGGATGGCCGAGGGCCTGGACGGAAATGACTGTTGCTGCTTGACAGTGGTTTTTTATTATTCTGGAAGCTGTCAGAGACTTTCCCAGAAGGACTCCACCTTCTCTATTTTGAGCAGTTTCTTCCTGAACGTGTCCCAGATGAATGGATTTATCCTTTTGTACCCTGTGACTCTCACCTTGGCAAACGCGGAAGCTGAGTGGTAGGCTGACAAAGCCATTTGCTTTGGGTTAGTCTGGGAACCAAAAATCGAGTGGGAGGTCCAGTGAGGAACTCCCCCGACTAAGTTATGGGTTTTTTTCCACATTAAAATTTTTTTTTTATTTGGTAAAATATACATAATTTTTAAAGTACCACTTTAACCATTTTTAAGTGCACAGTTCAGTGGCATTAAGTACATTCACACTGGTGTGTACCCATCACCACCACCCAACTCCAGAACTCTTCATCTTGCAAAACTAAAATTCTGAACCCTTTAAGCCATCATTCTCCACTCCCCCTTCCGCCAGTCCCTGGCACTCTACTTTCTGTATCTGAATTTGACCACCCTTGTAGGTACCTATATAAGTGGCATCATATAATATTTGTCCCTTTGAGTCTGACTTATTTCACTTAGCATAATGTTTTCCAGGTTGTCTATGTTGTAGTATGCCCGTCTCAGGATCTCTTTTCTTTTTACGGCAGAATAATATTCCATATCTGTTTATCTGTCAGTGGACGTTTGAGTTATTTCCACCTTTTGGCTATTGTGTATAATGCTGCTATGAATGTGGGTGTACAAATTATTTGAGTCCCTGCTTTCAGTCCTTTGGGCTATAGACCCAGAAGTGGAATTGCTGAGTCATATAGTAGTTCTTTGTTTAACTTTTTGAGGAACCTCCATACTGTTTTCCACAGCAGCTGCACCATTTTACAATCCCACCAACAGTGCACGAGGGTTCCGATTACTCCACCTCTTCACCGATCCCCAATAAGTTTTCTTGAGAAGATAGCAGAGCCAGAATATAGTCAGAAGACTGTAGCTGTTTGAAGGAGCCCCAGATTTCATGGACTATGAGCGCCAAAGGGGCTTGAGACTCCTAGGCCAACTCTTGAGTAACAGGCGGGGAGACTGAGGTTAGGTTACTTACCAGTCCAGCTAGCTGGCTGGTGGTGGAGCTGAAACCAGAAGCCAAGACTGATGGCTCCCAGGCCAGTGCCTGGTCTTAGCTTGCATTTCTTTCTCTTTCTTTCTTTCTTTCTTTCTTTCCTTCCTTCTTTCCTTCCTTCCTTCCTTCCTTCTTTCCTTCCTTCCTTCCTTCCTTCCTTCCTTCCTTCCTTCCTCCTTTCCTTTCCTTTCCTTCCCTTCCCTTCCCTTTCCTTTTTCCTTTCCTTTCCTTTTTCCTTTCCTTTTTCCTTTTTCCTTTTTCCTTTTTCCTTTTTCCTTTCCTTTCTCTTCTCTAGTTGAGGCAAGCAGGGGCTACTCTTTGTTGCAGTGCTTGGGCATCTCACTGTGGTGGCTTCTCTTGCTCTGGAGCACGGGCTCTAGGCGCGCGGGCTTCAGTAGTTGCAGCACTCAGGCTCAGCAGTTGTGGCTCGCGGGCTGTAGAGCACAGGTTCAGTAGTTGTGGCGCTCTCCGTTGCTCCGCGGCATGTGGCAGTCCCCCCGCCCCCAGTCTTGGTGATCATCGAGATGGGGATAGCCAGAGACTTCTTGTGCCTCTCACCCGCCTTTTTCTTCTTCTCCCCCTAGGACGACCCACTTACAAACCTGAACACGGCCTTCGATGTGGCGGAGAAATACCTGGACATCCCCAAGATGTTGGATGCAGAAGGTGAAAGGCGCTTTCCTTCTGGGCCTTCGGCTCTTCTCCCGGCTGCGGCCAGCGGCCAGGAAGGGCGGGCCCCGCACCTGAGGCCAGAAGGGAGAAGGCTTGGTCTTCATCTGGGGAGCCAGGGGGTCAGTTGTTTCTCAGGGATTCCACAGACAGATTCCCTGAGGTTTGGAGGGAGAAGTGGTAGCTGGTGTCAAAAAGGGCGGCCCGAGCATGGTCCTCAGCTTGGTCTTGGAGTCGGGGTAGGGGGTGCCGGGGTGGAGTGCAGTGGTCCTTTGTGGTTGTAGGGGAGGGAAAAAAAAGTTCATTATCATGTGCATCATGGACACACATGGGAGCTTGCAGTGATGAGTAACTCAAAGGGGTGACTTGAGTTTGGGGTCTATATACGTACCTGACTTCACAGGGGAAAGGGAGTGGGAGAGAGGGCACTTGTGGAAATACAAATGACTCTTTGGAAAGATGGATGGGCCCTTAGGAGAACAGATGGAAGGTATGATAGTTTGTGACAATGTCTGTCAAGTTGTAAGGCCAATTTCAAACATGCAAAAGCAGGGAGAATAATATAATTAGCTTCCACGTACCCACCATCCAGATAGAACGGTTACTGAGGTTTTGTCACACTTCCTTTTTTTTTCGCTTTTGTTTTCTTTGTTGAAATATTTTAAAGCAAGTCTCAGACATCACAGCATCTCACTACTACATACTTCAGATTACCTTAAAAATAGCAATATTTTCTTATGCAATCATAAAATAATTTTCACACCAAGCAAATTGACAATAATTCCTTGATACATCTGCTGCCTGGTTCAGAATCGAATTTCCCCATTATTTCTTTTTAGGTGCTTTGTTTTGATCCAGATGCAAACAGAGTCTGCACATGGCATTTCGTTGTTCTATTTGTTGTGTCTTTTCTAATCTGTCGCACTTTTCTCTTCCCTCCGACCCCTTTCGTTCCTGGCATTGAACTTGTTGTAGAACCCAGACCAGCGGTCCCGAGTACCCCTTACTCTGGTTTGTCTGTTTCCTTCCTCGGGTACCATTTCACTCCTTCCTCTACCTCTCGCATTCCCGTAAGTGGAAGCTGATGCCAGATGGCTGGTTAGATGCAGGCTCAGCGTCTTGGCAAGAAGACTTGGTGGTTCTGAGAGCTGCTTTCCCTGTCACATCAGGAAGCGTATCATGTGTTCACCAGCTGGCTTTAACTCCAGATTTTTCTTGACAGACATCGTCGGAACAGCCCGCCCGGATGAGAAAGCCATCATGACTTACGTGTCCAGCTTCTACCACGCCTTCTCTGGAGCCCAGAAGGTACCCAGGGCCCCCTGCTCCTTCCTTGCCCAGCACACCTCATGCCAGACCCCAAGCCATGCCCTCCCGCCCCTCCTCTCCCCACCTCTCCTGTCGACAGGGTCCGATGGTCTGTCTCTTCGGTAGCGGCAGCCCCCGGTGCCAACGTGGCATGTTATTCTTGCTCAACTCCTCTCCCACCCGCCCCTCTGCTTTCTCTCATCTTCCTCTACTGCCTCGGAGAACACTGGGAAAGCGCTCACCTTCTGGGACCCGGATGGCGGGCTTCAGCAGGAAGGGCGGCATGGGTGAGATCAGCCAGGGGTGGTTCTGGAGGTCTGGAAGCGCTGTGGGCAGCAGCCCCTCTGTGCCTACCGCTGTTGAGGCTATAACTTTAACAGAGCAGCAGGCGTCCCTTACAGAGGCAGATCTGGGGAGGCGCCGCCTGTCTTCACCGACCTGTTCTGCAGAGGCGTCACGAAGCCCCTGCCTTTCTCCCGCTCACAGGCGTGGTTTAGCAAATCTGTCCACAGCCTTGTTGGGCCTTGGTGCCTTCTATATCTTGCTTGGGGCCCCCGTGCGGGGTCATTCTGCTCAACCCCTTGGGGAGACAATGGGAAAGGGTGGGCCGCGGTGAACACTTCACGTGTCCTGACCCAGGTTTGCCCAGGGAGGCCTGAGGTTAAAGTCCAGTTGTGCAGGTTCTGCACTCCACAAAGGCATCATTCACACTGCAGACACTGAAGATTTGAATATTTTCATTAGCAGGCTTAGCTCGGGTGGCAGGCGCCCCTCCCCCAGGTCCCCTCACAGGCAGGACCCTAGAAGCACAACATCCAGGTCGCTATGACGACAGACCACAGGCTTGGCCCTCTCAGCTCTGGGCCTTGGAGCTGCCACATACTCAGGCAAATTTCCCACCCTCTGCATGGAGTCTGAGTGGCCTGTTTTGAAATGCATGATGGGGCGATGCTCCCGCCTCCCCAACCCTCTGCCCAGCCTTCCCCAGCCCCCCCCCACCCCCTTTTCCCCACCTCTTCCCTATCTCTCTCCCACCCCAGCCTCTTTCTCCTCCCATCATCTCATTTTCTCTTTCTGCCCATTCCCTCATTGTCCGTCTGTCTTGTGTGCTCTGTCCACCATGGCTGTTTGGGTTTGTTCTGCGCCGCTGCTGCCTACTTTCTTCTCTCAACCTCTTCTCCTTCTCTGTGCAGATGTGTAGGCACGCTAAGGCCGGATGGGAAGGCCATGTGACCTAATGTTTCATGTCACTGCCACGCCTTCTCGGTGCGCAGAAGGTGAGCTCTCCCTCTGCCTCGCCCTCTCTCCCAGCGCCCTTTTGCCCATCTCTTCCATCCGCCCTGGATACTCCAGCCGCAGCCCCTTGGAACTGCAGCCCCTGGAATGACAGGCGGGATTAGAAAAGCCCCCCCTCCTCTTACCGCAACCCCAGCCCCTTGTAGGAGGGCAAGATGCTCTCTGAGCTTTGGCCAGGACACTTAAAGATGCCTGAGAACGCCAGCCTCTGGATGGCCTGCATCTCTGTCCCTACACGCTGGCATAACAGGTGCCACAAACGGGAGAGAAGCTTGCGGTCTCAGCTCCTCCCCTGGACTGAGCTGAGAGCCCTTATCCCAGGCGGCACAGTTCTTGGCTCTGCTTCCTGCCTATTCTCTTAAATATCCAGCACCTCCTCACGTCTCTTTCTCTCTCTCCATCTACTTAAGCAAGGCTACCCTCTCACATTACCCAGCAGCCAGGGCAGGGCGAAGTCTTCTGCCTTCCCCCCGGTGTCCAGTCCACAGGCTCAGAGTCCTGCCTGATCCTTCCCAACCAGGCCTGCCAGGGACAGTGGTGCAGGTTGCATACTACCCAGGGGTGCCCTGTGTGCACCATCGACCATGAAGATTTGAATATTTTTTACAAAAATTATCTTGCAAATGGCAGTAAAAATGTCTCCTAACAGAATAAGTATGACAGTTTTGCAATAGAGGTGCCCATGCCCTGCCTGGATGGGCACCCAAGACCTTCCTCACTTTCCTTCCAGGCCTCATGGGTACTGCCCGACAGGAAACAGCCCCGCCTGGAGGCTCCCCATCCTGGGTGTCCCAGCCTCCCCAGGAGGCCCAGCCCTTTCAGCCTCTTCTCTGGCCTGCCTCTTGCTTCTTCTTTCTTTGTCCCACCTCTGCTGCTGCTCTTCCTTGTCAGCTTCTTCTGGCCCCTCTTATACCCCACCTTTTAGGCAGGATGTGCGCACCATCGATCTACTTGCCTCACTGGGCCTCTAGCCCTGAGAACCGCACAGAGTCTTGCCTGCACCCAGGGCTAGGCTGAGCTCTCGGCCGTGGTCTTTCCCCTCTTTCCAGCTCTCCTTCCTCCTCCCCTGCTCCTGCAGGGTTCTCTCCTGGGCTTCATGCCCGTTGACACTGGCCTTCCCTGTCTCTGAAGCCTTCCCTGTGTCCTGGCTGGTGATGCTCGGAAGGGAGTGTGTGCGTGCGCGCGCGCGCGTGTGTGTGTGTGTGTGCGCGCGTGTGTGTGCATGTGCGCGTACGTGTGCATGTGCGCGTACGTGCGTGCGTGTGTGTGAAGCAGCCTGCTTTTCTCCCTCCCAGATCTCATACCACCTCCCCCCATGCCCTATTCCCTCTCACTCATCCTTGTTGCAATCATTTCATGCTCCTTTTGTCCATACATGAGGACAAGGTCACCAGCTGGGGGGATGGGGTGGGGGGGTGGGGGTGGGGGTGTGTTCCTCTCACGTCCTGGGTCAGGAGCCTCACCCAGAGCTGCCCCTCCCATCCCACTTCGAAGGAGTCAGGCAACTGCTTACAGCTCAGCAGGCTGGTGGGAGGGGAATCTTGCCCCTCTCCCGTGGAAGAAGGAGGAGTCTTTCAGACTCATAGACTCTTCTTGTCTTGACTGTCTCCGTGTCTGGAGCCAGTGGGGGAAAGCGTCCTTGAAACCCACGCCCAGTGCCCTGCATCCTCTTCACTGTCTTTCTCTTATCAAGCCTTGGGCGGTGGAACTAGAAAGACGGCCGAGTCTAATACATGCGTGCGTGCAGGTGTACACGTGTCTGTGTGCCTGTGTGGATACTGCACTTGTACGGATGCCAGTGTGTGTGATGGACGTGCCTAGTCAGGTGAGGACCAACTCCTGTCTGACGCGTTGGTTTTGGTTCTCATTCTTTCTCAGCTTTCCTCTCCCCTCCTCTTCCCCTGGAGGGGTTTACAATGGCTTGTGGCAACCAGCGTTTGTTTGTGTAGTTTGTTGCTTTAACATTCATGGCCTATTGGGAACTGTTTCTGAGAAACAGCCTTTTGGGGCACGAACCGGACTTGCCGTAGGGGGTTCTGGATGCTTTTAGGAGTAGATGATGCGTTCGCAGCCTTCCATTTGTCGCCAGCTGGTTGTGAATCTTCTAAGGGAAAGAATCCCTGTTCCTGCCCTCAAGGGATTCATGGTCCATCCAGGAAAGCTCGTGATGCTGTGGCCTAATCTCTGCTCTGCGGCAGAGCTGAGCAGCGGAGGGGCGCTGCGGGGCTGCGGGGCGTGGAGGCTTCTCGAGCAGGAGACACTGGAGCTTGAGGCTCTTAAGGGTTGAGTGGTGGGGATCTGCAACTGAAAGGCTCAGGGAAGGTGGAGGAAGGTGGTCACAGCTTGTGCGACGCTCCATGGTGTGACGGTGCAGCCTCCAGAGGAGAGCACGTCCGTCCCGCTGCCTGGAGTGAGGACTGGGGGCAAAGCCAGAGTCGGTCGCTGGGGTCAGGGCTGAGCGCCGCGGGGTTGGCTCCCTTGTGTCTGGGGGCCTCGCTGGCAGGGACACCAGGGCAGGGAGCTGACTTGGGACGTGGAGAAAGACTAGGCAGTGGGAAGCTGTGGGAGGAAGGAAATGGGCAATTCTAGCTAGATTTGGGAAATTTTTGATGAAAAATGTCACAGATGAGATCTTCGTGGCACTCGCATGACTGTAGGTGGTGGGTGGCAGCGCCACGGCGCGTCATTTGGCCTCATGTGGCTGTTGGATGTCACCGGCATTGAGGCTGCTTCCTCTTCAGACTGTACCTGCACCAGCTAATTTGATGCTGATTAGTAGAGTGGCAGTTTGGCCTGGAATAGCTGAGGGTTTCATTTGAGGATAGCTAAGCGCTCCGGGGCTAATAATCCGTAACTTAGAAACAAATAACTAATATAAAACTAAGCACGTTGTTTTGTATTACAATGTATAACAATACACCTTAAAGTGGGTCATAAAAAACAAACCATGGAAGGGTCAACACAAATTTCTAGTAATCTTTTCCTTTGGCACTTGGAAGTCGTCCTTTGGCCTGTTTCTATAAAATACTTTCTCAGCCCATTAGATGATCTTTATAAAAAGTCCCCAGGAGGCCCACCCGGGAACTCCCCTAGACTTCATCCAAAAGGAGCCCCCTTTGACCCTGGGGCCTCTGAGGGACGGCCAAGGCCCTTAAGGCCCGCGGGACGTGTCTTCCAGAATCCCATGAGCACAGGCCCCACTCAGTCCACCAAGTTCACAGATTGACACACAAGTCAAAGCTTACGGCCTCTGAGCCCAGGATCTCGAGATGACTCAGGAGGAGAACACGATGAAGGTGGGCTTGATCCATTCGCCATCACAGTGGCAGCTGCGTCTCGCCGACGATTAGGGGCTACCTGTGATCCTTACTTGCTTGGTCAGCATGTTGGGCTGGGGGCTTTGCAGCCACCCCCCAGTCTTACATACATGTCAGCACACGGGAGAGCACTGGCCTCCCCCGGGTCCCCTCCCCAGCCTTCAAGGGAAGTGGCCCCGGTGACTCCAGGCAGATTCCTGGGGCAGCTTCATGGGGACATCAGCCCAGTTCCCATGACCCTGTTCGTTCCGGGGCCCCACATCTTCTGGGACGGGCTCCAGGAAGGAATTTCTCTCCTTGTGGCCTCTTGGGATCCCCCATGGTTGCTTGTTGTTTCCTTAGAGGAAGGACGATCGGTCAGGAGTTCCTGATGGTCCTGTGAGAAGTGGCCTTGGCATCTCCAGGACAGAGTTAGGTTGGGGCGCAGTGGGTGAGGATCTAAGGATTGACTGCTTGTCTCAGTTTCTTGAGACCTGGGACTCTCAGCTCCCCCTCTGGCCATGCTCACAGCTCTCCCACTGGAGGCCCACCTGCCCTGAAACCTCGCCCTGGAGGGTGCAGTGTCTTCGCTTGGAGCTTGGAAGGACCTTTATGGTGATCTCGTCCTGCCCCCTCGCACACACACCTGGCAGTCACCCACGCATCACATGACTTGGTGGGCGTGTGTTCTATTTGCAGAGTTCTGCAATGAAAAAGCATTTACATCTTCTCAGTTGTTCCTTCCCGAGTCAAAGCGCCGCCATTCTCAGGAACTTCTTGATGCCTGGCCTCAGTTTATCTTGCTGCAGTTGAAACCCGTTTTGTCTTGTTCATCAACCGGGCGCAAGGTCCCATCTTTCTCCCCCTTAAACCTTTGCCATCTGCAGGGTCACCCTTCTCCAGGGCCCCAGGATGCTTGTCTGTTTGCTCATTGGCGTTATCTGCTGCCACCCTTAGGCCATCTTCCTATCACAGGACCCCCAACATGGCTTCGAGTTCCCCTCCCCTTGCAGCTGGGTTAGGATGTGCACAAGAACTGCATTCAAAGATCACCTGAGCAAAGTGGGTTTAGGAGCGCCTGGCCCCTGCCGGTGTCGGGTGCACAGTGCCCTCTAAGCGGGAGAAGCAGTGTCCCCTGGGGTTGCTGGGCCTTTTGTATCTGATTGCTGTTCAGTTCTGTTTAGTTCCTCTTGCCACCAAGGCCCACATCGGGTGTCTGCTGGCCTAGCACTCGGTGTGGAGTGTGTGCTTAGCTTTCCCAGAGGTGCCCGTGCCTGCTTTCTGGACATCCTGCCTGTGCTGGATTGATCCTTAATTCCTGCAGCTTCTCTTAAAGTTCTTTGGGCTTTGGGCCAGGAGCCTAGAGAGATTCTGCAGGGGTCCTGAGAGGCCCCGCTCCTTATCAGCACCTTATTCTAGGACTCCCAGATTGGAATTCCTGCATCTCCAAGATGCTGGCAAAGCCAGTCTGAAAGCCTGAGCCTTGGGAGTCCCAGGGTCTCCAGTTTGGAATTCCAGGATGGGCATGGATTTTCTCACCCCTCCACCTGAGCTGAGTATTTCGATTCTACCAGTCATTGGATTAGTTTCTTTCCAACATACATGTTGGATCTCAAACTTAGGCTCTTCTTCAGGGGCCCCCAGTTCAGCCGCTAAGGTCTCCGTCTGGGCTCACGAGATCTGTGGGACTCGGCCCGGGCTGGCAGAGAGGATGGCGAGGAGCCTGTGAATTCAGAGTCTTGGGAGGTGCCTTCCAACCGCGTGATCTGCAGGGGCGGGGGGAGACGTTGTCACCGCAGGCGTGTGCCAGGCGCTCCCGCTGTCGTGAGGCTGACCGTGTCCCTCTCTGTCTTGTTGCCAGGCCGAGACAGCCGCCAATCGCATCTGCAAGGTGCTGGCCGTCAACCAGGAGAATGAGCGCCTCATGGAAGACTACGAAAAGCTGGCCAGCGATGTGGGTTCCCTCTGGGTTCTCCCGGCCTGGCCCCAGCAAGGCCCCGCCACCCTGCCCTGAGAGACGAGGGGGCCCCAGAACCCGTACCTCCACATCTGTGCCCAGGCACAGTCCCAGGCTGGGTGTCATCCCTCATCCCCAGCAGTCCTCCTAGGGCGGCTTCGGCTCTGCTTCTGCTCTCCCAGAAAGCAGAGGGTGGGTCCGGGGCCAATCTGGGCTTTGGAGAGCCGAGTTCCAGGCTTTTTCTATCACCGAGAGTAAGCCTGGGAAATCCCTTCACCTTTCTGGGTCTTGTTTTTTTTTTCACTTAACAAGTGAGAGCTGTGCTAAGGGACCTCGGAGGCCTTTTGAGACCAGTGAGTGTACTGTTGTGCTGGGGGTTTCGCTTGGACCAGAAAAGGAGTATGCGGTTCTGAGAGGATATGAACGGGGGAGAAATCAGTGCTGGCTCAGGCTAGCTTAGCAGCTGGGCCCACCCAGGGGACAGGAGGGGACAGGACTGGATCTGCTGTTCTGCCATTGGCTGCATTTGGGTTAGAGCTCCACTTGCTTCTTCCTTAGAAGAATTCAGCCCTCTGAACAGCTCAGCCCAGCCTCTCGGTAGATCAGATCTGCCGTCCAGCATAGTGACAACCCAAGTTCTGGTGCCCAGGTGCCTGGGTTTAATCCCTGTGCTACCATTCCACCTTGGTCACCTTGGCAAGTCACAGAACGTCACAGTGCCTTGGTTACCTCCTCCGCCAGCTGAGGCGGGATCACAGTACTTAACCCCATGACAACGTAGCTCTCGCCATCATTCAGATGAGTTAGTTCAGGCCACGTGCCTGGTACCCTGCAGGGGATCACGTCTTTCCTCTCATCACTTCCACTCCTCTCCCATCACCTCATCGAGGAAAACAATCCCTGCCTGTGCCCCAGAGGCCAGCCTCTTCCTTTTTGAGTCAGGAACCCACATTCTAGAATCCTAGAAGGTCAGGTGGCAGGGGCCTCAGGGAATGAGTGTTCACACCTTCATGATAAGATGAGGAAACTGAGGCCCAGCCAGGTAGTAGACCTAGAAATAGAACTCGGGCCTCCTGCTCTTAGCTGAGCCATCTTGCCCCCAGGTCTCCCCTTGGCAGAGCAGGGAGGTTGAGTGATGCTGGCTGTGAGTTAACATACCCTAGCGGCCAGGCTTCATGAGGCCTTTGATTCTCAGAGGGAATGCCCTGGAACCTGGCCGGGTGGCCTGGGGTGGTAGTTGGGAAAGAGCGTGCCGTCAGGAGAGATGCCCCCCCAGCATCAGGAGGAGAGGGGAGGCCAGTCCTTGCCCCCATCCCAGCATCCTCCCCCGCTACCTCCAGCTGCTGGAGTGGATCCGCCGCACCATCCCGTGGCTGGAGAACCGGGTACCCGAGAACACCATGCACGCCATGCAGCAGAAGCTGGAGGACTTCCGAGACTACCGGCGCCTGCACAAGCCGCCCAAGGTGCAGGAGAAGTGCCAGCTGGAGATCAACTTCAACACGCTGCAGACCAAGCTGCGGCTCAGCAACCGGCCCGCCTTCATGCCCTCCGAGGGCAGGATGGTCTCGGTGAGCGCCCGGGCTGCCCCCACCCTGAGCTGTGCCGGCTCACCATCAAATGCCGCATCGTGAGTGGGGCAGGGCGGGGGCGTGTGCTCTCTACCTGCCCACCCTGCTCCAGAGACCAGTTCTCCCTTCCAGGTGACCACCCAGGCTCCAGCCCACACTCAGCCATGTGGGGTTCCCTCCCACCCCAGGAACAGAGCCCCTTCTCTCCTCACCATTCCGGGTCAGACTTGCCCTTCCAGACCCCTGAACATCCACTTGGATCTGCCCCCAGCACCTTCCTCCCTACCTCTCAGAAAAATCATCTTTGCAAACAAAATCCCTCTTGACATGTTGAACCAAACAGGGTATAATAGCAATAAGGTTAATTTTCACTTTAATGGAATCTTACTTAAAAATTGTTTTTATTACCTTAAGTAATATTTTTGGTAGGATATTTCAAAGGTATAAATAAGCAAAATTCAGAAAATAGAAATTATTCATAATCTTACTACCCAGGATCAACTTAAAAGATGTTGGGGGGGAAAGAGATTCTTTTAGTCTCTGTAAATATAATTTTTAAGGGAATCCTAAAGCATGTTTTAATTAATAAGCTGCTTTAAAAGCAACAACAATATATTGTGACCAGGTTTCCATGTCATAAAATTTTCTTCATTTATGTCACTTTTTGTTATTCTTCCCTCTTTACCGTCTCCGCAGAACGTGAGAAATTTTATGAGCCAGGGAAACATGTAAAAGAAGATTTAAAATTCAACAGGGTAGAGCTTTTGCCTTTTGCAATGGAGAGTTGATGAGGAGACATGAGCACATAAGGCAGGAGTGGAAGGGACGGGGAGAAGCATGCAGACAGCATTGGAAAAGGAAGCAGGATCCTGGGGGGACTCTGGGGGACAGGGAAAAGGCTGTGACGTTGTACATGCAGTTTGGAAAACTGCATCCTTTTACAGGATGAATCAGCAGTTTTTAGATGGCCAGAGCTGCTGCTATCTGGAGGGTGCTCTGTGCTTTAAAGCCCCTCCTCTGGGTGGATGCAGTGTGGCCCCTGCCACATGGCAGGGACCTGGGTGGCACTCGAGCTGGGTCAGCCATCACTGCCCAGGGGTGCCCTTGTGCTAACTGTAGGGGATGGCCCTGGCAGTGGCTCCCTGTCTGAAGGCCTGTGGGTTTATGCTCAGTACCTGTCACTATCTCTGGGCAGCTCCTGGCTGGCTCACCCAGGCCAGGGTCCCTACAGGCTCCAGGCTATTATTGCCCAGGGCCCGGAGGCTGGGGCCCATGAGTGGACCCAGAAATGTGGGAAGGCTGGGAGGCTCCCACACCTGTCTGCCTCGTTCAGTCTGTTGCTCTGTCTCCCTGGCTGGCCCTGTGAGCTCTGTGATTGCTCAGAATCCTGTCAGAAGCCAGTCCTGGAGCACAGAGGGCCTTGGGCTTTCTGCCCACTGAGCTGCACACCCAACACCCCGTAGCTGGGCAGCCCCACTCTCTGTCCAGGAGGCCTGGTGCCCGGGAGCCCTGGGAAACACCATGCAGGCTGGACGGGGATGGCTGAGATGGGGAGGAGGCTCCTCCTGGAAGGCACGGAGCAGCTCTGGGGTCTCGGGGGGCCAGGTGGGCTGACCCTGTGCCTCCCATCCTTAACAGGATATCAACAACGCATGGGGTTGCCTGGAGCAGGCAGAGAAGGGCTATGAGGAGTGGCTGCTGAATGAGATCCGGAGGCTGGAGCGGCTCGACCACCTGGCAGAGAAGTTCCGGCAGAAGGCCTCCATCCACGAGGCCTGGACGGATGGTAAGGCCAGCCTAGCCCCTGCCCCCTACTCCAAGGGTCTGGCTTTCATGCTGAACCACCAGCCGCAACTCCTTTTTTTCTTGTTTTTTATTTGTTTTGTTTTGTCCCTTGCTAGTTCCTTGACATTAGGCAAGTTCATCAGCCTTTTGGTTGCCTCAGTTTTCCCATTTGTAAAGTGGGGACAATAATAGTACCAACCTCATAGGTTTATGAGGGTTAAATGACTTAATACATTAGATGCACGGAAAAGAGTTCCCGGCATAGTACAATGCTATGTATGTGTTAATTATTCTTGTCACTATAATGATTTCTTCTTCTCTGAATTAGGTTGGGGTTCAAACCCCAACATTGCCACCTCGAAGCAGTGTAACTTGGACCAGTGGTCTTGTTTCCTTGTCTATGACATGCAGGTGATGATGTACCCTCCTGGATTAGTTTCCTAGGGCTGCAATTTACCATAAACTGGGTGGTTTCACAGGACAGAAATGCGTTCTCTCACAATTCAGGAGACGAGAAGTCCTAAAGTGAATTGTCATCAGGGTTGGCTCCTTCTGGAGGCACTGAGGGGGAGGTTGTCCAATGCTTCCTCCCCACGTCTGGTGGTTGCTGGCAGGCCTCGGTGTTCCTTGCCTGGTGGCAGCATCACTCCAATCTCTGCCTCCATCACCACGTGGCTGCTTCTCTCCGGGTCTCTGTGACTCAGTCTGCCTTTCAGTTTTCTACTAAAGACACCAGTCATTGGATTAAGGGCCCACCCTAATCCAGTATGACCTCATCTTAACTAATTACATCTGCAAAGGCCCTATTTCCAAATAAGGTCAGATTCTGAGGTTCTGGGTTGGACATGCGTTTTGGGGGGACACTATTCAACTCAGCATACCTCCTCATGGGGTTGTTGTATGCTTACACATCATAAGTGCATTTTATGCTTAGTCGGGTGCCTGGCCCATGTAACACACTCAGTAAGTGGTAGCCCTTGATATCTTCCCTCCAATGCCTGCCCTTTTCCTGTTTCTGGCCTCCCATTGTAGTACCCTGGAGCCCTGGCCTTAGCACCTGTGTGTCTCCATCACTCTGACCTGGAGGTTCTTGGGGCCATGTCTGATGTCTGCTTGTTGGCAGCTAAGGTTAACTCCAAAGAGAGAAGATCATACCTGGAATGGTCTTTTCCTCAGAACCTGGGCTGGGGCTGGAGAGGGGGCCATGCCGCCGATCTCCTAGGGCCATGCAGCCTTTTCAGCTGGAGACCCCGGGGCAGACCAACGGGCCAGTGGAGCTCAGTGCCCTAAGACACCCCCACCCAGCTCTGTTGTGATCGTCAGACATTAGGCTGGAGACGAGTAGGGACGGCCACTTGGGGGTAGCGCGGCTTGGTTGGGGATAGGAGTGTGCCTGGCTCCGCAGAGGGGGTTTGCTGAGCTGTGTATACAGTGATATGAGGTTGCTGCCCCACATTCCACTGTGCATGTACGGAGCTGTTTATCCAAGCGTGGATGTGCGGAGTAGAAGGGGGATGGTGGAAATTGCACCTGTTCACCCACATGCTCCTATCGTGTCCTCTCCGGAACCCAGGAACAGCTTGCCAAAAGGTACAGAGCAAGGATTGGCCCCGCCAGCTTGCCAGCCACCAGCAAGGTCATGAGAGGTGCTGGCATGCCTGTAGATGCCGGCACAGCTGCTGGGCACAGCAGTCTAGCTACACGTACTCACGCTCGACAGCATTATTGCCCGCTTACCCGGGAATTCCATTTCTTGAGACTGTCTAAAAAATTAACCCTAAGCATGGCCGAAGTCACTTGTCTGGGATGTTTGCGATGAGACCATCTACAGTAGTGCAAGCTGAGGGCCCTGAACGCCCCATGGTAGGGCAATGAGTGGTTACGCCAGTGACGGTTCGGCCACGAGACAGAATGTTATGCAGCCATCAGAGTGGCTCGTGTAAAAGCCGCTGGAGCCAGAGTAGAAACTGATGACGTGCTGCTGAGTATTTGAAAAGCAGGAAACCTTATTTATATACACCTGATGGTTTTAACACAACATCCATATAAGGCAGGACTGAAAAGGAGTAGATAAGTAGGCTCATCTGTGATATTTTTTCCCCTAAACTTGTCATATTATTATTCTGACAAAGAAAAAAGAGTAAAGAGAAGGAAAGAAGCCCTCACCTCACAGCCCAGCCTTTGTTTACTGAGAGGGGCTGAGCATCCCTGATGGGTGCAAACACAGGAGGTGGGAGTGCAGGCAAGGCCAGGTCAGCCCCTGCCCTGCAGCAGCTGCTTCCCAGGGTAACTGATAACCATTGTCTAACAACAGTCTGGGAGGTCATTTCTCATCCCCTTTTTCTCCTGGGAAACAAAAATCCAAGAAATCCAAGTGTGCCTTGCCCCTAAAAAGGGGGGGCAGTGCACCTGATGATGGGAGAAGGTTCTGGCCACTGATGGCTTATGTGCAGAGTGCACTGGACATGCTACCCACACTGAGCGTAATTGAGGGGAGGGGTCCCTGCCGGGCTGCTGGGGACCAGCAACTATAACTGGAGAAACTAAAGATGGAGTATCCCTGAGGGGCTTGGCTTGTTTTTCCCTGGTTATACCACAGGCATAGATCATCGTTTCCTGCTGTTTATAAAGTTCATGTTATGCCCTAACTTCCCCTCCTGGTCCGGGGTAGCCTTTGTACATCACCACGCCCGATGGCCCTGACATACTCCACGGAAAGTAGTGACTTTCCCGCCCCTCCCCCATCGTGGATGGGTGTTCCGGTTGCACGTCTGCTTTCTCGGACTGCAGATAATTGGTCATCGCATAGGGCACGCCTCCTCGGGATGTACCGGAAGTGGAGCTCCCGGGCCCTGAGGGGTGGGTAGTTGGGGTCGAGAAGGTGGGACCTCCCGGCTCCCGCCCAGCCTCGTGCCCTGTCTGTGACCCCAGGCAAAGAGGCCATGCTGCGACAGAAGGATTACGAGACGGCCACCCTCTCAGAGATCAAGGCCCTGCTCAAGAAGCACGAGGCCTTCGAGAGCGACCTGGCCGCCCACCAGGACCGCGTGGAGCAGATCGCCGCCATTGCGCAGGAGCTCAAGTAGGCCCGGCCCCGCGGGCACAGGGGCGCTGTGGGAGGTGGGAGCGTGGCCTGAAAAGTCATCAGTACGGAAGGCTAAGGACGTTCCCCCCAGGTGGGGAATAGGCTGTGACCGTCCTGTCCCAGGCCTTCGGTCCTCGCCTGTAACTGGTGTGGGACCAGAGGACGACCAGGTCTTGGCTCTGAGCTCTCGGCTGGCCTTAGTGGCTTCCTGTCGTTGGGCATTTTTGCAGGGTTGGGGTGGGGGCCCTTGCAGAGGAGAACTGGCCTTCGCTGGTCTCCTGCCAGTGGTCTCCTGAAAGCCAAGGAGTTGAGAGTGGGAGGGGAGTCCTAGAAGGCCTCATGAAGCGAGCACACCTGGCCTTCCAGTGCCACCAGCGCCCCAGCCCCAGGGAGAGGAGAGCAGGCCACGGAAGTCACCTGGGTCATCTGACTCCTCCTGTCTCCTCCCTCCCAGTGAGCTGGACTATTACGACTCACCCAGTGTCAACGCCCGGTGCCAAAGGATCTGTGACCAGTGGGACAATCTGGGGGCCCTAACCCAGAAGCGGAGGGAAGCTCTGGAGGTGAGGGCCCCGGAGGGAGGCGGAGGCCTGCCTTCAGCAACTCTCTTTGCTCTGGGCTGAGAGGCTCCACTGGGTTCCCCGGACCTTCCCCAGGCCTGGCCTGCCTGTGGAAGGCTCACATTGACCCTGGACTTGACCTTTGCTCTGATGGAGATGTCCTAATCATATCCCATCCTCCCAGTTTAGTGTACTCAGCCCCACCCCGGCTGTTTGAGAACTTTCTTGTTCTCCAAACCATACTCTCTGGGGCCCAGGCTGGGTGACTCAGTTGGGGGGTGGTCCATACACCCCATATTAAGAACCAGCACCTCAGAGAGAGCCTGTTCTTTCTGTCTTGAGTTAGTCGTGTGCTTCCAGACCTGAACCCCTTTGGGCTGGCCGGGAGGATCTCGAAGGCTGTTGGGAATAGGGGTGGGGGGATGCGATGATTCTGGACATGACTTTGCTAAACACCTCCCCACCTCCATGCCGTTGGCACTCCCAGCGGACAGAAAAACTGCTGGAGACCATTGACCAGCTGTACTTGGAATATGCCAAGCGGGCCGCACCCTTCAACAACTGGATGGAGGGGGCCATGGAGGACCTGCAGGACACCTTCATCGTGCACACTATCGAGGAGATCCAGGTGTGCTGCCGCCCCCCCCGCTCCCCGCCCCCAGAGGCCGGCTCCCCAGCTGCCCACGGCCCACACTCCTGCAGGACTGCCCCTGTACAGAGAGGACTGAGGCTAGCATCCCCAGGATGTTATAGATACGAAAGCTTTGCTTTTTATTTATTTTGACTCAGTCATATATGCACATGGTATAAAATCTAAAAGCTAAAAAGGCTAAGCAATAAGTTCCCTTCCTTGTCCCCCAGCCCCGAGTGCCCCTCCCCAGAGGTGAGCAGTATGACCACATGGTCTTTGCATAGGCAAGCACATTTATTTATTAACATGTTCTTCTCCACACTCCTTTTTTTATGCAAAAGGTTTATTATATACTGTATCCTGAGCCTTATATTTTTAACCTAACAATTATCTAGGAGCCCATTTCGTAGCAATAAGCTGTTCTTTTGTACAGCTGCAGAGTGTCAGACGAAAAAGGTTTTGCAAAGTGCTAAGGAATGTGTGTTGGGGGAGGTCACCTGAGGAGCAGACCTGGAGCACCCCTTGTCCCTGACCTGACTGTGGGGTGGTGAGCGCCCCCCCGGGGGGTTGCTGCTGACTTCACCAGTCCTGAGCGTGAAGCTGTCGGCACCTTCCCGTGGCCAGCCCGGCCGTCCTGGGGCTCCGCCGCGAGAGCCCTGGCTTGATACCGCTGGGCCTCCCAGCTGTTGTGCGGCCGGCCTCCGGTGGCCCCTCCACCCACCTCTACCCTGGGGCCTCCCTGGTCTCCTCTTGCCCACGGGAGGCACCAGTGAGTGGGAGGGACTTCCCTCCCAGTCACTGCTTCTCCTGCATGCCCGTCTATGTCCAGGGACTGACCACAGCCCATGAGCAGTTCAAGGCCACCCTCCCCGATGCTGACAAGGAGCGCCTGGCCATCCTAGGCATCCACAACGAGGTGTCCAAGATTGTCCAGACCTACCACGTCAACATGGCGGGCACCAACCCCTACACAACCATCACGCCTCAGGAGATCAACGGCAAATGGGACCACGTGAGTCCAAGGGCTGGGTGGGGTGTTGGCGGAGCCACTGTAAGTTTCAGAGGGGCGGGGATTTTTGTCTGTGTGTGTTGTTGATTTTCACTGACTTTTCATTGATTTCATTGTCACATAGTAAGTGCTCAGTATCTGTCAAGTGAATGAATGGCTGAATTTCTAGAACAGGTCAATGTGTTCACTCTATTACTGACTGGCCCCTTCCCTTCACGGCTCTTCCATTTCCTCTTCTGAAGTGGGGGCAGATGGCCGGCCCATCCCAGTGTCCCATGATTGTTCCTGCCCCAGGTACGGCAGCTGGTGCCTCGGAGGGACCAGGCTCTGATGGAGGAGCACGCCCGCCAGCAGCACAACGAGAGGCTACGCAAGCAGTTTGCGGCCCAGGCCAACGTCATCGGGCCCTGGATCCAGACCAAGATGGAGGTGGGGCCCATCGTGGGAAGCAGGGAGAGGGTTTCCACCCTTCCCAGCACCATCCCAGCCATTCAGGCTTGCCCTGTCTTCTCTGGGATGGGACCTGTGGGGACTGTGGAGTCTGGTCTGCTGCCCTGCGGGTGGGGGTGGAGTCTATGCGAGGAAGGCCTGTGGGGTGATTCCGGTGTCTGGTTTGAGAGCAAAGACCCACACAGGGACACCACTAAGGGTCCTTCCCACAGAAGGAGCGGTGCCTAGGCGACTGACTCTGCTTGCCCTCTGGCTTATGTGCTGACCAGGTCTCCCTCCTGAGTCGTGAGCTTGGTCAGACAGGGTGATCTCCCCAGAGAGAGAACCAAGCTTTGGGCAAGCGTGGAATTTTTTGCTGAACTGTTGGGCCAGGTATGGGGGTGATGTAGATAAGGAAGGGACACTGTGTGGGTTAGAGCATGGTGTCCCTCTGAGCTCCTTGAGGGCGGAGACCACGTCGAGTTCATGTTCGTGTCTTCCCTGCATCCCACCTCCACCTGCTTTATTAGCACATTGTGCGTAGTAGGTGCTCGGGATATATATATACATATATATATATATATATATATATAGAACTGAGCGCACAGAAGGTGCTTTTACGAGCAAGGTGTGCTTACATGGATGAAAGACTGACAGAAACGGGGACTAGTCCTGGACCATGGGGACAGGTGGGATTGAGGTGGGCAAGGCAGGCATCCTAGGAACAGAACAGCAGGAGCACGGCCATTGAGAAGGTAGGTGAGGTGCGCTGTGCCTGTGAGGGACCCAGCTCAGTGGGAGAGCGCCTGAGATGGATGGTAGCCGGGATTAGGCTTGAGAAGGGAGTTGGAGCAGAGGAGTGAACATTTACGTTAGCAACTGACCTCGCATCCCCTTCCTGAGGCTCAGAGGTGCCCGAGAGACAGGAGATATTCAACCGGTGATAACATTATCCTTTATGATGCTGTTTCCATGCCAAGAATCATCTGAGGGCTTGGTCAATGACCTGGGGGCCCCGATCTCCACCCCAGGGGCCCAGAGTGGGGCGGTCTGACAAGGGCCTCCTTCCCGGGTGAGCAGGAGATTGGGAGGATCTCCATTGAGATGCACGGGACCCTGGAGGACCAGCTCAGCCACCTGCGGCAATACGAGAAGAGCATCGTCAACTACAAGCCCAAGATCGACCAGCTGGAGGGCGACCACCAGCTCATCCAGGAAGCACTCATCTTCGACAACAAGCACACCAACTACACCATGGAGGTGGGTGGCACCAGCCTTGCTTCTCCAGAGAGGGACCCCCAGATCCCCTTCTGTTTCACCATCCTGGGCTGGGGTAGTGGTGGGGGGTTACCCATCATCCAAGAAAACTGGCCATAGTAGGATAAACTCTGGCTTTTAAGTGAGGGGCTACTCGCTTCTCCTCACTCCTGGAGCTCTGGGTCTTCCGTCCTCAGTGCCTTCTGAATTTCCCGAGGAGCTTGTTGAGAATGCAGATTTCCAGGCCCCGTCTCCAGAATCTGATTCACTAGGTCTGGAATGGGGCTCAGGAATCTAACTTTTTAACGAACAGCCAGTGATTCTGAGGCTGGTGGTCTCCAAACACTGGCCTGGCATCTGCTCTCTAAATGACCTACTTGTTTTGACCGTGAAGGCATGTGTGTGAGGTTATGGAGTTGGCTATTCAGGGAATTACCCACTTTTTTGTCCTTTAGTTTTTCCTGCTGCCAACTTCGCCCTCCTTCCTGACCTGACCACACTGGTCATTCTGGTCTCTGCCATCCCGGGCAGGGGCCACCACCCTCCTGTGCTTCCCCCTTCATCATCAGGGTCCCCTGTCCTGGTGGGTTGTCCTTGTCCTGGTTCCCCTGCCCTCTGGTGACCCTGTAAATCTGGACAGAAGGCCTGGTTCGATTGCTTTGGCCATTTTGATGGTCAGGGGAAGGAGCAGGCAGGGGTGGCCCAGGCCTGGGACCCCTTTGCTGACAGGCCCTGCCCACCCCCAGCACATCCGCGTGGGCTGGGAGCAGCTGCTCACCACCATCGCCAGGACCATCAACGAGGTGGAGAACCAGATCCTGACCAGGGATGCCAAGGGCATCAGCCAGGAGCAGATGAACGAGTTCCGGGCTTCCTTCAACCACTTTGACCGGGTGAGCCCCGCCCCCTGCACTCGCTTAGGGCAGCCCCAGCCCCTCCTGCCCCAGGGCCCTGGAGGGCACTGCCCAGCACGTGGGCCTGCTTCCTGGGCAAGTAGGGGCGGGGGGTGGCCGGGAGGAACTGCTGTCAGCCTGCCCTGACTCTGCACCGCGAGTCTTAGAAGCTGTCCTGGTGTCCCACGAGCTTCCCCGCTTTCCTGGAGAGAGTGCTCGCACTGTGAGTTAAGGAGAGAGCCTTTGACCCCTGACCCTTGGTCTCCTGCGACCAGGAGTCAACCCCCGGGAGCCAGGCTGCCATAGCCTCAAAGGAAGGCCTGCTGTCCCCTGGCTGTGGGGACCGTCCCTTGCTTCTGCCTCAGGACAGAGCAGGGGCTCCCTCCTCCCCGCCCCCCGGCCCCGGTGTAGCCTTTGGGACACTGCGGGGCTGTCAGAGTTGTCAGTCCTGGGTTCTCCTCCTAGCTCTGGGACAGGACAGTTCTGCGTGGGCTGCCCCTCCCAGTGCCCTGGGGCTTTGCGGTGGCCACAGGGGGCGGGAGCATGGTCTTAGGTGCTGCCCACCCCCCCTGCCTGCTTCACTGCCCTCCAGGCACCTGGGTGGGTGGAACCCTCCTGGAAACCCCGGTCTGGGCAGCGGGGCCGGAGGTGGGCTGGGCACTTGTGAGGCAGCTGCTTACCCCTGTGGCTCACCGTGCTCCCCTGTGGCCTGCCTTCCGGAGCAGGGCTGAGTGTGCCAGGGAGAGGGCCCCTGGGCCTCGTCTGTGTGTCTAACCGTGTGCACTTTTATTTCCCCTCCTCCCCCGACCCTCCGCCCTCCCCATCCGCATGCCTTTGTCCCTGTGTCTCCCCACACTCGCTACCCTCCACCGGGGCATGGCCCACCCCTCCCCTCACGGCCTCCACCTCCCTGGCACCGCATGGCTCGCTGGCTGGCGCACGGCGGCCCCAGGATCACTCCGGCACGCTGGGTCCCGAGGAGTTCAAAGCCTGCCTCATCAGCTTGGGTTATGATATTGGCAACGACCCCCAGGTACTCGCCTCCTGCATGGAGCACGCTCAGGGGTGGCGTCCGGGGCGAGAAATAACGCGTTTCTCCTTTTTCTTTTCTCTCTCTGTCTGGATCTCCCTGTCTCCCCTTCCCTGTGGGCCGCGGGGCTCGTCTTCTCCTGCTGTCCCCCCTGGCCCGTGTCGGGCTCCTCCCCCCACTACTCCGACCTCTGCCCTCGGTTGTCTTTCGTGGGAACCTGCTCGGTGCCCACCTTCCTCTCTCCTCGTCGCTCTCCATCCTGTGGACGGATATTTGCATCTCCCTGCTCTGTCTTCCTCCTTCCTGTGGACTTTTCCCCCGGATGTGTATTTGCATCTGCTCCTCCTACGTTCCTGTCCCCTTCCTGACCCCCAAACCGTACACCTCGACCTCCCCTCTGGCCACCTGGGCCATGTCTTCCTGGCCCTCGGCCGGCCCTTCCTCCTTGTGTCTCGGTGCCACTGGCCCCACAGAAGAAGACAGGCATGATGGACACGGATGATTTCCGCGCCTGCCTTATCTCCATGGGTTACAACATGGTAATGTAAACCCCACTCTCTGGCCAGGGGCAGCCAGCTGACTCGAGAGGCCGAGTCCTGGCCGTGGCGGGCTGGAGGCCCTCAGGCTCAGGGTGCCCTCCCCAGAGGGGCCTCAAGATTCTGGTCCATGGGGAAGATGGTGCCCTGAAGGCTGAGCCCAGCCGCAGGGCCTGTGTGTGTCCCACAGACCTGGCCTTCTCACCTCTCTCTGCTGGTGTATCTTTTGATATTTACAGTGGACGTGGGCCTTTTCTCTCCCACTGTGGATGGTGGGGCTGACCCCAAGGCTGCCAGGAAGGACTGGTGGTGGGCACTCTGGGTGGGGCTTGGTCCTGCTTCATCTCGCATGAGGCGTGGAGATTTCCACCTCTGCCCGTGTGATGGCTCCAGCCAGGCCTGCTGCCCCTTTGCCGTTTCCTCAAGCCCCTCCCCAACCTTCTCAGCTGCCAGCCCTCGTGCCGGCCTTCTGAGCGGGACAGGGGCCTCAGCCAGGCAGCCCGGCGACGCCTGGGCTGTGGTGCAGAGTGCAGAGCCCATGGGCTGCCCAGCAGAGGGGCAGGGGCACGGGCTTTAGAAACAGGGAACCCAGGAATAAATCCTAGCTCTGCCATCACCAGCTTGGGGGCCCGGATAAGGTGAGGGGAGCCCTGCCCTACTGTTGTAATGGTTAAGTGAAGGAACTCACGTGAGTGCTGTGCCCATGTCTGACACATAGAAAGTACAGTGCGGTGGAGGCAGACCACCCAAGTTCAAGTCTCAGCTCTTCTACCTACTGGCTGTGTGACCTTGGGCAAGTCACTAAGCCTATCTGGGCCTTAGGTTTCTCATCTGGGAACCTGATGGCAATAATAAAATACCTACCTCATATGGTTGTGAGGAGGGTTCAGTGAATTATACACAGCACTTAGAATAGTGCCTGGTATATAGTATATGCTATGGGAGTGTTAGCCATTGCTGTCATTAATTATTATCAGCGTTATCATTTTTGCTCCAAGAGGAATCAAGGCATCCGTAGAGGGCGGGAAGCCTGAACTGGGTCTTCATTATTGGGTATTATGTTCCTATCATGCCCTCAAGACAACCCAGGTTAGGTCAGGGGTCTGCTTTGCCCTCTCTAATAGCCTCAGGCTACTCCGAGCCCACAGGGGCTTGAGGTCCATAGAGAGAGGAGACCGTGGCTGAGAGGATGACAGGCCTGGGATTGGCTCTTCCCTCCAGGGAGAGGCAGAATTTGCCCGCATCATGAGCATTGTGGACCCCAACCGCCTAGGGGTAGTGACGTTCCAGGCCTTCATCGACTTTATGTCCCGTGAGACGGCTGACACAGATACAGCAGACCAAGTCATGGCTTCCTTCAAGATCCTGGCCGGGGATAAGGTGGGTCTGCTGTGGTGTGGGCACCATGCTGGGGCGGACGGATCTGGAGGGGTGGTCGTGAGCACCTCCACTGCTCCTCCTTCCCCCCCACCCCCGGGCCTCCTTGCTGTCACCTCTACCCATTTCTGTAATGTCTTGGGATCAGCTAAGGCATTAGGACACAGCGTTAGCTTAAGGGGGTCCCCTGCCAGGGACACTGCATGTCATACTTGTGATGAGATACTGGTGACGAAATGATGGATGGTGGAGGGCAGTCCAGTCAGGTGGAGTGTGTGAGTGGGTGATGGAAGGTCCATCTGGGAACTTGGACTTCGCCCCTATATCATTCTGGGCACAAGGTATGGCATATAGGTAGGGAGCAAGAAGGAAGCGTGTGTCTCATTTTTCTACCCTGAGCAGCAGTCAGCTTCAATTTTCCAAATCTCCCAAGTTCCCTGCAGTGCACTGCTTGACAGTGGAAACGTGGGAGCATCCAGGGGAATTTGGGGGCAGAGACATCTAGAGGCCAGATTCCCTTTCTGAAAAATTCACAGGATAATCCTTATGCCATCCTTCCTTAGCCAATAGGGAGTATAGTTTCTGCAATGTTTTAATCTATATGGAAATAAAGACTCAACCCACAAAGTGGTTCCTAAAGGTCTGACTTAAGTTCGAGGACAGCGTGTTAGAGTCAGCACTTCGGAGCTGGAAGGACCCTGAGAAGCCACCTCCTTGAAGGGACTCATTTTGTAGAGGAGGTCTCCGGGGCCCAGAAAGGGACCTGGTCTTCTGACTTTTGAAGTGACCTGAGGGCCAGCCCCTCCCTCCTTCAGACTGGCTCCTGGGGGACTCTGGCAGAAGTAGGGCATAGGACGGGGTCCCGCCTTGTGGGTCAGAGCCCCTGAGCTCCTGTGGCGCCTCAAGCTCCCAAAAGAAGTAGCTTCCAAGTAGCCTTTCATGGGCGAGCCCAAGGCGGGGAGAAAGCAGAGACCCAGACTGGGAGCCAGGCCATGTGGGGTCAGGTCCAAATTTCGCAAACACGGTTCAGATAGCTGTCTGTGGCGATGATGCTATCTGATGATGATTGATGCTCATGTAATTTGCAGGAGTTGGGTGATGTCCTCGGAGCCCAGCTGAGTGGGTGTGGGGGGCCCTACTCTGTCCCACCAGATACGGTGCTGCTGTTCCTGCCTGTGGCCGGGGCGGGCTAGAGCGATACGTGGAAAGATTACAGGTGCAGTTAGCACTTCCAGTTAGCTTGGAAACCGCCTCAAGTAGTTATAGAAGTGGAAAACTTATAAGGGGACTTAAATACACACACACGCACGCACACACACACACACACACACACATGTATATGGTTATATATGTGTATATGTATCGTATGTATATACCTACACATACATATATATGTACATGTGCATGTGTGTACACACATGTTATGTGTATATATCGTACATATTTATACACACATATGTATATGGTTATATGTGTGTATATATCATATATTTATATACACATGTATATGGTTATGTGTGTGTATGTATATATCATATATTTATATGCACACATGTATACGGTTATATATGTGTATATGCATATATACCGTATATATTTATATACACGTGTATATGGTTATATTTGTGTGTGTGTGTATATCGTATATATTTATATACATACACATATATACATACATATGAATGTGTAATATACGTGTGCGTGTGTGTATATACACAACAAACACACGTATTTCTATATCCAGAAGTATGAGGACAGGGCCAGAACGGGGATGGAACAGGGTACCTAATGTCACGAGTGAGGTTTACGGCCTCTGGCCTTTGCGGCCGCTTTGCTTTATGGCCACCCTGACCCGCCGTCCTGACCGCGCTCTCTCCGCAGAACTACATCACTGTGGACGAGCTGCGCCGTGAGCTGCCGCCTGACCAGGCTGAGTACTGCATCGCGCGAATGGCCCCCTACACCGGCCCCGACGCCGTGCCAGGTGCTCTGGACTACATGTCCTTCTCCACGGCGCTGTATGGCGAGAGTGACCTCTAACCCCCTCCTGCCGGCCCACGCCCTTGCCCCCGTCGCCATGCGCGCCCAGCCCTGCGCCTCAGCTGTCCCCCCTCTCCCGCCCAGGTTTGGTTCGCGCTCCGCCTCCAAAGGGGCGAGCTGGACCCAAGTGGCATCGAGCCTCCCAGACCGCGAAGTGACAGTTTACAAAATTATTTTCTGCAAAAAAGAAAAAAAGTTACGTTAGAAAAAGTAAAAAACCACATATTTTATTATAGAAAAAGTATTTTTTTCTCCACCAGACTTAAATGGAAAAGAGGAAAAATTAACTATTTGCACCGAAATGTTTTGTTTTGTTGTGACATAGGAAAATAACCAAGCACAATGTTATATCCATCCTTTTTATCGATTTTTTTTTTCTATCTGTACCATCTGCTGTATTCATTTCTCCAATCTCATGTCCACCTTGATGTGGAGTGGGGGGGTGAGGGTAGGGGATAATCTTGTCAAAGGCACATTGGTGCATGTGTGTTTGCTAGCTCACCTGTCCATGAAAATATTTTATGATATTAAAGAAAATCTTTTGAAATGGCTGTTTTTTTAAGGAATAGAATTTATGTGGCTTGTCTTCTCATTTTTAAGTCCAGAGGTGTAATTAGCCTATTTATCAGCACACACTTTTTTTTTTTTTTTAATATTGCTCATTAAAAATGGTCAGGGGCTTCCCTGGTGGCGCAGTGGCTGAGAGTCCGCCTGCCGATGCAGGGGACACAGGTTCATGCCCCGGTCCGGGAGGATCCCACATGCCGCGGAGCGGCTGGGCCCGTGAGCCATGGCCGCTGAGCCTGCGCGTCCGGAGCCTGTGCTCCGCAACGGGAGAGGCCACAACAGTGAGAGGCCCGCGTACTGCCAAAAAAAAAAAAAAAAAAAGGTCAGGACAGGGGCTTCCCTGATGGGGCAGTGATTAAGAATCCGCCTGCCAATACAGGGGACACGGTTTGATCCCTGGTTGGGGAAGATCCCACAGGCCACAGAGCAGCTAAGCCCGTGCGCCACAACTACTGAGCCTGCGCTCTAGAGCCCCCGAGCCACAACTACTGATGCCCGCACGCCTAGAGCCCGTGCTCCGCAATAAGAGAAGCCACTGCAATGAGAAGCCCGCGCACCGCAGCAAAGAGTAGCCCCCGCTCGCCGCAAGTAGAGAAAGCCTGCACGCAGCAACGAAGACCCAAGACCCTCGCGGCCAAAAATAAAATAAATTAATTATTTTTAAAAAGCAACACTAAAAAAAAACGGTCAGGAGAAAGTTGGCAAGCGTGGACCACTTTGATGCTGCCTGGCACACACCATATTAAAGCAACAGCGCTCCCATGCCAGCTCTTTGCTTGCTCCTTGCTTACTGTTTTACAGAAGTGTGTGTGGGGTCGATGGTGTGGGGGCACCTGGACCGCCCCTAATATGCTCTTGACCTTGGCGTGTTCCATCTTCTTACACTTCAGTTTCGTTTTTAAAAGGAGAAGGTCGTTTCCTCACGAGGCTCCTATGAGTTAAAAGTAGGCTCCACCTTCATTTGTTTCCCACAGCATCAAACAGCTCTGTAACATCTATATGCCCCCCTTCCTTTTATTTTTGCCACAGGGGACACATTCTCAGAGGCATCTCGTCCCTTGCTATTCAGACTGTTCCGCAGACGGCCGCTGTCCAGCATCACCTGGAGCTTGTTGGAAATGCAGGCTCTCAGGCCCCACCCCAGACCTTCCTGAATCAGAATCTGCCTTATAACAAGGTCCCCAAGACATCTGTTTGCACTTCTGTAGCTTCTCCTGTTTTTTCCCCTTACCTGTGTTTCCTCCTTGAGGTTATCAGGCAATGAAGACTGCCGATAATGATACCAGTAATAGTAACAGTGCAGTGATTTACAGAAATGTAACTTAGCAATGGAAGCTAAAGGTCTGTGTTCCAGTTCTGGTTGTGTCTAGGAGTAAAACAGTTTGGTGTAGTGGTTACAGGGAGTTGGGTCTGTGGAGTCTGCCAGTGTTCAAATTCATGACTGCCGTTTACAAAACGGTTAACTGTGCACTACAGTTCCCTTATCTGTTAACAGGGAATAATAGTGCTGTTGGAAAGTTGATGCTGTAATACACAGAGCTCCTAAAATATTAGTGCATATAAATGTTAGCTGTCAATCTTATTTTAAGTTTCAAGGGATTCGCTTGAAGGATCTCTTAAAAAGAGAACCCTCAACGTGATATGTCCTCTCATATAAGAGGACTAAGCCTAAATCAGAACTTACTGAACTGGAGCCAAAGATAAGTTCTTCAGTGTGAGGCCCTCTTGTTTAGGAATTAGTTCTATGAGTTTCTGGAACACCCCTGCCCTGGGAAAGAGGCAAGGCTGCTCAGGAGAAAAGACATGGGGAGAGAGGTTGGCTTTTGCTTTGGTAAACATTCCTATAGGTTTTACCACTGGCTGGTAAGCCAGTAAATGCTCAAGGTGGGTCTGCTCTGACTGCAGCTCTGTGGGGAAAACTGTGGAAAAAGGCCAGAGCCTGCTCTCAAAGTCTTTGGAGAGAGGTCGATAAGCAAGATACGTTGTTTTAGCTATTTACATGCAAGTCTACCCAAGGGCATGGTGGTATAGGAGTTGAGGAGAGGGAAACTGTTCCAACCAGAAAGTTTCCTAAACTCAGGGTGTAAGTTCTTTAATAAGCTTCAATTCCAGGGACTTCCTGGTTAAGACTCCATGCTCCCACTGCAGGGGATGTGGGTTCAATCCCACATGCCATGTGGCGTGGCCAAAATATTTTTTTTTAAAAAAGCTTCAATTTCCAGAGATACGATCCATTTTTAAAAGAATGTGTGAGTCATTTGAATGAAGTGTGTTTACAGACTTATTCCACAGCCTTCAAGAGTTTGAGTTTCTCAGTGTTCAAGGGTGCTTGTATGTGTGCAAATGACTATAATTAAATTAATTTTCAATCTGTTAAAGGAGTATAATCTTAAAAATTGATTTCTTAAGCTTTGAAGGTCATCATGGACATCTTGTTTTATTGATAATATAATTTTTCTGTAAAAATAAAAACGCTCTTGTCCTAATCATTCATACATTTAACAGATTTAATCCCCCCAAACAACCCTGCTTGCAAATTTCATTAAATTCCTTTAAATATTTTAAATGTATTTATAAGTTTTAGTAATTCTTTCCAGGACATCAGACTCCCAACCCAGGAAGATTCAAATCCAAGCGGCAAAGTTTCACTCAGCACAAAGCAATTGAAGTATTATAAATGTAGTAAGTCACGTTCTCTGGAGCAGTTCAAAGCTGTTTACTAACGATTCTCTTACACCTCCAGAATTAAAATCACACGTCTCATTTCAATTATACATTTCAGATGAAAAACCACAAAGCTAATATATGCCAGGTTCTCTGCCGTGTTCAGTCACCTTAAATTAACCCACTGGTTGTCATGATGCTTACAAACTGCTGAACACCTCCAAAGTATTAGTACTAAGAGTTTGATTTACTTCATCTGTTTACTTATTTCTAAATAGGTGATTTCAAGTCCCTTTACTCCTCATTGCTGGCTTTTGGGGTCAAAGGTTCAGGTGATTACATATCATGTACATCTAGGAAAATACCATTAAGAGGAGTCCTCTTCTAGGGGCTTCCCTGGTGGCGCAGTGGTTGAGAATCTTCCTGCTAATGTAGGGGACACGGGTTCGAGCCCTGGTCTGGGAGGATCCCACATGCTGCGGAGCAACTAGGCCCGTGAGCCACAACTACTGAGCCTGTGTGTCTGGAGCCTGTGCTCCACAACAAGAGAGGCCCGCGCACCGCGATGAAGAGTGGCCCCCGCTTGCCACAACTAGAGAAAGCCCACGCACAGAAACGAAGACCCAACACAGCAAAAATAAATAAATTAATTAATAAACTCCTACCCCCAACATCTTAAAAAAAAAGGAAAAAAAATTAAACAAAAGAGGAGTCCTCTTCTAGTCTTTGAACTCTGTGGTGGACTGAATAACGGTCCCCACAAGATGTCCATGTCCTAATCCCTGGGACCTGTGACCGTGTTACTTTACATGGCAAATGGGACTTCGCAGAGGGTAATTGAGTTAAGGTACTTAATGGGGAGGTTATTCTGGATTATCTGGTTGGGCTCTTACTAAGAGGGAGCCAGGCCAGCAATGTCAGAAGATGTGATGATGGAGGTGGAGGTTGGAATGACATGAGGCCACAAGCCAAGGAAGGCACTATCCTCTAGAAGCTGGAACAGGCAAGGAGATGAACTCTCCCCTAGAGCCTCCAGAGGGAATGCAACCCTGCTGGCCCATTTTGGGTTTCTGAACTGTAAGACAGTAAATTCATATTTTAAGCCACTACATTTGTGGTAATTTGTTACAGCAACAATAGGACACTAATACTTGCTCCATTATCCAGGCCTCTGGGAAGCCTGGCTGCCTCCCTGACACCAGTGACCCACGTTACAGGCTTGAGGCTTTGGAGAAACCACCCCAGCTTCAGAGACCTGAACTTGCAACGTCATCCCTGGGAGGCTGTCACAGCTACTGGACCAGAACTCCTCACCCTAACATCGCCAGTCTGCAGAGGAGGGAGATGGAAGCTTCAAAACTCTGAAACTCCAAAAGGGCCAGAATGATTAGGCCCAGCAGGAGGTGGGTAGGCTGATTAGCTCACCTGGTTAGTGGCACTGGCTGAGGGGATGAAGGCTGTGGGCTTAACCCCCGATGGGGTAGATGACCTCACACGGACAAGTCTGCCCCGAGGTCATAGGCTGCTCTTTCACCCCCTAGGGGGACAGAAGAGAGGTAACTAAGCACCAGCACTGCCACTAAAACCATTGAAGAACCTTGTCTACGTGCAGTGCCCTGGAGGACGGCACTGGACAGACACCCCTCTCACCCAGCACCGGGCAAACCTGGACATCAGAGCTGGAAGCCTACGTCGAGGCAGAGAGGGCCCAGAGATAACAGGACACTCAGACATGGTGGGATAGGGTCCTTCAGCTAAACTATAGCTCTAGAAGCCACTCTGTGGCCGTGGAGGCTTTCAGAGCCCCGAGAGTGGCGGGGCAGCCCCTGTCTGCGCAGGCACAGCTAAGGTGCTGCAGTGGGACACTTTGCTAGTGATTGGACCACTGCGCCGGCTTAGAGACAAACGGGAAATAGGCTTCAGGGTGTCTCCAGAGCCCAGGGCCTAGGCAGCAGCCCAGCTTCAGGCAGGGACTGACCACAGCCCCCAGAAAGCCCTCGGGAAGCCAAGAGCCTGCCATCTCTCCTTCTCATCTCGGCCCCTCTTTGTGCGGGAGCTTCGCTCCTCTCTCAGGCACAGCTCTCTCTGGTCGTGACCCCTGTGGTGGGAGAGGCTGACCCCATGTACCCCAGTGTTTTCCTCTACACAAGAAGCTAGTCCCAATTCCAAGATTGCAGGACCCACTTGGCCCAGCCTGGCCTGGTCTGACACAGTGATGCCTACCAGTGGATGAGGCTGAGGCCATCAGTCAGGAGAAGGGTGGGACAGATAACTCAAAAGGCGGCCTTATAAGAGCTACCTCAGTTCATTATCAATTTTCACATCTCTGAGATTGGGATGTAGCTTATGACCAATCTCACGTTAGAATTAATGGTATCCTACCATTGCTGTTGGCAAGGTGGCAGTCATGACCTAGAGTCACTGCCTGCCCTTTTGAAGTAGGAAAGTGAGTCCTGGTTTTGTCTCAAACTTCCATTAACACCTTCTGGTAAGATCAGGCACCAGGATCAAAGCCTGCAGAATGGGTATACAGAAAGACGATCTGGAGGTCATAGTGGAGCTCTCTCTTATGAAAAGCTGCATTATTAATGCTATGGATCGAAATGACATGTGGAAAATGCACTTAAAGACTGTGACAAGGAATTCAGGAGAGTTGGACTCTGCGTTTGAGAAGTTTTAGCAAATTTGTTTTGCTCATACTTTCTTTTTTATCTCTGCACAAGAGTGACAGATGATAAAAACGTTTAAAGTCTAAAAGAGCTCGTTCAATAAGTACAAAATGCACATAAGTACAAAATAAAAGAATGATAAGAAAGCATTGTGTTACAGTTTCGTTGGTTACACATTTTCTTTCTTGATGGTTTATAAAATAATGGAGCGTCTTCTAAATCTGGCTGTATTTTAGATTCAATGAAATATGGCCCACGGAACAGATTACCTGTCAACTCCCCAACCTTCTGGATTCTATTTTTGATGAGAGCACAAAAGAAAGATTCATCCTAAACCTACTCTATGTAATTTGGCAAGCTAAGAGGTCCTCAGCCAATGGAAAACCTCCATTCTTATCACAGATTACTTTAACATATGGTCTCTAATCGCCCCTCTCTAGCATCTTCCATTTCTCATTATCCTGTTTTTCTTAGACATCTCTTTGAATCCTACTTTTCCAACAGAAAGTGCAAGAGAGATTTTGCAAACTTTTAATACCTGGGAAGATGGCTTCCGAAAGCAAGCTATTTGAAAGAGGGTTTGTGAACACTTGTGAAGGGATGCAGCCATCCCTGGGTGCAGCCCGGTTCCGTGAAGAGCAGGTGCTGCTTGACTAACATTGTCTTCTTTTGGGGTTGGTACTGGGCTCTTCAGAAAGAGCAATATAAAGATGTCTCAGTCCTGGGATTCCCTGGTGGCGCAGTGGTTGAGAGTCCGCCTGCCGATGCAGGGCACACGGGTTCGTGCCCTGGTCCGGGAAGATCCCACATGCCGCGGAGCGGCTGGGCCCGTGAGCCATGGCCGCTGAGCCTGCGCGTCCGGAGCCTGTGCTCCGCAACGGGAGAGGCCACAGCAGTGAGAGGCCCGCGTACCGCAAAAAAAAAAGATGTCTCAGTCCTTTCTGAAATTCAGACAAGCAGCGTCTCCTCTATTCCTGGCGGGGACGATAGAGAGTCCCACTGCAGTGCTAAGTGGCTGTGTAAAAAAAACCGTGCCCAGGGTGTGCTGCCTTATGAATCTGATGACTTCTGGGAGGTTGCTATAGGCTGTAAGGACCGATTGTTGGTTCTGTTTTGTTTAAGTCCTACTGACTTGGACTCATCAACCCCACAGGTGCTATGAAGCCTATAAGGTAAATGAGAGAAATAGGATCTCAAAAGATCTCAACAGGCAGTAATGATGGGAGTAATCTTATAAGGTTACATTTCATGGGAATGCAGGTAAAACCCTGGAAGTGGGTCTAAAAATAAACAGGATGTGGGAGATACCCTGGAAAGGAGACCAAGAATATCCCCAACTTAATACGAGTGAACAGTATGGAGAAGCAGCTCCAAAGAGCTAATTTGATCTTGGGCTGGACCAATAGCTTGGAAACTCAGAAGGTGCTTGTGCCCACATTATCTGCCAATTGCAGCAGAAGCATGGAAAGCTGGTCTTTAACAGACACAATGAAGCAATGCTGCAGTGGGGGAGAGACCTAGCCCCATGTCAGCTCAAGCCTGTGAGTGAGATGAGCTGGATCCTGGTACCTCGTGACACATTTTCCTTTTCCTGCTCTGTCCAGAACAGCCAAGCTTGGAGCCAAGGTGGGTGGGAGGAGAAAGGGGGGATGGAGAGAGAGAAAAGGATATTTTGGTCTCATACACAATCAGCCTGAGATGATTAGATGTAATATCTCATGCATGTACTCAACCCAGCGTCATTTGAGGATGATATTAGGTTGTGTATTTGGTTAGGACCCTTCTAGACCAAGAGCCACAAAACCCAACCCAAGCTGGTAAGGCCGAGGGTGATTTACTGGCCTGGATAACTGAAGTGTCCGGAGGTAATGCCTGAGGCAGGGGCTTACATGCTGCCAGCAGGACCTAGTTTCTCTGGATGGACTTCATTCTCAAACATGCTGTCCTGCTTCAGTCCAGTGAGTTCACAGCACACCATCGTCTAGAGCTTTCCTTGGGGGTAAGTAACCCAAACTAAGACACAGACCATTCTTGGGGACATGCTTGGGAGAGTGACTTCACCTGAGACTCTTGAGATGGGTGCCCAGGGGCCCCATGCCTTGTGCTCACACAGTACTAGAACACTTGGACCTGCCGGCTGCAGAAACTGTCCTTGCTGCCGTGTTGAGAAGGGAACACCAAGGGTGTGGGAAGGGGGCTGCCGCCTCTCTCTGGGCTGCCTACGTGTTTCTTCATGTGCAGCCAGCAGCTGGCAGGATTGGAAAATAGGGAGACTCCTGCATGCCTTGGGGAGGTGTGAGGAGTCCTGGTGGTCAGCCATGTTGGCACTCAGAAGACTGTCCCTGGGCACCTGTGGGAGAGCCCAGACTTAGGATCAAAATTCTCATTTTATAGTTCAAGGCAATGGGAAAATAGGGTTCTTTACGTAAAACTTCTCTTTATAGGTTGTCTTTTAGAACGCATCTATTCACTACGGGTTGCCTAGAGTAGGGTGGATGTAAATGAAATTCTAGAATGAAGCAACTAATCCAGTGTCCAGTAAGCCCCCGTTAAGGCTTCCTTCCACCTTCCCCACACCGCTACCGGAAAGCTGCTTTTTGAGAAAGCGGTTCTTAAAATTAGCTAGGTGGATGCTGCCCTCCAGTGGCCAGATGTGTCCTTACAGCGTTTCCCAGTTTGAGAGGAGCAGGGAGCAAGACCCGGGCAGGCGCCCTCACATCCTCCTTGCTTTCTTTGCACTGCTCCCAGCGGGTCCCAGCTGGGCTGTTCCTGGGATGTTGGGGGCCATGGTCTGTGCCACAGAGGGACAGCAGAAGCAACATTTAGCGGGAGAAAAACAATGACTAACACTTGTTGACACTTACTTTGTGCTGGCCCAAGTCTTAAGCGATTTCTCTGCGTTTAATCGTCACACATACTATTATTACCCCATTTTAAAAACCAGGAAACCAAGGCATAGAAACCTTAAGTTAGTGGCCAAGCTGAGATTTGAACCCAGGTCTCTCTAGTCTCCAGAAGCAATGTTTCATTCACTTTACCAGTGGTACTCAAACTTTGCTATGCCCAAGAATTGTTTAGGGAGTTTGTCAAAGATGCAGAATCCAGGGCTCTGTCCCCTAAGATTGTGATTGAGTGGGTCTAAGAGGAGCAAAGACAACTGGGAATCTGTCCCCGGGACATTATGGGTAGAATCTAGTAAGTAGTCCAAGCAGGGTCACGGGCCACACTTTGGGAAGCATTAGATTAAGATCTCATCATTACTAGGAGGAATAATTTGTCAGACATAAGAAAGAACTTTATAATAGTCATATATTCTAATTCAAACTAATGTCTACATGCCAAGCATTTTAGTAGGTGCTCACAGACGCAATCTCATTTCCCGTCCTTGGTGACTCTTGGAGGTTGGTGGCCCCAATTTGCAGATGAAGATGCCAAGGTGTGAACCTCCAAGAGAGAAGAAATCCCTCCTCTCCTTTCTTCTATTTTGAGGCTCCTTTCATTGGCACTCATCATGGTGGGTAGTCCCTGATGCCACTCCAAAATATGCCACTTCGACATAAGGATTATTTTGAACTGAAGGCAATTGAGAAGAAGATACAAGAAAAGCTCTCTTCCCTTCTCCTATGTGCCTAAAAGCAGGACATAAATTTGTAAATGTATGTATCATTTGTAAGTTTTACTCTCTACCAGGAAGTCCAGAAGTTAATCACTGGCTGCAACCCTAGACCCTCAGCAGCCCAGAGACAGCATCAGAGGAATCTACACACAAACCTTGCTAAAACTAGCTCTTAGCTACCATTGGCTTCCCCATATATTTGCCTTCCTACAATTTTCCACCCTAGAAACTCAGTCCTTTTCCTGTGTCTTATCACTTCTCTAAAAAAAAATTTTTTTAACATCTTTTTTTTTTTTTAAATAAATAAATTTATTTATTTATTTTTGGCTGTGCTGGGTCTTTGTTGCTGCGTTCAGGCTTTCTCTAGTTGCGGTGAGAGGGGGCTACTCTTCGTTGCGGTGCGTGGGCTTCTCATTGCGGTGGCTTTTCTTGTTGTGGAGCACGGGCTCTAGGCACGCGGGCTTCAGTAGCTGTGGCTCATGGGCTCTAGAGCGCAGGCTCAGTAGTTGTGGCACACGGGATTAGTTGCTCTGCGGCAGGAGGGATCTTCCCAGCCCAGGGCTCAAACCCGTGTCCCCTGCATTGGCAGGCGGATTCTTAACCACTGCACCACCAGGGAAGCCCCCCTAACATCTTTATTGGAGTATAATTGCTTTAAAATGTTGTGTAGTTTCTGCTGTATAACAAAGTGAATCAGATATATGTATATATATATATATCCCCATATCCCCTCCCTCTTGCGTCTCCCTCCCACCCTCCCTAACCCACCCCTCTAGGTGGTCACAAAGCATGGAGCTGATCTCCCTGTGCTATGTGGCTGCTTCCCACTAGCTATTTTACATTTGGTAGTGTAGATATGTCCATGCCACTCTCTCACTTCATCCCAGCTTACCCTTCCCCCTCCCCATGTCCTCAAGTCCATTCTCTATGTCTGCATCTTTATTCCTGTCCTGCCCCTAGGTTCATCAGAACCTTTTTTTTTTTTTTAGATTCCATATATATGTGTTAGCATACGGTATTTGTTTTTCTCTTTCTGACTTACCTTACTCTGTATGACAGACTCTAGGTCCATCCACCTCACTACAAATGACTCAGTTTTGTTTCTTTTTACGGCTGAGTGATATTCCATTGTATATATGTGCCACATCTTCTTTATCCATTCATCTGTCGATGGACACTTAGGTTGCTTCCATGTCCTGGCTATTGTAAATAGAGCTGCAATGAATATTGTGGTACATGATTGTTTTTGAATTATGGTTTTCTCAGGGTATATTCCCAGTAGTGGGATTGCTGGGTCATATGGTAGGTCTATTTTTAATTTTTTAAGGAACCTCCATACTGTTCTCCATAGTGGCTGTATCAATTTACATTCCCACCAACAGTGCAAGAGGGTTCCCTTTTCTCCACACCCTCTCCAGCATTTACTGTTTGTAGATTTTTTGATGATGGCCATTCTGACTGGTGTGAGGTGATACCTCATTGTAGTTTTGATTTCCATTTCTCTAATGATTAGTGATGTTGAGCACCCTTTCGTGTGTTTCTTGGCAATCTGTATATCTTCTTTGGAGAAATGTCTGTTTAGGTCTTCTGTCCATTTTGGATTGTGTTGTTTGTTTTATTGATATCAAGCTGCATGTCAGTTCTCTAAAAATTTATTGTTCTTTTGTTAAGATGCTACACAAGCCCAAGTTCTAACCACTCTTTCGAGTTACTCAACTCCGTGAGCTTCCATGTGCAAGTGGGGTGCACATGTTAAACTTCTGTTTATTTTTCTCTTGTTAATCTGTCCTTTGTTAGTATAATATACAGGGCCCCTGTACAATGAACCTAAGAAGGGTAGAGGAAAACAAGATTTTTCCCCCTCCCCTGCACCCCCATGGAAATCAAGCACCTTGGCATTGTTGGGGACCTTTGTGTTGTCTGGCAGGAGGCACGGAGAAAGCACAGGATGGCATCCTTGTTGACCCCAAGTTTGTGTGCCCGATACACAGTGAGGCCAAACAAACCGAAGTGTCGGAGTTTGGAGCAGAAAAAGTTTTATCGCAAGGACCAAGCAAGGTGAATGGGCAGCTTATGCTCAAAAGACCCCAAACCCTCTGAGGGTTTTCAGGGAAGCATTTTTAAAGGCGACATTTGGGGTGAGGGCTGCAGGTGAGGTCTCAGCATGTAGTTACCATCCTCCACATGGGTAGGGGCCTTAGTTCCCGCAGAACAACTCATAGATATATATCAGATTGTTATGTACGTCCCTTGAGGAGAAACTAGGACTCTTTTGTCTCTGCACTATTGTTTCTTGCCTGCTTTCCCTTGGTTTCTGCGTTCCCTCTCTTCCCTAATTAGTAAGTGGCTGAACCTGCTCTTTGGAACTCAGGGAAGGTCTAGGAGACTAAAAGCCTTTTTCTGCCAATGAGAAATGGAGGCTTTTGTACCTGGGAGGGCTTCACAGGATCCTGCTCAGTTTCAATCCCCGTTTTCTTTGATACTCCTCAATCCTGAGGGTACAGGGGTGGGACAAGAAAGGGAATAAAGTTTTGCATAGAGAGGTTAATCATAAACTCAGCAGAGGAACTCGGCTTTGGGGGACTGGGTTTCAATATTGTTGAGCTGACGCACCCCACCTGCCGCGAGCAGGCTTGAGTGAGGGTTTGGTGGGCCTGCAGAGCAGCCGCCCCAGGTGTCACTAGGGTGGCATCAGTCCTGGGATCTGGAGCAGCTAGTCCCTGGGAAAGGACTCACAGGGGAAGACGAGGTGCTGTAACAAGCGTTTTGGGAGCCAAGTCCTGGTCGCTGTGGGGCTGCTTTTCAGGGGAGCCCACAAGTGCCGTCAAATCAGGACACACCCTCTGCAGTGAAGGAGCTCCCACCAGGTAAAGCCAGGGCTTGCACAGGAGCAGCAGGAAAACTCTGAGGCAGGCTGGGAGCAGGGAGGCCAGCTTTTCAATTTGGGCCCCGGGGAGCTGGGAAAGCCCTCTGGGGCTGTGGCCACAGGCCTGATGTTCATCCAGGCTCAAGGCCTCAAGCGTCTTGGGGTCCCTGCCTAGACCTTCAGTTATTTGGGCAGAAGACAGAGCCTGTGAGTCCTCCGACCCGGTTCTGTGAACAGGGCTGCGTGGGGAAGGGGCTGCCTCCGTGGCTGGGCCCTGAGGGGGCAATGTGTGCCCACCCCTCGTCTGCGCCCCAGGGGTCCAGGCCCTCCAGCCAGAGAGGGCCCGGGAGTTTCTGTGAGCTGTGCGTGCCGGGAGGGGAGGCCTGCGGAAGGACAGAGCTGGCGGCAGGAGCAGTAGGTTCTCGGCTTCTGCTTCACCTGATGCCCGGCCTCTGGCAGTTGCCAGAATGTGTATGTGGTTTACGTGGGACCCGATTTGGGTTTGGTAACACTGGGAGCCGAGGGTGAATTCTGGGGCCGCCTGGCCCTGGTGTACCAGAGGCTGGGGGTGGTGGCCAAACCGGCTGTTCCTGCCCAGGCACTGGGTCCCTAAGTGGGAGCCTTGCCTGCAAGAGGATCTCCACCCCCGCCTTCGCTTTCATAACCAGGAGGACTTCCTCCCCACCCCCAGGACCCCTCGGGCTCCCCTCACTCCCCCTCGCCCGCCATAGCTCTCCTTTCTTTAGGGTGTGCCCCCTTACAACTTCCTCTTTATACCATTTGTATTATCTGATTTTTTTTTTTTTATATGAAGCGAGTGTTATTTTTACAATGACATGTTAAAATACGTTTCATCTGGGGGAAAGCACATATTGGGCAATCCTCAGGAAAACAGGCTAGTTCACCGGGAGCAATAATTTCATTTAAAAGGAACACGTTCTCACAGATTTTTAAGAAAACCTCCCAGAACCCAGTTTGAGAAATTCTGACTTGAAAATGTAAGGGCTAATTCAACTTTAAGTGTCTTTCAGTTGTGAAATATCGATATAAAAACCTCACCTTTAGAACTTGTAAAAAAATCTTAAGATTATTTATTACAACGAACACAAAACTTAAAAATACTCATAGAATTTCTGATTCCTGAACTTGGGAAGGTCTAAGGACGCTGATTTGAGAAAGGCTAAGGTCAGGTGTCAGGCTGATGCTGAGAGGTTTTGTTTGTTTTTTGGTTTGTTTTTTGGGTGGTGTGGTTAAACCTTGCTCACTAAGAAATACAAAGTATTACACAAATGTAGGAGAAGAATGCATGATGGCATGGAGGAATGCGCAAAATAGGATATAAAGGAAATTGTAGAGTCATGTAGGGGAGGAAAAATAGCTTTCCCTCTAAATTCTGGACTCTGAGCTGGGGGCCATGTAACAAAAGACAGATGAACCAGAGAAAAGTATATGCATTTATTTAATATACATTTTATGTGACCTGAGAGCCTCCGTAAGCAAAATGACGACCTAAAGAAATGGTTAAACCTGAACACTTTTATAGTAGGTTTGATGAATGGAAAATTGTGGAGAAATATGAAAGGACAGAAAGTATGAGGGAAGTGTAGTAAACTAGGGGAAACTTAGCAAGGCCTGTTCCTTCAGATTCCTCTCTCTGTCCCTTCATCTTCAAAGATAAGGGTGCTCTTTTCCTCTGGGCATAGGGAGGGCACCTCTCACACGGTTTTTTTTTTTCACGTGCTTCCGGGGAAGGTCAGAAAGTCCTTCCTGCATGTACAATTTCTCAAATCCTTCAGCTTGGCATGTTCAATATGCCAGATGCCGTATTTAAGGGTAGCATGTCCTGAACCCTGTCACTTGAAAGCACAGGCTGCAGAGCCTAGCTGCTTATGTTCAACTCCCAGGCTCTGTCCTTTCCTGTCTGTGTGACTTTGGGCAACTTAATTAATTCTCTTAACCTCCGTTTCCTCATGGGGTTTGTTAAAAGCAAGACAACAGGCCCAAAGTGGAGTCACTTATGCAAAGCTGAAACGGTGCAACTCAGATTGGGACTTGAACTCACGGTCTTTCAACTGAGATCACACACCTGGTCTCAGGACTTTATGAAGCTCAGGTTCTTGATGTTTCATCGCAGAAAGAATTCAGTGAGAGACAAAGTGATAGGTAAGAAGTGCATTTATTTAGAGAGAAACACACTCCACAGACAGAGAGTGGGCCATCTCAGAAGGTGAGAAGCCCTGAAATATGGCGTGGTTAGGTTTTAGGGGCTGGGTAATTTTGTAGGCTAATGAGGGGGAGGATTATTCCAAGTATTTGGGGGAAGGGGGCAGAGATATCCAGGAATTGGGCCACTGCCCACTTTTTGATCTTTGATGGTCGGCCTCAGAACTGTCATGGCGCTGGCAGGTGTGTCATTTAGCTAATGTATTACAGTGAGTGTATAGTGAGGCTCAAGGTTCACTGGAAGTCAGATCTTCCGCCATCTTGGATCTAGTTAGTTCTAACCAGTTTTTGTCATGTCCTATGGTTATGTCATTCTTTTAAATGTTGTGCCCTGCCCCCTTCTCTCCTGTTTCAAAGCCCCATGTCACCAAACAGAGACTTAATTATAGTTTTGGCCTCTCCCAGAGATGGACTTTTAAACCAGTCAATCAGGACTCACGTGATCAGCAGTAGGGAGGTGATCTGCATGGTAGACCCCTGCCATCCCCTAAAGGAAAGAGGCCTTGCAATAGCCAATCTGCTTTTTTTGTCTGGTTTAACTTCCTTGTCCCTGCTCCCTTCTGCCTATAGGATTCTCACTCTGTACAGCTCCTCAGAGCTCCTTTCTCTCTGCTAGATGAGATGCTGCCCAGTTTGAATCAATTTTTCCTCAAATAAACTCATAAAATTTGTAATAGCTCAGTCCATTTTTTAACAAGAGCAAATACATTCTATCCCAACATTGAGCTTATACATCAGTGAATGACTATATACAGGAAACATACCCCAAATATTCAGTGTTTACTTCTGAGTGGTGGTATTGCTGTCGAACTCAAGTGTGTGTGCCCAACACACACACTGGGGCCAAACAACCAAAATTCAGAGTTTGGAGCAGAGAAATGTTTATTTCAAGGGCCAAGCAAGGAGAATGGGAGGCTTGTGTTCAAAAGACCTAAACTCCCTGAGGGTTTTCAGGGAAGAGTTTTTTTTTTTTTTAATTTTTATTGGAGTATAGTTGCTTTATAATATTGTGTTACTTTATACTGCACAGCAAAGTGAATCAGCTATACGTATACATACATCCCCTCTTTTTTTGGATTTCCTTCTCATTTAGGTCACCACAGAGCACTGAGTAGAGTTCCCTGTGCTACACAGTAGGTTCTCATTAATTATCTATTTTATGCATAGTATCAATAGTGTATATATGTCAATCCCAATCTCCCAATTCATCCCCCCCCTCCCCCAGGGAAGAGTTTTTAAAGGCAACATTTGGGGTGAGGGCTGAAGGTGTGTGACTTTCTTCTGATTGGTTGATGGTGAGGTAACAGGGCAGTGTTCCAGGAATCTCAGTCATCAGCCTTCTGGTTCCAGTCAGTCTGGGGTCTCAGCATGTAGTTACCATCCTCCTCCTGGGTGGGGGCCTTAGTTCCTGCAGAACAACCCAAAGATATGTATCAGATTGTTGTGTACATCCCTTGAGGAGGAACTAGGACTCTATTTTATCTCTGCACTGTTGTTTCTTGCCTGTTTTTCCTTGGTTTCTCCATTCCCTCACTTCCCTAATTAGTACTGGTTGATTCTGCTCTTTGGAACTCAGGTAAGGTCTAGGAAACCAAAGCCTTTTTCTGCAAATGAGAAAGGGGGACCCAGAAAGGCTTTTGTATCTGGGAGGGCCCCCTAGGGTCCTGCTTGGTTTTGGTATCATGCTGACTATAACTATTTATACTTTTCCAACTTCTCCATTAGAAAAGGCTCCTTTTAAAATAATAACTGAGCGGGTGTGCGGCAGCAGCAGGGTCGGCGGGCTGGCGGCAGCAGTGGTACCCGGGCGCTCGGGGTCCCGGTCGTGAGAAGGAGGAGGATGTGGCGGGCGGAGGGGAAACGGCTGCCGAAAACAAGCCGGAAGAGCGTTTCCCAAAGTGTATTGTGCGGAACCAGCACCTACTGTGTCCTCAACACCGTGCCACCTATAGAAAATGGCCATGGGAACAGCAGTAGTAGTCATGTAAAAATCTTTTTACCGAAAAAACTGCTTGAATGTCTGCCGAAATGTTCAAGTTTTCCCAAAGAGAGGCACCGTTGGAACACTAGTGAGGGCTCATGATGCAGCCGTCCTTTTGGATTTCTTTTTGTTTTTTGTTTTTTTTTTTGCAATACGCAGGCCTCTCACTGTTGTGGCCTCTCCCGTTGCGGAGCACAGGCTCCGGACGCGCAGGCTCAGCAGCCATGGCTCACGGGCCCAGCCGCTCCGCGGCATGTGGGATCTTCCGGACCAGGGCACGAACCGTGTCCCCTGCATCGGCAGGCGGACTCTCAACCACTGCGCCACCAGGGAAGCCCTAGATTTCTTTTTAATGATGTGTGACCCTTCACCTTTGATCCCCTGACCTGCATTACCTTGGTAACCATTTCATTTTAAAATTTAATTTCATTTTTTGATTTTGGTGTACAAGCTGTAACATTTCATCTCTCAAAGTGTAACACGCTGATTTCCTCAAATAGAGATACCCCTGTGAGCGATAAATTTGCAAAACACTGTCTTCATTTTCTGTATTAAAATTCATTTCAGTTTTAAAAATAAAAATAAAATAATAACTGAAAAAAATCAATTGCCTTTCCCACAGAAAGAAATAGAAAATATTGCAGGCCACCTAAATAGGGGTCACTTGTACAGTTCTTCACGTGGAGCAGCAGCTGGGTTCAGAGGTAAGGGTGAGGGTTTTAGAGCCCGGTCTGGACTCAAATCCCAGCTCTGACACTTTCTCTCAATTTCCCATTTCCTGATCTCTTCTCTATAGTGGGTGTAACAGTGAAACAGGAGGGAAGGGGGTGGGGCACAACCTTGAAAAGAATGACATAAATCCATTAGAACCAAATAGGTCCAAGATGGAGGATGCGTCGACTTCCACTAGACCTTGAGTCTCAGTATACCTTCATTGTAACACATCAGCAAGCTAAATGACACACCCACAGGCGCCATGACAGTTCCAAGGCCAACTATATAAAGGTCAAAAAGTGTGGGCTTCCCTGGTGGCGCAGTGGTTGAGAGTCCGCCTGCCGATGCAGGGGACATGGGTTCGTGCCCCGGTAGGGGAAGATCCCACATGCCGCAGAGAAGCTAGGCCTGTGAGACATGGCCGCTGAGCCTGCGCGTCCGGAGCCTGTGCTCCACAACGGAAAAGGCCACAACAGTGAGAGGCCCATGTACTGCAAAAAAAAAAAAAAAAAAAAAGTCAAAAAGTGGGCGGTGGCCCAATTTCTGGAAATCCCCGCCCCTTCCTCAAAATAGCTGGAATACTCCTCCCACTCGTTAGCCTATGAAATTACCCACCCTATAAAAACTGACAACCCCATACCCTGGTGCCACTCTGGCCTTCTGAGATGGTCTACACTCTGTCAAGTGTGTTTCTCTCTAAATCAATCCACTTCTTACCTATCACTTGGTCCCTCACTGAATTCTTTTTGCGATGAGACATCAAGAACCTGAGCTTCATTGAGTCCTGAGACCTGGTGTGTGATCTCAGTTAAAAGACCATGGGTTCAAGTCCCAATCTGGGTTGCACAGTTTCAACGATACCTCAGTGGGGTTCCTGGGGGGATGAAGTGAGATAACCTACGTGAAACAATCTTGTATGTGGCGCTGTTTTCACTATTTATTTGCAATTTTCTCCATTAGACCAGAGGCAGGGGCTCAGAGGCCCTGGTAGTTTCTGTTTGCTGGGCTGGGAGGTGGTCCCATCTGCAGAGGGGGGGCTTACACCCCACTTTGCAGCCCCAGAGGACTAATCCTAGGTGGAAACCAGAAACACTGGCCTCTAGCAGGCTCTTGTATATTGTGTGGCCTGCTGTCTGTGGGTTCCAGGCTGGCAAGCTGGGATTCCGCCTGGAGAAGGCACTGGGGTGGTGGGCCACCTGGGACTGTCCCTTCTCCTGACCACCCCCTTGGGTCAGCTAGATTCCGAAGGCTATGACGTATATATAAATGTGTAACATATATACATATATGTGTGTGTATATACATGTATACTTATGTGTGTATTTATAAACACATCCCCACACATATGTGGAGAGAGAGATGGAGAGAGGGAGACAAAGAAACTGGGGTTACAAAATTGCCCACATTTTAAGAGTTTACATTTTACAAATGAACGCATCACAAAATCACTGCAGGATTAATTAGCATTTTAATTCAATTATCATAGGTTCTATGGTCTCATAACGGGCCTCAGATTTTAACTGTGTGATGAACTTTCCTTTCAAATCTCATCAAAGTATCTATAAGCACAGTGATGAGGACCAAGTTCAGCCTGGCCACATAGCCCTGTGGTCTCCCTGGGCCCATGGCCCTGGTCACATTCCTCTAGTGGAGATGGAACAGACACCACGGCTGCAGTAGAGAGCGTACCTTTCTTAGTTTTTGCTGCCTCTAAAGTCGAATCAACAGCTAACAGTCCCAGCAGCCTGGCTTGCTCCTCTGGGCTGACAGCTGCAGGTACACGTGTAACAGGGAAGAGCAAATCTGACTCCATGTTGGATCTGTTTCTTTGGCTTTAAACTTTGCTTTTTGTTGCTTATGTTATTATAACCATACATAATGGCCTGCCTCAGGGAACCCTGCCCCTGTGCCTGAATGTTAAACTAAAGTGCCTTTGTTCAGCTCACAGGGAGACAATCTGACCCTGCCCGCCTGTGAACGGCTGCAGAAAAGAAAAAATTAACATATCCCCTCCCTATGCTGGTCAAGCCAGGCAAAACTAATGGCATTTTTACTTTACTTCCTCACCTCCTCTGCCTCTCTATCTTATGACATTGGCATCCAGACCCCAAGAAGATGTTTTTCTGGGGACACTAGTCCGCCATCTTCTCGGTCTGCCGGCTTTCTGAATAAAGACGCTATTCCTTGCCTCAGCACCTCGTCTCCTGACTTATTGGTCTGTTGTGAGACGAGCAGGGTGAGCTTGGACTCAATAACAGAAGCTGCACCCATAGTGTCTCTGTTGGGCTGTGTGCTTGGCTTCCGTCCCCAGAACTTGGTGATGGGGTTTTTGTATTGCAACCAGTCTGGTCCCCTGCTGAGACTTTGTTAAGCTTTGTTAAGATAAGGCTCAAAGATCTGGGAAAATGACAAAGCATCTTGCAAATAGCTTTGTAGTGGGAATGGGGTATTTCCTTTTTTATTTTTTGCGTACATGGGCCTCCCACTGCCGTGGCCTCTCCCGTCGCGGAGCACAGGCTCCGGACGCGCAGGCTCAGCGGCCATGGCTCACGGGCCCAGCCGCTCCGCGGCATGTGGGATCTTCCCAGACCAAGGCCCGAACCCGTGTCCCCTGCATGGGCAGGTGGACTCTCAACCACTGCCACCAGGGAAGCCCAGGGTATTTCCTTTTAAATAGAGACTGTTTGCCTTGGGTTAAGTTACATATTGTCATGACAAAGACTTGCTCAGTTGGAGCTGAGCTCCTGGTCTAGGTGGACTGTGACCTGGGAGACTGAGGATCCAGTAGGGTCAGACCATCCTGCCTGGGCTCAAATCCCGAGGGCACTAACCCTGGGCAAATCTTTCCACCTCTCTGAGCCTCAGTTTCCTCATCTATAAAATGGGGTTGATGAAAGAGGAGATAATGATGCATGAAGCAATCATGGGGCATGTTCCTAGTTTTTAAAGTTTCAGGCCTCATTCTCCCCAGAGAACCTTCTCTGCATGGTCACCACAACACACCTGCAGTTTGTTTCTTGAGCTGAGCCTATAGTGATTCTCAGACTTTTTCCCCCTTTTTTCTCTTAATTGTGGTTAAATACACATAACAAAATTTACCATTTAAATTATGTTAAAGTGTAAGTTTATAAATTTATTTTTATTTATTTTTGGCTGTGTTGGATCTTTATTGCTGAGCGCAGGCTTTCTCTAGTTGTGGCGAGCGGGGGCGACCCTTTGTTGGGGTGCACGGCCTTCTCATTGCGGTGGCGTCTCTCATTGTGGAGCACGGGCTGTAGAGCACAGGCTCAGTCGTTGTGGCGCACAGGCTTAGTTGCTCCGCGGCATGTGGGATCTTCCCTGACCAGGGCTTGAACCCGTGTCCCCTGTGTTGGCAGGAGGATTCTTAACCACTGCACCACCAGGGAAACCCTAAAGTGTAAGTGTAAAGCGCTGTAGCATGAAGTACATTTGCATCATTGCACAGCCATCACCATCACCATCATCCACCTCCGAGAACTTTCTCATCTTCCCCCAACTGGAACTTTATCCATTAGACAGTAACTCCTCAGTTCTCAAGCTTTCTGGTCTCAGGGCTCGTTTACACTCTTAAAGAATTGTGAACCCGCAAATGCTTTTGTTTGTATGGGTTATATCTACCAATGTTGCTTAAACAAAATTCAACTGAGTACATTTTAAAGATCTTATGATTCATGAATTGGGCAACAGACCATGTATCAGGAGCTGTACAAGATGAAACATTTTATAGGCAGAAGGGAGCAGGACAAAGGAGTTATACTAGCAAAAAGTGGATTGGTTGTAGCAAGGTTACTTTCCTCTAGGGGATGGCAGGGGTCTACCAGGCACATCACCTCCCTAGTGGTGAGGAGGTGATTCCTGATTGACTGGTTTAAGATTCCATTTCTGGGAGAGTAATTAAGTATTTAAGTTTTTTTAAAAAAATTTTATAAATTTATTTATTTATTTATGGCTGCGTTGGGTCTTCGTTGCTGCGCGCAGGCTTTCTCTAGTTGTGGCGAGCAGGGGCTACTGTTCGTTGCGGTGCGTGGGCTTCTCATTGCGGTGGCTTTGCTTGTTGCAGAGCACGGGCTCTAGGTGCACAGGTTTCAGTAGTTGCAGCACGTGGGCTCAGAAGTTGTGGCTCTCAGGCTCTAGAGCACAGGCTCAGTAGATGTGGCGCACAGGTTTAGTTGCTCCGCGGCATGTGAGATCTTCCCGGGCTAGGGCTCGAACCCGTGTCCCCTGCATTGGCAGGCGGATTCTTAACCACTGTGCCACCAGGGAAGTCCCAAGTATTTAAGTCTTAATTTGGTGAAATGTGGCTTAGCATAAGTGAATCCATTTTGGGCCTGTTCTGTTGTTTTTAACAGTGTTTACCATATTATAACTGAAAACTAAGAAAAATTTTAAATAGAATTTATTGATTAAAAATAACAAAGAAAAAAATAACAAAGAATGTAAATATTGTCATATTTATGAAATACTTTTTAAGAAAAATAATTTTATCTTCCCAAACAAAAAACATTAGTAGTGAGAAGATCAGTATTTTTTCTACACTTTTACAAATCTCTTTAATGTCTGGCTTAGAAGAACAGCTGGACACTCACATTTGCTTCTGCTTTCAATCTACTGCAATATTACATGTCACGTAGCCTCTAGAAAATTCTACCGCAGACCCATGAGAGAATGAGAAGGCAAAGTACTAGCGTCTTCGTGTTGTTCTAGAAATAGTTTTGATTTCATGGATTCCCTGAAGGAGTCTCAAGAACCTCCGTAGATGGAATAGAAGAGTCTCTGCCCTGGGGATTATAGTCTCCGGAAGGCAGGAGTAGGCTGGGTCCAAGGAGCCAGGGAGTCAGTGCCGACCAAAGACTCACCGGGGTGAATAAACGCCCCAGCTTCATCATGGCGGGTGGGGGACTGAGTTCTCTCCTCACTGTGTGGTCCCCAGGATTGAGCTCTGGTTGCCTATGTTGGCACAATGCCTTGTAATACCCCCTTAAATAAGTTCCTTCCCTTCCCTGCCTCACTGCTGTTGTCCCCTGAGATCACTTTCGGAATAAACCACTTCTTCCTAAATCCTTGTCTCAGGGTGTGTTTTTAGGGGGAACCCAAACCAGTGGCTCTCCCTAGGCCCATGGCCCTCATCATTCTCCTCCCACAGTGGCCTGCTAAGTCCATCTTTAACAACTTGCTGTTTAGGGGGGAAAAAAGTCCTGGTTTGCTGATTTCCGTGGAGTAAATCCTCCCAGCAGGGCTGAGTTCCAATACCAAGCTGACATCACTGAGACCGTAGGGTAGAGCGCAGGTGCGCACTGTTGCTCTCGGGCGGTGTGAGCCCGCTCCCTGGCAGCGCTGCTGCCACGTGCAGCCCTCCACCGTGTCTGCTTCTGCTCCGCGTCCCCTCTGTGGTCACCTCAGCACTTAGGAGAGTGTCCACCTATTGTAGGTACAAATATCTGTTGAGCCTGTTGACTAAAAAAAAATGCACAAACTAAAAGTTGAGAGTTATGTTTCATTCGGGGACCCTACTGAGGTCTATAGCCTGGAATGCAGCCTCTCAGATAGCTCGCTCTGAGGAACTGTTCCAAACAGGTAAGGGAGGAGATGGGATATACAGTTTTTGCTGAAAAACAAACAAACAAACATGTAGTCAGACATCAAAAGATCACTGCTAATCGCAAAAGCAGACATCTCAAGTTAATGATTTTAGAGATTTTCTCTGTAGGGGAAGATGCAAGAGTCTGGGCTTACTGAAATCATTCCTTTGATATGCACCTCAGCTATCTGGGGCCAGTATCCTGTTTCTCTCCGACCCCCGAATTCCCCTCAGGGTGCACCTGTTGGGGGCAGCTGCAGTGGCTGGTGGTTTGGTGGCGGGCAGCCTGTTTACTGAAATGGCAGGCAGCTTTTTTTGTCCACAAGCCAAGGACAGTAACAAGGCCACATGGTGGTACAGGTGAGAACTAGTCAGGGAGGTATGTTCTGGCCGAGGGGAAGGGGACCGGTGGGCCTGGGAGGGCTGAAGGCTGCCTAGAGGCAGCAGTCTTCCAGCAAAGATTTGAGACCCAAAGCATCGACTTCGGGTCCACATAAACTTCAGGGCCTGGCAGGGGGAAATTGAACACACAGGCAAAGCCGGAGCCCCGAGGTGTGGGGTGTGGGCCTGGGGGGTGATGTCAGGTCCTTGGGGGGGTGGGTGGCTGCAGCATAGAGGAGGAGAAAGGAGAGGGGTCCCTCAGACTCTTTGGGACTTGTCCCCTCGCTTCACCCTGGTTTGACCTCCGATCCTACTGGCTCCCCCAGGGCTGGAACCCAGGCAGGCCTTCCCAGTGGCCTCTTCTGTCATGGACTGTTTTGAAAGTGGGAGCCCTGGCCTGGTCATCCTGTCGGTTTCAGTCTGTTGAGACAACTAGCAACAGTGTCTTTCCCCAAACTGCCACCGTGTGGAGCTCCTTAGCCTCTTTCCCCAGAATCTGGGGTGGGCGGAGGAGCAGGGGGTAGGCTTGGCCAGGAAAGCACCCAGTGAGCCTGGGAAGGCCACGGGAAACCCAAAATTAGAGCTGGGGAGGACGGGAGGTGGAGACAGGCCAGGGATGTCTGTGCTGCTGCCCCAGAGCCAGCTGAGTTGTGAGCCATGAACTAGGGCTTCCTAAGCTTCTGAGATTGGAGCTGAATAGTAAGGATCCAAGTAGAGCTGACGGAGTAACCTACCCAGGAGAATCATCCAGGACATACAGATCCAGGACAAAAATAACAACCTGGATTCGACCTTGTCCCCCTCATTTCATCTAGAAGGAGGGAGGCTGGGACAATGTGGTGGGAACCACAGGGGCACTGGGGACCAGCAAACCTGAGTGTGAATCCTGCTTCGCTGCTTACTAGCTGTGTGACCTCGGGAAAGTTACTTAACTTCTCTGAGTCGCTTTCCTCATCTGTAATGAGTTATATGATAACGAATGCTAATTGACCAACATGGTGCCTGCAACGTATTCAGGGCTCAATAAAGAATGTATTTCATTGAGTCTAACATGCCATCAATTTTGAGAAGCATCTTTTGAGGGGAATCCTTTCATAATGTGTGCATATGGTACACTTTAAATATCTTATAATTTTATTTGTCAATTACACCTCAATAAAAAAATTTTAAGAGGCATCAAAGAAAGAAATGAAGGAAAGAGAAAGAGAGAAAGAAAGAGAGAAAGAAAAAACCTGCCAGATAAATTGACCTGCCAGCAATTGTGAGATACACTCAGATTTCAGAGGTAATAAAATATGAAAAAAAAGGTACATCTTAGCATTGATGAAATGTAGTCGTTCTTTTTTGATTCTCATCTGAGGTTTCTCTGCCTCTGGAGTATTCGAAGGGTGCTATAACCTCTCTCCGCCTGAGTACCCCCACTGGAGAGGCCATTTCTGACCCTCTACACTCTCCGTTCCAAACTGTGCACGTGTGCTGCCCTTCCAGGGCTTGTTCTTGGGGGTCTGGGGCATGCATGTGGTTTCTGGCTACCTTGAATGTCCATCTTGACATCCAGGAGGCTGGGCAGCCCTCCTGAGGCCAGGGAAGCTGTTTTCTCTCTCTCGGGTCCCCTCTGCAGTTCCTGGGGCAGAGCTGAGCACACAGGGTTCTCAGAAGATGGGAGGTAAAAGTGTAATGAGCTGTGGATGAGGACAAATGAGCCCACCCCTGCCCTCGCCATGAGGTTGGCAAACGTTGGGACTGGATCCTCTCCACCCCAGGCCCATGAAGGAAGCAGGGAAACCATTGGGCTCCCCATGTTCCCCAAGAGGAACTAGAGTTAGGGAGTGATTTGATAGCATTACTATCTCATAAGTGCCTGATTAGATCCCAGGCCAATCCTAGTGGCTTCTTTTCCCTTGTTACAAAGGCTCTGTAAGGGGCTCCCGGGTGCAAAGCACTGTGGGGAGAGCGCGGGTGGAGAGAGGTCAGGCTGCGCGGGATGGTACTGTGGGCCTGTTCACATCAGGGATGGTGACGACAGGGAACCAGGGCTGAGGCCTGAGCTGTCCAGTCTTGTAGCCACCAGCCTGCGTGTCCAGTGAGTGCTTGAAATGATGTCATGAGTCCAGGTTGAGTTGTGCTGTCCATGTAATATACATGCTGGATTTCAAAGACTTAATATGAAAAAAAAGAATGTAAAGTATATGAATAAAGTTATTAAAATATCTTAGTAATTTTTATATTGAATACATGCTGGAATGATACTATTTTAGATATACAGGGTTTGATAAAATATGTTGATAAAATTTGATAAAATTATTTGATAAAATTAGTTTCACCTGTTTCTTTTTACTTGTTTAAGCTATTCCTGGAAAATTTTAAAGCCATGTACGTGGCTCGTGTTATATTTCCACCGGACCGCACTGGCCTGAGAGACAAAGATAACTGCCTTCCCTGCCATCCCCAGGCTCTGTGGGGTTTCTCTAAACAGTGGACCAATGGCCTGCTGACTGGGTTCTAATATCCCTTCGGGGTCAGGTGTCCGGCCCAGAGGCCCCTGTGCCAAGGGGCCCAGGAAATCAGGGTCTACAGTGGTTTATATTGTGTCCCGGCTCTGCTGCTGCCTCTGGGCCGTGGATGTTGGCCCACGTGGCTCTCCCATCTTTCGGAGGCTGACAGGCCCGTCTGATTTCTCCTGGCTACTTCATGCAGGGGTTTAGGACCCAGTGAAACAGGCCACAGGCTCGCTCAGCCCTGCTTGAGCTGCAGCCCTGACCACTTGCGCCCCAGCGCCTGACTGAGGCACTTGGGAGGCTCTGTTGCTCAGACACAGGCCATGATTTGGCTCTACTGTCATTCTGTTCTGTCCAAGGTTTTTCAATCCACAACTCACGACTTGACTTCCCTTTGCCACACTCTTGTTTGCTTTTTGAGGTACGCGGGCCTCTCACTGTTGTGGCCTCTCCCGTTGCGGAGCACAGGCTCTGGACGCGCAGGCTCAGCGGCCATGGCTCACGGGCCCAGCCACTCCACGGCATGTGGGATCTTCCCGGACCGCGGCACAAACCCGTGTGCCCTGCATCGGCAGGCGGACTGTCAACCACTGCGCCACCAGGGAAGCCCTGCCACACTCTTAAGGTAGGGCTGACGGTTATGAATCAAGAATTTGTTTCCCAAAAGTTTTCGTTGTTGTCGTTTCAAGTATCTTGGCTAAAGGGTCGGTGGTTTTGTTTGGTTTGTTTTTTGTCTGCGTGGAATTTATATCTGCATTTCAAAACCTACTGACCAATTCATGGACCTACTCAATTTGCTCTGAAACCCTAACTGTGGCCCCAGGTACATGGATACCTAGAAAAATGGTTTTCTTTGAAAATTTACCAAAAATTTTTTTTTTAATTGAGGAGTGTGGGTTTTGGACTTCGATGGACCTGACGTTTGGGCCTGGCTTTGGGGCAAACGGGGAGACTGACCTTGGGTTAGTGTCTGAATCTTAGTCTCAGTTTCCTAGTGGGTCAGACAGAGACAATAACAACACCTCTTTTGTTGTGAAATGGAGTGAAATCATCTGTATCAAGTGTCCGGTGCAGTGCTCTGTACGTAGCCGCCATCCAACCCGTGCTGCTACCACTGCTCTTCCTCTGGCGAAGCAGCCAGGGGCCAAGCCTCTCCCACCCCACTCACCCACGTGGTATGACCTTTGTGGAGGGGACTTTGGCAACCTGTTTCCAGAGTGCTGAGATGAACGTGTCCTCTGATATTCTAGACATTCCACCTCTACGATTCAATCCTAGGGAAGCTGTCAGGAGGGGCGCAAAGATATGTCAGCCTGAGGGCCACTGCAGTACTAGTTATAAAGCAAACTCTGGAAGCAGTCAAAGTGTCCAACAAGTGAGATTGCTTAAACAAATTAGAAAATCCCTATAGGATGTAACATCATACACTCACTAAAAAGCATGTTCTGGGCTTCCCTGGTGGCGCAGTGGTTAAGAATCTGCCTGCCAATGCAGGGGACATGGGTTCGAGCCCTGGTCCAGGAAGATCCCACATGCTGCGGAGCAACTAAGACCGTGTGCCACAACTACTGAGCCTGAATTCTAGAGCCTGCGAGCCACAACTACTGAGCCCGCATGCCACAACTACTGAAGCCTGCGTGCCTAGAGCCTGTGCTCCACAACAAGAGAAGCCACCACAATGAAAAGCCCACGCACCACAATGAAGAGTAGCCCCGCTTGCCGCAGCTAGAGAAAGCCCATGTGCAGCAACGAAGACCCAAGGCAGCCAAAAATTAAAACAAAACAAATGTACAAAAAAAAAAAGAACCAAAAAAGAAGTGCAAAACTTATAAAAAATAAAAATAAAAAGCATGTTCTTGAAGAATGTTTTAAGGACATGGGAAATTTTTCACGATAAGGGAATTGATGGAAAAAATGGGACACAAAATTATCTGTAGTATGTTTATGACATTGTAAAACAGAAAATATGTATACTTAAGAATAGGCTGAAAATACACCAACATATTAGGGTAGGATTATAGGTGATTGTAATTTCCTTCTTTTTATATTTTTCTTTATTCAAAAATTTCTATAATAGGCAGATATTATTCTGAAAATTCAGACTATTCAGAACCCCCCCACCCCCCAACTATGTGAGTTTGTGTTTGTGTGCGTATATGTGCTTAATCTGGGTCTTATCACACTGGAAAAAAAGAGTTTTCTTCAAATTCTATTTATGAGAAAGTAAATGCCTGTGTATAAAACCTGCCTTTGGTGGAAAAAAACTCTCTCTTTAAGTTATTCATCTTTTTTCTTTTTTTAAATTCTTTTGGCCGCCGCACCACACGGCATGTGGGATCTTAGTTCCCTGACCAGGGATCGAATCTGAGCCCCCTGCCTTGGAAGCACGGAGTCTTAACCACTGGACCACCAGGGAAGTCCCTCTTTAAGTTATTAAAAAATTGAAATCATTTCTTATTCTATTTAAATTCTTGGGTCAGATGCTGCTGTGGTAACTATGGAATGATGAATGCAACTAACAAATAATTTACTGAAAGAGCATACATGCTCATAGTAAAAATACATATATTGTACAAAGGGTATATAATAAAAATTTCCCCTGCCCAAGAAGCAACCACTATTAAGTTTCTTATATATTCTTCCAGAATTTTTCTATGCATGTTGTCATGCAACCATCACCACAGTCCGGATATTCAGCCTGGGGCTTTGTCACTCAATATTACGACCTGGGAGATGGTTCTGTATCAGCAGGTATGGTCTCCCTCATTCTTTTCGATGGCTCTACAGCTTTCCATCGCATGGCTGTGCTATCAGTTATTATTTAACCAGTGCCCTCCTGGTGGTTCCCAGTGTTAAGGAGGCTGCAGAAGAAATCCCCGTGCATTCTTCTTTGCACCCGTGATCGTGGATGTGTCTGTAGGGTTCATTACCAGTAATAGGATCGCTGCTCTGATACACTGAGAGGTATGTACTTTGATCATTTGATAGACTGAAAATTATTTCTAATTTATGTTCCCACCTTAATGTTTTCGAGAGAGCCTATTTGTTTGAAGATGAGTTTGAGACAATCTAATAAGATAAAAGCTGCCTAGTCTAATTTGGTACAAGAAGTGGCAGAGATCATCACCAGTTAGATGTCTCAGTGTATTTGTACGTGTGTGTATAGAAGTACATAATCTTTAATTGCCTAATGTATATAGCGTGTCTGGTACTTTAAAAAAAAAACTGCTTCATTGAGGTCTGGTTGATAAACAAAAAACTGTAGATATTTAATGTATACAACTTGATGTGTTTGTGTCTGGTACTTTTAAAATCTCTCCATCCCTGGAAATCACACAATTAATATATGTGAGGGACAATAACTTAGACATCACTATTGTGATGGGGCTTTTAAAATGAGAACAATCAGGGAGAGCCGAGCCGGGTCTGGGTTGCCTCTCGGTGGAGTAGCTGTGCGGGCCTTTCCCCAGGACCTTGCCGTGAACTCTGCTTTGGGCCAGCAGGTGGCGCTTGTGCTCCCCACTGGCCACCCGGCTGTGAACTGAACTGAACAGAGTAACCCGCTGTTGCCCTGAACATACAATTCTCAAACCCCCTACCCCACCGCAAGGAAAACCTCGGAGGATTTTCTTCTGGGAAGAGCGATTGGTCTAACCTCTTAGGAGGAGAAATTGCATCGCCAAGCTTGTCTGGGAAAGTAAAATCTCCTCCCGAAGTGGTCTTCGAGGGAAAGAGAAAAACCAGCAAAGGCCATGCGGGAGGAGGGAGGTGGTGCTGGGGAGGGCTGGAAACTGCGGACAGCGGTTAGGGCTCCGCGTGGGAAATGCCTCCCGTATAGGCTGGAGGGTGGTGGAGACACCGAGCAATGCAAGATTACTTGAGGGGTGGGGGGAGGTAGTGACCTCCCACCTGAGCTCTGCTCAGACTTCAGGCCTAGCTCGGGAGACCCCTCCCCCATCCGCCTACTGTGACTAAATGCCACTGGGGACACAGCTGTGACTAGATGGGCCTGGTCCCTGCTCTCACAGAGCCTGCGGTGCAGGGGATAGTGTTTGGGATGGTAGCAGAGGAGCCTTTGGTGGGGTCTCCTCTAGATGTGAGGGGGAGGAGAGCCCAGGCTGACCGGTTTAGCCTCTGGACACCCTGGGATGGGAGAGAAGATTGGAAGGATCTGGGAGCAGAGATGAGCCGAACCAGAGGGGATGGGCTGGGAGGTCCACTCAGCAGGGGAGAGAGCTGGCTACCAGGGGTCAGTGGGGGAGCCAGGAGCTCTGAGCTGGGGGGCACCCACACCAGACTTCTGTAGGAGGAAGGGTGGGGCATTATGGGCCCCACTACAGACGAGGCTGGGCCATGCTTGGGCACTGTGTCATGTCCTGCTTTGAACAAGAAGCCCTGATTTGGCAAAGGCTCTGATGGGGGGTGAGGGGTTGGGGAGGGAGCAGAGAGACGGGGAAGTACCCTGTCCCTGCTCTCAGAGACAGGGTGATGTCAGTGGAAAGAGAAGACAAGTGTGTGAGTGCGTGCACATGCAGACACAACAGCTGTTACCATAAGGCTGTCAGTAATTGGAACCAGAGGAAGCATCCAGATGGCCAAGACTATGTGACCTTGGGCAAATACATAACCTCTCTATACCTCAGTTTCCTCATCTGTAAAATGGGAACAATATTAGTATCAACTTTGTAGGGCTGTTAAAAGGATTAAACACAAAACAGTGCTTGTAAAGCGTGTAGCACAGTCCCAGCACCTAGTAAGTATCACAAATGATTGGTGTTGCTGTCATTTATCATCATCAGCATTATTATTTGTCATCTGCTGGGAGAGGAGGGGTGGGGAAGGGTAGGATATGGATGGGCACTGAGAAGACCAGTCATGGGGTGGGCAAGGCAATGCAAGCTGGAGCGGGGAAGAGTGGGAGCAAAGGAGAAGAGGCAGGAAGTGTTGGATGACAAAAATAACACAGTTTAGTAGTGAGTTTAATGTCCTTTATTCGAGGGAAAACAACCCATGGGTTGGGGGAGCACCCTTCCTGAGGGATTTGAGGCAAGAGTTTCATAGAGCATTAGAAGCGGCGAGGAGGAAACAGGGCATGATTGGCTAAGGGGTCAGGGGTTTCCTTGTAAGGCCAGCGGGTCCTCTTTTCTAGGGCCAGGTAAGCTAGCTCCAGCTTGGTTGGAGGATTGCCATTGGTGTGTGTTAGGTTTCCCTGACAGTGAGGTGTTTCAGTAAGTGGGGCCTGATGTAGGTTTAGATTTGTGACGTGGGCCAGGCCGCTGGGGCGACCTCCATTTTCTGCATCCTGATAGATGAATTATCTTTGTCAGAAGGTAACATTCAAAGTCCTTGCTACTCAAAGTGTGGTCCGAGGACCAGCTTCAACACCACCTGGAGCTTGTTAGAGATGCAGACTTGGGCCCCAGCCCAGGCCTCCTCACTCAGAAGGAGCATCTTATCAAGGCCTCCTGGTAATTTGTTTGCTTGTTGGCTTTGGAGAAGCCCGGCTCTCAGTCACAACTCATGGGAGTAACCAGTTTGGTGGGGCAAGTTGATAGAGGACTGGAGAGACGGGTTGGGACCTACTTCCCCCTAAATGTTTCCACATGCAAGTTGTTAACTAGGATTCAGTATTTGTTTATAGTTTTTTTTCCTTTGAGGTAAAGCATTACCAGCACCTAGAAATTTCCCCCATGCCTCTTTCCAATCAATCCCTGCCCCAGCCCCTAGAGGCAACTGCCGTTCTGATTATTTTCCCTTCACAGATTATTTTGCCAGTTTTAGACTCCAAGTAAATAGAATCAGACGATAGGTTATCTTGTGTAATACTTTTTTCACTCAGTATAATGATTTCGATACACCCCTGTGTTGTGTGTGTCAGTAATTTGTCCCTGTTTATTGCTGAGCAGTATTCTGTTGTGTAGGTATGCCACGGTCTGTATACGCGCTAGCCTGTTTCTGGGTTTTTGCTTATTATGAATAAGGCTGCTAGAAGCATTCCCGTACAAGTCTTTTTGTGAATGTATAGCATCATTTCTCTTGGGTAAGTACCTAAGAAGTGGAATCGCTAGGTCATGGAAGAGGTGTATGTTTGGTTTTATAAGAAACCACTAGATCTTTTTTCCGGAGTGGTTGTACCATTTTATACATTTACCAACAATGTATGAGTGTTCCCGTTAACGTTCTAGTTAGCATTTGGTTTTGTCAGGCTTTTCAATTTCCGCCGTTCTGGTGGGTGTACAAGGTGTTATTTTATACTTCCTAATGATGACTAATGATGATGACTAATGATGTTGTTTTATCTTCTTTGCTGTGCTTATTGGCCATTCATATGTCTTCTTTTGAGACGTGTTTGTTCAAATCTTTTGTCTATCTTTAAATGGGGTTATTTTTCTTTTTACTACTGAGTTATATGCGTTCTTTCTATATCCTGGATACTGGTCCCTTGTCAGATATGTTTTGCAAGTATTTTCTGCGAGTGGATTTTTACAGAAATCTTGGGTATTGGATTTGCTACCAGGTGGGGCTTATGTGGGTGCAAGGCTGGAAGTTATGTGGACCACTGACTTTGGAGTTGCATGCTGCATGTCCCTCACAGGCCTGGTGTGAAGCACAAATGAGATAACACAGGGGAAAGTCCTTTGCAAAGTACAAGATAAGCGAAGAGTTAACACTGACCCTTTGACCATGCGAAGAGGAAGATCCATTTCTCTGTCTTCTCCCCAGTAGTGCAGTCTCTCGAGAGCAGGAGACAGGAGAGAAAAAGCTACCCCTGGGCTGGAAACAGTCTCCCTTGTTAAGATCCGAGTGATTATAGTGCCTAAACCACAGTGCAAGCCTGGCATCACACCTCGGTTCAAATCCGGGTTCTATTTGAGTGCTTTTGGGCAAGCCGCCATTTCATGAAAACTGGAAATAATAAACACCTACCTCCCCAGGGTCACTGTGTCATCATTATTATTTGCAGAATGTCATGCTGAGAGGGCTGCACATGTTGTGCAGTCCTCACAATGACCTTTTGATGTAAGTCACATCCCTTTTTCTTTTTTCCTTAGGAAATTGTGGGTGAGTTATAAGACGCTCTTGGAGCCTCCAGGAGGCTGCGTTACAGACTGCCCTCCTAGGAGTCCTGTCGGGGGAGTGTGGCTCTACGTGCCTGCGCCACAAGAGGCCACCAGGCGGCGCTCGCCTCCTCTTCAGGGCCGGTGCTGAGGCCGGGCGGTTCCCTGCCCCCGACTCTGCTCCAGCGTCCACACTGACCTCTTCGGCATTTTCCAATGCAGTGTAGTTTCCAGAAGGTCCCCATGTGGGGAGGGGGGCTAACAAGCCGGAGGACCCGACGTGGAAAGGCCAGGGAGGGCAGTGCTGGTCTCTGTCCCCTTAAAGACTTCCTTGGGGAAGGGGGCTCACGCAGGGCTGCGGGCACGGGGGAGGGAGCCAAGTTGTGGAGCAGTTTTCCGTGCACCCTGGCCCCGCCCCTTCACTCGCCCATTACCTCCCTGGACTTCAAGTCTTCCCCCTCATCCCGCCTGCCCCTGGCCGGGGGAGGCATAGCAACTCAGGGCTGAGGGCTGGGCCTGGCCAGGCGTGCCCCTGGGTCTCCTGGCCTCCTCTGTCCCCAAGGTGAGCAGTACCTGCGCTTGCTCCCCGGAGACACTTGGGCCTCCGCCTGCCAGCCCCGCGCAGAGAGCTGGCTGGCGGGAGGGCGGGGGAGAGCTCCTCTGAGAGCCCTCCGGGTCACAGAATTGCCCTTGACTTGGTCCGGTTGCTTTCCCTTGGGACCTCATGGAAGGTGTCGGGGGTGGGCTCACAGACCCGGCCAGGGTCCCCTAAAGCAATCAAGCTCTCGATGGGCTGTTGATGCCTGACCAGCCCAGCCAGTTACTTGGTCATGGAGTGTGCGTGCCTGTGGTGGGCAGGGGCCCTGGGGCCCCTTGTTCTGGAGACTTGCTGTCTAGGGAGGGAGACCCGGGGGTATTCTTCATGGTCAACCAGCACCCAGATGGGCCACCAAGCTTCTCATAAGCCAGGTTCCTTCCTGCCTTCCAGAGACCATGTGACGGAGCCACAATTACTTTTGCCTCCGGAGCCCCTTAGCCATCCTACTGTTTGTGTCCTAGTCCACTCGCCCACCTGTCCACTTGCTCAACTGCTCCCCTCACTCATCCCTACCTCTGTCCACTTGTCCACTCCCTTGTCTGCTCACCCCCTCATCCAGCGAGTGTCTGAATAGCTCAGTTGCCAGTCCTGGTGCTGGGCACAGCCAGCAGGGGAGCTCTAAGTGATCCAGGGCAAAGCCTTTGGGGTCAGAGGGACTGAACGTGAATCCTGACTATACTGTTTCCAGGCCACATGGAAATGGGCACGTTTCTCAAATCTCTGAGCCTCAGTCTCCTGATCTGTAAAATGGGGACCCTGTGCACTTTCCTCCTCCCAGCCTGGGTGTAAAGATTGGCTTCAGGATTAATTAAAGTGCTTTAACCAGAGCCCAGGGAAGGGAGTTGCAGTCACTGGGCCTCTCAGTGGCCATGTCCTGGCTGTGGGGACACCACTTGGCCTGTTCCCCATGGCGGCCCCATCTGCCTCAGGATACACCTGGGACAGGTAGGGGCTCACCCCTACCTCTTGGCCAGGCCGTGCTCCCTGGGCAGGTGGCCCCCACACCCAGCTCTGAAACGGAGGGCGATAATCACCGCCTTCCCACACACCCGGTCCTCTGGCTTCTGGCCCGCAGGGCACTCTGGGGTTGCATCAGTTAGTCAAGACACCTGGGAGAACCAGCCTGCTCCCTCCCCTTTTGCAGCCAAGGTCTCCATGACAGCTGTGGAGGGTGAGGACAGGCCTAGAGCATCTGAGCCCTGGAAGGATCATTTCCCCTCCCACCTGAGGCCTATACATGGCCAGGACCTGTCAGTCCCCAACCCATTCCCTTCCTTCCACAGGCCCAGTGGGACTGTTCCCTCCAGCTGCTCTGGGGGCTCCCTGGGGGCGGAAGGTGCTTCCTGCCCTCAGAAAGGCTAGTCGAGCTAGAGGGTCAGCTGGGGCGGGCGAGGGGAGAGGGCAGGAACATGGTTGGGGTGGGACTCTGGGTTAAGCGGGGGATCTCTTCCCTCTCCCCCAGACAGTTTAGCCAGGAGGCTGCACGGTACCTGGGGGAGCGTTGGGTGCCAGCCTTGTCTGGGGGAAAATGTGTAGAACTGTGGCTGTGGACTTCGGAGTGGGTCAGACCAGAAGGCAAATTCTCCACTCGCCCTGGCACCTTGGGCAAGTCACTGGTCAAAATCTTACTGGTTTAAGAAATGCATGTGATGTACTGAGCATGTGCCCGGCACCGAGGAAGTGCCCTGCGGCTGGGGTGCTGCTGTGGGCGGGGGCCCAGCCTGGCCATTCAGGTCAGGCCAGCACCCCCACGGCAGCCTCTAGGAGCGATGCGATGGAGCCCTTTTGGGGCTCTGGGTGTCCTTTCCTCCCCTCTGCCAGTCCTCAGGGGACCTTTGTGGGGACATTTCGTGCTGGGGAAAATCCTTCTGCATCCTGGATGGGGGGTGCAGGTAGGGGTAGCGGCTAAGGAGCACAAAGCCCTCAGGCCCACGTTTCAGCCTGATTTCCTGAGTGGGTGTGTGGGTCAGGGGAGGGGTTATAGTCTAGAGATGGGCCCAGCTGTGGGACGTGTGGGACCCACGCTCCAGCTGCAGCTGCCCGCTGGGTTGGGGCCCTGGCTCTGGTCTCCTTGCCCCGGGCCACATTTTGCATAATCCCGCTCAGTTTTAAGCTCCTGAAGGACAGGGACTATTTGTGTTTTTTGGTTTGTTTGTTTTTTGCGGTACGTGGGCCTCTCACCGTTTTGGCCTCTCCCGTACACACAGGCTCCGAACGCGCAGGCTCAGCGGCCATGGCTCACGGGCCCAGCCGCTCCGCGGCATGTGGGATCCTCCCAGACCGGGGCACGAACCCGTGTCCCCTGCATCGGCAGGTGGACTCTCAACCACTGCGCCACCAGGGAAGCCCCTATTTGTGTTTTTTTTAACCTTTGCATCCTTGTTGCCGAGTAGGGTGATGGGTGTGACCGACTGAATGAGATGAATGAATGGACGCTAGGTGGGCACGCGGTCAGGATAGGGTACGTGGACAGTGAATACTGCATCCTGCTTGGGCACTGAAGAGCCCAGGTGGGCATCCCAGCGGCCTGTGCACGAGCTGCCCTGTGCCCCCCACCTGCCCTGAGGCGGGAGGGAGGCTGGCAGGCCTGGCACGTGCAGCCTTCTTGACCGAGGTCAGGGACTCCCCGTGTCCCATTCCTTGGTCCCAGCACCCGCTTTCTGTTCTGGGGTTGGTGCCTTCCTCAGAGAGGGAGCACCTTAAAGGTGGGCTCCCTGGTGTAGAATGGGGGCTTAACAAACGTTTGTGCATTGAGGTATCCACTTGCGGGGTGGGCCAGCAGCTCTGCCCACGACCATCAGCTGGCTGGGGACAGCGCTCCTGACCTGGCTGGCTCACCAGGTTGCCCCAGGGCTGAGGTGCCTCACGGCCTCATGACTCAGTTGAGTAGGAAGGTTTGGGGCCCAGGAGTGCCCTGACCTGCGGTTGGCCGGGACCTGGAATTCCACTTGAGGAGGTGGCCTCTTCAGCCACGCTCCGGCCCAGACTGGAGCAGGGTGAGTGGGAGGCCACCTTGCCCACACCTGTGAACCTGTGCTGAGAAGAGGCTGGGCCACACCGGGGGGAGCCGGCATCCGCCCGCAGGGGCAGCCCTCCCCAACGCTGGGACGCAGGGCTCCCCTCTGGGGAGCGGGCCCGCGTGGCCAGGTTTCCACGGTGTGGACTCAGGCTGGGATCCAGTCCTGGATCTGCCACGGACAGGCTGTGACCTTTGGGTGTTGCTTGTTTGCCCTGAGTCTGTCTGTTTCCTCGTCTGTACGATGGAGTTGCTTACATACAATGGAACAGTATTCAGCCATAAAAAGAAACTGAATACTGATCTATGCTATAGTGTGGGTGAACCTTGAATACAGGCTATGTGACAGAAGCCAGGCACAACGGTCTGGATACATGGAGCGTCCAGAATATGCAAATCTATAGAGATGGAAAGTAGACTGGTGGTTTCCAGGGGCTGGGGGGAGGGGGGAGGGGGAGCAACTACTTCATGGATCTGAGTTTCTTTCTGGGCTGGTGAAAATGATTTGCAGCTATGTACGGGTGGGAGTGCACACTGTGCATGTGCTAAATGCCACTGAATTGTTCACTTTAAAACGGTTCGTTTTCTGTTACGTGAATCTCACCTCAGTGAATATTATGGGGCTGCTACTGACCTCGCTAGGCGGTTGAGAGGGGTGAGAGAGATGTGAGGTGGATGTGAGGCCCTGGCGGATGTCAGGAATGGAAGCTGCGTTACCCTGGCAGCCGCGACCTTTCCTCCCTCCAGTGCAGACTGTGGTCCAGTGCACAGGCCAAGGCGGAGATGAGGGCATGCGGCTTAGGCTGGCGCCTCCTTTAGCCAGAGGTAAGGAGGACTTCTGTGGTTGCTCCACCAGCTGTGGGTCAAGGGTCCTGTGCTGCAGACCCAGCTTCTAGCCTTGGATTTGCTGGGCGGCTTTGGGCTGGGCCTTCAACCTCGGTCTGTTTCTTAATCTGCCCAGACCTGCCTCTTACCTGCCTTGGAAAGTGCATGTGTCCACTGTGTCTGAGATGTCACCCCTGCCATAGCCCTGTACCTCGACCCCTGTCTTCTTCACAGTGCAGACCACGGCCAGGCAGAGTGTTAGGAATATCTTGGTGCTTGTGTTTATTGTCTACCTTCCACTCAGAATGCAAGTTCACAGGGGAGAGATGCTTGATCTCGTTTGTCCATGATGGTATTTCCAGCACCCAGGGCCTGGCACAGAGTAGGTGCTTAATAAATGTCTGTTGAAGGAACAAACGCATGAGGTCCTACAGTACTAAGTGCTGTGAGGTCAGAGCTATCACCATCCCCACTTTGCAGATGAGGAAACTGAGGCTCTGGGACATGGAAGGGCCACTGTGGAGCTGGGATCTCCATCAGGCAGCCTGGCATCAGCGCCGTGGCTCGGACCCAGCCTGCCCTAGGCTGCCTCCTGGCTCCGGAGCTCCTGGTCTGAGATGCAGCCTAGGGCCTGGAGCATTCTGCCCCCTCAGCCACCCAGCTCCTCCCACCCCCAGGGCCTAGGGACCCCCCCGCTGGGGGTCCCACGCCCACTTCCATGAAGCCTTTTTCTCAGGCTCACAAGCACCCCAGCGCAGCTCCCTTTCCTGAGAACCTCTGTCATAAAGAAGGCGAGGCCCTGATCTGGCCTGTCTCTCCACCCCAGGCCTTCCTCACCCAAGGGAACCTTGGTTACAAATATGAGGGTCACGCCTTGCATTTGTATTAGACACCTTTCATCTGGGGAGCTCCTGGCTGAGGGGAGGCTAATTAGCTGTGCTCTGGGAAGAGTAAGAGCTGACGTCCCAGCCCAGGCACTGGCTAACTAGGCACGGGGCTGGCCCTCTGGGGAGCAGTGGGTGTACCAGCCTCACGGCACGTCCCCTACATTTCCCTTTGCTGCAAGAACTCTTCACAAGGGTCCCTTCTGTCTTAATAATAAAAGCTATCTTTTATTGAGTGCTTACTATATGCCGAGGGCTTGCTAGTCCCCTCCTGTCTACTGAATGTACCCACCTGTGCCAAGTACTGGGGGCGATTGTGAAATGACAACACCAAGGTTCCCATTATCCAACCTCACTCCTTGGCGGCAGCGGGCCAGTGCTTCACGCATGACCTCACGTAATTCCTGAGAAGCCCTTGGCGTGGGGCGTCACGTGGAACAAGTGCTTGATAAGTGGTAGCTATCACTGTTCGCCTTCAGATCAACCTTATGAGGTAAGGTACAATGTTATCCTCATCTTCTCAGACGAGGAAGCTGAGGCTCAGAAAGGTTAAGCCACTTGCTGCAGAACACACAGTGAGTCAGGAGCAGAGCCAGTAACTGGAACTGGACTGGTTTGACTCTGAAGCTGCAATCGTTTTTCAGATGCTCTTCTCTCCCTCCCCCCAACCTGGAGGTGATTAGCCTCCAGGCCTGACTCTGTATAGTTGTGTGTGGGGTCACTGAGCAGAAGCCTTTTCACCCGTCCCTCCAGCAGTGCGCTGGTGGGCTAGGCTTGGACCTAAACACCTTGGAGATCATCTAATACAACTCATCCCCACCCCCATTTTTCAGATGAGAAAACTGGGGAGGGAAGTGACTGTGCCAGGCGACAGCCCTAATGGGCAGATGCCTCCTCACCGAAGCATGAGGCACAGAGGCAGTGGAGTGGCTGGTGGTCACCTCACCCCCCTGCCATCAAACTGGCATCGATACCAAGTAACAAGCATCCTCACAATAGAGTTCCTGGCTTCCATTCGTCATCTTGCTCCCTCCCCCCTTCCCTGCCAGGAGCTGCCCCAGGGATATTTGTGTGGGATGCAGGTTCAGGCAGCTGGCTGGGAACTGAGGCTGGGGTCAGGGATGGTGTCCTCCACCTACCTGCCCTGCAGGACAGTCTGGGGGCAGGCCTCACCCTTTGTAGCACACCTCACACGTCACTGTAGTGACTCCAGAGCAGACGCACAGTAGGTACTTAAAAATGCTCACTGGAGAAACGGCTGTATCCTAGACCTGCAATAGGGAGATGAAACATCCAGTGCACGGGTGGGCAGACGGTACTCTTCTCACCATTGCTCACCTGCGGCACTCCCTCAGGCCTTGGGAGGGAGCCTGGGCAGATGTGGTTCAGGAAGCAACAAGTTCATGGGTCATGGGCACTTGGCTGAGGTTCCCGCAGCGGGGACCCCATTCTCGGGCACTGTGGAGGGTGGCTAAGGGCTCAGTATTCAGGTTCCTCTGAATGTTACCCCTTCTGAAGAGGCAGGTCTTTGGGTACCAGATACATAGACCTGGGGACTCTGACCCTCTGCCTACCCACTCCCCCAATCCAGCTCTGTCCCTCCAGTCTCTGCATCTCCATCCACCGTCTACAGCTCTCATCTGCTCTACCTGCAGCCTCAGTCCCTCTCCCAGCCTCCCCTCTTCCCTCTTCCTTCCCACCTCAACTTAAGGGTTTCCTCAGAGAGGGAACACGAGCCACTTCATCCCAAATCTGAAATCGTTTTCCGTGTATGTATATATATATATGTTCTTTGAGCACCTTATTCTTTTCCTTCGTGGGAATTTGAAAACTTTTTCAAATGGAATCTTGTATTTATTTATGAGATTATCTGTTTAAACAAATCTCTCTTCTCTGTTAGAGTGGGCCCCATGAGGGTGGGAACTTGGTGGCGGTCACTTCTGGTCCTCAGTGCCCAATGGGTGGATGACAGAATCCCCAGGACAGGATGAGCCACTGAGCCGGTGGTTCTATAAACGTAGTCCCAGCAGCAGCACCTGGGAACGTGTTAGAGAGGAAATGCAAATTCTCTGACTTTGGGTGTGGGACCCGGCAATCTGGGTCTGAACCAACTGGGCACCAGGATTCAGGTGCACACAAAAGTTTGAGAACCACTGGCAGAGGCAAATCCCCTGCTGTTGGGTCAGTGTCCACTGTGGCAAAGGGCCACCTGAGGCGCCTATAAAAGGCACTGGGGGTGAGCAAGGCCACATCTTCAAAAGCAGCAAGGGGAAGGAAGCCTTTCTCTAAGGAGGGACGGCCGAGGGTGCGGACATTGCGCCATCACCGGGACCCCGACCCCGGCCCACCGTGCTGTTCGGCGGACTGGCCACTGGAGGGCAGTGCGACCACGTCCATCGCGTCCCTGCCCGGCCGCCGGCGGAGGCCTACCCGGGAGACAGCTGGGGCGGCTTCAGCCAGGAGACAAGAAAATAGAAAGGGATCGCGGCCCAGGCTGCGGCCTCGGCCCACGGGCCCCAGACGTTCTTAGAGGCCGAAGAGGACCCCGCCGGCGCGCATCCGCGGCCCGGTATGTCCGAGGGGGCCTCCCTGCCTCTCTCCTCCAAGGCCCGGTCTGCTGCCTGGAAGGCTGGGAGTTTGGCTCGCCTGGGGCCTGGAAGGTTCGGAGGTCCCGGAGTGCAGGACGCGCAGGGGAGGAGATGCCGTCAAGCCGCCGAGGGCAGAGCGCCAGGGGCAGGGCTTTGACCGCCTCCCCAGAGGCAAAGGGCAGCCTCCCGCGTGACCCCCGCCGAAGTGCAAAACAAGGCGGCCATCTTGGCGGCGCCTTAACCCTCTCGTGGCCGGGGCCCCGGCCCAGCCAGGCCTGGGCAGGCTTGCGGTTGGAAGCTGCGATGCCACGGGGACGGCGAAGAATTTCCAAGAACTTTAAGAAAATCCTGGATCCTGGCAACTCCCTCGGGGGCGTTTGGAAACCCCATCCCGTTAGCATTAGGAGCCCGAGCGCCTTTGTAAGTGAATTGGACTTGTTCCAGTCACTCCCTGTTTTCTTCTTGCCCCGTATTCCAAAAGAGAAAGCCAGAGGCCGCAAACAGGCAGCAAACGGCGCTCCTGGTGGCCATCAGGTGTTTGGGGCTAGCAGAGCGTCTGGAGCCCAGACGAGCGTGGATCCAAGTGTCGTATCTTGTAGCTTACAGCATAGAGGGCAGCTTCTTCACAGCCAGGCCAAGGACTGGCAGCCTGGAGCTGACTCCAAGTGGCCGCCTCCTTTCAGCCCCTCTCCACCGTGAGGACTTTAGCTGCCGTTCTGAATGCCATCTGAGGAACCATAAGCCCTCCAGGCCCCACCATTCCTGTGGTCTCATATCCGATGTGGCTCACACATTGATACTGCCTCTCTGTCATTTGGGTACTTTTCAGCTTCTAGAATACACTTTCTTCTTAATATCATCAGCCCTTCGAGGTGCAGCTTGAATATCAGCTTCACCGGGAAGCCTTCCTCCAGTTCCACACCCTTCGTTTCCAGCAGAGCCCGTCATTTCCCTCCCTGCCCACCGGAAGCTCCCTTGGTCTCTGCTGTAGGATGTCCTGTTTTCCTCTCTGCATCCCCCGCCACTGAATCGTGGGCACCGTGAAGGTAGGGACTGTGTGACCGTGGTCTATGGCGTCCTCCTTGGTGCCTCGCACATGTAGGTCATTCAGGAAAGGGTTGCCGCAGGAGCGTCATGAAATTATTGAATGGGTTTTGGTGTTGTAAACAGATTTCCCAAACACTTTGAACCTTGAGCAAAGGAACATGTAATGGTGTTTTCTTAAGCCCCGTAATGGAGTCCTTTTGTGTGTTTAATTGCTTTGTTATTTTTGCTGGAAACATCAGGGTGCCACGGGAACAAAAAACATGGGTCCTTAGCTTGACCAAGAGGACTAACCACTGAGCCCCAAGTGTTCTCATTGCTTCCTCTGCGTGGCCTTGCGGTCGGAGCCTGTGACATGGGATGGCAGGCAGCAGGGCAGGCCCCAAGGACCAGCAAAGGAAGGTCTATGTCTCTGGCAGGGCTTGAGGTCATGATTTCAGGCTGAGATCTCAGGATGAAGCAGAAAAGAAAGCGCCTTGAGAGTCTCGGAGAAGGTGGAAGCTAAAGGAAGAATCCTTTCTTTTTCCTTTTAAAAGAAAAAGCCAAAAGTGCCTCATGAAGGACTGCAGAAAACCCCTTTCATGCCTCACCCACAGATGATTTGCTGAACGCTCATTAAGGGGAAAACAAAGAGGTGGTTTTGTTTATTTATTTAAGAGGAAAAATAAATGAGCTGTGACAAAACAATTTGAAACCAGGCCCCTCCGAGACCTGGGCTTTCACTTCCTTGATGGGAAGTAAAACAGAGAATCGAATCCCCCTCCAAATAAAAGTGAAGTTAATAATCAGACAGCTCAGCCCTGGCCACATCCTGTGTCAGCTCCCTCCCTCCCTTGGCTCACTGTTTATAGCTGCGGAGCCCAGAGTCGACTTAACTCTTTCCTCCCCATCCCTCTCCATCCCCGGGAAGCCCAGCCCTGCTCTGAGGCCGGCAGGCTCCTCATACCCTCTGGTGCAGGCCTCGCCTCTGCAAGGCTGGCTCTCCCCGTTCCGCACAGGGCGGCCAGCCTGCCTCTCGGCCTCTGGCTGGTGAGTTTAAGGAGCCCAGCTTAGATTTGAGTGCTGTCTTCTGCTTGTCCTGCACAAAACCCAAAGTGGGCACAGGAGGGCTGCACTGGGTACCTGCTTACCTCTCCACTGCTCCAGGGAAACACTAGCTAAACCCACTCCCACTCCAGACGCAGGGCCTGTGCTCCAGGCAGCCTCCACAGCCTGGTGGTGTCCTTGAACTGAGTTCTGAGGGAAAGAAGCACAGACCTTTGGGGCTCTGGGCCTGTGCTGAGAGCAGTACTATGTATGTCTCTGAGCTGCTTTCTGAGAACTTCATGCTCTCTTCAAATGCCTTCCCATATTGTAACCAGCCATTGTTATTGTTGTAAGCAGTGATCCTAGAGAGTCATTGTTATCCTCTTTTAAAAAAATTTATTTATTCCTGGCTGTGTGGGGTCTTAGTAACTGCGCGCACGCTTTCTCTTGTGGCGAGCGGGGGCTACTCTTCGCTGCAGTGCATGGGCTTCTCATTGGCGTGGCTTCTCTTGTTGCAGAGCACGGGCTCTAGGCGCTCAGGCTCAGTAGTTGTGGCTCGCGGGCTCTAGAGCACAGGCTCAGTAGTTGTGGCGCACGGGCTTAGTTGCTCCGTGGCATGTGGGATCTTCCTGGACCAGGGCTTGAACTTGTGTCCCCTGCATTGGCAGGCAGATTCTTAACCACTGCGCCACCAGGGAAGCCCTGTTACCCTCTTTTTACAGAGCAGGAAACTGAGGCACAGAGGGTTAAGTACCTTGCCCATTATTGCAGAGCTGGGATTTGAACCCAGGCATTGTAGCTCCAAAGGTCTTGCAACAGAGACTGCTCTCTTCTGTAGAGCCAGGGGGCTTTCCGAGAGCTTAGAATAATCCTGTGAATGCATTTCAAAGATCCCAAAGCCTAAGGACCTTTCGAGAACTTTCGAACTTTGTCTTGGGCTCTCCTCCTTTCTGTTTCTTTCCGGGGTGAAGGCACAGAGAACATGTGGTGGGGTCCAGTGGACAGTGGAATGAGAGAATGTGGAGCAACTTAGGATGGGACAGACCTTTCATTCGCTTGGCAGGAGGTTCTAGAGCAAGGGTCCAAAGACTTGGCGTGGCCGTTCTCTCAGCCACCGGCCTACTTTCTGCCTTTACTGCCTCCCTCATCCCTGCCAGCCCTGTAGCCTGTGGGTCCCTCACCTGGTCACAAACACCCTCTTCTGGCTGAAGCTGGTCTTGCAGGAAGCCACTCACCAGTTGCCTGGGGCAAGTGGCAAAGACTTCTGAACTGGCGGCGTGGGCCATCTGCCTCTCTGGGATGCCTCCCTCTGCATGCCCTGGCTACTGAGGTTTGTCTTGGAAGCCATCTGTTGCCAGGTCGTCTTTGGTGGGTCCCTCGGATCCCTGGAGGGTGTGTTGTGCTGCCCCCTGGTGTCTGGAGGCTGTCCTGCCCGCTCAGTTGCTTAGAGCTCCAGAAGCTCCCTGTCGGGGTGCTGCTGAGCAGGCCTGCTGTCTGTCTGTCTGTGCGCCCCGGACCCCTGGCCCCCATCTTTGGGAGTGAGCTGATCTGCTGAAGATCTGCTTTCTTAGGATGCATTTCTCCATTCAAAGCCACAGCGCAGACTGGGCAGAGCCTATCCCTCCTTTTCAGACTCATTCTTCATCTAGAGAGAAAACTCTGGGGGCTTCATTCCTGTTCTTCTCAGAGCAGGGGTGGCGCCTCTGGGGAGGGAAGGGCACAGCAGTGGCTTCTTTGTGATACCCAAAGGGGCCGACACTCAGCAGGTTGCCTGGCCCAAGGAGGTCTCAGAGAACGTGTGCCTCGACTCCTATTGAATTTAGATGTTTAGGTGAAGCATCTGCATATCAAACAGCGCCCAAGCCGGGGTGGCCCCACCGCGGTCAGACATTTGCCAAACACGCCTCAAGTCAGACCCAGCCTTTATCAGCGCTTACAGTGCTAGGGCACTTTAGGACCATTAATCTCATTTACCCCACACTCTGGGAAATGGGGTACATGTGATTCTCCCCACTTTACCAGATGAAGAAAGTGAGGTTAGAATACCTGCCCACTCTGTTATAGTGGTTTTCTGCTAGGAAAAAAAAAGTTCATTGTGGTTTAAAATACATTGAAACCAATTAAATAATTTTCACTGAGTTCAAAAGCAGTGCAAATGGACAGCAGTCCCTCTGAATGTTTTTTCTCGGCCTGGGAGGCCCTGAGGGGCAGCACGGCATTCTTGGTCCTCAGCATGTGCAAGGAGGAGGCTTTGGGGCACTTTCCCGATCCCGGAGTAGTGGTCTCCCTGTCTGTTCTCCAGCCCTTCCCAGCTCCTGGCAGGTCTCCCCACAGCCTTACCTCTTGTCCAAGAGCACATGTCCTTGGGAAGTAAATATCGTGTTGCAAGAACCAATAAGAGGAGAATCCCTGAGTTAACATTGTTTTTTCAGCTTTTATGAACTTAAAACATTATGCAAAATTTCAAACATATACAGAAGGAGACATACCCATCACCAACATCACCAACTCTGGCCAAGTTTGTCCATTTACATCACCATCTGCCTCCCCACGTCCCATATAATTTTAAAGTAAGTCCAGTGTATCAGGTCATATCACTTCATCTATCAGTATTTCAGTAAAAAAAAAAAAAAAAAAAAAGAACTCATTACACTTACCCACATTGTTCTTATTTCACCTAAAAATTAATAATACCACCTAAATATTACTAAGATTCATTTGCTGTTCACATTTCCAGAACATTTTTTGAACTCTTTGCCTTTCTACTTAAAGAAAAAAAAAATCGGCCCTGAAATAAGAATTTCTCAGTATTTGGTTGTATCCTTACAATAGCTCCTAAAGGGACCGATTTCTGAATCTGGGCAAGAATGGCCAGTTACCGATTCTCTGAGGCCAGCGATCGTTTTTAAGCTCACCCCCGCTACAGCCCTCCGCTTGGCCGGGGCCGTGCACATAGTGGGGGCCACGTCAGTGTGAGCGGAGTCTCACGTAAGGATGAACACAGGGAGGGTGGGGATGCAGCACGTTGCGCTAATGCGGAAGGACTGGAGAGCAGCCCCCTGTGTCCTCCCACCCACGGTCTGAGTGGCTGTCCTTGGCTCTCCGTGCAGTGGTCCACCCGCCAGCTGCCTGGGCCTCCTAGGGGACCCTCTTCTCTCTCTTGCTTGGGATACTTGACTCTTTTCCAGTGACTCCGTGGAGCCCCACTTTGTGGGGCCTCCAGCCGTCTTGGTATTGCCAATTTGCTGCTTAACGTACAGCAGCAGTTGACAGGGTGGTTCAGGGAGTGGGCTGCTCACTCGTGCCAAGCGCTTTGCTCATCTGTCCTCACGGCAGCCCCAGGAGGTGGGTATTGCTGTCACTGCCATTTCACAACACACAAGACTAGCGGAGGGCAGGTACGTGCCTTGCTGGCCTAGGAAGGGGCAGTGCTAGGATTTGAAGGGGGTCACTCTGAACATCGGGTGCTCTCCACTGCAGCACATTGGTTGTCAAACTTTAAGATTCGTTTAGCAAAATGCTAGGCAACTTGGCCTAGGACCAGGCACTTACCCTCTTGAGGACAAATCTCGACAAGTTAGGATCTGCAGTCACCATGCACTTTTCCCTGCAATATCCCCATCTTCCAGAACAGATAGAGCATCACTTATTATTATACACGCCCTTATTAGGAGATTAGCTCAGTTGAATGGAATACATTTTAGGTCACACAGCCTCTAATTTCTTGCTTTGTCTTTTTTTATGGTTAAATAATAGTTTGAGTCATAGGTTACATGACGGTGACAGGTTTGAAGGTTAGGAGGGATGGGAAGAAACTGGGTTGCGTATCTAAGGCCACAACCTAGATATTATCCCTTCTGTACATTTTGTCACATCTCTCAGTTGTTGATACTTGGAAAAATGTGACTTTCGGAATGTACAGAATCAGGGGCAAGTACCTGAGAATTCTCGGAGGGAGAAGGGCTGGTGTGGGCACAGTTTTCTTTACCTCAGTCAGTCAGAGTTCAGCCCGTGTGGCTTCCCTTGGCTGACCTTGGGAGGAGCCGTCTTAGGTGGCCTGGTGAGGCTCGACCCCTGTCCACGAGGAGCCTCCCTCACCCACCGCGGACAGCCTGGGTGCTAAACTATATAAATTCACTCGCATTTTATTTTTTATTATTTTTTTTGCGGTACGCGGGCCTCTCACCGTTGCGGCCTCTCCCGTTGCGGAGCACAGGCCCCGGGCGCGCAGGCTCAGCGGCCATGGCTCACGGGCCCAGCCGCTCCGCGGCACGTGGGATCTTCCCGGACCGGGGCGCGAACCCGCGTCCCCTGCATCGGCAGGCGGACTCTCAACCACTGCGCCACCCGGGAAGCCCCTTCCTTTACTTCTTGATTTTGCCTTGGTTTGTTTCGGCTTTCTCCCAACTCCTGCTGCCCTAGAGAAACGGAAGAGTAGGCAGAGGTGGGAAGTGGAAAAACCAAAGCAGACCCAGGGGAGAGAGGCATTGGCGGACTCAAAGAAGAAAGAGAAGCAACAGGAGGCAGCATCAAGAGGCCAGACACACAACAGCAGAGGAACCAGTGTCTTCTGTAAGTGTTCATGGGGGTTTATGGACACTGAGCAGTAAAGGCCAACTTCCAGAAGTTGTTTGCCCACCACGGCAATGAGAAGACTGTGGCTGTCATTAGGTCCCCTTCAGAATGTCTGGAGGTGCATTTAAATCGTCAGCATTGTTTCCAAAAGCTGCATTTGCTGGGACTGCTCTAGTTTTGCCTAGAGTTGGGTATACCAGTCTTCCATGAACCCCTGCTGTTCCAGGAACCGTGTGTCTGTGGATTGGGTTAGCCCTGGTCCTCGGAGAGCTGCCTGGAAGATGCAACGCTGATGACCCAGCTCCATCACACCTAACGCTTCTGCTCAGATTCTCCAGGGAGCCCTCCAGAGGCAGCGTGATGGAAGCCACCAGGTTCTGCAGTGAACTAGACTGGTTTGGGGCCTTGCCCCAGGAAGATCAGCCCTCACTCTGCAAAAGACCAAGGGTGGGGGTGAGTTGGGAGAATTGTAGGAAAAACAAGGGCAAGAAGGAAAGCTTGCTTTTCTGGGACTGTCCTTGCTCAGCGTTTGGAAGAGTCTGAAATGCACGAAAAGCAGTAAGGCTCACAACAGTCCTGACTGTGGCTGGTTGAGGGTCAGAGCGGTTGCTTTAAACTCATGGCTGCCTCTTTTTCTCTCCTGGGTCTCTATTGTTTTTTTTTTTTTTCTGGTGTTGTTTGCTTTCACGTTCTTCTTTTTTTTCAGAGTATTCATATCTTCCCCCCTCTTCTTTTTCATTCTCAATTCTCCTTCCCACCCCACTCTGCCTTCTTAGCATAATTTTTCTTTTCTTTTGGCTTTCCTTCTTCTACATCTGGATTCCCGGATGGTTTATTTTGTCTGTTTCCTGAAATTTCCCTCCTCTCCCATTTCTTATAGTTTGTTGTTGTTGTTGCTCCTTTTCCTTCGGCTTCAGTTCTGTCCACTAAAGCCTTCCTTGGGCCACACAGGCTTTTAATTCTTGTTCATCTGTTTAAGCAGTGCTGGCAAGAAGCAGGCCACAGCCGGCAGGCAGAGCCACGGTGGCAGAAGAGGACCCGGGCGTCTGAAGATTCTCCCCCAGCCCCCGGGTCCTTGGAAGAGGGTCTTCCTTCTGGAGAGCGGGCTGGGACAGTGCTGTTCTCCCTCTGTGCGGCTTGACGTCGTCTGCCAGGCCTGGGCTGAAGGTTGGGGGCAGATGGTGTTTCCTCCACGGTGTGTGGGCCTGGGCCCCATTGCTCAGGGAGGCGATGGAATCAGCCCTTCTCGGTGGACAGGTGGAGGACTCATCAGGTTCCACCCAGAAAGGCTGAGGCTCAGGGGAGGTGCCCCATGGGGAATGTATCACTTGCCAAGCTCTGTGCTGTAGGTGGGAGGCCTTGCAGCATGGGGGCTGCCTCTGGGGGAAGTCTGGGGATCCTTTTTGATCCTCGGTCTCTGGCCGAAGCCAGCCTGGGCATCTGGAGCTGTCTGCTGGGGAGACTGAGGCAGTTTTCCAGTGGAAGGTCCTTCCTTCCCGACAGCCCCCACCCCTGGCCAGTGGGCGTTTTGAGGGCCCAGGAAGAATGCAAGAAGAGGCTGGTAGCTGCGAGGTGTCTCAAAGGCTCTTGGCCACTGGGGGCGGCACAGACCCCATCTGCGGGAGGCCCTGAGGGTCAGGTCTGGTGCCGATAGAAGCAGGTGGTACTTCCTGACGGGTGCGGTGGCGGAGAAATCCTAGAAGTTGCAGCCACACCCCTCCTTGTCTGGCGTGGCGTGGGAGGCGGTGGGAGCAGCCTGGCCCTGCTGCCCAGCTGTCTGAGGCAAATCAACTGCAGTCCATCTGGCTGTCCTCCCCGGCCCAGGCTGGCTTCCCACCCGGGGCCGTCAATGCCATTGGGTGCTGGCTGAGTCCTTAGCGGGCCCAGCTGAGGGGCGGATGTGTCACTGCTCCGCCAGGGGCACACCTGCAGCTGAGTTGCACCCTGGGGTGGAGGGGCCCAAGAGCGCCAGGTGGACGCCCATTGGGCTGCGCTGCCTTTGCCCAGGCCCTGTGGTGATGGTGGCCACGTGCTTCTCTGGAAGCACCATCAAGTTCCCCTCGCCTTCTCCACACCCTGCCACCTTGCTGGGTCCCGTCCACTTCCTCCTCCTTCATCCACGCACAGCCTTCGGAGCCACTTTACAAAGGACTGTTGATTATATCAAAGCTTTGCTTATTTTATATTTTGCTTATCATTTCCTTATGTTTTCTAAGCCTCTAGTCCTAGAGTCCAACTCTTGGGTCTAGCACCCCTCAAGACCCTAGAACCATAGCCCCAGGAGCCCCCAGGCCCTGATTCCTGGGCCCCGTAGAATTGGTTTATCTCTGGTTCCAGGCAGAGCCTCCCTCCTTTCCCACGTAGAGGGCCAACCTAGACAGGAGGGATGATTAGGGGATAGAGGATGGATTTTCTTCTAAGTGCTCCCTTCAATTCTAGAGGAGAGCTGGGGGCGAGGACCCGGCCTCTCTGATGTAGGATTAGGATCCGGCAGCCTCTTGCCCTTCCCAGCAGAGCCCAAAGCACGCGCTCCTTCAGTCTGCGGTCTCAGTGCCGCCTCGTTCCTGCCACCTCTCTCTGCCTTCCCCCTTCGCACGCACCACGCTGTATAAATATTTACACCCCCGGGCTGGCAGGAATCTTTCTCCAGCTGCTTCCCTGGTCTCTGGGAGAGCTTGTTCTCGTACTCAACAGCTGCAGCAGATCTGGTTGCCTTTGGTCAGACAAGGGCAGGCCCTGGTTTGGGGGCCCGCGGTCCCCCTCTGGGGTGGAGGGTGCAGTTGGCGGGAGAAACTCAACTCTAAAGAGGTCACGGGGTGATGGCAAAGACCCATGCTCTCCTCTGCTGGCTGCCTGTGCGGCGACCCTCCAAGAGTCGTCTGATCCCTGCTCCGGCTGGGACGGTGGGTCCTGCTTCTGAAAGGGACAGCTCCTCAGGGTGGGGTCTGCGCCTCTCTGGGCTGGGTTTTGCTGCATAGGGCTGGAGGATACTTTCAAAGCAAGCTGGCTGGTGCTAGGACAAAATAGGAACTTAGTGTACCCGCGGGCACTTTACAGTTTACAAGTATGTGCTATACCCTCGATCCTCCCTGAAGCAGATCCCCCGGTTTAGAGCTGGAGAATCTTCATATTGGGCTTCTTCTCCCCAGCTCCTGCCCCGGGCCATCCTCCCTCCCACCAGCCTACCCGGGGGCTGGGGAGTGGAGAGCATAGATGCCTCTTTCCCCACCTTCCTTGGCGACCCGGGAAGTGGGAGTCTGCCAAAGAATCAAGCTGCCATTTGTTGGGTTCCCACCGGCCTGGCACTGTGTGAGGTGCTTCCCCATATTCTCATGTAATTATTCAAGTCTTAAGCCCAGCAGATTTTTTAGCTTCCTTGTGTGTGTTTCCTCTTCCTGCCCTCAAGACAGCTGTGGCCGCATAGCAGTGAGCTCCCAGACACAGGGCCCTGCCTTCTCTGGTGCTTTCGGGTTCCGTGGAACCTTCAGGGGCCAGCTGGTAGACACTAGTCTCACCTAACCTGTAGTGGGTGCAGGTCACCTGCTGCTGCCTCCTCTCCCGTGCCTCAGTTTCTCCCATGTCTGTGGGAGGTAATTAACCTGTGCTCCATAGATAATTCTAAATGCAGTGCAGGGACAGGGTGGTGTCATTTAACTCCTTTTTCTGTGTGGGGGTGTTGTGACAGAAGAGAGTGTTCAGGTATCAGGTACTATGAGGCTTGTGTGTTTGGTGCTTGGGAAGCCTGAGGAGAAGGAAGACGGGGATAAAAAGGCCTGGATTTCACCAGGTAGTGGAGCCACTGGGGGTGCAAATGGGTGGGGGGTCCTGATGGGGGCCCGGGACAGAGGCCCTAGTCTCTTCCTACACTCATACTTGTGCAAGAAAGTAGACACGTAGATTCAATCTGTCTCTCTCTCTGAGCTCAGACTCTTTCTGGGCCTGGGAGGAAGGCTGCTGTCAAAAAGTAAAAGGCCTGAAAAAAAAAAAAAAAAAGTAAAAGGCCTGGCGCAGTGCTTGGTGCTCAGTGGGTAGAGGGCCATCCCAAGGTGAGGCAGGGGAGGGGTAGGCTGGGTCTGGCCTGCCAGGGAATGTATAGAGAGGAAGGTAGGAAACCACAGCTCAGAGACGTGCTGCTGGGAGATACTCCTGTTGCTGCCTGCCTCCCCACCCCCCAAAGGTAAAAGAAAACCCAAATAAAAGTCTGACCCGGCAGATATTAATACTCCAGAGCCAGGGCTGGTGTGCAAGCAGCCGCCCCCCGCTTCCCCCTTCTGTTTCTATAAGCGGCTGAAATAAATTTAGCGAAACAACCCCACCCGTCTGAGGGCCTAAGATTTCAGAACAGTGGGACTCTTTACCCTGAAAGCCCCTGTTTTTCAGAGCTGAGAGCTTTTTGTTTAAATTCCCTTTGAGAATGGAATGCTCTTGATCTAAAATAATTATTTTACAGCAGTCATCTATTCCTCATAGATAAATGCTTTGACACAGTATGGCTTGCTAGAAAGCCGATCTACAGATGCTGTACAGCTTAAAATAGTCAACTCTATGGGGCCACTGCCCAGTTGGACCCGTTTGGATATTTATTGTAACATTATTCTTTGCGATGTCTGTGTGTGTTCAGCTAGTCCCCTCTGTTGTCTGTCACAGGACAGTGGTCATTGCTGGCTAAGTTGCCAAAGCAGAGAATTACTTATTTAGGGCCTACTGTGTGCTAGGCACTGTGCCGGTCGAGTTGAGAGCAGAAAGGCCTGCTTCTGGAGCAGTCATGCTGCGGGGGAAGAGAGATGTCGAAAAGTAAAATGACTACAGAAAACTGGCAACTAATATCGTACTTAATAGTGAAAGATCGAATGCTTTCCCTTAAGATTGGGGTCAAGGTGAGCGTGTCCAATCTCACCACACCTATTTAACATCATAGGGGAAGTCCTAGAGAGGGCAATATGGCAAGAAAAGAAATATAATGCATATGATTGGAAAGGAAGAAGTCAAACCATTCCTATTCACAGACAACATGATTTTCTATAGTAAAAAAATAAAAAAACAAAACAAAGCTCAAGGAATCTACCAAAAAACCTTCTTAAAACTAAAGTGACTTTTGTAAGATCACAGGATGCAAGGTCAATACACAAAAATCAACTGTATTTTTATAAACTAATAATGAGAAACTGAAAACTGAAATAAAAAATTAAAATACAGTTGGCCCGTGAACAACACTGGTTTGAACTGCACAGGTCCACTTATTTTTTTGCAGTAGTAAATACTACAGTACCACGTGATCCGAGGTTGGTTGACTCTGCAGATGCAGAAACATGGATATGAGGAACTGCTCATATTCCAGAGGGCCAACTATAAGTTATACGTGGATTTTTGACTGTGAGGAAGGTTGGTGCCCCTGGCCCCTGCATTGTTCAAGGCCCAATTCTAGTTCCAAAAAAAAAAGGGAAATATTAGGTATAAATCTAACAAAATGTATATAAGATCTGTGTGCTAAAAGCTAAAAGACACAATAGTAAAGAAGTAAATATGTACTTCTTCCTGAATTGATCTATGGACTTAATGCAATTCCAATAAAAACCCCAGTAGGATTTTTTTGTGGTTATAGACAAGCTGAATCTGAAATTTATATGAAAAGGCAAAAGAACTAGAATAGCTAAAACAATTTTGAACATTAAGAATAAAGTTGGAGGAATTATACCACCTGATTTTAAGACTTACTGTAAAATTATAATAATCAAGACAGTGTGGTATTGGCGAAGGAATGGACACACAGATCAACAGAAGAGAATAAAGAGACTCATACAAATATGGCCAACTGAATTTTGGATAGGTACAAAAGCAATTCAATAGAAAAATGGTACTCTTTTCAATAAACAGTGTTGGGATTAGACTTCCATAGGCAAAAAAAATTTAACTTCAACCTAAACCATGTTATATAAAAACTAACTCCAAATGAATCTAACATAAAACTATAGAAAATCTTAATGACCTAAGGTTAGGCAAGGAGTCCTTAGATGTGTCACCAAAAGCATGATGCATAAAAGATAAAACTCATAAGTTAGACCTCATCAAAATTTAAAAACTTTTGCTCTGTGAAAGATACTTTGTTCAGAGAACGAGAAGATAAGGTACAGACTGGAGAAAATATTTGCAAACCACTTATTCAACAAGAGCCTGTATCCAGAATATATAAAGAACTCTCAAAACTCAACAGTAAGAAAACAAACAACCCAATTAAAAAGTGGGCAAAAGACTTGAACAGACATTTAACCAAAGAGGACATACAGGTGGCAAATAAGCACATGAAAAGAGTTGTTCAATATCATTACCTGTTAGACAAATGCAAATGAAAACCACAATGAGATACCACTACACACCTGTTAGAGTGGATAAAAGAAAAAATACTGACAATTAAAAGTGCTGCTAAGGATTCAGAGCAACTGGAGACTCTCATATATAGTTGTGGGAGATGCAAAATGGTATATCCACTCTCAAATAAGGTTTGGCAGTTTTAAAAAAAATAAACCTTAACATACATTTAGCATATGACTGAGCAATCCCATTCCTACTTATTTAATAAGAACTTACGTTCACACAAAAATCTATACACAAGTGTTTACTGCAGCTCTATTCACAATGGCCAAAAACAGGAACTAATCCAGTGACCCTTAACAGGTGAATAAACAAATGGTGGTAAACCCATACAGTGAAATACTATTCCTCAATTAAAAGGAATGAACTATTGATACATGCAACTGCATGGATAAATCTCAAAGGCATTACGCTCTGTGAAATCATGTAGACTGTATGAGTTCAGTTATACGGCATTCTGGAAAAGACAAAATGACAGTATAGGGAACAGATCAGTGGTTTGCCAGAGTAAGGGATGGGAGGGTCTGACCACAAAGGGAGAGTGTAAGGGAGTTTTTTGTTTTTTTTTTGGCGGGGGTGGGGGTGGGTGGAGGGGTGGGTGGTGATAGAAGTGTTCTGTTTCCTGATTGAAGTGGTGGTTACATAAGTCTATTCACATGTTTAAATTCATAGAACTGTACACCAAATAAAGGTCAATTTTACTGTTTGTTAAATAGTTTAAAAAAAAACCTCACAAATTGAAATAACTACTTTGAAGGAAATGAAGATTCCACGAAGACAGAAGAGAGAAGACAGATACCTTGCCTTGATGGGGGGAGGGGCGCCAAGAATGGTTGAGGAAGTGATGCTTGAGCTGGGTACTAAAGAATGATTTAGAATTTACTTGGGCCAAAGGAAGGTCAATCAGATAGAAGAAACAGGCATGTGTCAAGGCCCTGGGGCAGGAGGAAGGATGGTTCATTTTCATCTGAAACTGACTAGAGCACAAGGAGTACCTTGGAGGGGTGGGAGAGATGGTGGTGGGGAGGGGAAGGGGTATGAAAGTCAAGAGTGGAGCAGTAAAAGAGTCTGATTATGCTAGACTAAGGGTTTGGTTTTTATTCTAAAAGGGATGGGTAGCAAAGGGTTTTAGGCAATTGTAATACACTTTGTAATACAATTTGTGTACAATTGTAATACAATTGTAACACAAGATCCAGGTTTTGAAAAAAAATTACTTGGGCTGCCGAAAAGAGGGGGTTTTGGGGGCACACAGGAATCTTGGAAAGAACATCTAAAATAGGGTTTCTCAGTCTTGGTACTATTGACATTTTGGGCCAGATAATTTTCTGTAGTGGTGAGGGGGTGTGGGGGCTTGGCCTCTGCATTGCACGACGTTTAGCAGCATCCCGGGTCTCTACCTTCTAGATGCCAATAGCACTGACCTTTTCTCCTCCAGTTGTGACAGCCAAAAATGTCTCTAGACGTTGCCAAATGTTCACTGGGGTGCAAATCACCCCCGGGGGAGGACCACTGCTCTAAAACAACCAAATCCAGTGCTTCTGGCTTCATAGTAGAGTCATCTAGGGAGCTTAGAAAATACAAATGCTGGGCCTCACCTCAGACCAACTGAAGCAGAATGTTTGGAGGTGGGGTGGGGCCTGGCACCTGGCATCTGCATAATTTTGAAAGCTCCCCAGATAATTCTGCTCAGAGTGACGTTTGAGTACCACCAGCCTAGTCCACCCTTTCCATCTATATCTCAGAACACTGAAGCCCAGACTACAGAAATGACCCACTGAACTGGAGGCAGAGTAGCTCCAGAATCCTATTCCTAACTCCTAGACCAGTACTCATTCCAGTGCCTCTTAACATGTGCACAGAACATGCCCTGGGCAAACTGTGAAAGCCCAGCCTCCTTGAGTTACTGGCTCTGGCCCTCTGAACATCCCAGTGTTAAGGCTGCCATCCCCCCTTCCTGCAGAACCCAAGCCCTCCCTTCCTGCCACCCCTGGAACTTCTGCCAGTTCCTTCTTCTACTCCTGCTGCTAGATTCATGGTGACCAAAGTGTCCAAATGGGCTCAACAGCAAGGGTTCAGTGCAAATCGAAAAAATTTACTGACCACCTACGCAGTTCTACTCATGAGTTCCAGGTAATATAGAAGCCTGGGCCCTGAGGAGTTCAAAGTCCAGTGGGGAGTAAACAGGTATTTTCCATAAAATGCTGCAGGCTGCAAGGCACCACTGGGAGAGAGGCACTTGGCCTGCTGGGAAGCTGCCTGAAGCCCCAGCAAAAGGAAGCCCCAGGGAGGGGTGTGCAGCAACTGCTAGCAGCTTGGAGTGGCTGGGGACAAATGGCTCTCTGAGGTAAGCACAGTCTGGAAAGGGCTTCACCTTCCTGACCGTCCCAGAGGTGAAGTGACTTGCTCGAGGTTGTGCAACTGGTAACCAGCCGGCAGAGTTGGGCTTCCCATCAAAGTCTAGGTGGCTCAAAGCTCATGCGCTATCCTGTGTCTCTAGGCAGGCCCAGGCAAGGAAGGCAGGGTGGGGTGGGGTGAAGCTGTGGGCTAGCCTGGGAACTTAATGGAATAGTGGAACATCTCTGTGAGGAAAGTGTTAAAACAGTGGACGTAAGAAGGAGAGTTTAGGCATCTCACTGCCAGGCAATGGGAGCCCCCGGGGCCGTGCTAGCCCTGGGGCTGGACTCTCAGTCCTGGCAGGAGGCGGTGGGCTCCCGGAGCTGTACCCCAGAAGCTCCTGACACTGTGCAGAGCCGCATTTACAGCAGCCCTCAGCTGCCCTCTCTGGAAGCCTGTGCCTGGTTTGGAGGCTACTGGCAGCTGAGCCACGCCCACTAAGCACTATGACAGGGGCTTGAGGATACTGAGAGAAAGAAGGGTCTGGCTTTTACTGGATATCAACAGGCCCCAGTGATCTAGTTTTCAGAAATATCTGTGACAACAATCAGGTGTTTTTCAGTTGGGCAGCAGGTCCCCATCACCTCATCCTGACTCACCTTGTTCTTCCCCAGGCTCTGGGCCAGTGCCCTCTCCCCCTTTCCAGGCCTCGGGGCCTGCCTCGTCCAGAGCTGGGTCTGGGGGTCACAGAGTGATCGGATGAAAGCTGTCAGGTGACCATTTCATGGACCTCTATACTGAAGAATCCTTTTGCAAAGTGAATATTCCCAGAATTTGTTTCCTAGTTTCATGAGGCCCCAAGAATGGTTTAGTTTACATACAAGGCTGGGCATATACAAGGGTTCAGCTGGACGTGAGACTACGCACTTTACTGGCCAATTTTAGGCAGAATTATTATCCCTACTTTAGAGGCTTTGGTCAGTGTCTTGAAAAGCCACACAGCTAGAAAATGGCACAGCCAAGATTTGGATCCAAAACGGCCCAACTTCGAGTCCTGGACCACTGATTCTCAGACCTTGGTGACTGAGTCACGAGCAGGAAATTTACAAGGAATGCCGATTCCCGGCCCCACCCCAGAGCATCTGATTCACTGGGCCTGGGTCCAGGCTGAGGAATCTGCATTCCAGAAGCACTACACCTGAATCTGAACCAGGTAACTCTCCAGCAGCACTTGGCCCTTCCTCCCAATTTCTAATCCAGGAACCCTGCCGGTGTCCCAGGGTCTCGTGTAGCAGAGGGTGGGGGTAAGGGTGGGGGTAAGGGTGGGGTCCGATCCGAAGAATTTGGGTTCTTTTGCAAATGACCTGAAAGCGGGGAGGAGGCACAACATCGCAGGGCTCCGCAATGGCAGGGTCAGGAGGGGTCTCTGGGAAAGGAGTGCCTGGAGGGCGTTGGTGACGAGGCCTGGCCCTCCAGGGGCCAGTGGCCCAGCGCCCCACACCCTCACCTGCCGCGAGGTGCGCCCATACTGGCCGGTGAATACATCCATTGCGCTTCCCTAATTCCGAGGGCTTTCACTTTCCCCCTTCACAAAACCTAACACCCCCAAGCCAAAAATACCTGCTTAGACCCTCCTCTCAAGGGGACCGTCTCCGTGCGAGCGGGGAGAGCCCGGAAGTCGGGCCTGGGACTGCGAACCTGGCTGGCTCATCGCCTCCCGCTCGGAAGAGGCCGTGCAGGTGAAGGGGCGGCCTTTCCGGGCCCGGCGCGGGCGAGGAACCCTAGGGCTGAGCGCAGGAGGTGGGGGAGGGCCGTGCACGCCTCCCGTTGGGCTTCCGGCCCGGGTCGTGGCTCGTAACCTTTCCCGCCACTACCGGGCACCTGCCGAGCACGTCCGGGCGGGGGCAGGCCGGCTCTGGCCCTCCTCGGCCCGGCGGGACGCTGCTCCCCGGTCCGCCGCGGCGCGGATGCCGGGTCAGCGAAGGGTTAAGGAGGCCGTCTCCCTCACCCTTGGAAAGTCCCTGAAATGACGTTGCAACCCGACAATTAAAAGAAGAGTTTAATTATAGAGACAGGTTCTGGGAGCTGGAACTAACCCGGTCGGTCGGTGGGGCCGGTAAACAACTCCGGAGCGAGCGGGCCAGGCTGGACGCCGCGGAGCCCGGGCCCCTGGGAGCGGGGGAGGGGAGCGGCCTCCGGGAGTTGGGAAACGGAGGAAATTCGAGGAATCGGCGTTCTCTTTGCGGAGGGAGGCGGGGGGAAGACTCTTTAGCCAGCCTGTGGCGCCCGGGCCGCGTCAAGGTGCTCCTGGCCGGTCCCGCGACCGTTGGGGGAAAGCTGCGCCGCCCGGAGAGGGGGACATCGGGTGCGGGTCGGGACGCGCCCTGGGCCCCGCCCGCTCCGGACCCTTTCCCCCTCGCTTTCCACCCCCGCTTCTCCGCCCCTCTCTCGTCCCCCCCCAGCAGAGCTTCGCGAACCCTCCAGAGTTAAAGACCAACGGGCCTTTTTTTTTTTTTTTTTTTTTTTTTTGCTTGGGGAGTGGGGGAATCAAAAAACCGAAATAGCTTCACATCGGGACGCAGACAAACCTTGTGGTTTTAACGCGCACCCTACTCTGTCCTGAAATCTGGAACTCATTACCTCATCACTAAGAAACTGCACAAAACCGCTCCCCCAACCCCTCCTTCTCGAAGCGGGGAAGGGAGTGAGCAAACTGCCCTTTAAGAAAGAAACCTACATTTGAATGATTTAAATTAAGGTGGATGGAAGTTATTTCTCCTTCTGGCGCTTGCCAGATTTCAAGAAAAGCTGAAAAATGGGAACAGGGAGAGGGAAGCAACAGGCAGCTGGACAGCAAAAGAAGAAAAGCAAGGGGCAGCAGCCGGGTTAAAAATGGGGGCCATCAATTTAAGCCAGAGGGGACAAATTAAAGCAGACGGACTGGGGATCACATAGGTTTGTGGCTGCAGCCAAAGCTGTGTGTTTCGCGAAGGTGAAAAACAACAGGTTCCTAAAAACGGTTGTGATTTGGAAGGTTTCCGGGTTTGCCCGGCCAAATTTAACGACAAATAAATAAGAAATGCAGTAAAAATATGTGTGTGTGTGGGGGGTGGGGGTGGTGAGAGTGCGACTCCAGCGCTCTGCTGGGCCCGCCCCTACCTCTTCAAAGAAACGTGCTCATAATGGGGTGACCTAATTACATCGCAATGGAACCCGCTCTTAGCCACTCAGTGCACAGGGTTTCATAACAGACCCGGCGGCCTCGAGTGCTGGGAAGAAACGTGCGAGGGCCGAGGAGGCGGCCGGGCACGCGGGGAAACGGGAAAGAAACGCAGCGCCGCGGTTTCCACCTCGGTCTTGACTCCAGCACTCCGGCGGAGACCGAGGGGGCGGTGGGGGACACGTTAACAGTTTTTTATTTGGGTGGGTGGAGGGGCATCCGAACCTAACAGTAAATAAATATATTCTTTCCAGTTTTCAAAAGAGTGATAATTCAGGGCCTTTCGGTTTCGAGGATCCCACACCCCCCTCCCCCCATCCCGCCAAAACAGCGCAGTGTGACAAGCCATATGTTCCGTTCCCGTGCGGGCGGGGGAGAAGCAACAGTAAGTTGAAGTGTTGCCTCCCCCCATCTCTTTACCTACATTCTTAGCAAAGTAACTTTTTTTCATTGTTCTGGCATCTAGGGGGTGTGCGTGTGTGTGTGTTGGTGGGGGAAGTTTCGGCGCGGCCCATGGTTCGGAGCGCGCGGGGAAAGTCGTGCGTTGCTGGGTGTTTTTTCCGGGGGGGGTGGGGATTAGGGGCGTTCATGAGGATTTAGGTTTTCTTTATAAAAATATTTAAAGATTGATGCGTGAAATAAATACCACAACGAGGCCTGTTAAAACAACCCGGCAACTATACTCCAGTAAAAATTAAACAAACACCCAAACAATCCGCCCGGACGGTGGTCTTCTTCGCGACGCTCTCCCACCCCTGCTCCTGCCCACACTCGGAGAGTGTCCGCTGCAAAGCGAGCGCGAGTGGAGACGCGTGCGGCGCGCTAAACCGCTTGGTGCTCGCCCGCGCCAGCCCGGGTCCTCCTGGGGGTGGGGGGGAAGTCTCCCTAATCCTCCTCCCCCAACCCCCACCTCCGCCCCTGAAAAAAACAAAACCCTTGGCTTGAACGCTTTGTGCGCCTCTTATTTCCAATCTCCTCTCCCCTTGGGGTTTGCCGAGGGGAGCCGAGTGCGGAAAAGAACTCGGGAAAAGAGTTAAGTTGTGCGGCAACTTGGAGAAGTTTCCAGGGAGATCAGCTCAAGATGGGAACTGCAGCCCCGGCGCTAAGGACGGGCTTCTGCTCCCGCTTGTAAAAAGAGAAAGTCGAGCCCGCCTTTCTGCCCGACAAAAAAACAACAACACAACAACCAGAACCCCGAAGAGGGTGGAATGAGTGATGTCACAGAGCCGCGCTCGCAGGCTGACAAAAGGGGGCGCCCCTCCCCCCCTGCGGGGCGCGCGGCCCCAGAGAAGGGCGCCTGCAGCGAGGGGTAGCCAAGCGAGCGGACTCGAAACTTTTCCTCTTTAAGAAAAAAAAAGTTGTGCGCGGCTCTCAGTGGGTTTTTTTTTTTTTAATTCGCCTTCTTTCCTCGTCTCCCCTCCCCCTTCTTCCTTTCGAAAGTTTCTTTTTTTTTTTTTTTCCCAGAGTTTGACCGCAGGGCTGATTCAACTTCAGTGTCAATCAACTTTTTTTCCTCCTCTTCCTCATTTAAATAAGTTTAAAGCTCCTCCTCCCCCTCCGGCCCACCAAATCTGAAACTTATATAAATTGGGCTTCGCGCGCCGCAGCCCGGGAGAGTCAGAAAGGCGAGGGGCGCCGGGAGCAGGCGTGTGGGACTCCAGACCGGAGAGCCGGAGGCTGCGCCTTCCCCGCACCGGGACCTTCACGGCACACCAGATCCTTGTCCCTGCCCCGTGCGAGCGCCCAGGATGACCACCACCCTCGTGTCTGCCACCATCTTCGACTTGAGCGAAGTTTTATGCAAGGTAAAGTGGGGCGGGGCGTTTGCTTTTGAAAGTCTTTTTCTTTTTTCTTTTGTCTTCAAAAAGAATCCCCGAAAGTTTAGGTCTGGGAACGCAAGGGGGAGAGGAGGAGAGGCGAGATGGTTGTTTATTCCGCCCCATTTTCCCCCCTCAGTTTGAAGGAATTTGACTCTCTGCTCCCCACCCTTTGAGTTTCAACAGTTCCTGGCGGGGATTACATGGGAATCTGGAGACCAGAGTTTTGGGGGGCGAAGTTTGCGTGGGGCTGCCTGGGGGGCGCGGGGCATTGACCAGGCAGGATTGGGGCAATTTTTCGGTGATTCTTTCGTCCATAATGTGCTGCTCTTGAGCCGGGTGTCGCGAGTCTGCTCGGTTTCCCTGTGTGCGGGGTGTCGCCGCTGCCGGGAGGGGTTCGAGTCTCTCCAGCCCCATTGCCGGACTGTGGGTCCCTTGGGGAAGTGAGTCTCGGGATGACGTTTTGCTGGTAGATTTCCTTTTCTGTTCTGGAGAGGCTGGGAATCTGCGAGAAAAGGCCAAGAGTTGTGGTTCAAAGGATGTTGCCAAGCGAGTTTGCAATGGGACTTCAGTTCGTCCCAGCTCAGCCAGGCTTCCTCTGTTATAGCCGACCGTGCTGCAGACTTTGGGGTGAGAGTGGGACTCGGGTTCACCCGCTTACCTGTTTTCCGAGGGACCGCGACTCCGATATGGAGGGGATGGGGGGACACGACTACAAAATGCCGGTCTGAGCTCAAGGGTCTCGGCGAGGAAGGATTTAATGAGGCCCTCAAGGCGGGTAGTTTGCCAGCTGGTGTGGAAAAAAGCAAGTTTTAAATCCGGAATATTCCAGGAGTGCCGTTTAAGCGTACATAACAGAAGCATGTGGATGTTCAAAGTTTTTCGCCCCCTCTCCCCAATTTGAAAGAGAGAAGCTGCTAGGCTACTTTTAATTGCTGAAGTGTTTTGCCTTCTTTTAAACACGTCGGGTCATGTTGCTCTCTTTTCCCAGCTTGCTTCTCCAGTCCGTGCAGCTGCCAGGGCCCCAGGGCTGCAGGGTTGGGGTGCAGGGATACCCTGGAGCTGAAGAGCAACATCAAAAAAGTTTGAATTTCAGCTTCCTTCCCTACCTGCGCATTCCCAAACTTCAGTTGCCCTGGCGGCTGCCTGAACTCTCCCGGCACGTCTTCCTTCTCTTCCTGGCTCTCCCGCTCTTTGATCTATTTCTCTTTCTCTGGCTCCCTCCCCCCGCAGGACTTTTTAAATGAACCTCATTGTTGGGAACAGGCTCTCTACTTGGTTCCTGTAATCCGCTCTGTGGGGTGGTTGCTGTTACAGATTCCAGATCCCCCGCAGCTGATCCTAAGGGACCAACTTTAGAAATCACACAATGACACCCACATGGGCTGGGAGCCAACTCCCAGGTCCCCTGCTCACACCCTTTCCAAATCTTGGGTACAGTTTGGGCAGGTGAATAGGGTCCCGTTGGAACAGAGACCTGCCTTTGGTGCCTCTGCCCCCCTCCCCCAAATCCATTATTGACTGGGAGGAGGCTGGGGGGATTTGGTGCTTTCCTTTTCCTTCCCACCTGCAGCTTTGCGTTAAAGATTAAACACTGGCGCTCTTATCCAAGCGTGCTCTTGCAGCCCGGAGACTAACTGCAAAGGCATCTTCCCAGTGGAGGGGGTGGGGTGGGCGGTGACTGGTGGGAGAGATCATTGTAGAAGGCACCTCTTCTGGGAGCACGGGGCAATGAGTTTTGTATTCGGGAATCACATCCCCTCTCCCTGCCAACCCCCCCCCCCCACCAATCCGGGATTTCTCTTCCTGCCCCTCCCTCTCCCCTCCCATCAGCAAGGTAAAGCAAAGGCAGTCTGGAAATCTGTTGCCAAAGGAATGGAATGCTTCCGAAGGAGGAAGTTGAGAGTCTAAAGCCAGGTTTGGGGGGAGGGTGGCAACTAATTAGGCAGGGACTGATTAAAAGGAGACCTAGCTCCTAGTCTCCTGAGTGTGGGAAAGGAGAGTTTGTGAGTTGTGTGAGATATTTTCAACACAGGGATCTATTTGGGAGGTGAAGAAGTTGGATTTCATGGATGAAAGTGGTAGCTTTGGGGACAGGATATGAGGGTGCATTCCAGGGATCGGCGTGGAGTAGGTGCATGTGTAAAACAATTTTTCACACAGGCCAGGAATTTTGTGGCTTCTTATGCCTGGGGCCAGAGTAAACCCTCTCGGCTGGTTGAATGGGAGAAAGAGGGTGAGGGGTTTGCCAGGGCAGAGGTGGGGATGGTGGGTTCCTTCGAGACGGAGCATTTCTGATCGTGGAGGGGGCTGCCCTTAGTGGGTACCCTTCTGGGCCTGGCGGATGGCCTTTGTCAACTAACCGCCGTCTCTCTTGTCTCTCTCTCCTCCAGGGTAACAAGATGCTCAACTACAGTCCTCCCGGTGCCGGGGGCTGCCTGCTGGACAGGAAGGCGGTGGGCACCCCTGCCGGTGGGGGCTTCCCCCGAAGGCACTCGGTCACCCTGCCCAGCTCCAAGTTCCACCAGAACCAGCTCCTCAGCAGCCTCAAGGGCGAGCCAGCTCCAGCTCTGAGCTCTCGGGACAGCCGCTTCCGAGACCGCTCCTTCTCAGAAGGGGGCGAGCGGCTGCTGCCCACCCAGAAGCAGCCGGGGAGCGGCCAGGTCAACTCCAGCCGCTACAAGACGGAGCTGTGCCGTCCCTTCGAGGAGAACGGAGCCTGTAAGTACGGCGACAAGTGCCAGTTCGCGCACGGCATCCACGAGCTCCGAAGCCTGACCCGCCACCCCAAGTACAAGACGGAGCTGTGCCGTACCTTCCACACCATCGGCTTCTGCCCGTATGGGCCCCGCTGCCACTTCATCCACAACGCTGAGGAGCGCCGTGCCCTGGCCGGGGCCCGGGACCTCTCTGCTGACCGTCCCCGCCTCCAGCATAGCTTTAGCTTTGCTGGGTTTCCCAGTGCCGCTGCCACCGCCGCTGCCACGGGGCTGCTGGACAGCCCCACGTCCATCACCCCACCCCCCATCCTGAGCGCCGATGACCTCCTGGGCTCGCCCACCCTGCCCGATGGCACCAATAACCCCTTCGCCTTCTCCAGTCAGGAGCTGGCGAGCCTCTTTGCCCCTAGCATGGGGCTGCCCGGGGGTGGCTCCCCAACCACCTTCCTCTTTCGGCCCATGTCTGAGTCCCCTCACATGTTTGACTCTCCCCCCAGCCCTCAGGATTCTCTCTCGGACCAGGAGGGCTACCTGAGCAGCTCCAGCAGCAGCCACAGTGGCTCAGACTCCCCCACTTTGGACAACTCAAGACGCCTGCCCATTTTCAGCAGACTTTCCATCTCAGATGACTAAACCAGGGTAGAGAGGGCCGCCCCCCAACCTATCCACCCCCCGCCCCGACCCTGCACCCACATCCCCTACCCTTCCCTCCCTACCCATCGATTCCTGACAAACCCCTACATTAACAAGGTTAAGCTCAACCCCTTTCCCCCAGGACCTTGGAATGCCCCCTCCCTCCCCCCTCTTTAAATGCCCCTCCCCCCCAACATAAGGACAAGTCAATTTGTCAATAGCTTCTTCTGGCTAGAACCCCCCCCACCTCAATTTTATAGCCCACTTACCATGCATAACAGACAAGTCCCATATTTGTCAGTAGATGCGTTTTTTTTCCAGCTTAAGCCTTAAGTGCCAAATCACAAAAGAAAAAGCAGTAACGGTTTACAGAAGCAACTTAGTGCCTTGTGATCTAACTTTGTCACTGTGACTACATTACCTCTTCAGCGCCAGAGGGCACCCGTGGGCCTCCCTGAGCCTCTGCCCAGGGGAAGGGGGAGGGGGGACTTAGAAGAACCAGCAGCTCCCTCCACTGGCAACACAACTGCACCTTTCCTGATTCCAGTCTCCCACACACTTCCTTCTCCCCTCTCCCCAGTAACCCCCGCCCCCCGCCCCTGCCTTGGGAGAGTTGTTGCCAGACTTGGGTTTTTGGGGAAACCTAGCTTGACATTCAAAACCTTTTTCTTCCCGACCTGAACCTCTGTTGACTAATCTTGCCTGGGTTCGTGTAGGTCTGCAGGAAGGAAGACTGCAAAAGCGGATGAAGATTGTGACATAAGTGGGACTTTGTGATTTAATTTTTTTTCTTTTGTTTTAAGTGGGGAGGAAGGGGAAGCTAGATGGACTATGAGAGACTTGATTTTGGTGCTAAAGTTCCCCAGTTCGTATGTGACATCTTAAAAAAAAACAACAAAAAAATGAGAGAAAAGCTTAAAAACATGTAAGGGGTGAGCAGTTAATGGTATTCATTCCACATACAATATCTGTGTAAAACGATTTCCTGTAGAAGTAGCGTTAATGGGTTTTGCTCTAGAATACCGTAGGTCTGTCCTTAGAGCACTCACGCCATGCTTTTTTCCCTGGGTTTTAAACTTCATATAACTTCAGAAATTGGAGAGCAAAAATTTTGCTTGTCACTGCACATCAATATAAAAAAGCTTATTTAACTTATCAAAACGTATTTATTGCCAAACTATGCTTTTTTTTGTTAATTTTGTTCATATTTATCGGGATGACAAATCCATAGAATATATTCTTTTATGTTAAATTATGATCTTCATATTAATCTTAAAATTTTGTGACGTGTCTTTTTCCTTTTTTTCCACAGTTTTAATATATTATTCTTCAACGACATTTTTTGTAACTTTACACTTTTTTTGGTTATTTTATTTTAAAAAAATGAAAAATTAATTTAAAAAAATGCAAAAAACTGTTGGATTATTTATTTTAGAAATTTCCCCCCTTTGTGTTGGACTGCAAATTGAGTTTCTTTCTCTTTTGGCCTTTCACAACTAGGACTGAGAATGTATGTAAAAGTTCTGTGACAGTACAGAAGGAAAACAACTTTTAATGTATAGCTTCTAAAAGGGAAAAAAAAAAAGAAACCCTTTGACTTCACGTGCCCATCTCTAGACATTCCGATTGCAGATTTGACGTTCTGGATTCCAGGTTTTGGAGTTTTCCAATGTTAATGCAAACAGAACTGGCACACACACATTAAGATGAATGTAATTATTATTCCTCTTGCTGGTCACTACCGTCGCTTTCTATTTCTCTTTCTTTGTGTGAATTTATTTAAAAGAAAAAAAAACTTTTTGTAACGACTATTTGCAGTTTAAAAATCAATAAACCCATTTTTTCAAGAAATTGATGGTGAAACTGGTTTTGCTTGGTTTGTGGTTTTAGTCTGCCTGTAGGCTTGTCCTTTGTAGACGATGTAGGTGCTGGGAGGAGGAGGGAGGGCATTGGTTGATCTCTCATCCTTAACAGCTAAACCAATGGCTGGTTCCTTTAGCTGAGGCTGGAAGTCTGCTGAGCTTTGAGGGGGTGGGTAGAGGTTTATTGCAAAGCAGCCTGTATTTGTATTATCTGCCCTGTTGTTGGTTGTTGACAAGGGTCCAGCCTTACCTGCCCTTGCAGCCTCGAAGGTTCTTCAGAGTGAGGCACGGGGGCTTACTGTCTTCTCTGCCTAGCCTGTGGTCTTAATTCCTTTGGGTAACGTTTGGGGTGCTGAAATGGTGAAGAGGGGGATGTGGCACGTGGCACTCCAGCAAACTTGGATTTGAGTGTGTTCTTTTATTTGGGTGCTTCTAGGCTTTTTTTTTTTTTTTGGCCGCGCCACCTGGCATGTGGGATCTTACTTCCCTGACCAGGGATCAAACCCGCTCCCCCTGCACTGGAAGCGTGGAGTCTTAACCACTGGACCGCCGGGGAAGTCCCGCCAGGCTTGTTTTTTTTTCCCACAGGAAATTGACCTGAAGCCCTAGCCTCGTAACACCTATCTGGGGTGGGTATGATGAACCATTGCAGGCTCAGAGAGGAGCTTCCAGGGTGGTGGGGGGCTCAGTCACAGGGGACTGGGAGCAGAGGTGGTTTCACTTGGACCCAACATGCGCTTCTGTATTTGGAGAGCTGTTAAAAGGAAGGGGTATGAAAATGGCCAGCGTAACAGGAAGTCATCTGTTCTTGCCGCCTTAGTCTTCGTTGTACCCCTGATGCCATGCAGGATGGGTAGGCTGTCATCTTGGGAAGGGTGAGGTCTACTTGGCTAGAGGAACTCCAGCCGATCGATGTCAGATGCCCACTTAGAGGGGATGTTTTGCCTGCCAGAGAGAGGTTGGATCCTTCTGAAAATCCTGAGTCTGGTTCTTGGGAAGATTTCTTTCCGAGGAGGCAGAGATGGATATCGTTATCTGAGGCCTAGCTGCCTTCGGTTCCTTGCGCTCAGTAAGTTTTGGGCAGTAAGCTGAATTTCCACTCGAATTCCACCCGGCCTCTCCCGAGGCAGGCAGGTCTGCAGCAGACATCAGCTGGGCCAGGGCTATCCTTGAGGTTGGAGAAGACCTACCTTAGGCACCCTGTCGACTCTTCCTTCCCTGGCCAGCAGGTGCCTGCTGGGGGGCAGGGCGGTGAGGTAGAAAAAAGGGACTATTACCTCTTTCAGGGCAGGGGCTGGTGGTGGAAGGAGGGGGAAAAGCAGCCCTTCCTGGGTCTGGAGGAAACCTAGGCCTCCTGTCTCTTGAGGAGGGAATGAATGTGTGTATTTGCGGTGGGTGGTGATGGTGGTGGTGGGGACGTGAGCTTCCTCTCTGACTAAAAGCAAAAAGACATAGAATAGCGCACCTTGAGCTTGTTTTCCGTAGGAGTGGTTGGGCATATGGCAGATAGCTTTCTAATTCCCCAGCTCATGGAGACACCGGTTGGGTTCAGAGAGGGCTGAGCATATCCACTGACCAGCCCAGAATTCCCTCCATTGGAGTCAGTGCCCTGAGTGATAACAAAGATGGAAGCATTGATTCCCAGAGACCCTGGAGTGCAGACACTGGCTGAAGAGGCGAGGTGAGGTTCCCTATGGCCTGGGGAAGCTTTCTGTACCCAGGACTTGACCCTTCAGCCCACCTAAGTGTCTCCATGGGAAACTCACACAGGCTGAGATATAGGCCACCCAAGCCCACGCATGGTCACCACAAGAACCTGATTTTTTACCATATAGATCTTAAAGGTAGAAGAGATACCAGGGTCCAAAGCTACTTGGGAAATGAAGTAGCAGAATCTTTTGGGGCCCATGCTTTTTCCAGGATATTAGGTGATGAAAGGCCTCAGCGGCAGCAGCCCTACTCCTGTGCTCTAGGCTGGCAGGGAATCCAGGGAGATGTGAGCCCAGAGCTGGCGGGGGACCTCCATGAGTGCCTCTAGAGCCGCGGAAGATAGGAGCCATGCAGAGAGAGCTGGAAGTGAGGCCTCCACAGAGGGAAGTGGAGCAGGAAAGGCCAGGCCTGCCTTTGTCAGCCAGCTTCCTGGGGCGTGAGGCCTACTTCCCCACCTCTTGCTCTGGACCTTGGGGCATCTCTCTTTGGGGGCCCTTTACAAGGTCTGTCCTGGCTGGGCAGGGCCTCCATGGCTGTTGGTCCTGCAGCTCATGGCCTGGCTTTTGGTTAAATTTCTTCCCTTGGAGCAGCTCAAAGACATGAACTCTTTTGGCCACTGAGCAATGATTTACCTTTTTAGGTCTGGAAGCCTCGTTTTCGGGAGGAAGGTTGGGAGCCTGCTGTGCCCCAGTGTCACTCTGGTGAAAGGAGGACATTTGGGAGAATGTGGAGGCAGACACGAGATGGGTTTTGCAGCCAAACTGGATCACAAGGCACCAGTTACTGGGCAGATGGGGTCACGGCCTGAGGAAGTTTCTATGGCATGGAGGTCGGAGCCCTTCAACTTGGGTTCAAATCCCAGCTCTGCTAATGCCAGCTTGCGCCTTGGGCAAATGACTCAATCTTGGATTTTCCATCTGTATCTTGAGGGGTGACTGTGAAGATCAAGTGAACCACAGCAATGATGGTTCTTCATCAGTGCAGGTAGTCTGAGAACTTTATGTGTGTTAACTAGTTAAATGCTGAAAGTGACCCCTCAGAGGAAGTTCTGTACTACCACCATTTTGCAGATGGAGAAATTGGGGCGTAGAGAAGTTCACTCATTCGTCGCACAGTTAGGAGTGTCAGGATTTGAACCCAGGCAGGCCTGCTCCATGACTGCATTTCCCTACCCTGTCACAGGCTGGCACGCTGAATGCATCTGGCCTGGTCCTTAGCACATAGTAACTGCAAATCGACCAGTGTTAGTCCCTGTCTCCCTTGGCCTTTGTGGAGATTTTGCAGGGGCCTGAGAGAGGACCAGTTGGATTAGATGACTCTGCACACACCCCCTCCACTGGGTGTCATGATCTCATGTCCCACAAGGCCCTGGATTGGTGCGTTTGGAGGATGGTGCCCAGGAGGAGGGCAGGCCACCCCCTTGGACTTTCTCCTTCTTTGCCTGTCATGGGGTGGCTTCTGTTAATGATTGACAGGGCAAAGGGTGCCCCAGGGCCACCTTGGGATTTGGCCCTGTGCCCTTCTTCCCCCAGGGTCTCCCTCCCTGCACGTAGCCAACCATTTAATCACATCTGGCTGGACTGACCTAAACACTACCTGAGTTCAGTGGGCAGGGGCAGGGGAGACCAGCCAGGCTCTGCACCACCCCCTTGCTGCCCTGCAGATGGCCCTCCTCAGGCCGGCCTCTAGCAGCAAACAGGGATTCAGAGAGTTGGGAAGCAGGGTGAAATCTTGGCTTTTTCTTGAGGTCAGGTCAGCACTGGGGGGCCCTGTGGTGACCCACCTCTTTGTGGGTAAAGCTTGGCCTACAGAGAAACCTTCTGGCCCAAGGGCTTACGATGCTTTCTGCAGGAGCCCCAAAGGGTTACATCTGACTTACCACTGTGGGAAATTAGTCTCTGCGGAGCTAGGGCAGGGGCTGCCCACATGCTGGGCCAGGTTCCCTCCTCCTGCCCACGAGAGCCAGCTGCTGCTTGGGGGCCAAGGATGCCTCCACCACGCTGAGGCTGTTTGCAGTTGTTTCGACATATTGGCAAAGGCTGGGTCTCAAGGTACAGGGCTGTGAGTGACGACGGTACCTGCGCTATCAGGGGGACAGTGAAAAATAAATATTGGCAATGGCCAAACCTGAGGCAATTTTCTCACAACCAGAAGCCAGTCAGGTAGCTGCCCCTGACTCCCAGTGATGCCTCCGGGAGAAGGAGCTCATGACCACAGGGAACAGAGTTCCTTTCTGCCCACCCCAGCACTGCAGGAGGAAGGGAGGCTCTGTTGCCCAGGTAACGAGTTGGTTTTGGAGTCAGGAACCTGGATTCAAGTTCCTGCTCAGAGTCAATTGCACTCCGAGACCTCAGGCTAAAAACTTAGTGAGCCGCTCAGGGCCCCAGTTTTCTCAGTTGCAAAATGGGATTTTGATGATGATAATGATGATGATGGTGAAGACAAACACCTAGTTCAGTGGATAAACAAGCTGTAGCACAGTCACACGATGGAATACTGTGCAGCTGTGTAAAAGGATAAATGAAATGTATACACAACAACATGGGCGAACTGCAAAAACAGAAAGTTGAGTGAAAGAAGCCTGCCACAAAAGAGCACATTTTACATGAGTTCATGTGTGTGAAGTTCATAAGCAGGCAAAACTGACCTGTATCGATAGAGACTTGATTAGAAGGTAGAGTATATACACATAAAAAGTTCATTGAGCTGCATGTTGAAGATTTACGCACTTTACCGCATGTAAGCTACACCTCAAGAATAGAAACAGAGCTGCTATGAGTGTTAAAAAATACATATAAGAAAAAAAGATACAATAAGGAAAAAAAAAAAAGAAATTCAGTACCTGGCCCATTATAGGTACTTAATACATCGTGGCTGGTTTTTGTATAACAACAACCTGAAGATGGTGGTGCTGATCTCGTTAGCTTTTTATAGAAGGAGAGCATTGGCCCAGAGCAGGTGAGTAACTTGCCCAGGTGAAGTGGGACTTGAATCCCAGCAGATCAGTTCTCAAGCCTACACAGCTGCCAATGACCTGACGCTGCCCCTTGGTACACAGGTGTTGCTTCTTTAGAAAAGCTAAATACACAGTAATGCAGACTGGGGCAAGCTGCTAATTACTTCATGTGACCATCCGCGTTAGAAAAGAGTTTCTTTTGGCAGATTCAAAAGAAATCTCTGGGAGCTGGTTGGTGCCTTTCACACTTTGTGCGAGGTCGAGGGAGGCCAAGCTGGGGCCTAGCTGTGCTCTGAGGGGCTGTAGAGGAGAGCTTGGCCGGGCAGACCAGCATACCGGGGTCACGGTCCCGGGAGTCACCCACGTGCCCTGCCTGTTGCAGCCCATCTCTCCCTACGGCTGGTGGGGACCGTGAGGCCTCCGCGGGCCTGGCCCAGCCTCTCTTCCCAGGCCCTCAGGCTCAAGGGTGCGTGGGAGCCTCACGTGGCCGTTAGGGCGCCACCTTCGCACTCTGTTCCATTCTACTCTTTTGGGAAGTGGTTCCAGCAGCTGGGCTCCGGGAAAATGTTCTTGAATTCTGACGGAGGAAGATGCCCTGCTCAGCCAGTAGATGTGGCCACCCCAAGGCTCTGGGGGCGGGTTCTCCCAGGGCTGACCTGCAAGTGCAGCGTGTGGGAGCAGCAGCCTCGTGGTCCGGGAAGGGCCCATGGCTTGGGGTCAGGCAGCAGGGCCGAGGTGAAGGAGATGCTCACTCCCACGTGCCAGTGACTGCCTCTTTACGTTTTACGCCCCAGGCACCTTCCTTGCCTCCCTCTCGTTCCAGCCCTATCAGGCAGGAGCCTGCATCTGTGACTCTCCTCAGCTGCTTATCAGCTGTGTGACCTTGGGTAAGTCACTTAACCTCTCTGAGACTCCTTTTCCTCTTAAAAGCAGGGGCACAGGAAGCATACTCACCCTGGCCACCTTCTAGGGTTGTGGTGAGGATCAGATGACGTGGAGAGGAAGGAGCTTCAGGAGTGAAAAGACCCTGGACAAAGGTGCTTTTGAGAGTGTGGGAGCAGTTTGTAGCCCTCAGGATGACAGAGCCCTTCTGCAGTGATGTTTCAGTGTCGTCACTTGGCGTGCTTTCCTGCCTTGGCCCACCCTCTGGATTTGCTGCCTCAAACTCATGTGTGCTGTGTATGTTGTAGGCGATTCTTTAAAATTTACATTTAAAAAAACCTACACAATTCAGCATTTGTGTAGACTGACCAAGCATGCAAGGCTCTGGGCCCAGCCTCCGTCACACGGTCTCATTTGACAGTACCTGTGAGTAAGTACTATCATTAGACCCATTTTACAGACCCATTTTACAGGTTCAGGGAGAAGTCACCATTCCCAACCACCTACCATACATGACCAAGCTAGGACCCAGGTCTGTGTGACCCCAACACCCAAGCTCTCAGCCCCCATACTCGACTTGGGAGACAGATGTCAGATGGCATTGGGGTCACTCAGCAGGTCTGGGTTCTGATATTTGCTCTCCCCTGGGGACCCACAGTTATGGAGGAGAATTTGTCTCCTCCCAGACCATCCGTCCGTGGGATGTTTCCATCCCATCTGGTCACCCTCTCTGCAGCCCAGGGGGGTGGGGGGATGAGTAGAGGGAAGGCTTGTTTTCTGCCTCTCTTACCAAGGGGGAATCTGAGGTATGATATGGTGACGGCAACTGCGCTGGGCTCGTCCTCCGGTGCAGCAGCTGATTGAAAACCAGGTCCTTGCCTTGGCCGTGCTGCTGCATGGCTAGCGGTGGAGAGAATAATATTGTACCGCTCAGACGGGTGTCATCCTGCCTGATGAGTGATGGGAGACCCTGGGGATGTGGGACCTTCCCCAGGGCTAAGGTGATTACTGTTTAATCAGCTACCAGCCTTCTTGTCTACCTGAAACTGGGGTCTGCTCTGGAAGGCACTGGCTGGCTGCTGGCGTTGGTGTTTCCTTTTTTTTTTTAAATTTATTTATTTGTTATTTATTTACTTTTAGCTGCGTTGGATCTTTGTTGCTGCGTGTGGGCTTTCTCTAGTTGTGGCGAGCGGGGGCTACTCTTCATCGCGGTGCGTGGGCTTCTCACTGCGGTGGCTTCTCTTGTTGCGGAGCACGGGCTCTAGGTGCACAGGCTCAGTAGTCGTAGCAAGCGGGCTCAGTAGTTGTGGCTTGCGGGCTGTAGAGCACAGGCTCAGTAGTTGTGGTGCACGGGCTTAGTTGCTCCGTGGCATGTGGGAGTTTCCTGGACCAGGGCTTGAACCCATGTCCCCTGCATTGGCAGGCGGGTTCTTAACCACTGTGGCACCAGAGAGGTCCCGGTATTTCTTTTTTTGATGCTTCCTTTTCTGAGAGATGCTGCCCATACTACTGAATTGCACTCCAGCGTTCTCCTTCCACCCAAGAAAGTCATTTATTCCTGCTAATGCCGGGGGGTCAGAGGGACAAAAAGGCTACGTTCTCAGAGCTCCAGCCAGCAGCAGACGCCAGCAAGGGCAGAAGAAGGAGGCCCTGCCAATCAGCTCCGCCACTGCTCAGCTCCTCCCTTGCTTACCTGAAGTGGGGGGAAGGAGGGCAGGGCCCGGGCGTTTCACTGACTGGCTCAAGACTCAGCCCTCTTTCTTCTCGTGTTACTGACCACTTCACTGCTCGGCTTATAGGCATTGCAGCCAAGCAGTTGGTCCATCAGATATTTGAACTCAGATAGAAGCCGGAATAGGTTTGGCTTCGGTGTGGTCCCTGACCTTGGCTTCTCTTCCCACATTCTGCCTCTTGTGGTTGGCTCTGGATCAGAAGCTGGTCTTCCTGCACAGTGGAGGACCCCTTCCCCACTCACAACCAAGCCACGCCTGTCCCCGGCCCCTTCAGCGTGCATTCAGATGTCTGGAAGGTCTCTGCGCTGTGGGTCCACGTTAGGGAGCTGGGCTTTCTCTTCTTAAACACGCATGAGAAATCACTGGAGGACTGGAAGTCTGTCCTAACACGCAGGTAAAGCTGGGAGTTATCCGTTAAGTGCAACTGCCCGACCACGCCCAGCTGGTTTTGGGGCTGGAGGAGCTAAGTCCCACCCTGGCCACAACTTGCTGATAGACCTGAGTGGTCATTTCTTATTTCCGGGCTTCCATTTCCTTGTCTATGAAACAAGGGGGTCGGGCCGGATGAGTTCTTAGTTCTATGATTCCACGAATATCTTAGAAAGCAAAACACGCACAGCCAAATACCCTTTGCCAGCTCGAACAGTGGGGCAGCAGTGTTTGACGCTGTAAAACCCCAACTAGGGTTCTAGGCGGAAGGGAGTTGGTGTGTCTTGTTGATGATGTTGGGTGACTCACATGGACAGGTCCAGGACTCTAGAAGTTGGCTGTCTGAACCTCCTTTGAAGTGGTGGTTTGAAACCCTTTTATGAACTGGGGGTTGACTGAGAACATGTAAGTCACCTCGTTGGTATGTTGTATTTTCCCAAACACTCCATTTTAAATTAAGACATCGAAGCAACTGTCTTATTTGAGGACTGTGTTTAGCATTTGAACATGCTGTTTACCATCTCTTAGCTGACTCCTTTCTGTGACGTTCATGAGAATGAGTTACTGAAATCTGAAGTCCCAGGGAGGTAGATTTCAGCTCGGTCTAGGAAAGAACTTCTTAACAAGCTGAGCTGGCCTTTGGAGATGCTCAACTTCCTGTTGCTGGTAATGTTCAAACCGAAGCCCTGCCCCTACGCCCCCATCATGGACATTGCAGAGTGATTCCCTGACACCCTGTCCAAAGCTGCCCCCTCCTCCCCACTCTGTCGTACCATCCTGGTTGGGTATTTTTAATACTTGACACTTTCTGTAAGTGTCGCGTTCATGTATTCTTTTATTTGTCCTCTATCACCCCACTAAACTTGGAGGTAAATCTGGCAAAGCAGCACCTGGACCCTTGTTCACTGTTCTGCCTCCAGTGTTTCATCTCCTGGCATTTAGCAGTCACTCAACAAATACTGAATGGATAAGAGTTTGCTGTTGGTTTAGGCTTTTTCGCTTCCAAGTCTACAAGCCCACTGTGCTATGGGACTAGGCCCTTCTAGAACCTGGCTGGGGAGGTTCGAAGGAGCCCTGGTGTCCCGGGTTAATGAGAGTGGAGCAAGCATTGGGCATCGGATGAGGGTAGTCTCCCTCACTGGCTGTGGGTCCCTTGGGTGAGTCACCCAACCTTTCTGGGTCTCGGTTGCCTCATCTGTAGAAGGAGAGAGTTGGATTCAGTTATCTTCAAAACTCCTTCCAGCTGGCCTGCCTTGTGATGCAAGTACTTTGTGTTTGCATTCACTCCTCTGTTCTCAGACTGTTTGTTCAACTCTCTTTCATTAGGGGTTCTAGGCCTATTAAAATGGGGAAAAAAAATTAAGTAGCCTTGGGAAGGGAAGAGTAAATACAAGGGCAAATGGGTTGTTTTATTCTGCCTAACAAATTAGAGAGACTACAGGGAGACCCCAAAGGGAATGGACTGTTTAATTAAATAATCGCCTGGCTAAATACAAATAGTTCAACCCAGGCATAAATTAACAACTGAGATTCTTTTTCTCATGTACTTTAGCCACCTAACAGTGCACTCAGCCGCAACATACCTAATATTCTGATTTTAAATATACTTTATAAATGGAGATGGTGGAGATGGATTCTTTCTTCTCTCTGGCCTCTCTGGAAGATGGCTAGTAAGCCTGGATGATTCCATTTTACCGGTAAGAAAATTAACAATAAGCTACTCTCAACGACAACATTAAAACACCCCCTGCTGCAGGATTGCGCTCTATGGCTGGCATGGGCTGACATGGAAGGCATACAGATGGTGAATTGTTTTTTAGATATATTTAGGACCGGCCCCTATATATTCCTCTTTCTTCATGTACCTGGAAAAGATTTTTTCTGTAGCCTGAAGTATTATCCACATGCCACCCACAATAGCAACAAATTCAGAATTACCTCTGTGATGAAGCAGTCAACGTATAGGTAGGTATTGGGTGCTAATACAGTATAAAGGTGTTATAGGGTTCAAAAAGACATAAAATGTGATCCTTGTGCATAAAGTTTACATTTTAGTTGGGGAGATAAGATATAAACTAATGAAACCATCAATTAATGCTATACAGATAGCATTGTATGCTGATCCAATAAAAGACAAGCTTGAGATAATTAGAGGTCAGTAGCTTGTGAGACCCTGCTGAGTGGATAGTACATTTAGTGCCAGTGGGTCGGAGGAGGGAGATTGGCGAGGGCCAGCAACTGTCTGGAGAAAGGCTTGCTCGCACACTGGCTCTGTGGGTACGGGAGGGCCCCTGCTGCTGCTCTGAGCCACAAGTCTCAAGGAATCGAATGTGAATGGTGCCCACTGAGGCTGGGTAGGGTAGCAGCCCTGCATCATGAAGCTCAGACTGCAGAGACCTTGAGATGAGCAAAGGATGGGAGGCCTCAGTGTCACCGCCTATGGGTCTGAGTCAGCCCATGGACCCATTAAATGTACTGCACTGTGTACCAGGGGTCCCCAGTCCCTGGGCCGCTGACTGGTACTGGTCCCATGGCCTGTTAGGAACTGGGCCGCACAGCAGGAGGTGAGTGGCGGATGAGCGAGCAAAGCTTCACCTGCCGCTCCCCATCGCCCGCATTACCGCCTGCACCATCCCCCCCACCCCCATCCGTGGAAAAATTGTCTTCCATGAAACTGGTCCCTGGTGCCAAAAATGTTGGGGACTGCTGCTCTACAGAACGTTTCTAAATATTTTGAGCCAACACTTAAAAAGTGAAGAGATTTAAAAAATAATAATCCAGTTGTCTGGCATCTCTGGAAATATTGGGAGATCTGGCTACGTAAGACTCAAAGTCCCCTTTGGCATCAGTTGTGGCATCAGTCACGTGGCTCTAAGTAGCACCAGTTTCTTTTTTTTTTTTGCGGTACGCGGGCCTCTCACTGTTGGGGCCTCTCCCACTGCAGAGCACAGGCTCTGGACGCGCAGGCTCAGCGGCCATGGCTCACGGGCCCAGCCACTCCGTGGCATGTGGGATCTTCCCGGACCGGGGCACGAACCCGTGTCCCCTGCATCGGCAGGCGGGCTCTCAACCACTGCGCCACCAGGGAAGCCCCACCAGTTTCTTTTAAGATGAGGCTCATGCTCTCCAGCCTGCCCCAATCCCCACCACTCCCTATAAGTCCCCAGGACTGCCTGAACCTTTTCCCCCTAATGGTAGAGAAATATTTCTCTGTACTCATATTTCTATCAAGAATAAGAAAAATAAAAGCCCAATAAGGCTTTTTTTCTAAACAAAGGCAATGAGAAGAAGCCTATTCTTCATAGAAGTGAAGAACATGCAAACAAAGGGTGGTTATGTTGAAGGAATTTAGACCGCTGGCCTCTCTCATGTAGATTCCTGCTGGGCCCTGTGTTAGTGGAGTTTGTGGGAGTTTGTGGGAAACACGTCAGGTTATATAACAGAGATGCACTGCCTTAAGAAAACTAGTCCTAATAGCTGAGGTTTATTAAGGGTTCATATATATGTCTACCTTCCCAACAACCCTGTAGGATAGGTACTGCTATTTATCTCTGCCTCACAGAGGAGGAAACAGACACAGAGAGGTTAACCAACATGTCCAAGGTCACACAGCTCCTTGAGGATGGAGACAGGATTTGAATACAAGTCTGCCTGACTCCAGAATCCATTCCCACTTCTGTTTCTTCTGTGCTGTGAGGCTCTAAGACAGATGCCCCTGGCCTGGGGGATAGATATATGTTGTGTGTGTGTGTGTGTGTGCGTGCGCACTTTATCCTAGCACCCAGAGCACTACTCGGTGCCTAACAGGCATCTGGTAAGTATCTTTGCGTGTATATGCTGTGCAGATGGCCCCTGAGCCCTGGGGTCTGGGGCTGTGTTTACTGAACTTGCTCCTCTGACTACAGTGTCCTGTTGGGGGCTCAGATCTGATCAGAGGAACAGGCGGGGACAGCCTAGCCTGCTCCATCCACACTTCTTTGTTCCAAGTCTGGGTCTCCTCTAGGTCTTTCCTTCTCCACCACCTTCACCCTCCAGACCCTGAGATGAGACAGTTGGCATATTTTCTTCACTGGAGAGTGAAGGAAAAAGCTATAACTGTTGACAAAGCCAGATGGTGGAGGAAGTGGTCCTTCAAGCCACTGAAGCCTTGTGAGGGGCTGTGCTGCAGTGTTTGTGCTCAGGGGCAGCGGGGTGGGATAGTGGGCAGTGTCTATGCAGCTGACTCCCAGACTGGAGTTGGGCGGTAGTAGTGGAACACAGAGCTGAGGGGCCGATGACAGAAGTGTTTCTGTGTGGATGCCCCATCTCAGTGCCAGAGGTGCTTAGAAGCAAACTCTGAGATAAGGATTTGAGTGTAAGTAGTTTATCTGAGAGGTGATCCCAGGAAACACCAAACGGAGAGTTGGAGAAGTGAGTCAGAGAAGGGAAGGCAGCCGATAATGGGTTTGTTACCAAGTTAGTTATGCCCAGGGGTAGGTGGACCTTGGTCCTCCTGGGATGATCTGGGAGCCAGTAAACGACACATGCCTCAGACCCAGCATACCCAAGGGGCAAGGGAGCTGGGGTGTTCAAACACCAACCCCTCAGTGATGGATTGAGGGCCACTTGGCACTCATGGCCTGATGTGAGGGTGGGCAGGTGGGCTCTGGTAGCAGAGATAGAGGTGCTGGCAACTGGCATTTGGACAGGCGTGCACTGAAATGGTGAGGGTGAGGGGGCGTTGGTGGGGAGCAGTACCAACTGCATCTGCAGCCTCCCTTCTATCCATACAGGCTGAGCATCATGTCTGGAGCCCAGGGTGCTATGCAGTGGTATTACGCCTGTCCTGTATCTGTTAGTTTTTGCTACATAACAGACCTCCCCAAAATTTAGTGGCTTAAAACAGCAACCAGTTTATTTAGCTCTCAAATCAGTGGGTGGGCAACTTGGGTTGGGCTTAGCTGGGTAGTTCCGGTCTCAGCTGGGCTCACTCGGTGACCAGCTGGCTGGTCTTTGATGGCCTCGTTGGGACAGCTTATCTGTTCCACATGGCCTCTCTCCAGCAGGCTAGCTGGGGCTTATTCTCATGGCAGAGAATGAGCCGAGACAGGCAAGTGCTCTGAAGGCCTGGGCTTGGAACTGGTACAACATCACTTCCTCTACAGTCTGTTGGCCAAAGCAAGCCATTAGGCCTGCCCAGAGTCAAGGGGTGGGGAAATAGACTCTACTTCTAGGTGGGAAGAGCTGGAAAGTCATACTTAGGAGGATACATACAGGAAGAGGAACATCTGCAGTACTTTTGCAAACAATCTACCACATGGCCCGTGCCTCGAGGCATCTTGTGTTCTGGTAGACAGTGAAAACCAGCGTGTGCTGTGCTCTTTTAGACATAGTAAGAGTCAGAAGCTGTCTGGGTCAAGTGTGGGAACACCTCTGTCCTACAATACCTCCTCTCCATGGACGCTTTCTGTTAAACACTACCCTTTCCTTTGGTCATCTGTAAGAAAGAAGTTGTTTCTGAGGGATAGCACACTGCGTCTCTGCTTACCAAGGCAGTCATTCTGCATGGGTCGGAAGAGCAGAAAAGAGCTGAGTGGCTTTGGAGAAAGGAGATGTAGTGTGCATGTACTTTTCTTTTTGGCCAGTGTCTGGACCCTTTGCCCCGTGTTTAGGGAATTCCTTCTTTCCTAGTTCTGATGGGTGGCAGCAGAGCCGGCCACTTTCGAAGGTGAAAAGACCATGTCTTCTCTTTCCCGGCCTCCCTTTGTAGCCAGGATGTGGGTGTACGACCTGGACTTTGCTGATCAGACATGCCTGCCTCTGGACTCAGGATAGGAGCTAGTGACGCGAAGAGGTGGGATCAGTAAACTCTCTCTGGAGGTGGTCTGAATTCCTGGGGCAGTGGTGGCTGTGGAGCTAGAGGCTGAGTCCGGTGTCCAGGGGTCATGTGCTGTTGGCACAAGCCATGGTGCCCAGTGCCCATGGTGGTGGTGTTCTTGCTAGACAAGTTCTGTGGTGTATTTTGGGGGAATTGCTTCTGGCTGCAGAGTCCCAGACTTGGTTCTCTAGCTCTCCCAGAGATTATGTGAAGTATACAGTATCCTCTTAGTGAATTTCTATTTGGCTTGAATCAGCCAGACTTTATTTCTGCTGCTTGCAGCTAAGAACCCTAACTTGTAAGGTGTGGGTGGAGAGGGAAGCATAAGGAAAGAGGGAAGAGATTGGCCCAAAGAAGACACTGGTTCTACTTCATTATTTTGCCCAATGCTGGCTCCACTGGGAACTGTAAAGAAAACTGGGTAAGTGTTTTTGAAAGCATGTGATAGTTTATTCGTTTATTTATTTTTTTAAAATAGAATTTCAGAAGGTAAAGGGTTTACCCCTTTAAGAAGCCGACTGGAGAACCGAGGGATAACTGAGAGAGAGGCTGATCAGGAGGCACAGGGATGTTGTGCTTCCAGTTTGGAGCTTCCAGTTTGGAGCCCTGGAGCAGACACCAGCTTCTGGGATGCCCCGTGGGAAGGGAGAGGGGGCTGTAGAGAGAGACGTGAAGCACAGTCATGGATCCCAGAGTAAAAGGACCAAGGACAAAATTCACTATTTTTCTGTGAAGGGCAACCAGGGTTGGACGGGGATGTGTTGTAACAGTGAAGTTGAGTTAAGGACACATAATTTGTATTTAGTGGTTTACTGTTTTAAAGCCCTGTACTTGCTTAGCTTTATAAGCAAAATGTTTTTTTTCCTTAAGATATTTTTATAGAAAAAAACATAGGTGAGTGAATCACATACGATGTTACTGCTTCCCTTGGTTTAATCACCCATTAAAGAAAGTTTACTTTTGAGCTTAAGGAAATTTAGCAGCTACTTCAAATGTAGGTGGCGTCACCAAGAGGTATTAATTCACCTCTCTGCGTAAAAGGCAGAAGAAATACACATACAGAAAGCTAGCCAAAGAGCTTTGACCCACTGTATAGTATGGCTCTGCCGTTTACCTTGTGTGGAGTGACAGTTCTTGTCAAGACATGAATGGGGGAGCACGTGGCCAGCCATAGGTGTTCCTTGGGCTGCCTGGGGTCACACCTCCACCTTTGGGTTACCCACCTCCCCACCATCACAGCTCCTGTTCAAATGCCTCCTGCAGGTCCCTGGCCTTTTCTCCTTCTCCACCCTGCTCTTCCTAAGTGACCCGAGCTGCCCTGTAGAAACCCATTGTTCTCTTACATCACCGTTGGGCTCAGAAGAGAGCAAATCTAGGTATGTTCCCCAAAGTCTGCAGAGCCAGACTGGGCAGGGAGGAGAGAGATCCCAAGGCCAACACGCCTTAAGGGCTAGGAGATCCTCCCAGACTCAGGGGCTACACTTCTATGTGAAGAAGGGCTGGGAGGCTCTGGCCACATCCTTGTTCCCTGGTGGTGTGGTCTTTCTGAAAGGTGCAAACACCAATATTAAGACGTCAAGTGTGCAGTGATCATAATGGAAGCCCCTCCTTCCAACCCAGGAAGCAGAAATATTCTTGCAGTATCTCTACATGGGACCAGCTGGATGTGAACGAAGCATGCAGAGCTCAAACATGCTTGGGTTAGGACTGACCTGTGTGGGTGGCCCGCACTGCAGCGCTCACCATGCCTCTTGGAAGCCGAAGGGAATTTCTTCTTGGCTTTTGGTATCATCGACTGAGGATCTTCAAATGGTCAACCAGCTCATAGCCGTGTGACTGTTGGTGTAGAAACTCTTCACCTTGAAGGGCTCTCATTTCATTGGCTCCTCACTATGGTCCCCATTTTACAGATGGAGAAATTGAGGCTTCTAGAAATCAAATGAATAGCCCAAGGTTATGGAGGTAGTAAGGGATTTATTTTTTTATTTTTTAAAAAAGTATTTTTTTATTTTTCATGACTATACCACATAAAACTTTGAATTAAAAAATTTTAAAAATAGGTTTTTGAGATATAATTCACATACCATCTAGTTCACCCATTTAATATGTACAATTCAATGGTTTTTAGTATATTCACAGAGTTGTGCAACCATCACTAGAGGCCATTTTAGAACATTTTCATCATTACCCCCCAAAGAAGTCCCACATCCCTTAGCCATCCACCCTCATTCCCCCACAAACCTTCCCAGCCCTAAGCAATAGCCCATCTACTTTCCACAAAACCAAGTCTTTTCATTCCAAATCCAGTGCTCTCAAAATACCTCACTGTTAGTCCAGAATTTGCTCAAATACTGCATTGAAGAGAAATGATTTAGAGATTTAAGAATTGACTTCCTTCAAAATGTTACACACTTCAGGAATCTTGAAGGCATCAACCCTGTGATGGTTACTTTTATGTGTCAACCGGACTGGGCTGAAGGATGCCCAGATGGCCAGTCAGACATTTTTCTGGGTGTGTCTGTGAGGGTGTTTCCCGTAGACTGAGTAAAGGTCATCCTCACCGGTGCAGGGAGGCATCATCCAAACACTGAGGGCCTGAAAAAGACAAAAAAGTGGATGGAGGACACATTTGCTCTTTGCTTGAACTGGGATGTCCATCTTCTCCTGTCCTCCGATGTTGGTCCTCCTGGTTCTGAGGCCTTCGGACTCAGGCTGGAATTTACACCATGTGCCCCCCAGTTCTTAGGCTTTTGGACCCGGTCTTGGACTGGGATTGACACCGTCAGCCCCTGCGGTTCTCAGGCCTTCAGGTTTGCACTGGAACTACACCTCCAGCTTTCCTGGGCCTCATGCTTGCAGATGGCAGATGGTGGGACTTCTCAGCCTCCATAATCACCTGAGCCAACCCCTCACCGCAAATCTCTTTCTACGTCTCTCTTCCTCTATATGGCCTATTGGTCCTGTTTCTCTAATCCATCCCCCAGTACCCCTTCCCTATCCCTCAACCAGAGACATCTCACTGCCTTCAGCCCGCACAGCTCTCTCCTTCTCTGGACAGAACACAGCCAGCGTCTGAGCAGCGTCCTCCACCCCCATCAGCCCCAGGAGTGGTTGGAGCACACTGGGGTGTCAGGGAGATTGGGAAACCACAGGTCAGCAGGCCCATCTCCCCCAGGTGTCAATTTTACTGGAAAAGATTTTGGGGGAGAAAAATAAGACATATATTTACCTACTATGTAGTAGAAAGTTCATTTGAGGACTAGTGTTTTTATCTTTCAAATTAATGCAAAGAAATTCTTGCTTTCAGTGGCTGTTTCCAGAGACAGCCCTGGGTCTCCTAGAGATGGCTCAGTATCCTCAGGCTGTGAAGATTATTGTGGAAATTTAACCCCCATTATCTGAAAGGCTCGTGGGGTATCTACCATATGCCTTAGGACAGTGTACCGTGCTGTTGTTTTTCTCACAAACAACATATTGTTAGGTAACTTTTCCAGTCTGTAAGTCTTATTTACCCTGATAGGTTACACCCTCCTGGAAGCTCTTGTGGTAATAACAGCAACTACCTACTACGTGCCAGGAATAGGGCTGGGACTAGGGTGAGGCAAGTGAGGCATTTAGCATACAAAATTTAAGGCACGCCCCACTGCTGACCCTGCACTAGGGCAACCCTGAGAAGGGAGCGCCTTGTTGAATTTTGTACCGTAGGTTCTCATCACAGGTTGCATTTTGCCTCACCCTGGATCTGCCCTGGTTAGATTCTTTACACACATTTTCTCATGCAATCTTCATGACAGCCTCATTTCACAGATGGGGAAAATCTGAAGCACACGGTGGTTAAGAAGCTTGCCCAAAGCCCCACAGATGGTTCCAGCCCACCGATGGTTGACATTGACCTTATCTCCTTCAGTTTTACAAGAGCCCTGAGAAGAAATCGGTCGTTGTAGAGTATTGGTTCATGAGAGCTGATTGCTAAGTTTCCAGGTATTTTGAGAGTCAGTTGTTAAACACAGCCATTATTAACTAGTAAATTATACAAACTTATAATTAATTAAATACATTATATTAAGAGTGAATATAACAAGTACCCCACCTCGTCACTTCCTAATTCCGATTCTACAGGATTGGGATGGAATCCTGGCTTTGTCCCTCACCAGCTTTGTCACTTCGCTCTTCGGTGAGAGCTACAATGGAGGGCAGAGGCTTGTGAAGGGTAGAGGGTTTGGAACAAGGGCCTCTTGATTCAAGCCCCAGTTTCACTCTTATTGTCTATGTCAATTTTCCCATCTGTAAATTAGGAGCAACTACTATCGGTGTCAGCTTTCTCACTGGCAAATTGGGAGCAATTTACAGATGAGAACACTGACACGGAGGGTAGTGTCTGTTTATCTCTCACATGCTTTTGAACGTTCGCTGAATACTCGCTATGTGCCAAGCATTGTTCTAAGCTCCTTGCTTATATTTTTGTATTAATGTTCCAATAACCCAATGAGATAAGTATCGTTCTCCCATTTTCAGTTGGGGAAATAGCCTCAGCACAATTGAATACCTTTCTCAAGGTCACACAGCTGGTTGGTGGCCATGCCAGGAGTCCATCTCAGACGGTCTCTCGTACCTAGAGGATGCTTAATAACTGTTCATTGATCTGAAGAGACAAGGGGCAGAATCCAGACCCTGCATTCAAACCCGCCCATACTCCCTGTCCAAAGGTAAGGCAGAGAGAGCTGCTGCTTTGGAGCGAAAACCCCTTCTCTGCAGGGTGGGAAGAGGCCCTCTCCTCCCTGTGCCAGCCGGAAGCCACCTCTTCCGGGCATTCTCCAGGGCGGATACATTATAGGAAACAGCCATGAGGCCACGAGGAATAAAAACACCCGCTTCCCGTGCTCCCAGCATGGTGATGGAAACCTCCAGGTTTGAGCTCCGAGACTTCTCCCTGGGTCCCAGGAGAAGCAGGCTTCCTACCAGGGTGATGCAGCCTCTGCATCCCACAGGCCTGGAAGGGTTTGACAAGAGAGGCTCTTGCTTTGAGGCTTGAGGTGGCTGCTGGCCTGCAAGAGAGCGTTTGGCTTTGGGCACCAGGCGAGCCTGGGTTTGAATCTTACCTCTGCCTCTTATAAGTTGGATGTCCCCAGTTAAGTTCTCTGAGCCTCAGTTTTTCCATCTGTAAAATGGGAGAATACCCACCTTATGGACTCTTATGGAATTGTGGTTTAAATATCAAAGAGAATGTGTATGAAGCATATGAGACAGCAGTGGAAGAAGGAATGGAATAAAAGTTAAGTGAATGAATGCCAATAACAGACGTGTGCCAGGCACTGTGCTGGGCAAGGAGGATTCCAACAGGGGTGGATAAGGGTCCTATTTCCAGGACTCGGTGCAGAAACAGAGAAATGAACCAAGAGAGAAGGTGACGGAGGACGTGTGCTGTGGTAGTTGTGTGGGGAAATAGCAGGGAATGTGGGACGGGTCCTAACTTTCCCTGCACAGGCACTTGTTGAACAAGTAACTGCTGAGCCCTACTATGTGCCTGTGGGCATTATGGGGGATGCAGCTATGCATACGGTCCAGAAACAACACAGTCCCTCTCAGAAACAAGACTAATAGGCAGGAAAATGTAAATGACAATACAAGCAATAAAAGTCTTAGAGACCAAGGTACAAGAAACCATAGAGCGAGGAACATGGCCCTTGTCCACTTGAGAGGAACGGATGGCAGTGAGGACCCCTTGTTCAGACTTGCAGGTGGGAGGCTTCTGGGAAGACCTGAGTTCTTCAACTCCACCAGGTGGAGGATGGAGGAGGGGCCTGGGTTAAGTGTGCCTTCTGCTGCCATAAAGATGCTCCGTGTGCCCCAGCTGTTCCCCTGGTCCCCGCTGCAGCCGGGCTGCGTCTCTGCCTCCACTGCTTGGGCCCAGAGCTGCAGCACCACCAGAACTGTCTTGGTGGGACCACGAAGCCAAGCTGGGTCTCCCCATTCATGCCCTCCTGGCCTGCTGGGAATATGTAGGGCAGGGAGCATAGGAGCTCAGGGAACAAAACAGGCACTTAAATCCTTTGCTGGGTAGGAGGTCTGGACAGGAGTTGGTCCTTTGTCACTTAACTATCCCATTCTCCACCGGCTCCTCTTATGTCTCCTCCTCAGGTGAGACAGGTTGAACTCCCTGGTTGAGGAAACAGTTTCAGGAAGCGTTTGGAGGTAGTGTGAGGCTGGCAGATCAGAAAATGAGGTCCCCCCAAACTCCCCAGTCCTGGCCCCATAAGTTCCCAGCAGGAGGGGCCTTTTTGCTTTCTTAGAGATGTGGAGTGCCTTCCTGCGGCTACCCTCCCCTTCCCTTTGTGTGAAGTGAGTTTCTCCTACAGCATGCTGTCTGCTGTGACAGTGCTGGTGTTTGGGGACACAGTCTCTTGGGAGGTGTGCCCTTATGTTCTACCAAGAGGCACCTTTTCTCCCCACCCAGTAACAATGAACCCATAATAAGCAATAAAAAAGACAGCGTGATGATATTCCACTCAACGATTTTCTATGTCCTCATGACATTAAAAAGGGACCTGTTTTTAAAATTAGAGGGTATAGGAAGAGCAGATGAAATGCCAAGTCCACTGCACAGTGTGGGGTGAGATGGTGTCCGGCACCTGCCCCCAGCCCTGTCACGTTCACACCTGTGTCTCCCGCAGCATCATTTTGTGGCCCTGCAGAGCCTGTCCTCATACGGGGGTGTGTTTCTCTACATGCATTTTCATGTTACAGATCACATTACGCTCAGAGAAGGTGACTCTTTTTGGAAGAAGCGAGCTGAACTCCGCCTGCTCCTATGTGGGGTATGGGAAGGTGGGAAGTGGAGACTGGTGATTACAAGTGTGAGCTCTGGAGTCAGAGCTTGGGATTCAATCCTGACTTTGCCCCCTTGCTCCTTGCACACCTTTGGTGAAGGCACTTGACCTCTTTGAGTCTCAATATCCTCATCTGTGAAATGTGGATAATAACAGTGCATGACCTCACGGAGGGGTTACGTGGATTACGCGTGGTCACGTGGTAAAGAGGGGAACCCAGAGCAGGAATTCGTTTGGGGGCTTCTGGGCCACTTACTGCTGTGTGACTCTGGGAAAATCACCAGACCTCCTGAGTTTTGCTCATGTCTGCGGTAGGGGTTACTCGCCCAACCCATTTTAAAGAGTTGCTGTGAGTTGGGGACAGGTCAGTGGGATCTCAGGTCAGTGGGATCTCAGCACAATGAAGAGCCCATGATACGTGCTTAATAAACGTTGGCCGTTATGGTGGCCATGGTGGGCTCTTGTGAGGGGGATTGGGAAGGAAGAGGAAAGCCTCAACAGCGCTCATTTCGCAGCCTCGTCAGTTTGGAAGCATAAACTCCCCGGCTCTGAGACTGTGGAGCCAGGTCCTCTCCTGACCTGGCCACGCCTTCCTTCCTAACCAGCCTCACTACCCGGGAACACCTGGGAATCTCTTGTCTCCCACAGATCCCCAAATGCCTCCCACCCCCTTGTTGGAATGGTGGTTAATTAAGTGTCTGTCAATCTTGGAATGGTGGTTAATTAAGTGTCTGTCAATCATGGAAACCAGATACCGGATGACTGGTAAGGGCTGCTCGCTCAGTCATCTTCCTCAAGGCCCATCTGGGCTGGTTTTCTCTGCTCTCAGCTATATCTGAGCTCCTGTACTGCCCATCTTCTCGTCCACTGAGGTGCTCGTACTGAGGCTGGTGACCAGCTGTTCTCTATCTCCTGGGGACAAGCAGGAAACTTCAGCTGTAGTGGACAGCCACGTCTGAGAGAGGCCAAAGGGAAAACAGCCCACCAGATTGCTGGGCTGCAGTGAAACCTCCAGCCCCGGAGGTCTTCCACAAACAGGATAGAGTTTCATCTCTCTAGAATGTGTTAGGGCAGCAAGGCCTAGCCTGTCCTCCCCGCCCAGATGAAATCCGTCTTCCATGAAGGATGGGCCCCACTTCTGAGCTCCATAGAACTCTAAAGAACTCCATGAGCTACACAGAACATAGGGTACTACTCATGGCCTTGACTGTCTTGAATGAATATCTGTCTCTAGGTACGTGTTTATTTCTTTAACAGCTCCCTCGAAGGTGAGGTCCATGTCCCATTGATATCCACACATCACTTACCACAGTGCTGCATGCTTACGAAGTATCTACTGAGAGCTTATAGTACGTAGGCGGCTGCCACTAACAGGAGAGCAGAGCTTCGGAGGATGGGTCACAGGACTGGTAGGCTTTAATGGCTTAGCTTCGGGTGCTGCCTAAGAAAGGTGGGCTCCACAGTAGGGGCAAGGCAATGGGGCTCCGAGCTGGAACAGCCAGAGTATGTAGTAGCCTGGGGAGAAAGGGCTGGGGTGCAAAGAAGAGGCATTGGGACAAGGAAGACAATCAACTTCGAGCTTCGTTGAGAACCATCCCTGGAATCCCCTACATGGTCCTTCTCTTTGTGTCAATGTGGGGTTCAGACCAGGTAGGCTTCTGCTGACCTCCAGCTGGATGGGATGGGGTACAGGGGAAGCATGAATGAGATGTGGCTTCAGGAGAGATGGGGACGCGGGTGGGTGGAACCAAAACAATGAGCCCCCTGGCCAGAAGGGGCATGGGGAGACAAGGCACTCAAAATGCCACGGACCACAGGGCTTCCTGTGAGCCTGGGGATGTGACCAGGCTCTGTGTCCTTAAGTAGAAATTGAGCCCTGAGGTTGACAGAACCTGGGCTGACCTCATGGGGCAAAAGAGAGAATAAATAACAACAACAACCACCATGGCAATACTTTACATTTGCATGTTGTTTCATAGTGTACAAAGGGCTTTCATATCTATTAGCTCATGAACTGGGAGAAGAATTCAGTTGCCTCCACCCCAGGTACTCCCAGAAGGGCCTTAACCCTGATCCTCCTATCCCTCTCCTCCCTGTTTCTGGGACCGAGAACTTGTACAGGATGTGCTGCCTCGCGCAGCTTTTGTGCAGGGTGAGAGGAGGGGATATGGCTCTGGAAGGGTGCTCCTCCTAGCAACCCCTCCTCCTCTCCCTTAATCCTGCTCCCCTCTCCTCCCCAGGCACATGTCCCCACACCTGGCTTACCTGGGCTCGCCTCTTCCTGTGTCTTCCAGAAGAGATGAGCTTTAGGTTAGGAGGGGGACCAGAGCTCCTGGTACCTTGTTGACATCAACAAGGTAACCCCTGTCTATTTCCTCACCTGTCTCACCTACTGGGTCTTCCCATGGCTCTCCATCTTGTTCTGCCAATAGCTCTGCAGGTCCATCAGCCATGTGAGGCAAAGGTCAATACTGTCTGCCACACTGACTCAGGACTCAGCCTCCTTCCTGCCAAATGGCCCAGGTGGCAACCCCAATCCTGGCCTGGATAAATGTGCCAATATTTCTCCATAAGCACACCAATCTTTCCAACTTGAGGAGTCTAGTTTCAGAAACTCCAGCCAACACCTGCAGGCTGCCCCAGACTGGCCAGGGAAGTAACAGAGTCAGAAGAAGGTGTGTAGGATCCCAGAAGACAAATGTTTTCGACAAGGAAACTGGGACATGCACTAAAGAACAAGAACGGTTGGCCACGGAGGAAAATGGCTTCTCATGTAGAGATGGGTCAGAGTGGGCCAACATGAAACACTCTCAACTTAGAGGATAGGATAAGGAAAAGTTGGTGGGGCACAGATGAGCAGATAATACACAAATGAATTTGATGTGTATCACTTTGAACTGAAAAGACAGACACATGAGGATGTGGAGATATATATATATATATATATAGAGAGAGAGTATGTATATTATATTGATGTACAGTTGACTTACAACGTTGTGTTGACTTATGCTGTACAGCAAAGTGATTTAGTTATACATATATATTCTTTTTCATATTCTTTTCCTTTATGGTTTATCCAGGATATTGAATATAGTTCCCTGTGCTATATAGGAGGACCTTGTTGTTTATTTATTTTATATATAGTAGCTGTATCTGCTAATCCCAAACTCCTAATTTATCCCTTCCCCACTGCCTTTTCCTTTGGGTAACCATAAGTTTGTTTTCTATGTCTGTGAGGCTGTTTCTGTTTTGTAACTAAGTTCATTTGTATCATTTTTTAGATTCCACGTGTAAGTGATATCATATGATATTTGTCTTTCTCTGTCTGACTTCACTTAGTATGGTAATTTCTAGGTCCATCCATATTGCTGCAAATGGCATTACTTCATTTTTTTTTTTTATGGCTGAGTAATATTACACTGTACATATGTACCACATCTTCTTTATCCATTCCTCTGTTGGACATGGATGTATTTTATACCAGTGGACTCCCCTAGAATCTTCAGGCTAGGATCTGTAAGTGTGAGTAAGATTGTTCCACCTATTTTAAAAATGTGAGATTAGATCGACCAGACATTGTCCTTTGGGGGGTCACAGAAAGAAGGTATGGGGAGCTGTGAGTGTACCAATCAATCATAGTAAAAAGTCTTATGGGGAGGCCTGTGCTGTACAGGAAGAGTGGTGAAGGGTCCACGCAGACTGTGGAGAATTTCATGTTATCTACTGGAATCAGCTGAACATTTTCCCAATGAGAGTCAATGGGGAAATAGAAAAAAAACATACAGTCACCGCCACTGGGACACATCTAGTGTACAAAAATGAAGTCAGGGTGTATACGGTTATGCTGTGGTAACTACCACAAAATCTTGGTGACTCACGATAACAAAGGTCATTTTTCATTTGTCCCACAAGTCTGTTGTTTCTTGGCTGTAGGTCTGCTGAGTGGTTTTTACTCCTGGGCTGATGGAGGGACAGTGGGACTCCTTGATCTGGGACTCTGATGGTTTCATAGCAGAAGGAAGAGACTGACGTGATGAACCACTCCCTGGTCCTTAAAATTCCAGTGACACCTGTCACATCTGCTCACATTCCATTGGCCAAAGCAAGTCACATGGCCAAACCTAAACTCCCCTGGGAGAGGGAGGTGTATTCCTCCTCTAATAATAATAATAAATTCTACCCCACAATAATAAAGTCTACCCCACAATGTCTTTATAGCCTGGTCTGCTTTAGGCCATTTGGGGTCCAGCCTCACCAATTCTCATGAGGTGTAGACTCCTCAGAATCTGGTGTGGACAACTGTCTTGGGATGGAGGTATAAACCAGTCACAGGAACATAAGCTCCACAAGGGATGAGTCTTGGTCTAATTTGTTCACTGCTGTATCCCAAGGGCCAAGAACAGGACCTTCAAAATGTACTTGTTGCTGAATGAATTATAAATGGGTTTAAGATGCAATTTGAACTTTCCTGCCTTAGCCAGGGAGTATCTGTGTCCCATACTCTGCTATCTTTGGGTGTGGAGACGGATACTCTCAGAGAACCTGCAGCTCTCTGATGGAACCAGAGGAGCCGGGACTTCACGTCCTGCCTTGGGATGCTGTTTTCAGCCCCTGTTTTGGTTTAGCCCAGGAGTCAGCAAGCTTTTTCTGTAGAGGGCAGATAGTAAACATTTAAAGCTCTGGAGGCCGTATCATATAGTCTCTGTCACAACTATTCAACTGTAGTAGTGCAAAAGCAGCCAGAGACAATATGTAAGTGATCAATGAGTGTGACTATGTTCCAATAAAACTTTATTTGCAAAGACAGGCTGTGGGCCAGAATGGGCTGGTGGGTTGTAGTTTGCCTACCCGTAGTCTAGCCACAAGGCTGCCTTCTGAAGCTCTTGCTTTCCCCCTTGCTTCCCCCAGTGTCTTTTTCAGGGACCATTTTAGGGTCTCCTACTTATCATTCTCAGCTCCAGAAAATGAAATGCCACAATATTGTAGTTTTGGGACCTCCTGACATCTGCTTCCAGTGTTTGTTTTCTGCCTTGGTTTATTTTGCTCCAGGGCGTGTCTATCCCCTAACATCCCTGGCCTGGCTAGGTTTGGGGTCTCACTGTGCTGCTGTAAGTCTCAGGTGATCCCCTCCATCGGTGCCCTCATCTGTCTTGCTTTGGGGCATGAGTCCACACTCCCTGTTTGATTTCTTCAAGGGGCCCCTGGACTATTGGGAAAGAGAAGGGCATGGGTGAGGTGGGAGGAGATCATCTCTCCCCTCACGGTTCAGTTGGTCTGAGAAGTATAGAAATCTATTTTCTTAGGGATGTGGCTCAGATATTTTCATGTCATGGAACCTGATGCCTCGGACTCACAGATTTTTTTCAGGTTGGAAGGCCTCTGGTGTAATATGACAGTCTGGAGAGTATTAGCCGGCCACCCCCTCTTTCTGGGTCAGTACCAGACTTATGTAATTAGAAGTCCAAAGAGGAGACAGGCAGACAGGCAGACCCACCCCAGCCAACAACCTTCCCCCGCAGCCTTCTAGCTGGTCATCACACAAGTTTAGAGCATGAAGAGACCTTGCAGCTAATGAACTCTCGTCCATCTGGTTCCAACTGCGTATTTGAACGGCATGAGGACCAAAACGCAACCCTCTTGTCCTAGGTGTTAAAGCCAGAGCTTAAGACCCCATGGACACTCCACACTCTTCAGCTAACTTCCAGACAGCTGCCCACTGCCCCTCCCCATCTCCTCCTACAAGATAAACACATCTGCGACCCCATCCTGAGGGAGCAGGGAGGGAAGGAAGGAGGGAGAAGGGAGCCTCCCCAGTGCAGACAATCAGAGACTTGGCCTTGACTTGGGTTGTTAAGATAGGACCGCCTCCCTTCTCCAGCTGGCGGGAGCAGTGACCCCAGGGAGCTCAAGCCACAGGGGAGGAGGTGGTGCTGGCCAGGGAGAAAAGATAAAGGAGAAAAGGGGAGGAGTCTGGCCAGCTCCCACCTCCTGGCTGCTGTTCCAGCCAAGTAGCTGAGCTGGAGAAAGAGGACTGATAACAGATAAGGGTGCTTGCTTTCCTGTGGCCTTGTTTACACAAGCTTGGGTTCTTGCCGCTGGTCCCTGAGGGTGGGTGTGGAGGATATGTGGGCGGAAGGCAGTGTGGGGTTCCTGGACTGAGGCTTGCTTTCCGCTGGGCAAGTCCTGAGTGGCTTATGGATCTCTCCCTTACCTCCCACTCCCAGCCCGGACTTCCTGCAGAAAGCTGGCTGGGCAAGGGCTTGAGCTGAAATACAAGGCTTTCACATAGGAGTGGGGCTTTGCACCCCAAAAGCAGTGGGTATGGCAACTCTGCCTCTCCCCTGGCCTCCTGGGTCTCTGGGAAAGGATTTCAAGCCACAACAGAGCCTTATGCTTAAGGCTTATGCTTAAGCTAATTCAAGGATTCCCTGCCTTCCTTTTTCAGTGCTGTGTTCCGTAGCCTCCCTGAAGGAAAGTCAGAACTGTACTATAGCTGGGAAGCTAAAAACAATAGAAGAGTAATTGCTCTGTGCTAGGTGCTGTGCTAGGGAATAGGGAGAGAGCAATGAATAAAATAGACATGGTCCATGCCCTCATGGAGATCGAAAGCAATTAAGTGTCTATATGAATGATGGGCCAAGGCAGGATGTGCTGTGGAAGCATACGGCAGGGACCCAACCTTCCTGATGGTTGGGGAAGACTTTCTGAAGGGTGAGCAGGATTGTCTAGATAATCGAGAGAGGTACAGAGGAAGAGCATCCCGGACAGAGGACATACTGCAGATGAAAGCACCGAGGAAGTGAAAGAGACTGGGGTATTTGGGAGAAAAAGAGAGTAGTGGTGTTTTGTGAGACCCAGAGGGAGAAGAAAGCAGTGGTGAGTGATGGGACTGCAGAGGCAGGCAGGGGCTGGATCATGGGGTGGGGGGGTGGGGGGCGGGCAGAGAGAAATAAGAAGGGGCACCTGGAGGGAGGGGAAAATAAAGGAGCAACGGTGGATTGGTTGGAATGGGAGGTGGGAGGACTCCAGGACACTTTCCTCTACGGAGAAGTGGGAACCACAGTCAACTCTGAGATAGTCTTAGGTGGTTAACTTCCAGAACAGAAGCCTCATCGGCCTTACCTGGTTGCCTTCCAGTGTCAGTGCTCAGCAAATGCTTGTGGGTTTGGGGCTCCCTCCCATGGGTGTTCCTCCTGACCTCCACCTCATCTGTGGTAGGCATCTGTCTGGTCCCTCAGCCCAGCCTTGGATGGTTTGAGATGATGCCAGACTGGCGATGTTGCCCTGGTGGTCAACATCTCTGAAGTAGGACAGGTGGGATCCAGACTGAGGGTTGTGCTGCACCTCATGCTGGTAGGGACTGATTCCCTTGAAGCTGTCTGCATCTGGTTGCCATCCCCATCTTGTCCTTGTAGGGTGGCAGTTAGAAGGATCCAGTTGCTGATGGCCAACTCAACATTTCCATGTGTGTGTATTACCCCTGAGACCCCCCAGGAAGTCATCCATTTGCTCTTTACTTATCCCTTCCTTCCTTCCATTCCACTCAATGGTTACTGAGTGCTTACTGACTCTGGCACCAGCCCACAGTAGATATCTTCATTGGCTCAAGCTCCATCCTTGGTCCAGGAAGTCCCAGGATACTATTAAGTTTAAAGGGTCAGGGTACAGGCTCCAATATCAGACTGTTGGGGTTCAAATGTTCTAACTACCTCAGTGACCTGGGGGAAATCACTTTTGCACCTCAGTTTCCTCATCTGTAAAACTGGTAACAACACTGTAGTACCTACTGCATAGCCATTGGTGGGTTAAATGCGGGTGTTCTTTTATAAGACTTTGTGCAATTAAGTGGTCAATGAATATTAGTTGCTACTGTTTATAGACCTCAGCTGGGAACCGGAAATTGTTGGGAAGGAATCCTTCTGGTATTTTTTTACTGAGAAGGTAATACAACAATATTAAAGATATCTACCCTGACAGCAACTATTTTTACCTTTGATACTCACTTTCAGTATTTATTGTGAAATCATAAAAAAAAAAACCCAGAAGTCCATGGAATCTTATGCTTTCTTTTCATCTGCTCCCGTAACCCTGCTATACACAGAATCAGGAAATGACCATGGTGTGTGCCGTCCCCCCTACCCAAGCCGAGAGGTGAGAACCCTGGATTTATATTCCTGTTCCATCCTTTCTATCTTGTGTGACTGTGGATACATTTCTTAGCATCTTGGAACCTGTTTCTCCTCATCTGTTAAACGGAGGTAATAATACCCTCCCATGGGTTATGGGAAGTAGCCCTAGTGTGGGTACATAATAGAGGATTAGTAAATGCTAGTTCCCTGCCCCTCCCTCTGATTTAGTGTGGGATTCAGAAAATGGGAGGTGGGCTTCCCTGGTGGCGCAGTGGTTGAGAGTCCGCCTGCCGATGCAGGGGACGCGGGTTCGTGCCCCGGTCCGGGAGGATCCCACGTGCCGCGGGGCGGCTGGGCCCGTGAGCCATGGCCGCTGAGCCTGCGCGTCCGGAGCCTGTGCTCCGCAATGGGAGAGGCCACAGCAGTGGGGGGCCCGCGTGCCGCAAAAAAAAAAAAAAAAAAAAAAGGGAGGTTACCAGATGCTGCCACCAGCCTGGCCCAAGCCCACTTCTGACCCCCCACAGGAAGCCCCTGACTGACCTGAGAGGCTCTGCCTTAAGGACTGGGGGTTAGCCAGCCTCTGGTTCACACTGTGATGTCTCTGCAGGGAGGGGAGGGGCCTCGCCAGCTTCCCCAGATCACTTGGTCAGCTCACCCATTGAAGGGGAGCTGGGAGTGGGAGAGGGCGAGGGTGAGCCCTTGGGGGCTCCATCCTCTGTGGTCAGGGTAGGCTGATGCCTGCTGGGGAGAGGGACTGTGGGATGTGTGGGCAGGTGAGCGGGGATTGCAGAGTTCAGGAAGAGCCGATGGAACCAGCCAAGCACAATGAGAGAAGAGCTTCAATAACTAAGAGGGGCTCATTAAATCAGGATGGTGGGAGCAACCTGGCTGAGTTACCTAAATCCCCCTCCCCTCTCCCCACCAAGAGCCTGTCTCAAATATCAGGAGAATGTTATGTTAATCGCGAATAATTGCCTATGTTTGTAGAACACTTTACAAATCACAGCATTCGTTTTTATCCATTTTCTAATTTCAATCTCACACAGAGGCAGAAAGGGAGGTAATATTCCCATTTGACAGGTGAGAAAACTGAGGCTCAAAGGGACTGAGAAATTTGACCAAGTTCACACAGCTACTGAGCTGGGGTGTAAAGCCAGGCCTTGTAGTGCCACAAGGTACCCACAACTGAAGGATGAGTAGGAGTTCTCCAGGAGCTAGTGATTTGGCGACTTGAATAATTCAGAACTTTCCTCATTAACCGTTTTTTATAAAAATGAAAGTACTACCTGGCCCTTATTCCTTTTCTGATTCATTGGCTTCTTTTCTGACTTGGGAACTGAATCCCCATGTGGAGAAGCTCTCCTGGGAACAGAGATGTATACAGTACCCTGTAACAGGAGGGATTTATGGCAGCCCTGCCAAAGGATTTTCAGAGCTTCTTGTTAATAGGTGACTAACTGAGGTTACAAAATCACACTGTCTGGACATTGGCTGTCACCAGTAGGATTGGGGCCTCTCATCCACTTAGTCTGTATCTAGGAGATCACACTAACAAACTGTGAACGTGGGGCCTTGGGAAGCCCCCTTTACCCTTCTGGGCCTCGGTTTCCTCATCTGTAAATGGATGAAACTTATTCTCCTCCTAACCCCACCCACCACCCCAATTACCTTAATTTGACTTTCTGTGTGCAGGTTGGGGGAGCAAACATTTCTTGAATTCTCGGACACCAGTTCGGCTCTGCTATTACCAAATAGGGGACCTGGGCCTGTCACGAAGCCTCTGTGGGTCACGGTTTCCTCGTTTGTGAAATGCTGGCGGTGGCTCTTTGGGGGTCCTTCCAGCTCGAATGTTCTCAGCCGAAGCCATTCACCAGGGGTGGGCCAGGAAGACTGGTAGGAAACTGAGGCCTAGTGGTTTGCCTGGGTGGGTCTGAACCAGGAGACCAATCGGGTGAGCACAGGAGTCACAGAAGCCAGCTGAGGGGTAGGAGTCAGGGGAGGAGGCCTGAAAGGGCAGAGTCAGGAGTTGGGGGCTGTGAAGAGGGAATCAGAGTGCCTAGCCACCCTCTCAGGCTTTGCCCATCCTGCTCGGCCATCTCAAAAGAGGCCCTAAGGCCCAGATCCGGCCTTGGAGGCTCGAGTCAGCTACACGATCCCTGCTCACTGAGACAGGCTGCCTTGCTTCACAGGCTTGCCTGCCAGCTCTCTGCTGAATGGATCTGTCTGAGGCAGGTGAGGTGGCGAGAAACCCCTCAGCTGGACCTTGCTGTGGAGGCCAGCGCGGCCGGGCCAGCACAGGGTTCAAGCTAAGCTCTCTGGGCAAACAGTATCTTTGCTCTCTGTTGTTTGGATGCCAGCATGGAGGAAAGACGGGGTCCATAGGCAGCCGGTGGTGTTCAGAGAGCGGCCCCTGGGTGTTATCTCAGGGCAGGGCAGTTAGGCGGGAGGGGAAGGTGGGGAGGCCTGCAGATAATGGCCAAACTGTTCACTCCAGCTGTCTGGGTTCTTCAGCATCAGGGCCACTGCCTTTCTTTAAACAAGTGCCCTGGAGCTGCCTCTAGTCCAGCTGCCTTTAGAGACCTAGAAACCATCATTCTTTCTTGGATGAGGATGGGTGGAGGGCCTTGTGGCTCTGGTCTCCTGGCAGATAATGGGGCCTGAGTTTCAGTTCTTGCTATTAACTGCTGGCAAACCCAATCTCCCTTCTGTGACTCAGTGTCTCCACTTTTTTTTTTTTTTTTTTTTGCGGTACGCGGGCCTCTCACTGTTGTGGCCTCTCCCGTTGCGGAGCACAGGCTCCGGACGCGCAGGCTCAGCGGCCATGGCTCACGGGCCCAGCCGCTCCGCGGCATGTGGGATCCTCCCGGACCGGGGCATGAACCTGTGTCCCCTGCATCGGCAGGCGGACTCTCAACCACTGCGCCACCAGGGAAGCCCTTGTGTCTCCACTTTTTCAAGAAGGAGAAGGGCCCCTTTGACCACCGCTCTCCCTCTGGCTCATGAGAGTATCACGAGGATACATTAGGTCGTGTTTTTCACAGAACGGTGGGTCCTTAGCGAGGCCCTGGGAAAATACGGAGGTTTGAGGTTCCAGAAGAGCCCAATGGCGTTATTACTCATTAAGTCTCGGCCACCACAGTGATGCCGGCAGGACGTGGTGAGCCGGGCCCAGACAGAGCAGGAAGTCAAGTGCACTCCCTTTTTTCCCTTAGTGCAGCCTCAGAGAGCTGGGGCTCTCGACCCTCGGAGTCAGCTGATACCACTTGCCCAACCAGGGTAGAGGTGAGGGCGTTGGCTTTTGCATCAGAGACCCTGAGTCTTCTTCCGAGATGACACACGGCTGCAACCAGCCCCAGAGGCCAGCCCCAGTTGAAAAATGTGACTATGGGGCCATTGGCCCCGAGAGTTCAACAGCCTCTGCAACGGGAGTGGGGGAGGTGGGACCTTGTGAAAGGTGCCTCCTGTCAGCCGGAGCCCGGTGTCTGGAACCTGGAGTTCGAAGGCAGACGCCATTTCTGCCGCATGCCAGTCACATGACCCGTCACGCACAAAGCTGTCTGCGCCTCAATTTCCATGTCTGTAAAACCAGCAGCACGGTTACAATACATGCCTTGTAGGGTTGCTGCAGGAACTAAACACGATCTAGAATATTAATGGTTCCAGTGGAGCATTTGGCACGTCAAAGTGCTCAGTAAATGTTACAGAAGGGAGAGAAGATAGAGGGTGAGGTTACGATAAGCAGAGAGAGAACGTTTCCTAATCTTGGGATGCCATGAACTAAAAACAGTTTGGGGTGCAATCCAGCAATGACATGGCTGAAGCCATCAGTCCAGGGCTGTCTGGCCCAGGCAACAGCATTCTTTGGATAAGCTTATTAAAGGAACAGAGGTTGTGGAGTAGGAGAAACTTTCCAGAAGGATCTGCCCTTCTTCCTCCAGAGCCTGCAAACAGTTCAGCTCTCGAATGCCCAGAGCCCAAAGGCCTTTGGGGGCAGGTGTGGGGTGAGAGGGTGGGTTCTGGTGGTCAGAGCCCAAGGCCAGGTACAGAGACTTCCATCCTCCTGCAAGCTGTCTGTTACATCCCCTGGAACAAATTTCTTAACCAATCATCCCTGGGCAAAGGATAAGGCTGCGGACAGTAGGTCTTGTTGCTTCCAAGCTGTGTGACCTTGAGCAAGTCACTTGACCTTTCAGAGCCACGCTTGCTCATCTGTGATGAGGTCACAATCAAGCCTTCCTAGGAGTGGTTGGGAGGATGGTGAGCATTGGCTCTGCCAGGTGAACGGAAGGGGAGGTTTCGAGGAGCGGCCTGTACTCATGTCCAGGGGCAGGACAGCTCACTACCTGATGTGAGCAGAGGCAATTCTAGGCTCTTCTCTGTCCCAAACATGGCCTTCAGGGAGCTTAGGTGAGGCCACCAGCCCAGTGTGCAAGGCTGAACAGGACGGAAGGTGCTCAGTTAAACTCTCCGATAGCTTTCTGGTGCCATCTTAAGAGAAGTCAGTTCCTCAGTCAATTGGGCAGGTCCTAGCCCCCTGCCTAACAGAAGGGACAAATGAGAATTAATTAGTAAACGTGGCTGTCAGACGTGGTTGGTGTTATTATTAACTTAATGTGTTTGTTTAAAAGGGGAGGCAGGCTTGCTTCAGTGCAGGCATGCAAGCTGCCAGCCAGCCAGGTTTGATGGGAAATCCTGTAGATTGTTTCCACATGGGAGTTTACAGCACGCATAATTAGTTGCAGTGGCGGAAGGCCTTGGAGGCAAGGGATGAGGGGTTCTGATGATGGATTTTGCAGTCCGTCATATAAAATACAGAGGTGATCCCTAAGGGGAGGAGTTATTGTACAAGGGAGAGGGCACCCCAGGGGTTTAGATGCCGCAGTCTGGAGCCAGCAGGCAGGGTGACCAAGGGGTTGGGGGTGGCTTCTTCTTCACCAGTAGGAGAAGACTGGTGCTGAAAGACTGGTTTGTAATGAACAACCTGAGTTTTCTAAAATTTTTCTAAAATTTCTTTCTGTGTGCTGGGTTCCCAAAGCTTCCTAGTTCTTTCTTCTAAGGCAGAACAGAGCAGTGACCAAAAGCCTAGGCTCTGGAGCCAGACTGCTTGGATTTAAATATTGGCTTCTCTACTTATTAGCTGCATGACTTTGGTTAAGTTACTTAGCCTCACTGTGTCTCGGTTTCCTCATCTGTAGAATGGGGGTGATACCTTACAGGCTTAATCGTGGGGCTTGAACAAGTTAGCATTTGTAAAGCTTTTAGACCAAAGCCTAGCCCATGGGAAATGCTGTATAAAGGCCAGTTAAACAAATGAATGAGTTCTCATTGCCCTGATGCAGTGGCAGAGTGGGTTGCTTTAGCTTGCCGGTATCTCCATATCATTTCCTTCCAACCCGCCCCTGCTCTGAGCCATTTTCAACACACAGTCAAATACCAGTATGCTGGCTATGCATTTTCTTTTTAAAATTTATTTATTTATTTATTTATTTATTTATTTATTTATTTATGGCTGCGTTGGGTCTTCGTTGTTCCAGGCGGGCTTTCTCTAGTTGCAGCAAGCGGGGGCTACTCTTCGTGCGGTGCGTGGGCGGGCTTCTCATTGCGGTAGCTTCTCTTGTTGCGGAGCATGGGCTTCAGTAGTTGTGGCATGCGGGATTTGTTGCTCTGTGACATGTGGGATCTTCCTGGACCAGGGCTGGAACCTGTGTCCCCTGCATTGGCAGGCAAATTCTTAAACACTGCACCACCAGGGAAGTCCCTGGCTATGCATTTGACATTCCATTTGTCAGCTTGTAAGTTGCCCTACCATGAGTGCATCATGGCTCTGTAAACCAATTTTCCTCATCAGGGTCCCCAAATCCTGCCAGCTGCTGTGTTCTTTGTTCTTTGAAAGATGATTTCTCCTCAGTGGGGAGGGTGAACCCAGCCTTTACCTATACCCATCCTTGCTGTGCATTTGCCTTCAAGTTGACACATTACCTTGAGTCCAGGAGAGCACTGTTCTTGGGGCATGTGGGACAGGGGTGCATGGGGTGATACTGTGTCTGTTTTGAGTTCTGGTTAGCATCTATAATCCCTGGAGTGCCCGTGGTTATCTGTGGCCCTGGTTTTCCATGGGGTTAGGCCAGAGTCTTTTACGTATCAATAAAGGACATTTTATTGACTGTCTGCTCATTCCTTGCCTACTTTATTGTGATCCAACTCAATATTTTCAGTGAGAAAGATAGAACTCTGTTGAAAAGAGAGCTGGAAAAGAAAAGCTAGTATATATCAGGAATACAGATAAGTAATTGGCAACTGACTTCTCCCTGACACCTGAGCAAGCTATGTGCTTGAATGTGTGTACAGGTGTTTTGTGTGTTATCAAGAGTCTTTAAAATGTTCATATCTTTCAAAATAGTATCACTTCTGGGAAACCATCGTAAGGCAATGCTGTAAAATTTGCAATATGCTTTATGCATGAAGATGTTCTTCACACAGTTGTATATAAAAGGAGAAATTGCAAACAATGGAAATGTGCAACATTTGGGGTAAGGTGGTATCAAACTCTGGTTACACCAATTTCAGTGGTTTTCAAGTTTTTGTAACTTTATGAGTTACTTGAGAAGCTTATTAAGCTGAGGATTCTCAGCCTCCACTCCTAGAGATTGACTTAATGGGTCTGGGATGAGATCCAGAAATCTGCGTTTTTAACGTACGTCATGTAATTCTGATGCAGATGTTCTGCAGTTCACATTTGAGAAAACTGATCAACTCGATGGGATATTTTGCAGTCATTTCAAATAATGTTTACAGAGAGATTATAATAACATGCAGGAATGCTTTATAAATAAAAAAGTATGTAAAACTGTATATATAACTGTATTCAATTATGAAATACAACTATGTAAAACAAAGCAAAAATACACAAAAATGTAAACAAAGACGGTCTTGGGGTGGTAGGGTTATAGTGATTTTCTTCTTTTTTCTACATTTTCTATATTTTCCAAAATTTCTAAAAGGGAGTATTACTTTATCATAAAAATACATAAATCCCTACTTTTAAAACAGAAATTATCTTCTTTGGAACAAATTAAAGGGCTTCCTATTTCCTAGGATTCATATGCTGAGGGATTTCATTTTATCTGTAAATAGACCGAGGACTCTGAAGCAAAACAATGCTGGGTTCTTCATCTTCAGATGGGCCCAGATCCTTCTTGGAATTGTTCCCACCACCTGGCTTCACCTACAGACATTTGCTAAGCTAGAGTTATCAAGGCACATTTGTCCTCCTCACTTATTGTTGAGAGGTTCCACCTAAAGAATTCTTAGTCTAGGACTGTAGGACTGATTATTTTGTAGAACTGGACTATCTTTTTTTTTTTTTTTTTTTTTTTGCGGTACGCGGGCCTCTCACCGTTGTGGCCTCTCCCGTTGCGGAGCACAGGATCCAGACGCGCAGGCTCAGCGGCCATGGCTCACGGGCCCAGCCGCTCCGCGGCATGTGGGATCTTCCGGGACCGGGGCACGAACCCGTGTGCCCTGCATCGGCAGGCGGACTCTCAACCACTGCGCCACCAGGGAAGCTCAAGCTGGACTATCTTAATGCAGGTCTCTTGGCAATTTTTTAGATGATATTATGATTTGTACAGGAAAACGAGGTTCTCTCTCAAGAATTTGGGAGGTAAGGAATACAAAATTGTTTTCTGAGAGATGCATATATTAGTTTGCTAGGGTTGCTGTAACAAAGTACCACAGACCAGGTGGCTTAAACAACAGAAATTCATTGTCTCAGTTCTGGAGGCTGGAAGTCCGAGATCAAGGTGTCGCCAGGGTTGGTTCCTTCCCCGGGCCGGGAGGGAAGGACCTGTCCCAGGAGGCTCTCCTTGGCTTGTGGGTGGCTATCCCTGTGTCTCCACATCGTCTTCCTTCTGTATCTGTGTGTCCAAATTCCCTCTTCTTATGAGGACACCAGTCATATTGGATTAGGACCCCCCCAAATGACCACATTTTAACTTAATAGCCTCTTTAAAGATGCTATCTCCAAGTTCAGTGACATTCTGAGGCACTGGTGGTCAGGATTTCGACATATGCATTTTGGGGGGACACAATTCAGCCCAAACCAATGCATTACTAAGCAACAGATGGCGGAAGACAGAGCCGTGCAAAGATACCTAGTTTCAAGAGCCAGGATGGGTCCCTGACGTGTCAGATTTCACAGTCAGATTTGACTGTGTCAGCTTGAAAATGAAAAGTTAGGAGACAATGTGGGTTGTTTCCACCGAGCCCTGACCAGGAAGAGCCTGCTTTGGCCCAGTGGCACCTCCTGTCTGGTCCTGGTGACAGGTATGCTCCTTCACTGGGAGAGAGCACAGCGGCTTAACTTGCTTCTGACCAGATCCAGGGGTGGGTCTCTGACTTTCCAGTCATGTGATCAAGGGCTGGATCGGTAACTCCCACATCTCTACCCCCAGCCTCCCCTGTAGAAATGGAAGTAAAAAATCCTGTCCTGTCATTTCCCAGGCTCTTGGGAGATACCTTAGGGAAGGCACCGTGTAAATTGCAAAGCTTTTTCTGTCTGCAACAAGCAGACGGAGCAGTGAGCATTTCCTCTCCCCTGGCAGGAGGTGAGCGTGCATCTTTCTCTGAAAGCTCTGGGTTCAGCATACTCAGAGGAGTACGGAGCCTGGAACAGTGTTCATGGAGGTGAGGTGGCCTTGACTCTGGTCGCGGCATGTGTTGTTGACAAAACATCACCAAAGGCCTCCATACTTTCTTAAAAAAATAAAACAACCTTAATAGTAAAGTCACATATGTTCCTTATAAGAAAAAAATATAAATTTGATATAGAAAAACAAATAAAAGTCCCACATTCTCTACCCCATACCCAGAGCCCCTCCCCCCAAATGACATAATATCTTCCTAATGTTTCCTATGCTTATACAAATATATATGTACATACTTTTTTTAAAAAAATATAATTTGGTTCATACTGTTTGAAAACTTGTGTTTTTAACTTAATGAGCAGTTGTGGGCTTCTTTCCATGTTATATCATGTAGGTAGATCTTAACCTTATTTATTTATTTATTTATTTTTATTTTGCGGTACGCGGGCCTCCCACTGTTGCGGCCTCTCCCGTTGCGGAGCACAGGCTCCGGACGAGCAGGCTCAGCGGCCATGGCTCACGGGCCCAGACGCTCCGCGGCATGTGGGATCTTCCCAGACCAGGGCACGAACCCGTGTCCCCTGAATTGGCAGGCAGACTCTCAACCACTGCACCACCAGGGAAGCCCTTAACCTTATTTTTTTTAACTGCTGTGTAATATACCATAAAACAGATATTTAACAGATTATTTAACTATTCCTTTATTAATGGACATTTAGGTTATTTCCTGTTTTAAAAAAAATGATAAAAATGGCTGCAGTGAATATCTTTGCTCATATATTGTTGAGCACTTGTGTGAATGTACCTCTGTAGGATAAAATCCTAGACATGAAATGACTGAGTCAGAGAAGATGTGTACACATTTAACATGTTGATAGGTTTTATAATTTGTGCTCCAAAAAAGAAATATCAATTTACACTCCCTCCAGCAGTTTATGAGAATTGCTGTTTCCCTACATCCTTGGCAACAATGGGTATTATGCCATTTTTGCTATGTGTTCCTTAGGAGGTTAAGGCCGAGTATTATTTTGAGGCTGTGTTCTTTCAATGTCTTCCCAGAGATACTTGAAATCATGATCACAAGGCCTGTTGGAGAGTAACATCTGGGTCTAAGACCACAAGAAACTGTCAACAGATTTCCCAAGGAACCCTCTGAGCCCCGGGAGTTATTCGACGGGGACCAAGATTTTCTACCTGAAAAACTTGCGCTGACCCATGGAGAGGTTGCACATTTATCTTTTCTTTTCATGTGAGAGGGGAAAAAAGAAGTGAAGATGAGTTTGAGCATCCAACCAAATCCACTGACCTTGAAACAGTTCTCTAGTTATCTCTCTATCTGGTTATCTCATGGGCTTCATCAGTGCTTTCTGCTTTTCTAAGTCGTGCTTATAAGGGACGCCCCTATGAAACGTTTAGAGTTGATAACTCCTCAGCAGTGGGCTTTGGACATAGCTGGCCTTGCCTGACCTCATTCACCCCTGATCTGTGAGGACCCAGCAGACACTGGCTGCTCCCCAACCCAACAGGCAGACCAAAGGCCTCATTAGGGCACTAGCAAGTCAGGGGTCCCAAAGCAATAAGGAAAAAAAAATGCAGCTTTGATAAAATTATCCAGAACATTGTGTTTGGAAAGAGATACAATTTTAAGAAGAAGCAATTTTCACTTCAGCAGACACGCAAGTTTTGCATTTTATGAATTTGTAGTATCTTTATTTTGAATCACATTGCAGATGGTACCATATGTTTAGGGCTTAGGACTTCGGCAAGCTTGAACTGGCTCCTCTGGTCTCTCCCTAAAGCCCCAAGTCATGGCAGAATGTTTAAATGCACTCTGAGTCTTGGGGACTTTTCCAGTCCTTCATGGAGACCCTGCCTGCTGGAACTCTAGAGATGGGGCTTCATTTCAGTGATGTGTTCAGAATACCTGCATCACCTGGTGGCGGGGGGAATTTCATCAGAAAGCACTTGAAGGCATCTGACAGTGTTGGTACTCAAGCAATAATTTCCTCCCCTCATTAAAACTTGTTCCATCTGAATCAGGGGATTAACAGCAGGACTTTAAAGACTTTAAAAAAAAGTCCCTTATGGCTTTACACACAGAGTTCTAGAGGAACAAAAAGAGAGAGGTATGAAATTGAAATTTTGCTATCTTCTCCTTAGGCTGTCACATAGCCTTGCCCAAAGTAGGGTCCTTACAAATAGTTTTTTAATGAGTTGAGTAGAATTGAATTGAGTCATGCTTGAATTCACCCTACCCAAGGTCAAACACATGTAATTCATGATGCGGCAAACGCTTTGCTCCTTCCTGGAGCTTCTTTATCTCTATCATTTTCCTTGCCTGTGGAAAACTTCTATTCCATGTTGGAGAAAGGGAAGTAAAAATGTTCATTTCCACCATGTGCTAAGCATAGCACCTCATTTTATCTTCCCAACAGCACTAGGAATGTTATTATTTTATAACTGAAGGCCCAGCGTTTCAACCATTTCTTCCCAGGATCACACAAGTGACTTGGGGCAGAGCCAGGATTCAGTCCAGGTCCATCTGCCTCTATGGCATCAGGCTGGCCAGAGTAAGTCCATTTCAGAAATACCAGCTCTTTACTGAATCTCAGTTTCAGGTATAAACTGAATCCCTGCCTCCCGTACCTTGGAGGTTAGCTTGGACCTTGTTCAGCCACAGAACATCAGCTGGCTCAGATGCACCAACCACAGCTGCAGGATAAAGCTTTGTCATCCAGGGCACAGGAGCTGGGCACAGAGGGACACAGGAGCCTCCATGGTGGTCATGGTGATACGAGTTCACAGCCTCTTCTATGGCCCAGGCTCTTCAGTGTGTCCTAATCAAGATCCTTCTTCAGCCCCTTTCTTAGGAGAGATCCACCCCCTTAATTAAGCCCCATGGCCACAGCAGCCACTTAGAGTCCATCTATTCATGTGTTTGGTGGTTCATTCACCCATCCAGTGACTCTTCATGGAGGCCCCCCTCAGGCCCCCATCACTCTGGGTGCTGGGGATAGAGCAAAGGAGGGTGCTGTCCTTGCTCTCCAGGGGCTAACCAGGTAGCAGAGAGATACAACAACCACAGAGGTAATGTATCCATCACAATTTTATAAGTGTGACAAGGAGAAGAAGGCACATAGAAATCTAGCAGTAACATTTACACCGAGACTTAGAGTGTGAGCTGAGGTTGGCCAGGTGAAGGGGTGGGAAGAACATTTACTTCATAAACCCACCAGGCATGTCTTAGTGCTCTGCAGGTACCAACTCACTTAATCCTTGTAATAACAACCCTATGAACAGGATTCTATTATTCACCTCATTTTAGAGAAGAGGAGACCCAGGCACGGAGAGGTTACTTGACTTCTCCAAGGTCACCCAGCTAGGGAAGGTCAGAGCCAGGATGCAAACTCATCTGCATATGGGTGCCTCTCAAAGCAGGGATGGGATGCGGTCGCCCCCAGAGTGAGCATAGCCAGAGGAAAGGAGGGACGCTAGGATGGAGCCTGGAGTTAAGGATGACCTAGCCAGGTGGACTGAAAACAATGGTGAGGGAGGTAGAATCAGAGACAGGCATGTGGGGAGACATGTTGGGGGAAAGAAGTTTCTAGAAGGAGGGAGTGGTCTACTGGCCCAATGGTGCTGAGAGGTGGGGAAGATGAGGACTGAGAATTGACCAGTGAGTACTGTTGTAACCCTTGGCAAGAGCAGTTTCAGGGGAGTGGTGGGAGCAAAGCCCAGCTGTAAAGGGTTCAAGAGAAGATGGGAGGAGAGAGGGTAGTGACTGTGAAAATCAATTCTTTTGAGGAATTTTATTCCAAAAGGGAGAAGATAAATAGGGTGGTAGCTGAAGAATGACCTTGTTCCAAGGGATTTCTTTCTTTCTTTCTTTCTTTCTTTTTCTTCCTTCCTTCCTTCCTTTGTTCCTTCCTTCCTTCCTTCCTTTCTTTCTAGATGGAAAGTAGTAAAACATGTGTGTGCACTGATGGGAATGCTTCAGTAGAGGAGGAGAAACTGGGCAGGGTGAGTGCACCCAGTGCAGAGTGACACCTCTGGGCAACACGAGGGCGTGGAGTCCAGGTGGAGTGCCGGGGCATGGCCTTAGACAGGGCTGCTGCCCTGGGCATCCTCCCCCGAAAGTTTTTCAATGATGGGTCCCTGAGCAGCATCTCTGGATGGTCTGATTTTCCCTTCGTATTCATTGTGATCTTAGCAGAGCCACTGAGAGCGGGAGGCAGTGTTCTTCGGACACTGCACAAGCTGAAGGGCATCTCCGGATATTCTGTCCCCAGGTGTCACCAGCCTTTGCTTATGGTGCAGGCTGAGAGGAGGGTCCTGATGAGGGATGGGGTGGCGGTGTCAGCAGAAGGTATGTTCTGGGAGCTGTGAGCTGACCGAGTAGGAGAGGGTCAGCTGCATCAGCTAAGGAGAGTTTTCTCAAAGGCTTGTGTGGCCCTTGCTTTTCAGGGGCCCTGTAGAGCCCTGCTGTCATATAACATAGCATCAACTCATTGGACCAACAAGATCGATGTGAAACTGAATTCCAGCAAGTTTGCTTAAATTTATCGTAGAGTTTCTAATGCATAAAATTGGCCAGTTGGTGCCCTGGAACGATTTATCCTTTTTCAAGGCTTGAAGTTAAGAAATGCACAGCCCACAGTAGACCTTAAGAAATGTTCCACCCCAGCACTTCAAAGTGTACTTTCTCAGTCTGGCTGTGTTTGACAGATAAATACAAAACAAAAAGAGGGGAGGAACTAAATTTGGAGAGCTCTGAATGTAAAATCAGGGGATTCCCCATTAGGGAAAAATTCCTCTGGTTAAAAAAAAGAATTGGGTAAATGAAGCAGAAACACCAGTGGTATAAGATACCCGGCATACCACAGGCCTGGCTACTTCATTAATCACCTTCTCATTAAAAAAAAAGTCTTAAAAATAATATATAGGTATATATTGCCCACCCTCCACCCAGGAGAGCTTGTGTCAATTTCTCTTTTCTTCCATTTATTGTAGGTTGTATTGTAAATCGTCTTCCTGCAAAGTAATAAAATGTAAATGTGGGTTTTAGGTATGCTAATGTTTCAGGTTGGCTGAGCATGAATTCCCAGCCAGTTATGGGTCGAGGGGCCTAAGAGGAAGCTGTGAGAACTGAGTGGGAGGTGGAGAAGAGAAGGGAAAACTGAAGTTCCCTATTGCTCCCGTTTGAGAAAACTGGGATTTAGGAAACCATGTGATTCGACGTGAGCTAGAGACTTTGGGGGATGTCAAGAGGGGATCTATACATTAACCTCCACAGGTAAGTGGGCTCCAAAAGGCCTGAAAGCAACAAGCAGCCCATTGGGAAAATCTTGCCACCCGCAGGGTAGGAGAAAAGGAGGGACAAGCTCACCTCAAGGCAGTTCTCTACCGCTGAGCCTGAGTCCTACTGAAGACCTCTAGCAGAAAGGGGCCCAAGAGAGGGTGAAAGTAAAAGGCCGAGGTTCCCCAAGGAACGTTGTAGAACAGGACCCAAGCTGTGGTTCCCAGTGGAACGGTGTGGAACATGACCCTCCAGGTCCTTGGGATGGGAACCCATCGTTGTCCCAGCAGACATTTGGGAGACCTTCCATGAGCTCATTTTCTTTCAAACCATCTTCTAATTTTATAATGGAAATAGGTGGTGAGAGAGGGTTCATGTACAGAAATTTGTTAAAACCAAATTGATTCGGTAAAATAGGAGTGGCCTGAAGCTTCAGGGTGGGATTCATACAGAAAGCCTTCACAAAAGAATGTGACTATGTAACTAAGAATGTTTCGTATTTCTGGATGGAAAATCCAACTTTTGCTACACTTTGAAGGCAGGCTGGGCCGGGCAGGGACCCCAGGGCAGCTGGGGAGACACCAGGAAGGAGGAATAGAGGGACAGCGAGGGGTGTGTGAGGATGGTTGGGGAGGGCGGGGGGTGGGGATGGTTGCCTAGGGGACCAGACAGTAATGAAGACCAATGGGATGGGAGAGAGGTTGTAGATCCATGATTGGCAAGTGAGAGCTTAATAATGGCCGAGAGCTTCTGCAAGCTTCAGGGAAGGTGATGTGATTCAAAGTAGTCTTAAGGAAGGTAGAAAGGTGAGAATAAGGAGAGTCTGGAAGGGGCTTCTCTCAGCCTGCAGGTGCGTGGAGAGGTTTTTGAACTGTGGTGGGAGAGACGATTGTGAAATGGGAACGGTGCTGAGAAAGAGTCATCAGATTGTTGATAAGAGGAGGTAGATGGGGAGGTAAACCGGGGCAAACAGGGAAGAAGCCCAAGCCGTGCATTTGTACTGTTTGTACCGTTGCCTGTGCCTCCTATGTGCTGCCAAGCTACAACCTCCCCGTGAGTTCCCAGAACCTAGCAATGTGCCTGCACATGGATGACACGCACTAATTGTTTGTGTGATGAGTGAATGGATGAAGAAATAATAACTAAAATGTATTGAAGCCTCTGTGGAAAAATAATTTGGCGATTCCTCAAAAAATTAAACAGAATTACCATAAGATCCAGCAATTCCATTTCCTGGTATTTGTATATCCAAAAGCATTGAAACAGGAACTTGAACAGGTATGTGTACACCTATGTTCACAGCAGCATTATTCACAATAGCCAAAAAGTGGAAGCAGCCCAAGTGTCCATCATCAGATGAATGGATAAACAAAATGTGGTATAGATATACAATAGAATATTATTCATCCATAAATAGGAAGGAAATTCTGACACATACTACAATGTAGATGAGCCTTGAAAACATTATGCTATGTGAAATAAACCAGGCACAAAAAGATAAATATTTTATGATTCCATTTATAGGAAATATCTAGAATAGTCAAATTCATTGAGACAGAGTAGATCAGAGGTTACCAGGGGCTGGGTTGGGGGGGCATGGGGAGTTGTTGCTTAATGGATAGAGAATTTCAGTTGGGCAGGATGAAAAGTTCTGAAAAGAGACAGTGGTGATGGTTATATAACAGTGTGTATGTCCTTAATGCCACTGGACTGTACACTTAAAATGGAAAAAATGGTAAATTTTATGTTACGCACAGCGCCTGGCGTTCGCTGGAGAAATGGTAGTCTCAACAGGGTCGTTGTGAGAATTAAGTGAATTAAAGCATATAGGGGCTTACGAAAGGTTTTAGTATATTGAACATGCTCAATACATTTTGGGGGGTTACTGTGTTCATTTTACAGATGCGAACTTGAGCCTTAGAGATAAAGAGAAACACAGGTGGCCAGTGAGGTGCCTGGTGGGCTGCAAACCCAGGCCTGAGTAAACACAGAAGCCACATGGTTTCCTGACACCATGTGGTCTCTTCTAGTGCCAAGCAAGCCAACATTAGAGGGAGAATCATAGAGTGGGCAGCAGAAGTCATGCAGGAGGCATTTTTAAGCACCGACTGTCTACTCAACTTTGTACTTGTTATGAAGAAGACCAGAGAATTAGAAAACACTCTTCCTGCCCTCAAAGATTTGACTTAGGTACATGGGGCTATGCAGCAGATATCAACATAAAAGGATCTCAGATTGTACGGCACCCACCCCCATGGGCTATGGCATCCAAGGGGAGAGAATTAAGGTGGGGGTGAGATTGCAGGGGAGACCTCTGGAGCCAGGGCCTCCTGGGGAGGAGTCATCGAGCACACATTACATTCTAGGTGACAGAAAAATCCCAATGTGTAAATATGAATACTATTAATACTATTAATATGAATCACAATCCCTTGTCTGAAAGGCTGAAGTCCAAATATCTCAACAATAAAAACAGTTTTGTTGTTGTTAATGTGTTGCCAAATCTTATCTGGCAGCAAAACCAGACCTGAACTGAAGAGGCTCTTTGCTGTCTTTAGTTAACCCTCTCTGAGTGAACATTGACATATTTGCTGCAGAATCACAAATGTGCCTGACCATGGGGCACTGCCCTGGCACCCACCAAGGAAGGTATGTTAAGAGATGGTTATATACCATATTACCTTCTAAAATAAGAAAAGTTAGGTGCAGTAAGTCAGACAAAGAAAGACAAATACTGTATGATTTTACTTATAGGTGAACTCTAAAAAAAGAGAGAAAGGAAAAAAAGAAAGAAAGAAAGAGAAAGAAAGAGAGAAGAAGAAAGAAAGAAAGAAAGAAAGAAAGAAAGAAAGAAAGAAAGAAAGAAAGAAAGAAAGAAAAAGAAAGAAAGAAAGAAAGAAGAAAGAAAGAAGAAAGAAAGAAAGAACACCAAACTCATAGATACAGAGAACAGATGCTGGTTACCAGAAGTGGGGAGTGGATGTGGCAGAAATGGGTGAAGGTGGTCAAAAGGTAAAAACTTCCACTTATAAGACAAATAAATCCTGAGGATGTAATGTACAGCATGGTAACTATAGTTAACAATATTGTATTGTATATTTGAAAGTTACTAAGAGTAGATTTTAGAAGCTCTCATCACAAGAAAAAAATTTGTAACTATGGGAGAGACATGTTAACTAAACTTATTGAAGTTGATCATTTCACAATATATATACGTATCAACTCATTAAGTTGTGCACCTAAAACTAGTACAATATTATATGTCAATTATATCTCAATTAAAAAGAGAGAAAAGTTATGATCTTTGGCCACAAATATTTTGGATGGAGGATTGATAACTTGTATTCATCACATGATACACCATGGGAACCAGGCATTTCTCCAAGTGCTTTCCCTACATTAACTCATTTCATCCTCACAGCAACCCTACAACCCAGTCCTATTATTATCCCCATTTTTCAGATGAGGAAACTGAGGCCAGAGAAGGTAAGTAGCTTACCCAATGTCAGAAACTTGTAAGTGATGACGCCTGACTTGAAGCTACAGTCTTCTTGTTTGGACAATAGCATCTTGGTGATGGCCTTGGTGGGAAAAGTTTTAGAATCGAGGTGAAGGTGGAGGTCCTTGGAGGAAGGAGCTGGAGGGGAAATGGGACCCCAGGACTGGGTTACCCATTTGGGTGTTGACCAGGAGAGAAGGACTTATGAGGGTCTGAAGTGACATCCCGATCAGGTGGGCCCAGGTGGGTAGCCCCAGGCCCAGCCAAGGGGTTGGGCCTCTCAGGCTCCCTGTGGCTGAGACTGTAATTTGGAAAACACAGGGCCCCAGGGAGCCTGGGTCCCTGAGCTTGGCCTTTAACTTGTCGCCTACTCTCAGACATAAATGGCCACTTTCAGGCCTGTAGCCATTCCCCTTTCGTTTGAAAGAGGAAGCAGCCCCAGAAGGTCCTTCTTACTTACTCTCTATGGTGTGAAGAAGAGGAACCTGGCTCTGATTTGGAGTTTTTGAAGAAATCTTGCTTTGATGTGGTCCAATCCAACTTCTTCATTTGCTGGTCTGATAAGGACCACAGTAGCTCTGGCTCCTCAGGGACCGGCCAAGGGGACTCTCTCAGCCAGGGACCCCTGAAAGTGGAGTTTCCCAGCCCTGGCTCCGTGACTCTTTGGGGTACCTCCAGTTATCTCCAAGGCTACCAGAATCTTCTCAAGGCAAAATTTAAATATTTATTTACATATTGACATAAAATTTCTGCAAAAATAGACCTACAGGAAAAAATAAGCCTATACCAACCAGTGTCTTTTTAGAGAGGGGAGGGCAAAAGAGAGTTACAATCTTTTTTAAAGATGCAATTAGGTGGTGTTAGCGGGGAGGCCTGGATTCTAGCCTTGGCTCCATCATTTCCTCACTGTATGACTTTGGCCGTGTCTTTTAAAGTCCTAACAAAATACAGCTGAAGATGGCCCTGCCCAGATGGTTGCTGGAGGATTAAGCAAGGTAGGGTCCATGAAGGTGCTTTGTAAATTATAAGGCACCACAAAAAAGTGAGCAGATCAATGCAGCCCGATCATCACCCCCGTACAGAAAATCCTACCATTGTACCCGCGCTGATTCTGCTTTCCTGATGGAGGAGGATCTGATAGGCATCCTTCAAGTTTACTCAATATTCATACTTCCCTTCTCTAGGACTCAATTTCCATATTAGTCAGGCTAAGCCAGGCCATGCTGAAGTGACAAATAAACCCAAAGCCTCAGTAGCTTAACATGATCAAGCTTTATTTCTTGCTCTGATGAGGATGGGTAGAACCTCTTCCATCTTGTAGCCGTACTATTGTAGCACGTGGCCTGTAAGGTCACCGCGGCAGGGGAAGAGAGAGATGGAGGAGGCACACCATCTTAAGAGTCTGGGCCTGGAATTGACATGTCACTTATAGTCTATTGGCCAGAATGAATCACATGATCCCTGAGTAGCTTCAAGGAAGACTGGGAAATGCAGGAGATGCACTGGATATTCTGTGAGTACAATGGACTCTACCACAGTTTCCTCATCCCTCTAATGGGAGGGCTGGACTAGATTGTCTCAGGACAGGTATCATCTCTCTCTAGGCTTCTAGGATTGTGTCTGCCAGACACCTGGAGGTTGATGACTTACAGCAAGTGATAATGCTCTGGGTTACTACACACAGCTTCCACAGGAAGAACTGTATACCACCCCCTAAAAATCAATTTCACTTTCCGCACTTTTTCTCAGATCTATCTCTAAGCTATTTCCCCTCTGCTGCTCCTCCCAAGTCCCAAATACTCCACCCTGTGAAATAAAATGGCCTTCAAGTGACCCCCTTTCAGTGCGGATGCTTTTCTTTCTGATAGAAATGGGGCATGCTTTGAAGCAGGACATTGAGGGAGAGCCAGGTTGCTGGCAGGCTGGGATCACCTGAAACCCCGGGGCCTTGGGATCCCTTTCTTCTCACATCTCTAGAGGAATTTAGGAATAATTCTAAAGACCTCCTCCTTGCTTTCTCCTATTTCCCTCTTGATCTGTGTGTACTCACTACTCCCTTTCCCAGTCTGGGGAGATCCAACTGATCTTAGCCAAGATGGTTAAGGATGGTCTATGTGCTTTTTTTTTTTTTTTTGCAGTACGCGGGCATCTCACTGTTGTGGCCTCTCCCGTTGTGGAGCACAGGCTCCAGACACGCAGGCTCACTGGCCATGGCTCATGGGCCCAGCCGCTCCGCGGCATGTGGGATCTTCCCGGACCAGGGCACGAACCCGTGTCCCCTGCATCGGCAGGCGGACTCTCAACCACTGCGCCACCAGGGAAGCCCGGTCTATGTGCTTTTGAAAGGCATGGTGATCACTAGAAGCTGGCATAGGTTCTCCAGGAATAAACCTTGGTCCGCTTCCTTTTTTGATACAATGTCTGAATTGTCAGGTCAGGAACCTGCCATAGACAGTTTTAGATTTCAACGTGGGCATTTGATAGACTCTCATGCGCTCTCAGGAGGAGGACTGCAGGTGTTCAGCTACACCTGTGTGATGGCATCATGTCACATGCTGCTGGTCTGACCCTGTGCATGCCCTGGTTGTGATATTGGGCTTCTGGAGAATATCAGGAGACCCACCTGGCATCTCAGTTCTGTTAAAGTGTCCTACTTGTGGAAGCCTGGCCTGTATTCTTCTCTGCAGGCGTGTCAGAGACCCTGAATATTGCTTCTCCTTGATTACTTATCGCCACTGAGTAGCCTGACAGCAAGAACATATGCCCTGACTTGGTGAGGGACCCCCCAACTCTAAGTGCTTCTGCACCAGTATAGGCTTCCAGTGCTGTTCTAAAATCCTTTGACATTCTTATTCCTTTCATCCAGAGGGGGTATCTGTGTTCTTCCCCTTGAATCTGACAGTCTTGTGACTGCTTTGATCAGTAAAGTATGGAGAAAGTGATGCTCTGTGACTTCTGAGGCTTGGTCATAAAAGGTTCTATAGCTTCTGCCTCCTGGAATATTCACTTGGAGCCCAAATGCTAGGCTATGAGACACCCAAGCCACACAGAGAAGCCACATGTTGGTCTAAGTGGGGCAGTCCCAGCTGAGCTCACTTTTGAGTCATCCTAACACCGGTTCCAGACATGTGAATGGAGAAGCCTCTGGATAATTCCGGCCCCCACTGCTCAGGTGACCTGCCCTTTCCCCGTCATTCCCTTTCCCCAGCTGAAGCCCTCGACATGATAAAGCAGAGGAGAGCCATCCCTACTGTTCTCTGTCCAAATTCTTGACTCACAGAATCTGAGAGCATGATAAAGTGGCTGGTGTTCTACAATGCTAAGTTTCAGATGATTTCTTTCATAGCAATTGATAACAGGAAAACCACCGTATCCTTTTGCCATTAGCATGGAGATGGGTGGATAAATGTCAACTTCCAGGAAGGAAGTCTCTAGCAGCAGGCTGTAGGACCCATTCTTATCCAACTTGATGACGAAGACTTATAGGGAGCCACACCAACAGCAACTATAAAAACATTGGAAAGATTATTTGGAAATAGTAGATGTCACACATTAAGATAAATAGGCAGGACACTGGGGGCTGGGGTTAGCATCCTGAAAGATCTCAACTGGCTAAGGTGAACCTAAATCCTGCACTTAGGTTTTAAAACTCAAATGTAGAAGAACAGGGTGAAGTAGGGGTTAGCCAGGCAGGGGGAGGGGCTGACTATCCCAGGCAAGAGGGTACACCTGGGTGAGATGGGAAATGCTTTGGAGTAACGGAGGGAGGGTCTGTGGGTAGAACACAGAAGAACGGGGAGTGACTCAAGATGAAACTGGCCAGTGGGCAGGGTCATGTCAGACCGGGTCTCAGGAGCCATGGCAAGAAGTTGTTAAAGGGTGCTGGGACCTGGGGTCATTTTACCCCTCATCCTTGCCCTTGGGAGCTCAAGAGTCTAATGGATCTGGCCCTTTAGCATCTTGGGCTGGCAATCCTCCTTGCAGATCCTAAAACTGAACAGAGCTACTTAAGCCAAGACAGCTTCGAAACATACAACCCAGGGACCCAAGGACAAAAACGCCTGGGTTTCCCAGGAATTTTTTCTGTTCAGGTTCAGTCCACCTATAGCACTGGACACACAGCATGCTGGAGTGACCCCATGGGGAGACTGCTGGACTGGGGGTCCTCCTGACTCCTTTCCTTGGCGAACAGTTACCCTGGCAGTGCCCATGGATTATGTTGTTGTGGGTCCATATCTCACCTTGTTTAAGAAGTTCCTGAAAAGACTGGAGTGGGAGGACCCCGGATGGGGGTGAATTCCTGAGGCTACCGTGTCAGAGCCTGGTGGGATACAGGCACTGTGGACACTTCTTTCCATGCAGGATCTGGTCTGGGTGCAGGGCCTGGAAAGGGCCCCCGGGTGGCTCAGTAGAGGGGGTATCACAGGTGCCAGTGGAGCACAGCGTGGGCCCTGCCTGGCCTCTCGCTCCCTCTCAGAGTTTATCAAGGGGCTGTGCTGTAGCCAGACTCAATCCTCCTCCAGGCCTACATACCAGGACTGCAGAAAAAAACTAGAAACTAGCCGGCTAAGCAGGCAGCGGCTGTGTATGGAAAGAGAGGCCTTTCTAAACTATCTCCTGTGCCGTGTGGGTATGTTTTTCCAGGGTCAGGAGCTGAGGATGCTTTTGGAGACTCTGAGCAAGGAACAGGAGGGCCTTTTCTGTGCCCTGAAATTTAGGAGGCAGAGGCCCACACTGAGACTGCTAGCTTGACTGATGCCCTCTCTCACCTGTGGCTGCCACTTGCGTGAGTCTCTTCAAAGCCAGCCTGTGCACGGGTGGCCCCCAGCCAGGGGGCCACCTGTTCCTTGTGCTCAGGTGCTAGGCTCTGCAGGGCAGGTGGAGGAGAGACAACTGTGACCACTCTTGGAGCATTTGATTACACCAGACTGAGACTTTTAATAGCACCACCTTATTTTTAAAAAAATATTTATTTTTATTTTATTTTATATATATATATATATATATATATATATATATATATATATATATATATAGTGTGTGTGTGTGTGTGTGGTACGCGGGCCTCTCACTGCTGTAGCCTCTCCCGTTGCGGAGCACAGGCTCCGGACGCGCAGGCTCAGCGGCCATGGCTCACGGGCCCATGCGCTCCGCGGCATGTGGGATCTTCCCGGACCGGGGCACGAACCCGTGTCCCCTGCATCGGCAGGCAGACTCTCAATCACTGCGCCATCAGGGAGGCCCTTATTTATATTTTTAACATCTTTATTGGCGTATAATTGCTTTACAATGGTGTGTTAGTTTCTGCTTTATAACAAAGTGAATCAGCTACATGTATACATATATCCCCATATCTCCTCCCTCTTACGTCTCCCTCCCACCCTCCATATCCCACCCCTCTAGGTGGTCACAAAGCACCGAGCTGATCTCCCTGTGCTATGTATTTTTATTTTTATTGAAGTATAGTTGATTTACAAAGTTGTGTTAACTTCTGCTGTACAGCAAAGTGATTCAGTTATACATATATTCTTTTAAAAAATTTTATTGAAGTATAGTTGATTGACAATATTTTGTTAATTTCTATGGTACATACATTCCTTTTTATATTCTTTTCCATTATGGTTTATCACAGGATATTGAATATAGTTCCCTGTGCTGTACAGTAGGACCTTGTTGTTTATCCATCCTATATATACTAGTTTGCATCTGCTAATCCCAAACTCCCAATCTAGTCCTCCTCCACCCTCTCTCCCCCTTGGCAACCACAAGTCTGTTCTCTATGTCTGAGCGTCATCTTAATTTAAGCCTCATAGTAATCCCCCCAAATAAGTATTATTTCCATTTTATAGATAAGGAAACTGAGACTCTAAGAGGTTAAGTGGTGTACTCAGACCAGCTTGTGAGGGGCAGAGTCAGGACACAAACCCACAACTGCTTGACCCTAAACCGCTGCTTATAACCACCACACATACCACCTTTCAAAATGTTATTTCAGGGCTTCCCTGGTGGCGCAGTGGTTGAGAGTCCGCCTGCCGATGCAGGGAACGCGGGTTCGTGCCCTGGTCCGGGAAGATCCCACGTGCCGCGGAGCGGCTGGGCCCGTGAGCCATGGCCGCTGAGCCTGAGCGTCCGGAGCCTGTGCTCCGCAACGGGAGAGGCCACAGCAGTGAGAGGCCCGCGTACCGCAAAAAAAAAAAAAAAAAAATGTTATTTCAGGCGAGTCACAGAACGGCAGGTGGAAAGAAACCCCTGGGAACATGACTCTGTTTGGGATGGTCCCGAGCAGTACGGATCAGGGCACAGCCTCAGGGGAGGAGTGAGATGTGGAGTGATGGCCTGGCAGAGGTGCCCACCCCGCCTTCCCCACTCCCACCTGTGCCCTGCTGAGGAGCATGTGGACACCATTTGACCAGCCCTCGGGCCTCACCTGACTGTGACTTGGCAGACAGGGGCCTCCAGGTCCCCAAGTCGCTCAGACTCCAGGCTGGTCAGGGCTGGAGGAGGGAGGAAACTGAAGATCTCAGTCCTGCGAGGTCTGTCACCGGGGGAGGGCAGCTGGGTCGACCTGAGCTGAGAAAGGGTGGGGTGCCTGAGGGAACACTGGGGTATGGGGCGGCCTGAAGCTCGGGTCCGGCAGCTGAGGGCTCCATCCTGGCTCACAAAGGGCCAGGTGCCCTCTGGGAACGAAGGAGCGTTTCTTCCTCTGCAATGCTGACGTCTGGCCGCGCTCTCTCTCTGCAACGTTACCTTCTTCTCTGACAAACAGACTGTTGTAAGTTCCTCAGGGACCTTGTTGGATGTGGTGCCTGAATAAGAAATCTCTGGGGTGGACAGAAGGGCTTGAGGGGATTTGAGAATAACTCTGTGTTTGGGTGAGAGTTTTAGGTGTGCGGCTGGATGGGAGAGAAACGTGGAAGCTAGCTGGGAAGAGACTTGAAGGTATTCCAGTCAGGAACACTTCAGGGTCTCTCTCTCAATTCCCTGTGCAAGAAGGCATCAGGAACCTCCCTATCTGCTGATAGGGTAAGAATTCTGGAATGCTTCTTTGAGTGAAAAAGCCTGGAGCACAATACTATATATATGTGATATCATGCTACCTTGTGCAAAAGAAGAATTGAAAAGGCAAATATCTATAATTATATTTGCTTATAATTATACAAAGAAATTCTGGAAGGCTATGCAAGAACTGAATACAGATGGGCATATGGACATGAGAACTGCACAGATCGAGGGGACAAGGTGGGAGTGAGACATTATCACTTTCTCTGTTTTTATTTCTGACCACGGGTTGTATTACCTATTTTAAAAAAGTCCTTTTTTACTTTGACAAAAACAAAAAAACCAAGACCCTCTAACTCTTAGGTGCTCTCTGGGTCGTTGCCTGTCACCTCCTGCCCCTAGTTCCTGCTCCAGTTTTGCTACCGTTATCACTGCTTCCTTTGCCTGATTTTTTTTTTTTTTTTTTTTTTTTTTTTTTACCATCAGTCCAATTCCAGTCCTCCTTGTTTAAAACAAAACAAACAAAGCTTTCCAGACCTCACCTCTCCTCTGTGACGTTCTCCTTGTGTAGACATGCACAGTGATGGCAGCTGGTCCCCTTCCTCTCATGGGACTTAGGCTCTGAAACCTGATGGTCCAACTCTCCTGGGAAGGTAAGGCCGGCCCTGGTCTCGGCAACCTGCTCCACTCTCCAGTCATCTTCAGCACATCCTTGAACTTTCCACATCTCTACTCCTGTGCAGGTCTCCCATTCTGTGGTCACAGCCGTGGAGCCGCACCGCAGCCATCTTGTCCATCAAGTAACCAACCCTCACCAGCTTTCCGGTTCCTCAGGTATTTCTTGGTCTTTTCTTCACCAGGCTAAATAATCTCGATTCCCATAACTAATCCTACAACACAGGCATCATTCCTTCTTTTGAAATTATGCCAAGCATCTCTCTTAATTTCAGAGCCTCTGTTTTAACAAGACGCTAAGCCGTAAGTACGTAGAGACCAATGAGGAGACTGCTGCAGGGTTTCTCTCCGCCTCTCTGCTTGGATCCCTATTGAACAAGCGTTCAAATCTCTTACATGTCATTGTTTTTTTGCAGTTCACGGAGTATCACTATCCCCTTTATCTCAGTCCATCAGACCTTTTTAGTGTCTTACTCTTTCCACTGATTCAGGTGAAGCTTGGCCCACTGTGGTCTTTATTTAGATCATCTTTATTATACCTGGAGGTAGATCTTATAAGCAGACCTTGGCACTGGTTCACTTGTGGGTTTCCTTTGAAAAGGTCAGTGTGAAACAGGAAATGTGACTAAGAAAATCTTTCTCCATGAAGCCTCACTTCATTAACTGGAAAAAGACACCCGTCCTCTCTCTGCCAATACTTACTCATGACCCAAACAGACACATTTCAAAAGAACACATAGTTCCCCAAACACTGAAACGTGCACAGTGAAGCTCATGTGTGGAGTGAGTGGGGGTTTGTCAGGCTTGCCCTGTCTGGAGTCCATCCTTGTGTCCACTCGTGCTGCCTGTCACTGTTCTACATAGAATCTGAATATGGCCCGGGACCTGGGAGGTCTGGGAGACCTCGTGCCTGACCAAGGAGGGCAGTGGAGCTTAGGAGCTGGGACCGTCTGCAATGCTTGCATGGATAAAAGGCCGAGCCAGAATGGGAATCCGGGCCTCCTGACGCTGACAAACAATCTAGGCTTCTGGACTGGGTTCCCTTGGGGAGGCAGTGGTTGTACACTTGGGATTGCCTGCTTTGCAGCCTTGCTTTGGTTTCCTCATCTATAAAATAAAAAAATAGTAGGTCTTACCTTATAGGATTAGCATGAGGTGAAAATAATGCACAGAAAACACTTAGAACATTCCTGGTGTGTGATCACTCGGTAACTGTTAGCTATTATTATTCTGATGGCTTGGTCAGCTTTCCTCCATTCTATTCAACTCAATGAGAATTTGGCACCAACCATGAGCTTTGCTGGGGCTGTGAAAATGGCCACATTGAAGCTCCACCTTAACCCTGGCCAGTCTCCCAATGGCCAGCATTTTGTCTTAAGAAAAGCTGCAAAAAAGAATATAGATGGTCCAATGCACAGTCAACACTGGTGGGGGCTAGGCTATGTGGCACTGAGCCCACCTCTGAGATGGCCTGGTTCAGGGCTGCTGGCGGTGCCCAGTTCTCAGAGACCTTGGGCTCAGTGTCGATTCTGGCTTGGTACCTGCTACTGGGATGGGGAGTATGGATTGAGGTGCAGGAGTTTGGGGCTCCATGTACGTGGACCCGACGAAGAGAGGGAGCATGGGATGACATGAGGGGAGCCACGGCCAGGCTCAAGGATGCTGAGCCCTGGCTTGACTCAGCCTTCTATCTGCTCTCTCAAGGCCTCTGTCTGTATGCTGGGAAATTCCTGGGGGGGAGGTTAAACCCCGATCCTAAAAGTCACGTAGACACTTCTTCAGAGCTTTGAGTTGCCTCACTCTGCCCAACAGCTTCCTGAAAATGTAGTCTTGCCACACTGGAGGAAGGATGGACCAAAAGCAGCATGGGAACCTGTGTCAGCAGGATTTAATAGACGGGGAGCCAGAGCCTCAGCTGAATGTGTGAAAAGTTAACAAGGGCTGAAGTTTCAATAAAATTTATCTCTCCTGCACACGTCCATACGTTATGTACCAATCTGCGCTCTTCCAACGTGAGCACGAACCTTTGATTCTATCAGCCCACATTGTCCTCTTCCCCAGCTGCCTATACACCAGGGTCAGGGATCCTCTTTCAAGGAGTGAAGCAGGTATGCCCAGGTACGGAGATGTTCTTTGCAGACCATCCACTGTATCCCATCAACACTTAGGCCTGGCTTGCGTTCATTTGCATACTGTAGTCTGCAGAGTGCTTTCATTTGCATTCTGCTGTCTGCAGAGTGACAAGAGCGTTTTCTTTCTCAGTCATTCCTGTTGGAGAGGCCAACAGTCCGTGCTTGAATACACCTGGGCGGACATTCACGACAACTGGTCGGCTTGCTGCAAGTGGAGTGCGTTGACGATTTCTTAGAAATTTGCTCTGAGGTCAAGTATTTCTCAATAAAACTGGAGGAAAAAGAACACATATGATTCATAACAGGCCTTCAAAAACTACAAACAATTACTACCTTAAAAAATAGAAAAGAGAAAGAAATTTGCTGTTTCTAAATGGGATCAAAATAATCCTTAAATTCTCTTCTGGATCCCTACCTGCGATTCATTCGTTATTAAAACAAAATGGCAGCGGGCCAAACTTTTCATTGATTTCTAGCTGATTTGCGATGAAATTAAATTCCTGAGTAAAACGGAGTTTTTGGTAAACGTAGAAGTGGGACTGCTAGGTGTTTCCATTTATTAACCTAGTATTTAAATGCATTTTGTCTTGAGCTTCCTATTTTTTTTTACTTTGAGTTCCTTCCGCTTTCCTTCCAGAGTTCCTTATGCAGATCTGGGAAGGAACAGCAGGGGGAGAAAAGCATGAGTCGGTTTGGGGGTTTTAAATGGGAAAGAGCGGACATTTCCAGTTCCCAACATCCCTATTTCCTGAATATCTTCTGAGCCCCAGAAAATGGCTCTCGGCTGCTTTGCCGTCTTGAGGCGGCTTCCGCTTCTCCACTAGCCCCTGGGGCTCGGTCGCAGCCCCTGGAGCACGCCACTCCCAGCCTCCTGGGTAGGGGTTGGGGGCAGATGTGTGTGCAGGGGTGGGAGCCTCACACTGCCTGTGCCTCCCAATTCATCCCCCAAAGGGAACAAAGCCCTATTTCTTTCCTCTCCATTCCCAGGCATTTGCTGGGGAAAAACAATCCTTGGCAGCTCAGGGGTTAAAAACAAAACACAGCGAGGGGGAAAACAAGCCAGGCAGCTGCAGCGGCTCCTCAGAGCCCACGCCAGGCTCATCAGAGGCCCCAGCAACTCCTTGGAGACTTGAACCCTAGGCAATGGAATTTTCCCTTGCATGGAGACTATTGTCCTCTGGAAAGGGCCAGGGCCAGAGGAGGGCCTGGGGAGCCCTGATCTCCCTGAGCTGCAGCCCAGGGAGCTCCTGAGAGCCCAAGGGCTCCATGCCACCCAGCTGGGCTTGGGTGAAAAGGCAACGGGGGTGTAGCTCACCCCTCCCGCTTGGAGAAAATGGAGGGTCTGGTGGGGGGCTTCTGAAGGCCTGGGCACCAGTTGTTACCCCACTCCTCGGCCCCAACAAGCCAGTCCCTGGGATGGAATAAAAGGCTTGGTTCCCTTGGCAACCGCAGGGGCTACGGTCTTTCACAGAGTAGGAGATGGGCTTGGGGTGGGCGTTGGGGGGGCAGTGAGGGGGAGGGGGGATGGGCAGTCTGTTTACTAGCACTGTCTGAGGGACACTTTTGTAGGTTCCGGCCTGGGAAATACAGGATACCCTAAGTGTGGGAGATGTTCTTAACTGCTTCCCAGTTTCGAGCCATAGTTGGTGGTCCGTGGTGGGAATGGAACTGTGTAGGCCTCACGTGAACTTCATGGACGGCTCAGGAGAGCTCAGCCGAGCCTACCTTCGTAGGTACCAAGGCCTGGCCCTGTTCTGTAACTGGAGACCCCTGAAGTGTTGATAGATGCTCGAGCTCATAGAGAGCTATTTGTGAAGCAGAGATAGAATAACAGGCACCTGTCTCCTGGGTCTGATCTCAACGGACAAGGCAAAGCTATTTTTAATATCAAGCAAAAGAGTTGCTGAAATACGGACAAAAGGCAGAACCTGGGCTGACTTTGTCTCAAGCACTAGACTTTGTGAAAGGCGTTAAAAAATCTATACACATACCAAACAGATGCGTTTTGCCTCAGTGAAAACAAATGATAAGGGCCAGGAGACCTTGACCCAGGACTTTGGGATGAGCGGTCCCAGCATGTTGTCACTAGTACAGAGGTGCATGGGAATGTTGGTGTAACCCTCGGGGGTGTTAGACCGTGAGGCCTCGCAATCTGGCATGGACAGAAAGCACCTTTCATGATGCCCTCAAAAGGGTGGCGTCTATCCCACAGAACAAGCAGAGTCAATAACGTGATACGGCGGTTTAAGAAGAGAGATGAAGGGTATAAGGCAGCCCACTGTTCAGGACTCTGAAAATGATTTTTGAAAATGAAAACCAAAAACCAAACCCAAACGCCTATCTGGTGTAGCCGGGCAGTTCTTGGAGACAATGGGTTCATGGCTGAAGGCTTGCTGGATTCTTCTGCTTTGTGAGGATCTGGGGGTGGGGAGGGGCAGGGGAGAGGTCACTGTGCTTTCCTGAGAGAGTGGCTGGGGCCATCCCCCGTGAAGTACTTCCTCAGACACAACAGGGTCAGTCCCTTCAAAGCTCAGCTCCGGTGGGTGGGTCTCTTCTGAAAGACGTAATTTGAGGAAACCTCAAGGGTGAGTCCTCAGATGACGAAACACCTGGGTGATAGGTTCTGGATCAGGAAGTAATCCCGAGATACCACTGCAGTTGCTTCGCATACATGACCTATGGCCAATCAGATGGCCACCTGCTTTAATAATAATCATCAAAAAGAATGATAATAACAATACAAAGGTCAAGGAATCACTTATCACTTAATTAATTTACGTACAGACTGGTGGACTGGCAGAGAATAAGTCCGGGCAATGCAAGATGACAACCTATTTAGAAAATATACAGAGAATGGAACTCAGAGGAGAGAGACTGACACGAACTTACCTTTTGAGCACTCTTGTGTGTGTATATTCTCATTTTAGTTTTATGACAAGTCAAGGACGGGGGTGTGAGTGTTATTCCCATTTGTAGATGAGAAAACCGAGGCCTGGGCAGGTTAACTAACTGAAGCAGGATCTCACAGCTGAAGATGGAGAGAACTGGGCTTCTTGTGTGTTTGTTTTTTATCTCCTCCTGTTTTATTTTTTATTTTCATTTAAATTTTTTCAGCTTGATTTTCTTTTATTATTTTGAAGTATAGTTAAAATTTTAAAATAATGATTGTTTAAAAATTTTAAAAATTTAAATACAATTTTTAAAGGTTACTTTCCATTTGCAGTTATTATAAAGTATTCACTATATTCCCTGCATTGTACGATATTGAGCCCATCTTACCCCCAATAGTTTGTACCTCCCACTTCCCCACTCCATATTGCCCTTCCCCCCTTTCCCCACTGGTAACCACCAGTTTGTTCTCTATATTTGTGAGTCTGCTTCTTTTTTGTTATATTCACTAGTTTGTTGTATTTTTTAGATTCCACATGTAAGTGATATCATACAGTATTTGTCTTTCTCTGACTTATTTCACTTTGCATAATGCCCTCCAAGTCCACCCATGTTGCTGCACATGGCAAAATTTCATTGTTTTTTTATGGCTGAGAAGTGTTCCATTGTGTATCTATACCACATCTTTATCCATTCATCTGTTGATGAACACTTAGGTTGCTTCCATGTCTTGGCTAGTTTAAGTAGTGCTGCTATGAACATTGGGGTGCACGTACCTTTTCCAATTAGTGTTGCTTTTTTTTTTTTCAGATATATAACCAGGAGTAGAATTGCTGGGTCATATGGTAGAAGAACTGGGTTTTGTATCCTATGTGATGATCTTAGATCTATATAACAGCCACTTTCAGGTATGACATCTCAGTTGAATCTCAAAGCTCCTTATTAAGGCAGGAGATTATTCTCACTGACAGCCTCAGAAGCTGAAGATAGTGGAGTTTGACTTGTCCCAGTCCAAGACTTATATGTGGTAAAGCTATGACTGCTCTGGGGCTTTTCCCACAATGGCGTGAAGCCTGGTCTCACGTTCCATTCTCGTGGATCTAAGAAGATTTGAACGTCTGCTGTTCATTCATTCATATATTCAATCATTCAATTAATATTTGCTAAGTACCTATCATGAACAAGGCATCAAGGGGAATAGAAAACAAATTAGATTTTTTAAAAGTCCCTGTGAGTCAAAGAATTTTTATAATCTCACTGTCCTTTGTCTGCAGTTGTGGCTGTCAGTGGAGATTTTCTGAAATCGATGTGCTAACTGATTTGTCTCCTTCAATAAGCTGATACATTCACAAAAGGGAGAACTAAAACATTAGGAGCTACGGGATCACAGACACTCCCAGGGCACCTCACTCCTCAACGTGGACAGAGTAATTCAGCAAGCTTGGGATGGACTCATGGTGACACCTGAGCTGAGGTAGAGGGAAATGTGTTCCAGCCAAAGCTCCCTTGGGCGGTCCATGTTTACACAGCTCCTCAGCCTGGCTAGCATTCCTGTGTCCCCTGGTCCCCTTAGGCTCCATTGTGAGGGGCCCCTCCCACAGATAGACTTCCTCCCTATATCTGATTTCATGGTCCAGCTACTTCCCGGACAGGACCAAACACTTCTCAGATGCCTAAACTTATATCGGCCAAAGTCATATTCCCTACTCACCCATCTGTACAGGATTACTAATTAAAGATGACTTTTCACACGGAACTACCATGGGGAAAAACTTACCCCCTAGGTGACGGAAGCCACCATAATATGTGTAGGGCAGCCAGAAGCATTTAAAGACAAGTGGGACATGGTATTGCCCATGAAGGACATGCAGGGTCAGGCGGGCCCATGAACAAAATTTCCATCCCTGTCCATATGGCCTGACATTCATTCATTCATATGGGTCAAGGTGCAGGTATTTATTAGAGTTCAGTGTGGAGGGAAGCTAAGGAGTTTTTATAAGGAAAACTGAGACCATAAGAGAATGCTGGGGACAGACTTTTGAAGGGAATGAGTTGATTCAAGTATTCATTCAACAAATACATATACTGGGCGCTTTCCCTAGGACCTGGTACTTGGGCTTTTGTTTATATGATGCCGGGTGCTTAGTAGGTTCCTGTGGATTGAGGCTGAGAGCAGGTTGCACAGGCTCTGGGGGTTGACCTCTGAGAGGTTAGAGGGTAGACAGGGAGGGTGAAGAACACAGGTGCTCCAATGCTGCATCCATCCCAATCTGCATGGCTCAGGTTTTGTTGCCCAAAGCCACCCAGGGGACATTGACCGGGAGGCACAGTTAACCTCTGTGATAGGAAACATTCTAAATGTTAGAGGCTCAATTAGGAAAGCTTTCACAGTCTGTACAGTAAACACGGATGACTCCATTATTTATAAACTCCAAACCGTTTTAAAAAGTCTTAACATTTTGCTAACACTACTTCATTTTATTGCTCAGTCTCTGTCTCTTTTTCCTTCTGCCTAACTTCCCCTCTCCAAGTAGCACTGCTGGACTTAGCAAATCAAAATACAGGACGCTCAGTTAAATTCTAATTTCAGATAAGCAACAAATAATTTTTCAGTGTAAACATGTCCCAAAGAATGCATGGGAGGTACTTATGCTAAAAAAATGTGTTGTTTATCTGAAATTAAAATTTAACTGGGTGTCCTATATTTTATCTGGCAACTCTGGCCCCCAGCCTTCCACCCCCAAACCTCTTTGAATGTATTTTTATTTCCTGTCAGTACACAGTGCCTCTCAGGGCAGAGTTTCAAGGTTTACTGTCCCTTGTGGGAAGCAGTGTTATGAATTGTCTTCACCCCTCCTCACTAAGTGTCCCCCTCCCAGATACTTCAGAAAATAGTATATCTCTGCTGAGGTTATTTTCTCTTTAATGCTATTTTCTCTTTAATGCCATGTTCACATTTGGCTTTTCAAACAGGAGAGTGCTAGGCACATCAGATAATTTTTCCACAGTTGCTTTTTATATCCCTTCCATCTTTCTGGTCACTTTTCCTCGGGTTTCTTGTTAGAGACCTCTGAATGGATAACATCCAATGGTACCACTAATCCAGATGTGAAGACCCAAAGGGATTCGATTTTGGCGAGAGAGTATTATCTGTGGTTTTCTCAGTTCCCTTCCTGATAATGCCCACATTAGTCAAAAGCCAATGTCTTCTGAGCACATGCAAGATTGATAAGGATCATAGGTAGCGCAGGCCCATTTGATAGAATCCTTGAAGTCTATATATTTTGCCCTTTTAAATATTTTTTTTGTGTGATATGTGTGTGTGTGTTTTAGTTTGACAACAAACCAGTTAAACAATCGAGCAATTGAGAGAATGGGGGAGGGAAGGCAGGTAAGAAAGATCATATTGTGGTTTTGAGGGTGCTTTCACTGTAAGAGAATAACAATGGAGATGGTGGCTGTGTTAGGAGGGTAGCATTATGATTTTTTTTCCTCTTTTCTGTTTTCCAAACATTACATAACATAGTTCTCTAATTTAAAAGCGAAACAAAAAAATTGAAAGAGTGATTAAAGCTTCCTTTTTAAAAAAGGCAAGGTCTTGCTATAAAAATGACTATAAAAAGAAAACATGGCATTATAAAATTATCAAAACAGGTAAATGCCGTATAAACTTCACAAATTATTTTCTGAGTAACTGTTCCACGATTACATAGCTAGAAGGTAGTGTTGCTGGGACCAGGACTCACATTTGCCTAGTTTAAGACCCAGTTCCTCCCATAACATTAGAGCAGAAATGTACCAGTTGGATCTTGTAGGAATGTATCTGTTCACAATCTCAGGAGCAAGAATCACACGGATTTCAGGACTTTGTTACTAAATTATTTCTCTACAGTTTGAATCTAACATTGCTTCCCCGCACAATGATTGATTTTCATAATATCGACTCTTTGGCACAGCATTTCTAGAGCCTATGAATGAGTCAGCAGTGAAAAGGTGATTATAATAGTAGTTACTGTTTCCTGATTACCACGTGCCAGGTATTGGGATGAAATTTGAATTCATTTAACTAATTTAATCTTTGCAACCTAGGTTTTAGCCCCATTTTGTAGATGAGGAAATGGAGATTCAAGAGATATGAAGATCACACAGCTAGTAAGTCTGGAGGCTGAGATTCAGAATTAAAAGCCTAGTTAGGTGGGACATGTTTCATTGTATGCTAATCCTTTAAAAACTCAACAACCCCTGTTGAGGACAGTACTTTCGTCCCTTGCTCTTTCTCTAAGCAGTGGGTAAACAGGTCCCACTGTTCATAAGACCAGTAAAAGAAGAGACTAAGAGGGAAGGCTCGGATTGAACCACAGTCCATAGTGCTGACTTAACCTTTTAGATGACTACAGTGAAACGGAGAGGCAACTTTCTGAAGGAGCCACAAATTTCAGATCTTTCTTATGGACCCCATTAAACGGCCCCTTCCCTTAGAGTTTGTTCTGTGAAGGCTGCAGAGGAAATCGGCTTCTTCATTTCTTCCCAGGTCTTGGGAGGATCACTTTCTGTATTTTTTTTAAATTTTATTTATTTATTTATTTAGGCTGCGTTGGGTCTTTGCTGCTGCGTGCGGGCCTTCTCTAGTTGCGGCGAGCGGGGGCTACTCTTCTTGCAGTGCGCAGGCTTCTCATTGCGGTGGCTTCTCTTGTTGCGGAGCACGGGCTCTAGGCACTTGGGCTTCAGTAGTTGTGACTCGCGGGCTCAATAGTTGTGGCTCGCAGGCTCTAGAGCACAGGCTCAGTAGCTGTGGTGCACGGGCTTAGTTGCTCCACGGCATGTGGGATCTTCCCGGAGCAGGGATCTAACCCGTGTCCCCTGCATTGGCAGGCGAATTCTTAACCACTGCGCCACCAGCGAAGTCCCACTTTCCATAATAAACAGAGCATCATACATTCCTGAGAATGCCTCTCCCACAGATTTGTTTTGACAACCAGGAGGGAAGATGGGAGGCCTGTAGAATGGGCTGCATGATAACCTAAGAGGATCTAGGAGAGCCCTTTCCAAAACGACGGTTGATTATTTCCAGCTCCCTCTCAAGCTGGGCTTCTCAGAGAGCAGTATTCATCGAAGGGAGACACCCGGCCCTCTAATTACCTTCACCCTTGTCAGAGGCGTGTTCAGAGGCTTCTGTCACCCTGATGGTGACCTGCTAACGTCCATGCCTCTGGTCAAAGGTTTGTTTATGTATTTCATTAAATAGGGTGAGCATTTATCAACCATTATTGGTATTTCATAACCATTCCTCTTGGTGTTGTAATTAGAATTCTTTTGCATCCTCCAATTTTGACATATGATTTTTTAAAAATAGGATACTTGGGTTTCAAAATCAGGCAGTTTTCCCCTTTATGTGTTTGCATGGGAATGTAAAAAGGAACTGGGGAGAGAGGTTCTCCTAGGACTTTTGCTCAAAATGCCTTCTTTCCAGAAAGCCCCACTTAGTGTATTTTGGCAATCGGCTTTATAATAAGTTATAGGTTTCCCTTCCTTTATATCTCTGGGACAGGCATTCCTTTCTATTTTATAGGGAAGGAAATAGTGCCTAAAACCTTAGTGCTTCCTCACCAGAATAGTACTTTTATCGTTATGTAGCAAGAATATCTGCACAGATTTATTTGGTAAAGATTCTATTCAAAGGTCTTGGTACTGATTAACGATGCTTGGCCCGCTGAACGATGGGCGTAACCTGGGCTTGATAAACCAAATAAGACCTTTGTCTTGTTTTGCTGGCTGCTCAAAATTGCCTCTACCATGAAACCATTCAGCCTCCAAGGAGAGGCCAAGGCTCTTCTTGTAAAGACCTGGTGTTTATTTCCTGGCCTTGATGGGTAGTTGAATACAAGTGGGGATGCTGATAGGAAAGGCCTTAAGGACATGCGCGTGTGCTTGTGAGTGTGTGTGTGTCTATACACACTTGTGTGCATGCTCACAAGCATACTACTTCCCCCTGGGACCCAGGGTGTGGGGGAATGAGATGGAGAAGCAGTTAGTTTACCTGCATATCAGGTTAGACATGAACACAGGCTGTTTTCACCCAACTTTTGCTCTGAAGTATCCACATCCTCTTCCTCTCCCGCACTTGTCGAAGCCATTTTGCCCAGGTGGATAAAACAAAGGACTGCTGCTCTAGGTCCAGCAGTTTCCAGACAGAGCTATGCTGCTATCCTCATAGGTGCCTGGAAAAGAGTTAAAGTGAGCTTGAGTATGTGATCGGATTAGCATGAACCCACCCTCTCCTGGGAAAACTACTTGGGCTTGTTTCAGATCGGGGTCAACAGTGTCACATTTATTTCCTAAAAATACTCCAACTTGCTAAAAACTTTTGAAAATAAAATCCTCCGATACTGCAGTATATACCTTACATTTCTCAGAAGCGCTGCCTGTAACTCTGGGCAAATCCCTGAGAGTGAGTTCCCTGCCCCAATCCCTGACATTGATCTGGTTTTCAAGACAAGGGAAAGAAGCATTAGGAAGACTCCACTCCAGTGAATTGAGGCCTGTCCATGGCTGTGTTTTATAATGGATTATTTGGAGGAACTGGGAAAAAATACTCTCAGAAGGGATCAGGCTGACAGTCTTAAAATACCCAAAGGGCTCTCGTGGAGAAGAGGAAATAGATTTATTCAAACTATGACTGAAGGGTGGAAGTTTCCAGAAGGAGTGTTTTGGTTCAATGTAAGGACGGGTATCTAACAGTCATCCAACAATGAATGGAAAGCTTCCTCGGAGGTGCTGAGAAAGGCCCCAGTCTCAGGACCGTGCAAGCAGAAGACAGCAGGGATGTTGTAATGTGAATTCCAGAAGTAGGGGTGAGGTTCAACCGATGACCTCCACGGTTCTCTCCAGCTCTAAGATTATATGATTCTATATCTGTAGTTTTCCATTTCCCTATTAAGAAGAAACTTTCCACATTCAGAATTGTTTCAGTATTTGATAAATGTTGTGGGATGATTTCTGCTCTGCTTAACGTGGGGCTTACTCCTTTGCCCCACGGCTTAACAAGACATAAATACATCAGTGCCATTTGTCGGGAAGAGGAGATGGAAGTTTACTGCTGGAGAGGAAGGTCCTGTTTAGATGGGACCTAGTGTGGAGGGGCTGGGAATGCCATGTCTTGCCTCATACCTCTGTGTCTCTGAAATTCCTCCATCCAAAGGACCTGGGCATCTTACCACAGTCCTGGGTGGTGGACGCTGCAGAAGCTGTCTGTAGTTGGACTGCTCCTTTCACCAACTGCCTCGGCAATTCTCTCAGCAACCTTCCAATCACCCACAATTCCATATCCTTCCCAAGGCCTGGACGATATGAATATCCTAAGGAATCTCCTGAAATTCTTACCCAACTTGAAGACAGAGTAAACTGTCTTTGAAAAATAACCGACTCTCTTTCAAGTGCTCCTTTCATTAAGCTATCATAAATACTTAAAAAGCCTTCTGTTGAAAAACGCCACTAGCCTAAACATCTATTACATATTAGATCTGACTTTAACTTTTAAGTGGAAAGTTCTTTTGTTTAAACATGGTTAAATCTTGGCCTTGAAGTTTGGTTGATTCTGTTTTTTTCTTTAAGAATACTCTTTCTCCATCTCTCTTGGACTAAGGATATGTTGCAAGAGAGTTCTAGGAGCTGGAAGTAAAATACTGATTATTCAAAAATGAATAGGGACTTCCCTGGTGGTCCAGTTGTAAAGAATCCATCTTCCAATGCAGGGGACGTGGGTTCGATCCCTGGTCGGGGAACTAAGATCCCACATGCCGCGGGGCAACTGAACCCACACGCCACAATTACTGAGCCCACACGCCTCAGCAAGAGAGCCTGTGTGCCTCAAACTGCAGAGCCCACATGCTCTGGAGCCCGCGTGCCACAACTAGAGAGAGAAACCTGCATGTCACAGCTAGAAAGAGGCCCGAGCGCCGCAACGAAAGATCCCACATACTGCAACTAAAATCTGACTCAGGCAAAAAGATAAATTAAATAAATAAATAACTATTTAAAAAAATGAATAAATTCACACCAACTCATTTTATATCAGGGTTCACTTTAATTAGTAGAGTGTGATCAAGGATCTGGGATATAAAGACCTCACCCTTGATGGGGGATCCAGTTCTTCAGCTCTTCCAGCAATCACCAAGGAGAGGTAAGTATTAGCTATCAGATTCCTTTAGCTAAATTTCAGACTAAAGGCAATGAACAAAGGGCCCAATGTGATTAGTGCAAATTAAAACCACCAGGGGATACCATTACACATTCATCAGAATGGCTAAAATTTAAAAAGCCTGACGTGTTCAAATACTGGTGAGGGTGGAGAGCAACTTGGAACTCTCATGCACTGCTGGTTGGAGTATAAGTTGGTACAACCACTTTGGAAAACTGGCAACATCTACTAAAGCTAAAACTACCCCATGATTCAGCAATCCCACTCCTAGGGATATACCCAAGAGAAATGAGTTCATATGTCTTCCAAAAGAGCTGTACAAGACTGTTTTTGAAGTTTTACTCATAATAACCCCAAATTGGAACCAACATAAATGTCTACTAATAGGAGAATGGATAAATAGATTGCAGCATATTCATACAATGGAATACTACACAGAAATAAAAAAGGACAAACAGCTGAAACAACTGATACCACAACATTTTTCGAATGAAAGAAGCCATACCCCAAAGAGTATATTCTTTATGATTCCATTTATATAAAGCTCAAGAACAGAAAAACTAATCTACGGTGATGCAGAGCTGTCATTACTCTGGGTAGGGGGATAGTGACTGGGAGATGGGACGAGAGAAATGTTCTATATCTCAGTCTGGGTGGTGATTTTTTTTTTTTTAATTTTTAGGCTGCGCCGCACAGCATGTGGGAATCTTAGTTTCCCGACCAGGGATCGAAACCGTGTCCCGTTCCGTGGAAGCACTGGAGGCTCAGAGTCTTAACCACTGGACCGCCAGGGAAGTCCCTTGTGTGGTGGTTTTATAGGTGTATACATTTGCAAAAATCCATCCAGCTGTTCATTTAAGATTAGTGCACTTCAGAACCACAGTGGGATACCACTTCATTCACCACCGCGAGGAAGGCTAAAACAAAAAAGACAATAACAAGTGTTGGGGGGGGTGGGGAAGAACTGGAGTCTTCATGCATGGTTGCTGGGATTGCAGAGAGATTTTTTAGAAAACAGTTTGGCCGTTCCTCACTAAGGTAAACATGGAGTTACCACATGGCCAGTGATTCTACTTGTAGGTACATATCCAAGAGAATTGAAAACATATGTCCACATAAAAATCTGTATATGAATGTTCATAGCAGCATTATGCATGATAGCCAAAAAGTGGTAACAACCCAAACGTTCATAAGCTGACAAATGGATAAACAAAATGTGGTCTGTCTACAGAGTGGATTTTTCTAGGATAAAAAGGAATAAAGTATTGATACACGCTGCAATATGCATGACCTTTGAAAACATGCTAAGTGAAAGAAGCTGGTCATAAAAGGCCACGTATGGAGTGATTCCTTTTGTATGAGATGTCCAGAATGGTAGACAGAAAGTAGATTAATGGTTGCCAGGGGTTAGGGGGAGAAGGCAATGGGGAGTGACGACTGATGGGTACAGTATTTTTGGAGGAATGAAAATGTTCTTAAATTAAATAGTGGTGACGGTTGCACAATTCTGTGAATATAGTAGAAACCACTGCATTGCACACTTTAAAAGGGTGAGTTTTATGGTATGTGAATTGTATCTCAGTAAAGCTGTTATTAAAAAGAGATTAATGCACTCTACTGTGTGTATTTACACCTGAGAGAGAGAGAACAGCAGAGGTGAATTCTTCAACTAAAACCAAACCAAAACAAAACAGGGGAAGGGGTGTGGGTTAAGAAGAGAAAGAAGAGAGCTGATTTGCTTGAACATCTCAAAGTGCCAAGTACTCTATGTACAGCATTTCATTTAATTGGCAGAGAACTCCTGTTACATATGCATTCCCAAATTAAAGGTGAGGAAACCGTCTTCTTCAGTAATTTGCTAAGGTTTCCAAAGCCAAGACTTAGGGTCCAATGTTGTTCCTCCTCCAAGTTACTGCTCTCCCCAGGGTGCATTCCCACGAGGGGCTAGACTTGGCCTTGGAGCTCTGTCTGGAACACTCATTTGGCAGGAGAGGACCCTGAGACCCAGACAGGTGATGTAACTTACATAAGACCCCATGGCCAGCCTGTGGCAGAGCTGGGTTAAACCCTGATGTCCCAGCATAGAATTCTTTTGTTAATAGCTAATAGAGTTAATAGCACTATACTGAGCTCCTTATTTAATAGATCCGTTTGGTCCAACCATCCCAGAGAGCAGTCTGGAAGGGCTCAGTGCCGTGAGGGTGTGTCCACCTGGGTCACAGAATCCCCTCCTGGGATTCTCACTAACAGCAATTCTTGCACAGGTCATTAGGATATTCACTTCAGCCTTGTTTGTGGCAGCCTAGCTGTCCCTCACCAAGGGAATGGGTAAATTAACTGTGGCGGGCACATACTATGGAATATTCACAGCTCTTAGAAGTAGGGAACTACATGCACATATTATACTATACAATTATCTTAGAGCTGGAAAAAAAAAAAGCAGGTAGTCAAATGCTACTTAGAACATGCCATTTGTAAATTAAAAATAGAACTCCCCACAAAATACTGTCAGCTATTTTACAAGGAAGTATGCATATCAAATGCTGTCTAGAAACACATTAGTATAGTGGCTATTGGGGTGGGGGGAATGCAGGGAGCATGGTGACACCATGAATAGAATAGTATGATAACAATTCCTTACTGCTGAGGCCTAGAAAAAAATTAATAATAAAAGAAATAGAAGCATCAGATATTTTACAGAGACAGAAATGTGTCTCCTTTTTTAACTGACAGAGGCCTGAGTTCACCTGGAATTGTCTAAATCAAAATCTACAAACAATGCCTTTGGAAGTAAGGCGAGGGAATTCCAAAGAGAAGAGGGTCTCTAGCTGCGGCTTGTTTTCCTGCAGATGCCTCTAGCCTTTCAAGGACAGCTCACAGAGAGCTCTTTACTGCTTCCCACTCTGCCCTTGGCATTTCTTACACAGCTCTTCCTTGAGGCCTACAACCATACTGTCTTCCTCAGAAAGCCTACTGGCCCGGAAATGGGTTCCCAGAGAGGAAAATAAAGGCCCAAAATGGGAACATGATTTGGCCAAGGCAAGTATTACGGGCTGAGCTGTGTCCAGAATAGTCCTAACTCCTCACTACCTCAGAATGTGACTATATTTGGAGATAGGGCCTTTAAAGAGGTAATTTAGTTAAAATGAGGCCATTAGGTTGGGCCCTAATCCAATCTGACCGGTGTCTATATAGGAAAAGGAAATTTGGACACTCAGAGAGACACGGGGTGGGGAGGGGGCCGTGTGGGGTGCTAGGTGTGGGGGACACGCACAGAGACCATGTGAGGACACAGCAAGGAGTTAGCCATCTGCCAGCCAAGGAGAGAGGCCTCAGAAGGAACCTGCCGACACCTTGATCTTGAACTTCCAGCCTCCAGAAGTATGAGAAAATACATTTCTGTTGTTGAAGCCACGCAGATTATGGTCAGCTCTCGGTAATTCCTTTACGAGTGCCACAGGCCTGAGTAAATTTGGAAATACGTTGAATTCTGTGGGATTTTGTTATGGCAGCCCTAGCGAATGAATGCAGCAGGAATCGGCAGAGCTGGGACGTAGTCTCACACATTTAAGAACAAGTCTTTGCTCTGGGCTTCCTGAGTAGCGAAGTTATTCTGTAGGTCTTAGTGAGCAAATCTCGGGTCAAATCTTCCTAATCAAGAGCCCCCGTCTCTGAGGGGTTGGAAGAGCTGACTCAGGTGGGTCTCTGGCGAGAGCAAGAGGAATCTTATGGTCTCACCCAGTCCCATCCCCCTACGCTGGGCAGCAGTTAGGGAAGCCATGAGCGTTGGCCGATTGACGGGGCGCCTGGCCGTTATGGGGCCGCAGGTGAGATAGTCACCACACCTTGGGAGAGAGATTCAGCTGAAAGCGCCTCTCAACCTCCAGTAGTTCCTTCACAAGTGCTGAAGGCCTGAGTGAACGCTTCTCCTCCTGGGCTTTTCTAAAGACCGCCCACTGCAGCAAGCCCACTGCAGGCCTTTCAAAGCACAAGTCCCTTCTGCTATCAGACCAGAGATCATTGCTCCTATATCAAGGGACGAGTGAAGGCCAACAGAGCTCAGGAACAGAGGGGCTGAGCCTGGGTCAGTCCTTGGGGCAGGGCAGCCATGCCTGTACCGTATGTACACATAAATGTCCCAGCAGGCAGTGGTGAGTGAAGACTCAGTGTTCTTGAGGTCACTAGTATTGCCTGTGTTCCTGCTTGTCAGTTCTTACCAGGCTTCTGGGATCCAAGGAGTTTCACTGGTAAAAGAGAACTATGTTGCGTGTCTGTGTATTTGTGGGGCGAGACCTTGTATCAGGGATTTGGGGTGTATGTATGTGATGGGAGGGTGGGGGTAAAAATAGGCAAAAAGGAAGGGAGGAGGGGCAGCCCAAGCTCCATCAGCTCCCCTGAAAGGTTTGAGAACCTCCTGAAACCTGGGTTCTTTCTCAACCAGCATGTGTTGCCTAAGGGGCCGCATTGATAAGGCCCTCCTACTGCCCACAGACAACACCCTTCCCATGCCGGTACCCTGCTGGTCCATGACAGACCAAGCCAAGTCCTGTAGGACTGAGGGTTGTCTGGGCCTGGCTGAGTCATATGTACTTGTTTGCTTGGCTGGTCCAGTTCAAACACCCGTTGAAGAAGGCGTCTCAGCTTATCCTCATTCAAGGGGGTTGCCTGCTTCCCAAGCTCATTGAAGGCTCTGTGCTGGAGTCCAGCCAGACAGTCCTGGGGGTTTAAAAGCTACGCCTACAACTGACAGAGTGTGAGACATCGGTGAACTACTTCATGCTCAAGGCTCAGTTTGCCCAACCATAAAGTGGGAGAATAATTTTGATTCCATCGGGCTGTGGAGAGGAGCAAACAAGATAAGAACAGAAAATGCTCTTGGCATAGCGCGGGCATTAAAAAATATTAGTTTCCTTCCTTTGACCAAAATCTCATCTGGGCAGTCTGTGCCTTTCATTCATTCATTCATTTATTGAGTGCCAGCTGAATGCTGCACTTAGGCAACATGGTGGCCCAGTTGTCCCTGTCTTTATGAAATGTACAGTCGAGTGGGTAAAAAGCAAAGTGAAATCAGGCGTTAGGGAGGCTTGGCATCATGTTTTCTCAGCCTTGTTCTTTGATGTCTTGTCACTTGGCCATGAAGCTAGGCATGAACTTGATGCTCAAGGGGAATTCTCTGAACCGACCTTGAGAATAAGACGATGGTGACTCACAGACAGGTTAGTTTCCGGCATCAGCAAATGAAGGGCTGGGGAAGAGTTAAGGTAATCAAGCAGCTGTTACAACCACCATCATCATCTTATGTTTATCCGGGACCCTTGTCTCTTTGCAAGCTAAGTGCTTTATGTACGTTACTCAGTGAATTCTCACAGCTTCCTCCCGGGGCAAGGAGGAGGCGGAGATGATTAGAGATGAGGAAATAGGCACGGCCAAAAGACAAACGTCTTGCCTGACGTCGCAGCCAGCAGAAGCGCTAGACCCAGAATCGGGTTGCCCAACTTGGAGTCCACTGGCTCATACTCTGACCATCAAGCAATGAGCTCAGGTGCTGCTTGTGGCTGTGGGAAGCAGGGCTGTACAGCTTGTTCTGCTACTTCCCAAATACAAGTACTAATTCGACACTCCATTCTATTCAGGTGGCTCTGAGCATTACATCTAGGAAGACTCCGATGTTGGTCTCTTCCCTGACCTTTGATACTGTCCTTAGGATATAAACGTGATGGGACTTTAGAGGTAATCCAGCCCAATCCCCTTGTGTTGCAAATGAGGAAACTGAGGCCCCGAGAGATGGAATGACTCACCCGAGGTCACACAGATAGTAAGTGGCTGAGCTAGGTCTAGAACTCAGCTCTCTAGCCCAGGATTCTTTCTTCCCCCAGGAAAGTCCCCAATAGTGGCATTTGCTTCCCAGTCCCAACCCCCTCAGTCTTCATCTGCAGCCACGTGTGACACCCCACGTTGGAGTTCCAAGCCTCCGGTTCTCCCACCAGCGCACGTCTTTGGGATTTTTCGAGGAGAACTGTCGGTCCCGAGGGCTGTCTGGAATACTAGCCACAGGATGGGTACCTGGAATTGGCAGTGAATCCTGAAGATTCAAGGGTGGGAGCCACCGCTGCTCCCATACTTGCTCTTGTCTGCAACGTCAGCCCTCTGACTCACCTCTCTCGCTGGAGCGCTGAAAGCACTTAGCACATGTGGGAATATTTTCCGATGACAGTGACTTCTTCTGCATCATAGATAACATCTGTGTTAGTAAACTCTTTTACCTACCTGCCTTGCCCCTGTCTTCCACCATATCATCACATGACCTCGGAGGCCTCCCGTGGTCAGTCAAGTGCCGGTGCCTTGGGCAAACCTCAGTCTATGGCCTCTGTCCTCTGACTATCCAGCCTCATGTTGTGAGCCTTCTGGAGCCTCGTGGACCAGCCGGACAATATTGCTTTGCTTCTCCCTATGTGATTCCCACACTTGAAGCCCTCTGGTGCGAATGTGGGTAGATGGCCATACGTGGAGATGAGCTATTTTTTATGTTTGTATTTTGATGTTGACTTTGTGTTTTTTTTTTTTTTTTTAAAGGGTCCCCAGTAAGTCCAAGTGTGTGTGTGTGGTTTAGGGAGATGCCCCTTGTCAGGCTAAGGAAGGTTATTTCTGTTCCTGGTTTGCTAAGCGTTTTTATCATTAATGGGTGTTGTTTGAATGAGTTTGTCTCTCTTTTTTTAAAAAATAATTTATTTATTTTGGCTGTGCTGGGTCTTCGTTTCTGTGCGAGGGCTTTCTCTAGTTGTGGCAAGCGGGGGCCACTCTTCATCGCGGTGCGCGTCGCGGTCTCTCTTGTTGCGGAGCACAGGCTCCAGATGCGCAGGCTCACTAGTTGTGGCTCACGGGCCCAGTTGCTCCGCGGCACGTGGGATTCTCCCAGACCAGGGCTCTAACCCGTGTCCCCTGAATTAGCAGGCAGACTCTCAACCACTGCGCCACCAGGGAAGCCCCGACTTTGTGTTTTTTATTTGTTTCTCTCTTGGGGTCCCGGGAGCAGGGAGTCTTCAACTTTATGGCCCCCTTGGCCTACTTCCTTGGTGCAATCACACAGATCTCACAGACACTGCCGCTGCTAGGGTGGCTCTGCTGGGACTTCCTCTGTTCCTCCTGGAGTATAGCTGGCCTGATCCCCTCCATCCCTTAGGAGCTTGCTGTGAAGGTGGTACAGCTGCGGTTCACACAAGGCAAGAAGGGAGATGGGAAAGATCCAGATGCAGTGTGGGCAAGACATTGCCAATTCTGCTGATGCAATGAGTCCCCCGTGGCCAGAAGGTGACACTGTCTCATGACACAGCATTGATGGGAGGCCTCCCCATGGAGACGAGGCTGAGCTATCTGGGTAGTGAGAAGGTGGCTGCATTGTGGGCCTGGGCACCGGAGGGAAAACGCACTCAGCCCGCCCTTCTCAGGCGTGAGAAATCTGCTCTGGGTACCTGCTGCGGCTTCGCGTGCTGCCTGCCGTCTTTGGGGTTATCTAGTGCTCTCTTCCTTGATTGAGGCTCTAAGCACTTTACATTTTTTTCTTTTAAATTTCAAAATCGTTTATTGAGCTTTATTTTCCTTAATAAAATATCTCATTCTAGCAAATAAACAGTAAGTAGAAAACAGTTTAATAAAACTACAGTTTTCTTTTTTAAATTTTTTATTTTTTAACCTCTTTATTGCAGTATAATTGCTTTACAATGGTGTGTTAGTTTCTGCTTTATGACAAAGTGAATCAGCTATACATATATCCCCATATCCCCTCCCTCTTGCGTCTCCCTCCCACCCTCCCTATCCCACCCCTCTAGGTGGTCACAAAGCACCGAGCTGATCTCCCTGTGCTATGTGGCTGCTTCCCACTAGCTATCTATTTTACGTTTGGTAGTGTATATATGCCCATGCCACTCTCTCACTTTGTCACAGCTTACCATTTACCTCACTCATCTGCACACTCTGAGGAGTGGGGAAGAGACACGTATTATTAGGGCCATTTTACAGATAAACTGGGATGCAGAGCAGGTGTGGCACAGGCGTGGAGCTGAGAACACATGTCTGACCCTGGCTTGCAGTACATACTGTGCCCTGTCCTGTCCAGATTGTCCCCTAAGCCCAAACAACAAGAAAAAAATAGCTTCAGAGGAAAAATAGCGTTAGTCTTTTATCTGATGGCAAACCTAATATATAGACTGTAAAACAGATCAGATGGTCACCAAATTTGGGATATAGGTTTTTCTCTAAAGGGGAGGAAGGGGAAGGGGCTGATGGTGTCAGGATAGCCTGGGGGCTTCAGCTGTACTAGTAATGCTTTGGGGGGTTTTGTTGGTGAGAACAGGGGTGTTCTGTTTTTCTTGATTTCCTTTCTGTATATCTTAAATATTGCACACTGAATTGAAATCATTCTAACAATACAAAAAGCATAACATTATTGTTCAAAAGGAAGGCGTTTTAACTATTATTTCCAAGACCTGGGGCATTAAGGATCGAAAGAATTGTTTAAGGAAACAAAAGGGGGTGGTGTACGGGGAATAGTTTGGCAGAGAAACAATCATGGAATTTATTATTATGAAGTCAAAAATTGAATCAGGCATCCCAGAAATATTTAATGAGGTCCTACTATGTGCCAAGCACTCTAGGGCTTTAGGTTTAAGCCCTAAAAAGTGTAACATGGTTCCTGTTCTCATGGAGTTTTGATTCTAATGAGAAACAAAAGTAAAAAAAAGTCAGTAGTCAGCAAATATTATACAAATTAGGCTGAAAACAATAGAAAGGGGTTTAGAAATAACATTTTGGAGGCAAAGGCCTCTTGGAGGTAGGGATTCCCCCGGGGACCCATCTCTTGGTCCCAAAGGGCTCCTCTGTCATTTGTCACTGCACAGATTTGGGGAGCAGCCCAGCTCACTCACGGGGAATGAGGAGAGGGTGGGGGCAGAGCTAGTATGAGGAACACCAGGGAGGCCTAGAAGCCTACAACCAGACCAGTCTGGGTGCTGGTTCCACCCTAGGTGTGCCCAGGACTTGTGCATTATACTCTAATGAAGGGTTGGGCCAATGGTGGTGCGTTCCTTTTTTTTTTTTTAATGAGGTGCTGTTTTGCATAGATAAATACTATGATTGTGATGTGGGAACCAAAAGGCAGATCATTATGCAAAAAGCACTGGCAGAGGTGAGATTATGAAACCAGTTCTGCTTCAGGCCTGCTGCCTGAGCGTGGGAACTAAGAGGTGTCTGATTGTCTGGGCCTCAACCTGGGCCAACTGGATGGAGGCAGCCCTCTCTAGCTCATCTCTTGACAGCTGGGCTGGGACAGGAAGCATCCCTCTCTACTTTTTACATGAGATTCAGAATTATAGGAAGGGGAAGTGGAGGGGGGATGCAGGTGGCTTCCCCCCTGTGGTCCCCACATGAATGTATGGTCTGGGATTGGTGGGACCAAGACTCCGTCTTTAACATCTATTCCTGACTGTTGTAAAATGAGATAGGGGGCTTTAGGTGCTCAGGTGAGGCTCATAGAGATGCTAGGCCTGGGAGGAGGCCGAGAACAGAGAAAGGAAGGACTTCCTTGGTTCTGAGTTTACAAGCTGACTTCTTAGCTGGGGTAGCTGGATCTCAGAAGAGGATGTGGAGACCTGCCGAGAGATGTTGCTTGGACAGCCAGGGAGGAAAACTCAAGCAGGCTGGCGAGAGATGGAGAAGACGGCTGGGGAAGAAGAACCCGGGCTCCAGTTTCTAGGCAGAGGATGTTCCCATGATGCCTTACAAAAGGAGGCTTCGTAGCCGCTAGAGTGGTCAACCAGCTAATAAACATCCCGCACGTAGTCTGTGCTTCAATGCCCCCATCTGCCTGCCTTTTGTCCTGCGGAGAGTGAGCCCTGTTGACAGCTTCCAAGAGGTCAGATGAAAGAGATAAATAAAGCCAAGGTCAGCACTGCCCAGGATGGAGACACAGCTGCCCGCATCCCAGGTGTTGGCTGCAGCAAAGGCCGTAGTGAGAGTGCCCCCTACAGAGCACATCAAGGAGAGGCAGCCTGGGGGACAGGGAGCCTGAGGGGTCCAGGAGGCTAAGGCAAAGGCCATCTATTCATTTACTCAGTCAACAACTCTTTGTTGAGTACTTCCTAAGGCGTCAGTAAGACAGAGATCCTGTGTGCATGGAAGCAAAATCAGAATAACTTTATGTTACACATCTGGAGAGCAACCAGATTGTTCCTCCTGGTTTTCCCTCGTTCCTCAGCACCCTGTCACAACATCAGCTCTAAATAGGAAGTGAGAGTTGGCTAATGGTCTTCAGTACATACAGACCTCCATTTCCAACTTCCACTGGCGAAATAGCTGGGGGCAGGGCCGAGTGGGAATTGAGGGTGTTGGCTCCCTCCACCCTTCCCAAGGTCTTAGAACTCAGCAGGACAATGTTACTTAGATGCTTTGGGTGGTGTAGCAAGGAGTATCAATGGTGCAATTCAATTATGCCAGGCTGCGAGTATCTTTATTATGCATCGAAGACTGGACTCATTAAGGACCTACAGTGTCTCAGGACTTCACAATACATGCTACACTAAGATCATGATGCTGTAAGAAACTCAGAACCCCTACTTGTCCAGCTTCTTCAATGACCTGACCTTAAATTGATCTGTAAAACTAACTGTGATCCTTATTCCTAGGGCTCCATGAGAGTGACTTAATGGAGGATTACAATATTCACGTTTCATGTCATCCTAGGAATGGCCTTTGGACCTTATTTCTACTCTGTTCTCACTGCAGGGAATGACTGTAGATTCCCACCACACCACTAGTACCAGTCCTGGAAGTGAATTGTAAGGAAATTATTCAACAGAAACCCAAAACTGCACATTTGAAGATGTTTGCTGCTGCTAAAAATTGCAAACAACTTAGCACAACGGAGATATAAAAGATTGGAGGACTAGTTGAATAAGTGATAGCACATCTGTAGGTGGTATATTACACAACCATTAGAAATGATAGTGATAATGCCTTTGCAGAATGATGGGAAATGTTTCTTATATGGTAGTAAAAAGACAAGGTAGAATGGAAGTAAGTATGTACATTCTGGTATATGTATTCATATTGAAGGTTGTTTGCAAAAAAGTTAATTGTGCTAGAATGGTGGGATACTAGGGATTTTATTATTTTATAAATTGCATGTTAATGTTAGATGTAATTTTACAGCACTCTAAAAAAAGAAAAAAACATCCTGTCTTAGAATATCATAGTAACTCTTCAAGATTAGCCATTTCCCCATCACCCTAAAATTGATTCTTAAAGTGAGGCGTGGGGTCTACTGGCATCTGAGTGACCTTGGAATCATATTATACATGCTGATTCCCTGTCCCTGCCCAACTTAGAACAAGAACCCCTGGGGCTGTAATCCAAGAATCAGCAGTTCAGGCAATTCTAATGCACATTCATGTTTGAGAACCACTGTTCTAGAGGTTCTCAGAAACAAATTGTAAATAAATGACAAGAGAGACAAGTTGATTTTCTCTCATGAGAAGCAGGCTGATTCTCTGAAAGCCAAGGTACTCAGGAATCAATTAGCCAATTCTTTGAATTTACCAAATTTGTCAGTTTACCAAAATTGTTTTAAACAATACTCTTCTGAAATATATTCAATGAAAATGTTCTCCACGAACATCTGATTCGTTCTGCCTGTGAATGCGTTAGGAACTCTGCATCAAGAATATATTCTATTCAATTCAATAGATTCTTCTCGAGTAGATTTCTTCATGAGAAAAATGAAATATTTTCATTAAATAACATATTTTTAAAAAATGTATTCATAAGAAGAGCATATTTCTGAGAACACTATATCATTCTAGGTCTCCGAGCTTTGGACAAACTGAATATTTCTTAAATTGCTGTTAAGAAAATCATATTGAGAATATTCAAGAAGTTTTTGTGAAATTAGTGAATTCAGTGAATTCAAAGAGTTGTCACTCAACCAATGGATCCTTTGGGGTTTCATATTTGTTGAATTGATGTAGAGTCTCTCCAAAAGCCCAGGGTATCCCAGCCATGCTGAGGTTCAGGAGAGTCGGAGGTCTAGGAGGCTGAGGGCTGGGTGGCAGGCCATGGAAAGATCTGGGTGTGGGAGTTGTCTCCCCAAGGCCCTGATGGTCCCCCTTAGAGTCCTAAGGAGGCCAGTGGTGGTTCTTCCTCTGTCCATATCTGGTAGGGTCTGGAGCCTGACAGCCATTTCATCACAGAAGACAGCATCTCTCACCACGCTATTAAAGATGTGAGACCCATTCTTTAGGGGGCTTCAAAAAGGAGGGTAACAGTTTGCAAAGTAATTGGAGAAGTGGGGCCAGACTGCACTCTTAGACGAAGGAAGCCACTGTAACTCTTACCCCCCTCACCTAAGGGGGGAAGTCCTTTCTCCCTGGATCACCCTGCCCCTGCGACTACCACAGTTCTGTTGCTTGTGCCCATTCACCCATGACCCTCGCTGTGGGTTTCACTCTGACAGCTTAGCAGCTAATGAAAGGAGATTGCTGATGCCAACAGCCATGCACAGCCTCAGATAACCACTGACAATGTCAGCTCACATTTATTGAGTGCCTTCCACGTAAGTAAGAGTACTCACCAATTTCCATGCACTATCTCATTTAACTCCCACTGCAACCCTCTAAAGTAAGCAGCATTATTATCCCTGATTCACAGCTGCTAAGTCGTTGCTCGGGGCTTCACAGCCATTATGCAGACGATCTGAGCTTTGAAATCAGGCAGATTGGCTCCAGAGCGTCTGTCTCCTTTGGTTAGCAAGAAACACTCCGTTTTATTACCTGGAACCCATCTGCTGCCAGTGCGGGTTTGAGGATGAATGTTTAAAGGGAAAATGAGGAAGGAGAAGAGGAGGTAGTCTCATAGGTGGCCTGCTTTGCACTTGTTACAGATGTTCAGACTGGACCAAAGGCATTTAAATGGACTCTGGGTCTTGGGGCCAACAGCAGATGAGAGCCGGCAATTCCCTACTGAATATAGAAGGGATCAATCAATAATACAGGTCCTGAAGAACGCCACTGAGTATCAAACACCAAGGGAGATGGAAAGCACCAGACAAGGGCTTGTGCTTTCCTTTTTGGGTTGCCAGAGAAAATACAGGGCGCCCAGTTAAATTTGAATTTCAGATAAATAGCAATTAAATTTTTAGCGTGTCCCAATATTACATGGAATACACCTAGACTAAAAAAATTTTGTTGTTGTTTATTTAAAATTCAGATTTAACTGGGAGTCCCGTATTTTTATTTGCTAAATCTGACAACCCAGTTTCTTTGAGGAGACAGCTCACAACCCAGGCAGTGTGTTAATAAGGACAGAGTGAGAAGTACAGATAGTGAGGCCTTTGGAGAAGGGAGAGTTCTGGATTTAAACCCAAGGAGGTAACTCAAGCTCCTGGGTAACAGACTCAGTGGAAGGGGACTTGTGATGGGAAGGCTTCCTGGCAGAGCTGGTTCCTAAGGATAGATGGGAAGGATCCAGAAGGGGAGAGAGGGAGGAAGGCTCGAGGCACACAGGGTGGTGGTGAGCAGACAGTGAAATATCTAGGAGACTTCATGCTGGAAAGGACCAGAGGTGGAAGATCAGTCTGTGGACGGTCTTGAGTACCTTGGTAGGGATTTTGGACCATGTGCTTTGGACAAGGATGGGTAACCAATCAAAGCAGTATTTTAGGACGGTTAATGTGGTCATGGCATGTAAGATTGGTGGGAATGGTCCATGCGGTGGGGAGCTAAGCATGAGGTGGTGAGGGTCTGTGGGAAAGGAAAGATGACCAGAAGGACATTCCAAAGCAATGGCCTCGTCTTCTAGGTAGGATATACAGGTGACCATCAAGAGGATAGGTGGCCGGCCTTCCCTGGTGGCGCAGTGGTTGAGAGTCCGCCTGCCGATGCAGGGGACACGGGTTCGTGCCCCGGTCTGGGAAGATCCCACATGTCACGGAGCGGCTGGGCCCGTGAGCCATGGCCGCTGAGCCTGCGCGTCCGGAGCCTGTGCTCCGCAACGGGAGAGGCCACAACATTGAGAGGCCCGCGTACCGCAAAAAAAGAAAAAAAAGAAAAAAAAAAAGAGGATAGGTGGCCTAAAGTAGCTGTCTCCTATCAAGTGGGGGATCTGGGCCTTGCTGGGTGAAGAAGAGGAGAAGGAAGCCTTGGCGCAGAGTCGCAGAAGGAAGATTTTCATGTTAGAGGCACCATCAGCAGTCTGTCACCAGAGAAAGACAGATGGAGGCAGAGTGAGTGTCACATCTAGTTCTATTCTTCCTGCTCTCTGCAACCCGCCCCCGGTGCTTGTTAAGTCTGTATAGATTTCCATAGAAAGGCAGATCCTGCTTTAACCTCAGATAATTTGTGTTAGGGATGCAATTTCAGCTTGTGTTGTTTTGCTTTCCTTGGAGCCAGTCTTTCAGCCCATCCATTCCACTGTCAAAGGTGCCACCCACTTGGCACGTGAGCCTCCTTCTCTGGGTCCTCCCACAGCTGGCACAACCCCTGTTTCTTGTAAGAGGTTTTGAGGTCCTCTAAAGAAGAGTACTTCAGCAACATGTAAGATTGCCAATCCCCAAAAGTCCGCCCCGCTGTGCTAGGTTTTCCCAGAAGAGCTACCTGGGCAAGAAAAGAGAGGTCCAGACATGTTGGAAATGGAAACTGTTCCAGCCCTTTCCTGGGACTGGGTGGGACAGGACAGACCCACGGGGACAGGGCAGGGAGGGGCTGGGCCCTGGGTACCCTGGTTCTCTCTGATCTTCTCCCTGACTTGGGGTGATTGAGGGATGGTCTTACAACAAGGGTGACTTTTTCCAAAACGGCCTGGAGGAAAGGGGTGGCCCCGGTGGGCCAGTGCAAAATGAGGAGGGAGAACAGTAAACGCCCTGCCCATCACTGATCACGGGGAGTGATCAGTACTCAGTGACAGCAAGGTGTTCAGACCCTGTCTCAAACACTCCATTTCTTGCCTCCTGCCCCTGGTCATGGATCAGATGATGGTACCTTGTCCTCTTGCTGGGCAGGGCAAGGGGGGGGGCCTCAGTTTCTTCCCCAGGGAACTGACCAAGGTCAGGGTATACTTGGGGTTGGTTTCTTGCAGGAGCAATGGCCAGCTCGCTCACACCAGGATAGCTTGACTTTGCAATCAAGGTGATTTGAACTTCAGTGGTGAGATGGGGCAGGAGGGAGGCATAGTCAGACTGCCCGTGCTCTACACGGCCACCAGCCACTCTCCCGTGGGGGAGACTCACAGACCCACCCCACCCTCTACCCCATGGCCCAAGGGCTAAACCTGGTGCTGCCCACCAGGGGTCCGACACCAGCCCCACAGAGCTGCGGCCTTTCCCTCCTCTTTGCGTGGCCCTGGCCTGTGCATGGACTGTGCACCTTTTCCCTGAATGCCCTTCCTCCATTGGCTTCTCTGCCTGGCGAATTCCTCCTCATCTGACAAAACTGGCTCTAAAGTCACCTCCTCCGTGAAGCCTGCTGCTTTCCTCCTCTACACCTTCTTCTTAGGGCTCTCTTCTGTCCCTTTTGCTGGAACTTATAAAACCTGTTGCAGTGGAAGCTTTGTGCCCCCGGGCCCCTGTGGGGCTCCAAAGGTGGCCAGCCTGGGTTCACTGAATGTTTGGGGTCCGGCCTGGCTGGACTTTCAGGGCCCTTGGGAGGCAGAGCCTAGCAGCCAGGGACCTGAGCTCCCTGTCAACTCTCAGTGGGCTCCCCAGGGCTGGGCTGCTGACCAAACAGAAGGTGCCCAGGTCAGTGCCCATGCACACCACCTGTGGCCTTGCCTCTGCCTCACGCCTGCCACCCCTGGCTCAGCTCAGAGGCACTGGAGTCTTCCGTTAGCCTCCAGGCTCCTCTGCTGACCACTCCCTGGCCCAGCGTTGGCCTTTCTTGCTGAGTCAGCCCATCCGCTAATTGCCACCAGCTGGGCCAGGCTGCTTTCCCGAGATGCAGCGGGCTGCCTGCTTTTGGAGGCTGACTTTGGGTGGCTCATTCACCAGGCAGTGGGCACTGCTTCCTCCAGTGGATGTTGGGGGAGACATGCCAGCCAGGCCTGGGGTGGGGGTGGGGAGTGGGGAGGAAGGCCCAGGAGAATGCAAGGAGATGGGGGATGGACCTGTGGAGGACCAAGGGGCCCCTCTCTACTGCCCATAGCCTTTCTTTAGAGCAGCGGTTCTCACTGCCCCAGCCCCCAGCCCCGGGGCATTTGGCAATGTCTGGAGGTATTTTTGGTTGTCACAGCTGGCAGGGGGATGCTACTGGCATTTACTGTGTAGAAGTTGGAGATACTGCTAAACGTCTTGCAATGCACAGAACAGTCCCTACAACAAAGGATTATCTTGGCCAAAGTGTCAACAGTGCCAACGTGGAGAAAGCAGAGAGAAGCGGCCGGGGCAGCTGGCGTGGGGAGACTCGTGTTTGAGAGGGGGCCTCACGTGGGCTTCCACGTGTCCAGGGATGGCTTGCTCTCAGGGCGCATCTGCAGCCTCCTCTGCCTTTGGATCGTCGCGTGGAGCCACAGTTCTCCCTGCAGGACCGGTCCTGTTCCTCAGGGTCCACCCCCATCCGCGCCTCCATAATTGGGGCTGGGGGTAATTTCTACAGCCAGTGGGTATAAATGCTGAGAAAACCTCTTACCTTCTTTTGTTCCGTGTCAGCGCATGGTTTCAGATGGGCAAGGAAGCAAGGGATTCCTTACCGTTTTTCAATAAATGCTATATATAAAGGAATCCTTTATTCTTTTATCTCTATATAATAATAGTAGTCAATACCGTGAATCAAGCACTTATTTTGTACCAGGAACTTTCACATATGATGATATGATATCATTGTCACAATAGCCCTACGAGATGGGTAATATTATTACTCTTTGAAAAAAAAAAACCCAGCTGAAGTCCAGATGGGTTACTTAATTTGTCCAAGTTAAAGAGGTAGAAAGAGGGGGTTCTGAGATTGGGACCAAGTCTTTGCCCCCAAATCTGTAATTAGAACACCCCCGAAAATTTCTCCTACGGGGTGTCGGTGTCACAGAGGACCCTTTTAAGTGAAAAGGACCCCAGGGGCTCTTGTGTCTGTCTGAACTGTGTGGGTGTGTACGGGTAGGGGTGGGTGGGAGAGACTCTTTGGGCAGGTAACCACGGAGAAGATGGCCCCTAGGAAAGAAGAGGCTAGTAGAGGACATGGCTGTTTCTTGTGAGGGGATGACTAATGACCTTCCCGGGGAAGGGTCCTCTTTTTCCTCCCAGGCCCATGTCCTAACCCTGGGGAAGCCGGCTCATGCTATCTAGCCCTGGGGTTGATTAAACTGACTGAAAGGAGAGACCAGAGCATCACCCACCAGCCAGATAGCAGCCATCCGGCCTCGTCTGTCCAGGCGTCCAGGCGTCCATCCGGGGAGCTCTGGCTGGGCTGCTGGCTGCTGCCTTGGAGCTTGGAGGCGGCAGGAGACAGGCAGTAAACAGGAAATGGTTGAGTAAGAGCAGGAGAAACATGCGGGCGCTGGAACCGGGCAGGAAATAGCCGAGCGGCTGAATGGACTCCAGAGAATGCCCTGCCCTCTTCCCCAGGGCTCTGGCAAAGGCGCTGTCCACCCACTCCTCCCTGGCCAGCACTTTGAGGTGCCCAGTCTGCCAGACCTCCACCACCCTCCTCAGATCTGCAGGGGTTGGGGAGGTGGTGCTGGGGGGAGAGGGGCCCAAGGGACCAGGGGGTCCAGCCAGGACCAATGGGGCAAGGAGGAGGGAGCTGCTTCCTCCTGGGGCTGCCAACGAGGAGACCCATGTCCAGTGGCCCAGGTGTGAGAGGCGCAGGAGGTGGGCAGGCTCTCTGAGAACCAGAGGCTGTGTTCTTCTTTGCAGACAGGGTCCTTTGCATTGACTGGGGCTCTCGTGAATGTTACGTCCTACCCTGAGTAGCGCGCACAGCAGGTGTGTGGCCTGAGGTCGGGGGGGAAGGCTGGATGCACCGGGGTTCCCTCCCTCTGAACCTCAGTGTCCCTCATCTTCAGACAGTTTTCTGTGCTCTGCCCTGGAATAAAGTCAGTGGTGCTTCTTGACCCCTTCCTTCAGGGGGACCCAACCTATGGGCAAACAGCACTCTGCCTCACGGGGTCCCCTTGCAAGTGAGCTTCCTTTCGCATAGCAGACGGTCTAGTTGCTCTGGCCTTGAAGCTGACACATCTCTGTCCAAGGACTCCAAGGCATCCAGGTCTGAACTCCCACCCAGGCCTCATTAGGTAGGGATTTCCACAGTGCTGGTCACCTGAGTGGTACACAGGGACACTGAGGCAGCAGTAGTCTGTCCCCATTGCTGGCTTGTTCCCCAGCATGTGGCTTCTGGGAGCAGCAGTGCTGTAGTGGGGAGCTGATGGCCTTGACCTCTGCCCAAAGTGGGTGGTTACCAGTGGGAGAAGAAGCTGTGCTCACATGTTTTCTTGACAGCAGTGTGACATCAAGGGTGTCTCAATTCCCAAATAATGATAACAACCCAACTTTATTGGGTATTTGTTCTACTTATTGTAGTAAGTATATATTTAAGTATGCACCTATATTTATTTATATATATATTGACTCATTTAATCCCTACAGCAACCCAAAGAAGAGGCACTTTGATTGTTCCCATTTTACAGATGAGGAAACTGAGGCACAGAGAAGGGAAGTAACTTGCCCTAGAGGTAAGGCAGCAGTGGGTTTGGGTACTCTGAATTCAGATCTGGGCAGTTGACTCCAGTCCACACTCCAGCTACTGAGCGGAATTGCTTACATGGGAACCTTTTGAGGAGGTCACACTTGTTCCCCTGGATATTCCTAATGAGATCCCAAATCTTTAGGGGAAATTCCTTTTCTCTCAGGAGCCAGAATTTCTGAACATCCTTCCCTACTAGCTGAGGTTTCCGAGGCCTCTGACAAGAACACCAGGGGGAGGAGGAGAAAGCGGTGGACAGCTGATCCCATCTCTAGGCCGGGCTGTGGGCTTGGTGTCTTCCCATTGTCACTGACATGGAGCCCTGAGGAACGTGCCACTGATTCTGTTCATTCAAGAGCCATGTGTTGGCACCAACGTTGTTCCAGGTGCTGGGCTGGGCACCAGGAGGAGCCTGCTAAAATAGACATATTATGTGCTCCGGGGAGTCGGTGGCAGATGAAGAGACCGTCACTTACATGTCTACAGATTGAATATGGGATAGAGGGAGGCTTGGGGGCTGGAGCACGGAGACAATGTGTTGGGCACTCAGCCAGCCCCAGAAGTCAGGGAAGGTGTCCTGAAGGTGAGCATGCCTTAGCTGAGCCTTGAAGGATGATCCAAGTTAACCAGGAGAAGAAAAAGGGGTGGGGTGGGGGCAGAGGCAGGGCCTTCCAGGCAGAGGCTACAGTGCAGGCAAAGACTCGGAGGTCTGACGTTGCTGGGTAAAAGCAGAGAACATAAGAATGTCATTCCTACAGGCAGGGAGATAGGAGATGAGCCGGTGGGGATTGCATCACAAGGGCCGGCAAGGCCACATCGGGGTCTTGGAGCTTTGTCCAGCCTCTGCCTCCTGGCCTGAAAGACTACAGGAAAGAGGAGGGCCTTGCAGGAACACAGTGCAACTGGGTGAACTCACATTCCCTGATTTTAAGAATCACTATCAAACTAGAGTAATCAAGATAGGAGAATTGATGAAAGGATGGACAGTTATAACAGTGGAACACAATAGAGAGTGCAGAAATATACTCACACATGCATAGTCAGTTAATTTTTGACAAAGTGCAAAGGGAATTCAATGGAGAATGGACATTCATATGCAAAAAGAAGAAAAAAAAGAACCTTGGCCTATAACACAAAATAAATCATAGGCCTAAACGTAAAACATAAAAGTGTAAAAGACAGAAACACGAGCAAAAGTATAAAAGGAAAAAAACCTGAAAGTGTAAAAGAAGAAAACATGGGAGAAAATCTTTGTGATTTAGGTTAGGCAATGATTTCTTCTACATGACACCAAAAGCACAATAAATCCCTAGAAGGAAAAGCCGACAAATTGAACTTCTCGAAATTAAAAAGTTCTTTGTTTCAAAAGACTGTTAAGAAAACAAAAAGATAAGGCATAGACCGGGAGAAGATGTTTGTAAAACCTGTATCTAACAGAGGACTTGTATCTAGAATATACAAAAAAACTCGATAACAAGAAAACAATCCAGTTTTTTAAATGGGCAAATACTTGAACACACACACCACTACAGAAGAAACATGGATGGCAAATAAACACATGAAAAGACGTTTAGCATCATTAATCATTAAATTAAAATCATAATGAGAAACCACTACATACCTTTTAGAATAGCTAAAATAAAAATACACTAAAAACAAAAACCTGACAATGCCCAGGACTGGGGAGGATGTGAAGCAACTGGAACGCATTAATTGCTGGTGGGGATGTAAAATGGTGCAGCTCACTTTGGACAACGTTTGGCAGTTTGGTGTACAGTTAACCATACCCTTATGACCCAGCAATCCCACACTTGGGTATTTACCAAGAGAAATGAAAACTTATGTCCATATAAAAACCTGTATGCAAAAGTTTATAATAGCATTATTCATAATGGCTCAAAACTGGGAACAAGCCGATATCCTTGGATTGCTGAATGGCTAGACACACTGTTACGCCCCATATAGAGGACACTAGTGACTCAGCGATGGAAATGAACTATTGGTACATGTAATAACACAGCTAAATCTCAAGTGCACTGGGCTAAGTGAAAGAAGGCAGACCCTGGAGGCTACATACTGTATGATTCCGTTTATACGAAAGGCAAAACCACAGGGATGAAAAAACTGAAGAGTGGTTTTCAGGGGCTGGGGCTGGGGGCAGGGGTTGACGACAAAGAACACTGGAGAATTTTGGTGCGGGGGTGATGGAACTGTTCTGTATCTTCATTGTGGTGGTGGTTACATGTTGAAACTCATAGAACTATAATTTTCTTAATTTTTATTTTATATTGGAGTATAGTTGATTAACAATGCTGTGTTAGTTTCAGGTATACAGCAAAGTGATTCAGGTATACATATACATGTATCTATTCTTTTTCAAGTTCTTTTCCCATTTAGGTTATTACAGAGTATTGAGCAGAGTTTTCTAAATATAGTGGTGTGTACAACATGTCAATCCTAAACTCCCAGTCTATCTCTCCCCACCACCCTTCTCCCTGGTAACCATAAGTTCGGATAGAACTATATATATATATATATATATATGTGTGTGTGTGTGTGTGTGTGTGTGTGTGTGCGTGTGCGTGTGTGTGTGTGTGTGTGGTACGCAGGCCTCTCACTGTTGTGGCCTCTCCCGTTGCGGAGCACAGGCTCCGGACACGCAGGCTCAGCGGCCATGGCCCACGGGCCCAGCCGCTCCGCGGCATGTGGGATCTTCCCGGACCAGGGCACGAACCCGCGTCCCCTGCATCGGCAGGCGGACTCTCAACCACTGCGCCACCAGGGAAGCCCAGAACTGTATTTTTAAATGGATGAATTGTGCTGCTTGTAAATTATATTGAAATAAACTGAAGAGTCGGGGAGACCCACCTCGGGTCTGGCTCCTATTGCCTTTCAGTCTCCTCTGACCCGTCCCGTCCCACAGGGCCCCAGCAGGCTCTGCCAGAAATCCTGCTCCTTGTGTTCTGAGGGCCAGAAAAGGAACTGTTAGGGAGCCCCTGCTTTGGCACATTGAGACCCTTCCTTTTATTAAACGCAAGTACCCCTGGGAGGGTGACTAGGTTAAGATGAGGGAGGCTGTAGCAGAACGGGGGGGAATGGGAGGGTGGGAGGAGAGACGAGTGGAGGTGGGAGACAGACAGCCTTCAGTGTCGTTGGTGGCACTGGGCTGTACCCATGCATTGTGGGCATGTTGGTCGGGGCCTTCGGAGCCACATGGAAGGCAGAGCCCCTGCCTCCCCCCATCATCGCCTTTGCCTTTGTATACAAAGTCCCCCCTCCCCACCTGACAACCACAGTCCCACCTCCTGGGCTTCCTCCCCCACTTCCTTCTCTGCTCCCTAGTTATCCAGTTCCAAGTACAAATTGCCCAGACAGGTTTGGGGGATTCTTTCTTTATGGCAACTAAACACTAAAGGCCTCAGCATCTTCTCTCGGGATATTTCCACTCCTCTGGGTCCTTAGGCATGTCTGTCCTGTTGGAAGTTTCCCAGCCAGGGAGGAAAGCGGAAGGCCCTGAGCAGGTTCCAAGGCCCCAGGCTCCAGGGATCTCGTGTTGCAAATTCCGGGGTAGGAAGGTTGGTTAGGGCCATCTGTTTATCCCCTACAGCTGACACGTGCCTTTTTTTTTCTACAGCATTTTCTTCAAATGTGCCATTTACCTGCCCAACACAGGACCTTTGCACATGACAAACTTCCTCTCTGAGGCTCCTCACCTTCTGAAGTTCAATGTAACCACCATTTACTGTGTCTTACTGCGTGCCTGGTGCTGAGAATGCAAAAATAAATAAGACAATAAATAAGGCTCCTTATGTGATAGACAACTTTGGCCCAAGGAGAATGGTGGTCATAGTGGTAATAATAGTAACAACAAGAGCAGCATGATGGCAGGACCGTTTAAGCAGCACTTATTATGCGCTGGGCGTTTATGAACACAAGGTCATTAAAAACTCCGTAGAACAACAGTTCTACAAGGTTGTTGCTATTATTACTCCCGTTTTATGAGAGGAAGCTGAGGCTCAGAGAAGTGAAGTCACTTGCTGAGCTGGTGTGCGGCAGAGTTGGAACTTGAGCCCAGGTCTCTGGGTCTCCAAAGCCATATTTACAGCCACAGCGTTATCCTACTGTGCCCAGAAAGGTCCCCCCCTGCCCCATGAAGGAAAGCCACTATCTTATTCCAGCTCCAATTCGGTGGACCCTCAATTTGATCTGCATAGAAGGAGTGAGAAACAAAGATAACGTTGGTCTATCCCATAGGATGCAGGATGCGGGGTGCAGCCAGAGGTGCCAGCCCAAGACAGTGGGCAAAGGAGGGCTGGACCAGGATGCTGCCCACACTGGCCAGCCTGCCCCCACCTTCCCCCCAGGACCCTTCCCGTTCACTGCCTCCACAGGGAACATTTTTCTAAGGTGTGACATACAGGACTGACTGCTCGGGGGTGACCAGAGTCCTCAGGAAGATACTCCGAGGACGAGCCTCCTTGACTCGGTGCCCTTGCACTTCATTTTTTGGATAGAGGTAAGGTGTGTACTCGATGTTGAGCTCACAGCAGACCGATAAGTCATGCTCAGGCTCCCGAAGTCCTGGTTGGGCTCTGCTGTCTAGTAAACCGAAGATGATCACTCATGAATAATGCGGGTGTGATATTGTGTAACATGAGGGTTGATGGGCTGAGGGTGACTCACTCCTCAAGGCCTCAAATCAGACCAGTGTTATTTCCTTTGGCTTCCACTGGCCCTCACCCAGACTCTCTTAAACACCTGCCTCAGTCGCTGAATCAGGGATGTGGGCTCTGGTTGGTGGTGGAGAGCTGTGACCTTACTGCAGGCCAGAGACCAGTTACAGAAAGAGGAGGAGATGAGACGATGTTACTGGAGCATAGCTTTCCCGAAGGGCTGGCGGGTCTACGTGGGAGGAGGTGGCCTGGTCCAGGTGACAGGGCAGAGATTCTGAGCCCCCAGAGAGTAGGGTTGCAGTGTTTTGGCTGAAGCCATGAAAGTTCAGAGGAAAAACAGAAACTACGATTCTTGAGCATGATTGGATTTTTTCTCTCCCTCTCTACCCCTCCTCTCATGAGTTGGATGGAGGAGAAGCAAAACTGGGACAGGATAAAGGCAGCCTTTGGAAAAGTCAGGGCTTGCTGCCGGCATCGCAGCTGCCTGAAAAATGCCTCCAAGCAAGACCTGAGCAGGTGGAGCCTGGGGCAGCCTATGTGGGGCTTCCCATGGCCCAGGGGCATGCTGATACCCCAGAAGAGCAGAGCAGGGGGTCCCTCTTCATGGGGAAGTTCCCCGAGGGCAGGGTGGAGTCTTCCCTCCCTCCCTCCCTTCTTTCCTTCCTCACACCCTCAGCAAATCCTGAGCTTTGGAAAGGCTAAGCAAATGCTCACTGAACAGAAAAAGCCCCAAAGAGGCTATGGAGGAAGATGGTTGGGAGGGTGGCTCTGGGGCCGTCACCAGGGACGGGAGATGCCAGCGAAATCAAGCGGGGAGTTCAAGACTTAAGAGGGACATCTGACAAACTGGGCAGGTCCAGGTGGGAGGCGCCAGGCCACACACTGTCAATGCTCCCGTTTTGGTTCGGGACGGCGCCTGGCTTTAACCCAAGATACATGACAGTTATCCAAATGATCCAGATTACATGAACACACTGTACAAAGACTGACCCCTCCTGAGACACCGAAAATTATGACTTGAATTGCACCATGTTAACCCCGGGCGGCTTCGGGGGAACACACCTATTGTACGGAGTCTATTGTTTGCACGTGAAATGTGCGAATGGCAGGTTATTCAACTCCTGGGTCTTGAGGGACATCATAAAGATTAGGAGTGAGAACCACGCCCTGGTCTTTGTTTTGTTCCCCATCTCCTGTGACTCCAGAAGTCCCAGGCCTAGGACAGTGTGCTCTGCAGAGACTTGTGGATGTCTTGGGCTGCAGAAACGGGAGTCCTGCTGCGTGCCTACGGCTCGCTCGGCCTGGGCTGGGCAGTTTACCGCCCTAGCACCAGGAAGATAAAATGATGACTGGATGGCCTTGTCTGCTTTGTGGCACCAGCTCTGGTATCACAAAATGTGGCACTGGAAGGAGCTTAGAGACCCTAGTCCAACCCACTCCCAGGAGTTCCTTCTGGAAAATTCCAAAGGCTGCTCTGTGGGGTCCTGGGCCATGGGCAGTCTTTTCATTCTCGCTCCACATCCTGCTTGCCTCGTCTGTACCTACTACCAGTCCCTGTGTAGTTTGCTCCAAACCTTTCCTGTCTCCCTCTTTCTAGGGAGAGAGAAGTTTCCCCTCGCGTGTTCTACTGACGCTCCGCAGCTCAGGACGCAGTGATGAGTGCTTTCTGCAGCAAAGCCTCCAGGAGGAGAGCCTGTCTCTCTTGCCTGGTGGAGCAGGGTAAACGAAGTCAGGGTCTGAGCCTGTGTAGCCCTGCAAAGAAGCTAGCGGTGAGGGTGAAGGGGGCGGTGGGCTAGATACAGCAGCCCTACCTCCTTCAGTCTCCTCTTTGGGTTTCACGTGCTCTGAAGCTCGGTCACAACGTCCGGATCCCTTGGCATGGTGAGCACAACCTTGCCCCTGCCGTCCGGGCCCATCTCCCCACAATTCCCTCCTCCACATTCTCTGCGCCGGCCACACTGATCTGCTTCACACCAGCACATGTGGTGGCTTGGGGCGTCTCCATGCCTTTGCACCTGCTGTTCCCTCTGTCTGGAATATGCTTGTCTCTCTGATAAGCTCCCACTCATCTTTCAGACTCAGATCAGATCCCCCCCCCCCTTCAGCCTTCCCTGGATCCCCCCCACAGAGAGAGTTAGGTGAGCTCAGCACGAGTGGCCAGCCTCTTTATGAAAGAGAGGGCTGATCTACTCACACTGTAATTAGTGGTTGGCCCTGCTGTCTAATCCCCCTGCTCCAGAGTGGCCCTGTCAGGAGCTCCCGCTGCATCTGCCACAGAGCAGGCACTCCATAAAGGCCACGTGAGTGAATGAATGAACGAATGAGCAAAAGAAACAGAGATGTATCCTTTAAGGGGAAACCTGCCTCCGAGAACCTGATTCAGGATATCCTCTCCAGAGATGGCTTTTGGGAGCTGCTTCTCCTCCTCCTGTCCTCAGTGCTAAGTAAGGAGTTCCTCGAGATGGGTGCCACATGCCCAGCCTCCCGAAGCTTTCTTCATTGCTGTTCGCCTGTGGCTTTTCTAGTTAGTGCATTGCGGGACTTGCACATTTGGTGGTGACTTAAAACCTGAGAAAGCATGGGACTCAGATCTGGACTAAGTCAGAGGAAGGACCTTACACTCTCCAGGGAGATTTGCGAGAGTCTGCTGGAGGGGTGGCGCAGCACGAACAGACAGGAAACAAAGGTTCCGGGCTTTGGGGATGATTCCTTTGGGGGGCAGGAAATAATGACAGTTTATTGAGTTGAGGTTGGGTGGGAGGGGGCTGGGGGGGAGAGTGAGTGACCGCATGTGCCGCTGGGTGTGGGAAGGAAAGGCGTGGGCGAGGTTCCACTGAGAGGGTAGGACGGAGCCGGAGTGTGGTGACTCAGTGGCCCCGCTGGTAGAGCAGCTGAGCAGTAAGTGCCTGCAAAGCTTCCGCAGTGAGAGCTGGAGAAAGGGAGTGAATCAGGGAAGCACGGGGGCCAGGGTCGCATCGGAGGGGCAGAATCAGTGGGGCCCGTGAGCCCCTCCACTTGGAATGGCTAACTCAGGCCCAGAGGCTCTTCAGGACCCAGGTTAGGACACCCAGAAAAGACTGAGGAAGCAGGAAACAGATATCAGGACTTGGACCACGTCGGGAATGGTTCCGTGCACTCCCCTTTTCTTTACAGCAGGGCCTTCAGAGGACATGAGAGAACTGGGGCCCAGGCTAGTCCCTGCAAAATCTGGCCCCAAGCTGCTGAAGAGTGCCAGCAGCCTGTTTCCTCACCTGCCTCTGTCCCCTGGCAGTTGACATACTAACAGCCCACAGCACCCCAGGAGGGGGTGAACGGGGATCCATTTGTTTTTCCAGGGTTTGACCTCTGGGTAAAACTCTTCCCCCAAAATGTGCCGGTTTAAATGAAATCGATAAATCAGCCCCTTTGAAATGCAGAAGCAGCTTGGGGAAGCCCCCTTTGATATGCAGCTTGGAAACGGGGCACTTAAAACCTGGGTTAATTCTCCCGCTTTATTGGAGGCAGAGAAAGGGAAGAGGAGGAAACCCAGGGCCAGTCATTAAGTCTGGGCACTTGAAAAGCCTGGGACAGGGGCCGGGCGGCGCAAAAGGATCATGAAGGCACAGCGGCCCTGGGAAAAGCATCCCGGGCCCTGACGAACTCTAATCCTGGTTCCCACCCAGACAGATGAGACGCTGAGGGCGCTGGGGGGGGAGGGGCGGGCAGGACCGGGAGAGGCTCCAGAAGATGGGGAGGCGGTTGCTATGGAGACGGAGCAGGGGCTCCAGGAAGGAGAAAGCCAAGGGCCAACTTGGCAATTTCCTGAAAGGAGCTGAGAATTCAAGTGAGTGTGTGTCCCATTCACTAGGCGGCTCCTGCTTTCAGGGGCTCGGGGGCTGCGGCCCCTCACTGGGAGCCAAGGGGCACGGCTGTCCTGTTCTCCCCCGGGGCCGTAGTCTGGGCCCTTCATTGGAAACATCTGCTCCTCGAGGAACTCCTCCGCACGGGGGCACAGGGCCGCGGAGGAATAATGCCTGAGGGCTATTTTCAGCCGCGACTTCACCCATCCTATTCCCAAAAGGGAAGCAAGGCTGGGTGTGGAGACACAAGAGGTCCCAAGGCCACTTGACGCTGGTGGGGTGACCTTGCATCCTGGATTTTAGGATGGTTCCCACTGTTAGCCCTACAGATGACAAGTCCAAGTCTTGTCAGGCAGAATACTCCAGTTCCGGGCCTGGGACAAGCAGCCCCAGTAACTGTACTCTGTCCCGAATTCCCTTGAGCTTCTGAACCTTGTAGCCGCTACAGCTGATGGCCAGTCTTGTCTACTCCAGACAGCCGCGTGGCCTGCCGGTGGGCTAGGGATGGGGATGAGCTGGGTGACAATTTGGTTGAGGCCTGTCCACCCTGCTCTGCTGGGTCTGTGTTCTGTTTTGTTTCCCTTTTGAGGGGGAGGCAGGTTGGGCGGAGGATGGGAGCTGAGAGAGTAGAAACTCGAGCCTCTATAGCTTGGTGCACCCACCCAGACAGGCGAGGGCTGGAGGACGGCTCACAAGCTCTTGCCACCTGCCACCGCTGCTCTGACCTTGCTTGGGGTGCTGAGTTCTGGGGAACACATTAGGTGCAGCTGGACTGGGCTTTTGGCCCGCACACGTCCTGGGTCAGGGTTCACATACACAGACCCTCAGGGTAAGCTTAGCCGCCAGCCACAGGAAACTTTCCTGGGCCCCCAACACATCTGCTTCCTCACCCCTCCTCTTGGGAATCTGTTTGGAGGATTCACCTCCACCTTGGGCCTCCCGCTCAGACACCAGCCCACCTTTGGGTGAGCAGGGCCTCACGGGTCTGCCTGCGCCCCCCCAAGCCTTTTCCTGTGTCAGGACCACATGCTTATGATTGCATGGCTCAGGAGTCCCAGACAAGGAGTCAACTAAACAAATTGCAGAAATAACTCCCTTCAGCTCATTTAACTCAGGGCAAGCTGAGAGCCCCCGGAAGGCAAGGGCAAAGCAGTGATTCTTTGGGAGAGGTGAGAGAAGGGGGACAGAGGACCCCCAGCAGGCCCAGTGCCCCACAGAGCTGCTGCTACCTCTAGTCCCTAACCTGTCCTTGGGGTGGCCAGGAGGAGGGAGGCTGCCCTGTACCTGCTGTATCACACCTCTCTAACCTCATTTCGCCTCCAGATTCATGAAATTAAATGGAGAGCACCTTGCCAGAGCTAAAGGAGCAGGATCTGTGTGACACCAGCCCAGCTCCATGGCCTTCTAGAAGCCCAGGGCGGAGGCACCATTTTGTTCTCTCTTCCTTTCTCCCTGATTTCAGGGAAGGTGGGGCTTGGGAAAGGGGGTGGGGAGTCAGGCTCACAAAATGCCTGCTTGGATGCAAAGTCGAGCGGGGGATGAAGAAATGCGGGCAGGCCAATGGAGACACATTCCACCAAAGGCCCCAGAAAGAAAAGGTGATGGTCGGAAAAAGGGGAAGTGCATGGGTACAGGGTCCACAGAGAGGAAGGCAGCAGAGAAAAGGCAGACCACCTTGGCCCAGGAGTGTCAGAACCAGTCCCGGGGCAAAGTGAGTGAAGGCCAAACTCAAGGTGTCTGAGGCGTTGCCGGGAAAAGATCTGTGATGGTGGTGGAGGAGGTGTGTGTGTGTGTGTGTGTGTGTGTGTGTGTGTGTGTGTGTGTGTGTCTTTGCGTGTGCCACAGAACAGGAGCCTGTACACACACACACACACACACACAGCTATAGGGTAGGCCTGTGCCAGAAACTGCTACATTCCTCTTAACCCCAAAGCCAGCCCTCTTTCCAAAATGCTTTCTCATTATTTGCAGACACATTTTTCCTCACCGCGCTCGGCTCTTGTTTCTATATTTCTATATGCTTGCCGCAGTTGAAACCCTTTCTTCCCTGCTCTGTAATGAAACTGTAAAAACACCTGCATTTTATTAATGCTGCCTGGAATGGGGTGGGCTGGGCCCCTCTGCTCCCCCCTCCACACTCATCCTCCTCCCACTGCGCTCAGTGAAGCGAAGCATGTGGATTAACCCTGTGTGGCTGGGTCTCTGTCCTGGAGACACGGGTACCCATGAGGGGTGCAGAAAGTGCAGAAGATGTGGAGGTCCCCAGGATCCCTAGACAGATGGGCAGGCGTTCTGGGAGCTCCCCTGACTCCTCACTTCCCTCTCCCTAAACTTTGGCCTGTTCCTCTTATCATTGCCCGTCATTTTCTCTCTTCTGAATTCGAGGACACCATTCTGCCTTGAAAGGAATCCTTGCAAAGTTCTAAGAGAAACTCCTCAGAAGGCTGGCCCTTTAAGCATCTATTCCATCCTTTAGGAGCCAGTGGGACTAAACCATTCCAGAAAAATAGCTGCTTTTGTCTTTAAAATATTTTAAATAAGGAAAGCATATGTAATATAAAAATGCCCCATAATCCTATCACCTGAGAGTTCTGCTAACATTTCTTTTAATGCAGTACATGTACATGGCTTTAAAAAAAAAAAGCATAGGAAGGTATATCACGAAACTTAAGTTTCTCTATCCTTAAACCACAGTTGCTCTTCCCAAAGGTAATGATTGCTAACAGTTTCTTCTGTAGTCTTCAGGGAAAGAATTTAGATATATGCTGACATCTTTTTTTAATTAAAAATAAGTCCAGAATTCTTGCCATATCAGCACATGGAGACGCCCTTCGTTCTTTTAATAGCTGCATGTTAATTCGTTATATGGCCGTACCATAGCTTATTTAAGCAGTTTCCCGGTGATGGGCATGGAGGCTGCTTCCAGCTTATAGTTTTACAAATATTGCTGCGATGAGGATCTTTGGACATATGCCTTGGGTGTATATGTGTGAGTATATTTTCAGGGAAATTCTTACCAGTGCAGTGCAGGGTAAAAGGACTTGTTCTTTTAACATTCTGTCTACTCTTTTTTCTAAATAAAAGGGTTATTTCTTTTCCTGCCCTTTTTCAGTTTTTCTACCAGGCAAACTCCTAGTCATCTGTCAGAATCCAGCTCAAATTTCATCTCCTCTGTGAAGCCTTCCCAGATTGATCCAGCAACCCACTGATTCCCTCTTCCATGCTTCCTTAGCTCTCTTACCTAAGCCTGATGGTAGCTCCATTTTTTTTAACAGCTTTATTGGAGTATAATTGCTTTACAATGGTGTGTTAGTTTCTGCTGTATAACAAAGTTAATCAGCTATACATATACATATATCCCCATATCCCCTCCCTCTTGCGTCTCCCTCTCACCCTCCCTATCCCACCCCTCTAGGACCAAGGTGGACACAAAGCACCGAGCTGATCTCCCTGTGCTATGTGGCTGCTTCCCACTAGTAGCTCCGTTTTTTAAAGTGTCTATTCTCCATACAGGATTGTGATATGAGCCTACTGACATCTTTTCTCCCAGGCCACAGTGCTTTTTGAAGTTTTTCTTCATGCAATTCTACTTCTGGGTATATAACCAAAAGAACTGAAAGCCAGGGAATTGAACAGATATTTGTACACCCATGTTCATAGTAACATTATTCACAATAGACAAAATGTGAAAACAACCCAGACACCCATCACAGGTGAATAGATAAAATGTGACATATGGGGCTTCCCTGGTGGCGCAGTGGTTGAGAGTCCGCCTGCCAATGCAGGGGACACGGGTTCGTGCCCCAGTCCGGGAAGATCCCACATGCTGTGGAGCGTCTGGGCCCGTGAGCCATGGCCGCTGAGCCTGCGCGTCCGGAGCCTGTGCTCCACAACGGGAGAGGCCACAACAGTGAAAGGCCCGCGTACCGCAAAAAAAAAAAAAAAAAAAAAAAAAAAAGTGACATATGCATACAATGGAATAGTATTCATTCTTAAAAAGGAATGTAATTCTGACACATGCTACAACATGGTTCAGCCTTCAAGATATTATGCCAAGTGACATAAGGCAGTCATATAAAAAAATGACAAATATTGTCTGGTTCCACTAATATGAGGTACCTAGAATAGTCAAATTCATAGTGACAGAAAGCAGAATGAGGCTGGGGAGAGAGGGGCAGGGAGTCAGTGTGCAGTGGGTACAGAGGTTCAGTTTGGGAAGATGAAAAATTTCTGTAGGTGAATGGTGGTCATGGTTGCACAACAATGTGAACGTACTCAATGTCACTGAACTGTAAACTTAAAAATGGTGAAAATGGTAAATTTAATGTTATGTTGCCACAATAAAAATTTTTTTTTCATATGAAAATATACCATTTCAGACTCAAAGTTCCTGGCAAGCTCTCTCCCTGGGTCGATGTAACCATCCCCTCACCTCAAGGCAAAGCTGACCCAACCAAGCCTGGGGAGTACTTATCCTATTTTCAGATATTTCCAGGGAAGGGAGCCCAATTACAGTATTAAACAATCTTTTCCAGTGTCTCAAAACCCCAGACATTCTTGGTACCAGACCTTTCCTGCTGCACCTGAAGTTAATTTTTCCTTGGTCAGTAAGTGCTTTGTCAGGCACTGACTCTTCATATACGTGAAGGCTCTTGTTACGTTATCCCCCAGCATCAGGGGTGAGGGCACCAAGGAATAGTCTGGCGAGTGGACTTTGAGGGCCTCGTGAGTCTGACCATCATGCTCTCTTGTCACCAGCACGATGTACCAACCTTGCTGGGCTTGATTCCTAAGCAGAGTCTGGAGCACAGGACCCCTAAGCCCTGGCAGGTGAAAGAGTTCCCCCCACCCCCTTCTCTCACCTCACTTGGGATGTGTGGAGTTTTTGTGTTTTTGGTTTTTTTTGGCACTTAGAGCTTTTCCCTTTTGGCTCTCCATCTGCATCCTCTGTTGAAGGCCTTTCGCTGACAGGATAGAGCTCCCCAAAGGACAGGGGCTCAGTTAGTGAGTAATTTCAGCAGCCCCCTTGGACTTTCCTCCGACCAGAGACCGCCTGGCATCTTAATCAGCCGCTTGGAAGGTGTACCTGGCGAACATGTTCCCCACAGCCTGGAAGATGCTGAGCTGTCGGCTTAGAAACATCAAAGGGTTAATGAGAGAAGAACGGGCTGAGAAAGACTTTATCACCTGGGTACCTATCAACCGCAGGCTTGCAAGGCCTGAGGAGGCTGAGAAGTGTTGCTGGGAGGAAGTGGAGGCTTCTCTGCTGTGAGAACCTGCCCCCAGTCCCCTTCCGGGGCACAGAGGGGAGGGCGTGAAGCTACATGGCAGCTACGTGAAGCTACAGGCTCAGTGACTCAGATGTCACTGTCACCACAAAGGGAAATCCACATGGGGGTGGGCACCTCCAGAGACCTCATTCACCTGCTACTCAGGGGATGAGGACCTTCCCCCATGCTCGTGTGCCAGGCCCGTCAGCCCTGGAGCATTAGCCAACGGGCTTGTGTTGACGTTTCTGATTTGAAGTCTTGGTTTATATGAAGGACCTGGGCTCAAGAAGGGCTGAGCCTTGAGGGAGACAACAGCCCTCGAGTAATTCCTGCAACTAAAGCTGAGACGAGGAAGGAGTCCCCACGGGTCAGTCCAGCAACTGGGCTTTGATGTGAGCTAGATGATGGGCATCAACACCAACATCGTTTGTGCATCATTAAGCAGTCTTGGTCCTTTCCATGTCCCAGCGAGCTGGAATGTCTAACAGAGGGAATTCCAAATGCCCTGCTAGAATTTTCGTTATGATCAGGTGGCTTTGGGGCAGTCCTCTGTCTTAGAAGCATTTTGGAAATGCTAGTATTAGCATTTTGTTTTTCTAAAAATTGCAGTGCATTTATTTTTTATTGTATTTGCTCCTATCCCAACCCTCAACCCCCAGACTCAGCCACCCAAGGAGCTAGTTTCAGGAAACTCAAGAAATCATGAGCCTTTCCGGTCCCTTTCTTCATGTGAAACCTGGGCAGCCTACATGCTGCAGCAGGTACGGAAAAGGCTGCCCAGGTCTCACATGAAGAAAGGGACCAGATCTGTGTTCTCCACCATTGAATTCCCAGTACCTTGCACATTGCAGGCATATAGAGGCTCTAATAGTTGATAAATCTCTAAGGGAGGAAAAAATAGTCATAGAGCGATCACTTGAGAGGCCTGAAATTCCATAGCAAATCAGCAGTGAAGCCGGGGAGGAGAATCTGCTCTTCTACCTCACGGGCCAGCTCTCTGCAGGAAGCTACCGGCATCCTTTGGATGGCTTTAGGTGTTAATTAGCTCTCCCAGGGGAAGCAGCGGCCAGGGCTGGGTAGTGAAGTTCAAGACTGGCTTTGAGACTGCGCCTCAGACAGGATGGGCAGGGCTCAAAGGCCCGGAAGGGCTGATTTTGGTAAAATCAGGGCCTTCCTGCAGTCAGTTGCTGGAGAAGCAATCAGGCACGGGGATTGACTCAGTACCTGGGGCTGGAGTTCCCTTGGCCCCAAATTGCCAAGCGGCCAAATTAGGACCCAGGTGGCTAGAGGTGCTCCTGGAAAGGATCGTCCCCTAGCCTGGCTCTGTGGAGCTGAAGCGGGGCTGGGCTCTCTCCGCTGGGACAGGCTCCAGAGAGCCCAGAGCAAAAGCAGTACATCTGTCTGTTCCTCCCCTGCGGGCCTCTGTTCTTTTTCTTAAGGAGAAGGCGTCCTGCATTTTTTTTTTTTTTTTTTTGTCAACTGGGTTAAGAAAGCCCATTCCCCATGGACAACTTTGATGGATCAGAATGTGAGCAGGAGGGAAATTGTGTCTTTCCAAGAGTATTCTGTGCCTGGACTGACCATCCTTCGTGTCCCGGTCCTGAGAACCAGGGGACCAGGGGCGTGGCACAGAGGCAGCAACCCAACCAGGCTTTAGAACACCTTGGTTTGCTGTGCTTCCATTTCCCCACCAGGAGCCTTGCATCCAGGGGTTTTGAAAAGCCAATCCGGGAAAATTCCTGAGACTGTAGGCAGTTCTGGTCCTTCCCCAGCTTCTGTTCTTCAGACTTCCCCAGAGTCAGATGTCCTGCTACACAAATTCTTATTGTTCATGCTGTGGCCCAAACAGCCTAGGGCATGGTGGAGGCCGGAGACAAGGGTGGTTTCGCTGAGGCCATCAGAAAAGCTTACGAAGCATGCTTGGCCACTGGCTGGGCCCATGCCATGCTCACGAAACTGGTATGGGCTGCCACAGGTTCCCTGTGGGACACTTAGCTCACCCACTTAGTCTATCAAAGGCCTGGTTCAATCTCCCTGTCCTTTGCCTGTTCATTTCTCCTCTCCCCCTGGGCCTGTCCTCTTCCTCTCTCTTACCTTCCCTCTTCTTACTGAGCTCTCGGCACCACGTAACTGCATGGACTCTGAGACCTGGAACATCTCACAGAGCCAGCTTTTTTTGAGCTGGCTCCATCGCTGCGAAGAGTCTGAAGGCTTTTTCTTTTAAAGATAAGTTGGAAAGGGGGTTAGAAGAGTGCTGAGAAGTTACGCCTGTTTCTTCTTTCTTTTCCTTTCCCCCTCTGGGGATGAGAGACCAGATTTTTTTCTCTTTTTTTTTTACAGTACATTTTGGCAGGCCCCATTTTTTTCTGACAGAAAAAAAATAACAGGCATATTTTGGGCGATTACTCAACTGGGGTTCTTTGTGACAGGATATGCAGCTGCGTGACTAATGGAGCTGGCTTTCTCCTGGCTTCCTTCCCCTTTCAGAGCTCTTGTTTACTGCCCTATACAAAAAAAAAAAAAAACAAAACCATAAGTTACAGATTTTTATAAAAAAAAAATGCCTTGTGAGATACTCAAAAGCAATAAATCCTTTCGATAGTCCATTTCCAGGGCTGCAAACTCCCCACCCTCTCCCGCTTCTTCTTTTCAAATGTTCAAGCTCTTGACTCACGGCATGTGAATCTTCTCCCACCCCCATGTCCCTGCTTTCTTCTGAACATATGTCCAGCAGATCATCTGTGTGAGTGTGTGTGTGTGTGTGTGAGTGTGTGGGGGGGGGAGTGGGAAGGGTGCAAGATGGAAACCATATTTTTACTGCTTAACTCAGCAATTGCTAAAGGAAAAAATAATGACTTCCAGGGGCCTCGGGACATTTTTTTTTTTCCAAGGCCTTTGTGTTTCCATAATCTATGACAATTTTGTGGTGTAAGCAAAAGTTATTAGGAAGCATGGAACTAGCTTCATGGAGAAGGGTTTTTCACGGGGAGGGACGATCTCTTTATAGAGGAAATCCACATTTGGATGGCTTTGGAATTCAGAATCCTCAGGCTTCCCATAGAACTTTTGGAAGAAACTCTCTAGCTTGTAGTGTTTGACAACTGGAACTGGCCTTTCAGTTTTTCTAGAGATCAGTCGGCTTTTTATTTCAAAACGTGTCTGGCCTGTGGATGGGAAAAGCTGACCAGCTAGTTAGGTTTGGTAGAGACGGCTTGGTGTGAATGAGTTGCAAGATTTGCGGCCACTGACTGATGGGTCGAGCCTCAGTGTGATCTGGGTAAATCACTCAGTGTAAGTCTCAGCTGCTCAGATGTTAAAGTTAGGATAGTGTCCCTTCTCGTCTAGGTTGCTGGCAAGAAGAGGGAGATGGCAGAAGTCCAAGGCATGGCGAGAACTGGACAGAAGTGCACAGCGATCGCTCATAACGCTTCCTCATCCAAAGGGCCGGCCCAAGCTCTCAGCGGAGGAGACGGTCCTGTTCTCTGAGAACTACGATGCCAGGTGATGAACAGGAGAGAGGTTATTTACAGAGCAGCCCAGGACGCAGTCCCAGGGGTGTTTTCCAGGATGGTATTGCCTTCAAGTCTACCTGCTCCCTGGTCGTCTTCCACGCAGGTCTCAGAATCATAACTTTGATCACATTCCTTTTCTACCCAGGAAGCTATCTCATCAAAGCCAAACAAAAGGTACCACTAAACCGTCTCGCCTGCTTTTTCTTCTGTAACTAACTCACACTTTGCATGCACTCTGTCCTAGAGAAGTGAACATGGGGCCCAGGTTCCTCTAGCTCCTGGCCCACCATTTTCCCTGGATGTCATTTGGAGGCCCACCTCCTCCTTTACCTTCTACTGCTTTTCCTATTCCTCTCTGTTAGACCCTGCTCATTTGTCGTCTCTTAGAAGATTTCATCAAAAACTTAGCTCCTCCTAGAGTCTCCACTGATTAAGAAAGCCTTGAGTGGATGATCCAAACCCTCTGGCAACCCTAGCAATGATGTTTTTCACTCCCCAGAGCTCAAGTCTAATGAACTCAGCTAAGGCAGTTGACCTGATTTCGCCAGAGGGTAAACTGAGGCACCAGCCAGGGCACTAACTGGACAGGGATTTCACAGCAAGTCCCCGACACAGACAAGAATAGAAACCCCACATCCTGATTCCAGTTGGCCTGGAGTTTAAAGAGGCACCTTAGCTTGGATATCCCAGAATAGCTCCTCCCAGGCCGACCAGCTGTGAAGTGATGTGTTGCAAGGGTTATTTTTTGCCTTGGCCTAACTCTTAAAAAAACACCCCAGACTCCTAAAATCGGCTTAAGAAAATCCATTTCTCACAATGTCATCTGCTTGCCAAGTTTAAACCTAGTATATGACATCATGAACGCCTTCAGGCCTCATTCTCAGCTTACTGGGATGCTCAGGTATCTGCAGTAAGTTCAGAAATCACGGTTTATTGAAGGAAACAGATCATTAAGTCGCTCCACTGGACTGAAGCCGTTGACATTGCTTATTTGGGGAAGCTGAGCATTGGATAATTTTCTCTTGATTCCTGTGGACCTGGTCTAGCTGGAGCTTTTTAATGAAGGGTGTGGCCATCAGATGGTATGAGGCCCATAGAAACTAATCAGAGGGAGGGAAGGGACAGTGGTGCGCTGGAGCTGGCTTGCATCAGCTGATTGTTAACTTTTCAGGAATTTTGCAAGCTGCTTGTTCAACACAGCCTTTATGGCAAGTTAAATTATATAAACTTATAATTAAGTAAATGATATTAAAAACAAAGGTAATCAATAGTAACAAACAGATTACATCCTAATTATTTCGCTACCCTTTGCTATTACCTACGCTCTTGAGTTATTTGCTATTACATCAATATAGTGGGAATACTACATAGTGCTATGTCCCTGTGCTCCTCTTCCCAATTTCACATTCCGTAACATCACATTGGGTAGTTGGGAATTAGCCATGGTGAGACTGTTTGCACCACAGAAACTGGCACACTCTACAAATTGGGGCTTGATTTATTGTTTCGATGATTGTCTAGACTTAAGAAAGTGATAGAGAAAATGTTAATAAGGTAGATTAAACATAAAAGTGTGCTGCATCTGTAGCAATGACTTTATGAATGACAGAACAAATCAAGGTCATATTCTTCCAGTACTCAAAAATAACTATCAAATTCAGCAAAGTCGCTCCTGATGTTGGCAAATGAGTGAAGTTCTGGAATCCATCTGTATTGTTTCACTTTTGACTTACTTATGATTGTAAATGCAATTATCAACCAACATTCATGTCAGTTCTACACGTGGGAAGCCAGTTGGTAAATGTTGACCATCACACTACTAGAAAAGAGTGCCTCTGGATCACTCCCTTGGGGTCCCAGAAGGAAGATCATTGTAGAACACCTACAACTCAGTAGTAAGGGGCATGTCTGAGGGACAGTGTGGAAGAGGTGATACTAACTGCTGGGTAGAGAACAACACTGATGACACAATTTAGAGCCAGCAGCAGAGACTAGCCCATCAGAACAGGAATGTGGAAAATAAACTAGATAGGCTAAATTGAAGCATACCACTGGATACCAACAAGGTTAGACAGTAGAAAGCCATAATAACTTCTAAGTTCAAGGTGAGGATTAACACCATTTATTCACAGTGCCTTAAAGTCCTAAAGGTCTTTCCTATTAATGGGCTCATGTGACCACTGGAACAGAACTGTGAGGTAGATAGGTAAGTGAGCTATCAGCACCATACCCATTTTACAGACGGGAAGCCGAGGCTACGGGTAGTTAAGCTATTGGCCCACGGTTTCTCTTTCTACATAAATGGCTAAGCTTGTATTGAAACTTGATGGAGAAAGAGAAATAGCACAGACTTTGGGGTCAGACATACTTGGGTTAAAAACCCAGCCTTATCATTTAGGCAACTTTGGTAAAGTTACTTTACCTTTTGAAGTCTTGTTGTTTGTTTTTAACTTACCAAACGGGGACGATAATGCCTAGTTCACAAGTTTGCAACAAGGGTTGGTTTAAATAAGATAATAAGTGTAAAGGATCTGCCACTTAGGAGGCCTAAGTCTGCCCCCCGAACTGGGTCCCAGCACCAGGCCGATTTAGGCCCAAAGATCCCTGCTCTGCTTGGTGTTTTAAACGCTGTGGGTGCTCAGGACAGTATGGTATATGTGAAGATATATATGAAGACGGTTTGTTACAGGGGCCAGGAGATTTCATTTGAGGTTCCCGAAATGTCATTTTCTAGCTTTGACCTTGAGCCTCAGTTTCCTCATCTGTGACACCGGGAGGAGATGCCTGGCTCCTCCACCGGCTCACTGCCAAAGCTGAATGAGATAAAGCATTGAAAGGACGTGGCCGGTCCCACAGGCCCATCTGTTATGAACCCCTGGGGCCTCTGGCTCCGGGCGCTTGGGGGACCACTCACTGCGGCAAGCCAACTGGGCTGATGTGCCTCTGCGAGAAGAACTGGGCTCCTCTGGTGGCTGCTGACCTCCCGCTGGCCTGCCAGCAAGTGGAGACACAGTCCCTGGATGCTGGGCAGAGAGGCTAGTCAGCCAATCAGTGCAGCTCAGGTGCCAAGATACATGGGAGAACACCCACAAAGTACTCTGGAGCGAGACAAAGGGCGCCTTCCCTGGCTTCATTCCTCAGTAGGGGGCTCAGCACTCCTGCCTTGCCCCAGAAGTGCCTGTGCAGGTGTGGACACGTATGCCTCCCTGGAGGCTGGCTCTACCCCGATAGTGTGCATCGCAGGTGCACACTCCACTCTCTTGCAGCTGCCTCTGCAACTGTGGGCCATGCAGCCCTAACCTCCCCGGGTCTCAGTCTCCAGAGCTGTCGAAGAGGAACCACAGGCACCCTAAACCCCCTTCTTGCTGGGAGATCTCCCAGAAGCTTAAGGATAGTTTTAGATTTGGGGGGACCTCTTTGTGACAGCCTGCCTTCCCAAACTACGTGCAGCCATGTCCCTTGCTAGAGCTCAGAGACTTCGGTGTCCCCCACTGTCATCTGCTGGGAGGATCTAGAGCCGGCCTGCCAGGATGGGGTGCTACCTTTCACTTACTAGCTCTGTGACCCTGGGTAAGTCACTTTAACCTGTCTGTGCCTATGTTTTCTTATCCCTGAGTGGAGGACTCACAGTCACACTTCCCTTATAGGTTGTCACATAGATGGTATGTCACTTAGATGGTAACTCACTTATGAGTTAATGTACGAGTTAACACAAATGTATGAATTCAAAATTTATACAAAAAGCGCTCCAACCAGTGCCTTGCACATAGTAAGACTAATTATAAGTGATGAATCATAATAATAATTATGATTATCCATTTTCTACCCCAGTTATTATTCTGGTCCCATTTCCGTGACTTTCTCACCATAGCCTCAGGGCCTGGCCCTATCTAGCCTAGGTTGCTACTGCCATGAACACCCCGAGACTCATGGAAGCAGGGGTGGAAGAGAAGTTTCCTAAAACAGGTTGGGATGGAGGACTGAGAAGGCGATGAGGCTGGGCTCAGGGAGGGTAGGGGAGAAGACAAAGGTCATAGAAACAGGATGGGGGAACAATGCCTGGGCTAGCCTCTCAGAGGCTGATGGCCCAATGCAGTAGCAGAGCATCTGTGGAATTTGTCCCATATCTAGGCTCCGCCAGCACCTGCCTTAATCTGACTTTTAGTAACGTGTGTACCACAGTGGTATAGGAAAAATTCAACTCTGCAAATACTGAGCTCGTTGAGGGGAAGTCTCATCCTTGCCTTTTTGTGTAAGGTGGGAACTCAATAAATGGCCCTTAAATTGAACTGTATTTGAAAGTTAGTGTATTCACCACACACCTCCTCCGTTGACTTAAGGTGGAAGGTTGAGATAACTGGGGCCTCTTGGTCCCAACCCCAGGCCTTTTCCTAGTGCTTCTGCTACTGTGCTGGGCCTGCAAGGGAATCCGGAATCCCTGAGACACCCAAGCGAGCTGTGAGACTCACGCCAGTGTGCCAAGACCTACGCCACTTCCTGCTGTCACTTCTTACCCATCCTATGGCCCTGTGCAGGATCGGTGCCAGGTGAACCCAAGAGACTTGAAATCTCCTCAGACGATATCTCAGAAAAGCAAGGCCTGACTTAGATGTTTTTAGATCCCCCCAAACTCCCTTTAGATGTGGAAAACACCCCAATCCTCAAGATATGATGTCAAGGAAGGGGGTCAGGAAAGGCCTGGCTAGTCTAACTGCTGCCCCTCTTCCTTTCCCTCCTCTGCCTCTCCTCCTGACCGGGAAGAGCTTTCTGCTGTCCCCTCCCACCTGCGGGAACTTCCGTCAGGTTGCCTACCATCTTTTCTGCACTGTAGCTTACAGTAAGTTCCATTATCAGACCTCCTGGCTCTGCTCTCGTAATGGAAAAGGAAGACTTTAAAATTTAGGATTCATCAAGAGTCAGCGTGGACCCTGGAGGCCGGGCAGTGGCCCATCGTCACAGACGGTGTCCCCTCCACAAGAAGAAGCCATAGCACAAGGTGACTCCCAGGGAAAGGAAAATACAACAGTTTAAGATGTTCATTGGTATTGCCCCAGCATACCTACGAAATAAAACAAGTATCATGATGCTACTTCTGTATAATTTGACATATCATTTCATACTTACGAATATATATTTAAAACAAATGGGAAGGGCACACAGCAAACGAAAGTGGTCTTTCTTGAATGAGAGGAATAGACATAATTTGCACCTCTTTTTTCAGCTCAAGCATGTTTCCGATTTTCTATAATTAACATGTGTTACCTTAGAGTAAAAATAAAAAAACAAAATTGAGAATTTCTTAACATTTTATGTGAAATTTTATATAAATATGTAAGAATATATATGAATGAATGAATATTTTATATGTAAAGGATTCTATATCCCTCTTCATTTATATAATTATCTATTATGTAATATATAATATAGCATAATATATATATTACGTACAATATACTATATACTATGCATTGGCATATATTATACTATTCATATATAGGTGACTATTCATGAAGAAATATTGGAAAGTAATACAACAAAATACTATCAATAGTCTCCCAGTTGTGTTTTTTCTGTATTTTCCAAGTTTTCTGCATCTGGCATTTATTATTTTTGTAATTAGGAGGGAAAAAAAGTGTGTGCACATGTATGTGTATATGTGTTTTGCTTTGGTGAAAACAAAAGTTTTCAAGTTATTTTTAGATCATTATTTTTGTTTGTTTTCCGGGTACAGGATATTTGCTTTTCTTTTTCTTTTTTCCTCCACTTATATAATTTTTTTGTTTGTTTCTTTGTGCAGTTTTTGTTTGTTCTTGGCAACTGTACATTTTTTTTTTATTTAAAAGAGAAGAAAGAAGAACTCGTATGCTTCATATCTCTCCATCATCATCACCAGTAAATCCATTTTTACCCTTTGACTAACCTAAATTTAGAGGATAAGTATTAACTAGATTTTTTCCCTTCCAGTTTTATTGAGATATAACTGACACACAGCACTGTGTAAGTTTAAGGTGTGCAGCATAATGACTTGACTTACAGACACAATGAAATTATTATCACAGTAAGTTTAGAGAGCATCCAGCATCTCACATAGATATGAAAAAAGGAAATAGAAAAAAATTGTTTTCCTTGTGTTGAGAACTCTTAGGATTTACTCTCGTAATGACTTTCATATATAACATACAACAGGGTTATATATTTACCACGTTGCCGGGTATCAGCTTTTCTTGGCATGAAAACAGGTACAACTTTTTTCCTGTTGGCTCACTTCTAAAAGTCAGGCTTAGACTCTGAAGTCTAAGCAGGATCTGATGTTTCAATTTGGCCAGATCTGGCTGGTCCATAATGCTGGTCAACATGGGGGGTGAGCATCCAGCATTGTTCACAAACAACGAAAAAACCACACAGTCGAGAATGTTCTGGACTTAATTTCCAAGCATGAGGAGCTCTGTTTTGTAGGTGCTGCCTGTCTGGGGATGGGGGTGGGAGAATGTATGGACGATGAATCCGGAACTCTTTTCACAGTCCAAAGCAAGAGAAAGGTGAAACGCTCTCCGAAGGGGGATGGTGAAGCTGCATCCTGGCTGTCCTGGCCCCTGGGGGGACCAGCCTGATGACCTCATGGTTATTTTCCACGCCCTATGATCTATGGGACTTCCCTAATGCTTGTGTAGCTGTTTGTAATTTGTTCTTTGGCTAGTACTTTCTAGGTTGCTCCGAGGGAAAACACTGATTTCTCCATTTGTATTCTGGGCCATATAAATAGTAGTTTTAGGTTCCCGCCCTCTGTTTATAGATTTTCCTCAGGAAATTTTATCCAACATAAAAATGGTCTCGAGAGAAAGAAAATTCTTAAATAGGTGGCTGTAGACAGTCTGGACCCTCTGGGCTCAGATGGGTTCATCTGCAAACAAGGACTTACTGTTCCTACTCCCAGCCCCATTGCCCTTGGAGTTCTCCGAGGGCAGATAGGCCGTCCTCTCTGCCTAGAATTTTGAAATTCTCTGCTGGAAGTTTCAGTGTAATGGCAAATGTCATTTTGAGGCCTCAGAATGTTTTCCACTCATCACCAATCATCCTTCCACAAAGCAGTTTTTCAATCCTTCCCTAGCACTAGTAAGGATTGAGAAACAATACAGGTTTCATGCTCTTGTTCAAACTGCATGGAAAGTTCCAGGGGTTACAGGAGGGAAGGATGGGGAGGAGAATAAAAACAGAACGTCAGGGTCGCAGGATGTCCAGCTTAAAATATTAGCCTCTGGGACTCACTGCTTCAAACATGTCACTGAGTCTATAAATACCGTTCTCATCACCCGGAGTTGTGAAGCTAACATTGCTCAGCTCTCTCCTTTGCATTTATGGTGCCCTTGGGTTGCAGAACACTGTTCGCCCAACCACCACCTTCCGTGGGCCTCTGTGGGATCCTAGGACTATCAGAGGTCAGCCTAGAAAGGAAAACCCATTGCACCACTGCCCCTAAGCAGGACTACCTGGACCCACACTCGGTTTCACTGAATATTCTATCATTCTTCCAGCTTATGTATCTTTCTGATCACTCAAATTCCTTTTTGGATAACCAATCAAATCCACAAGTATTGTCTAAGGCCCAACAGGGTTCAGAGCACTGGGGAGGTGTCGTTGGGGCAAGAATTTGGGGACAAGATTGGGGACACACAGGGAGACAAAGGCCAACACATCTGAAAGAGAGAATATATGGGATGGTCATCCATGAAGAAGTAAACTGTGTAGAGTGGACAGAAAGTGTCACAAGTGGAGAAGGAGATGGGTGTGGGCTCCAGGCTTCTCTGAGGTTTGGCCAAGGGTTGGGGTTTGGGGCGAGGGCAGGCTTGGAACAGGGCCTTAGAAGATGGGCAAAATCTAGACAGATATTGTGAGCAAAGGGAATGGAAGGAGCAAGGACAGAGAGCAGGAATGAGCAGGATGTAGGGTGGGTTTGTATGTCTGGCCAAGGCGGAATTCAGGTGGGGAAGGCCTTCAGAGCAGACTGGGGCTGTGGTGGGATGGGGTTACATCACGGAGGGCTATAAAAGCTGCTTTTTCACTGTGTTCCTGTGTGCTGTTTTCCAGATAAAGACATGTTGCCAGCAACGAATGGCTTGTCCCCAGATCTGACACTTGCCCTGGACTTCTTCCTCCTACCTCCTTCCTTATACTGGCCCACTAGTAAGCCCCCAATCACTGACCAGCCCAGGACACGTGGTTTGCCCAATTAGCACCGGTGCATCATGGGCAGTCCAGGCTGACTTTTCTTCATCAGGGAATTTCATTTTGCCAACAGAGCCGGACTGGGAAGAGACTGGATCAAGGGTTTGGGCTGTGTCTCCCCAGGCTACCATCTTGGGAGGGCCAGTGGCAGGTGCCAGCAGTTGGCTGGCATCAGGGTGCAATCTGGTAGCCACAGAAGAGACCCTCATCCTTGGAGGGTCTGTGAACCCACAGACAGCTGCTTGGCTTGCCTCGACTTGGCTGGGAGCATTTCGGCAGAGATGAGCGGGAAATGGATGGCTGGTTGAGAGCAGACAGTGAGAGGGGAAAAAGGGGTCTTCAGAGCTGAAATGAGATATGTGTGAGCCCCTACCTACAAAAGGGCAAGAGTGGCTCTGGACAACGTCGCTGGCAAACTTGAAGCGAGTTTCATTGTTGCCTGAAGCTCCGGGGGAGGATGAGGGTGGAAGGCACCTGCCAGCGCTGCTCTCCGCGTGAAAGGGGAGATGCAAAGAAGCACATGGCCAGGAGGGCCAGGTGGACGCTGTAATGAGACAGAGGATGTGAGGCCAGGATGTGAGAGGGAAAGGCACGGCTGGGGCTGGCTGCGGACTGGGGGCTCCCAAGGATGGGAACTACGACAGCAGTTCTCGGGCCTTTTCTACGTCTGTGCTCCTGGCCCACTGCCCTCTACATGGATTCGTGGGATCAAGAAGCAAAAGTAAGGGAAGGACTTTTCAGCAGAAATTCCGCATAAACAAAGACTTGCTCCCACCAGCAGAGGTGCAGCGGGGGTGTGGGGGGGCCCTCGCCACTCCTCCCTGCCTCAGAACCATGACTTTCTCACTCAGAGATGTCCATCTGTCCAGCCATTTTGCCAAGCCCTGGAGCCCCATGCTGATTTCCTTTGGAAGAGCCCCAGCTCCTGGGGTGACCTCAGCAGCAGCAGGGCCCACGGATGGCTCCAATTCCAAACTTCCCATCCTGGGCAAGGATTGGCCTGGTCTGTGGAAGTTAAAATAACACACTGGCTGTTTACGAGCAAGAGCCCTCAATAAAGTCATAGGGATGGTTCTGTCTGCAGTGTGTCTAATCTCTGGCTGCCTTTCTGGGCCCTCGGCTCCCGAGCTATTTTGGTCTCTCTCTTCTTTGACTCATTCTGGGACTTCCGTGCCATAAAGCTGAGCCCCCTCCAGTGCTTGGTCCCACCAGCAGGCAGACAATTCAGAATTAGCTGTGGTCATGGTTGTCCAAACTGACAGGCAGGGAAACTGAGGCACAGCAGGCTACAGGGCCTCATCCTGCCTCCCACAGTGACACAGCGGCACAGCTGCCAGCAAGGCCCAGGGTTCTGGCTGGGGCTTTAACACTGGAGTTTGTGGGGAAGGCTGGGGGCCATGTGACCTGTTAGATGCTCTTACTGGGCCACACTTGGCCACAAATCCCAGGGCTGTGTGGCAAATGGGATTGCAGTGTGTGTGTGTGTGTGTGTGAGGCTTGATGGTGCTGTTTGAAATCCTCCCCATGTCTGGAGTTTGACAAGTGCAGAGTAGAGAAGGACCAGAAAACCCAAAGGAATGGGGATGAGAGAACAAAGAGCCTTCCCAAAGCCACGGTTCAAGTTGTGGGCAAAATATCTTTCTGTTTCTCATGCAAACCACGCCTACCCCCCCACCCCCCCAAAGGGCTGGCTGGGCTGGTTTGGGCAGTCCAAGGCCAGAGCTGAACTCCTGATTCCAAGCCCTCCTGCCTCTCCCAGGCCTCCCTGGGTGCAGGGCCTACAGGCTCTGGAGAGGGGAGTCATGGAGCGGGGGAGGAGAGGAGGCCGTCAGGGTTTCAGACACTTTCTAGGTGCCTCGGGGGACCTACGTATTTCCTATGTAAAGTTCAGTCTGTTTGCAATGAGGCCTCTCTTCTTTGCTTATTTCTGGAGAGATTAAAAATAGTGAAATCTGCTTAATCTGGGACTCTCTGAGATCAACAAGGCCACTGTTTCCAACAGTATGAAAATACCAAGCAGCCCCACCCACATGCATGGGTCGCACGGCATGGCAGGCCTGGTAGGCTTTCTGTAATGTAGGAACTTTAAGTTGCACGAATTCTCAACAGATAAGGCTGTTTTTAAACGCCAGCAAGGATATCTTCAACTAAAATGGAAAGGATTCCACACAGTTTAGGGCCTGAAGTCCTCTCTTTCTTTCCTTCTAACTGAGCTCAAAGCTGTGAAAGCCTTTTCAGGAGAGCCTACTGTGGTTCAATTACTTCACCAGTTTGAGACTTTCTGTAGGGATTTGGCCACAGAGTAGACCCTGGGCAGCTGTAGACACAAGGATGCTGCTCCTGACCTGCTACCATCAGCGCAGCAGACGTCCAAGATTGTTCCATCAGAGGTTGGGAGAGATGCTGGGGAACAGCCCCCATCTGTGAGATGGCTCCCTGAGCTGAGGAGGGCCATGGGTCAGAGGAACACCCCTTCTTATGCTCTGCATTAGTCAACATGGGCAAGGCTGTGTTGCAGTAACAAACACACCCTCACGTCTCAGTTGTTACGCCATCTGAAACTTGTGACATCAAGGTTGCTGTAGTCAGGGAAGACAGAACAGGAGGGTTACTGGGATGCTTTAAGGGCCTTTAAAGTGGCTGATATCACTTCTGTCCACGTCTTTTTGGCCAGAATCAGTCACATGGCTTTGACCTAACTGCAAGGGAGTCTGGGAAATGTAAGATTTGGGATGAGCAGGCATCATTGGAGGCTTTGACCTGGTATCATCAGCCGTAGCACCAAAGCCTAAAGAACATCTTCAGAAAAACCTCTTACGAGGCTGTAGGCAGAGCCATACTGTGGACTGACAGGGCCTGCTGACTGCCCACCACCATTCCCTCCTGGCGTAGGAACGTAGCTGCTTCAAGGAGACATCCTGGAGTGTAATGCAGGGCTGGATGCCAAGATGGAACCTAGAGCAGGTAACTGGAGAGAATAAAAATAAGTACTTGGCTTATAGTGTAAGTAGATGTATCCTAGACCTTCAGAAGGCAGGGTGAGGCCCTTTGGTTGAAAGCACAGGGATTTGTAGTAACTTGTGCTTATGGGGACCACGGGTCAGTTTCCCTAGCAGACCCAGGCCGGGTGAAATGTCTTCTTCGTGGCTGCTTCACTTGAGGCTCTCCTACAGGCAGAACTCATGGGGCAAATGCTTTCTCCTGCTGGAGGTTCCTCATGCCAACACCCCAAGGCTGGGTTGCCTTCAACTAGGACACCGTGGTCACATCCTCAGCCACTTGGGGGCCATGGGGCAGGGCTCAAGTGCTTTTCTGGGATGGTGTTAGGAAGGGAATTCTGCAAACAGTGAAAAGTAAACCAAGGGAGATTTAATAAATAAGAGCTGGGCTTCCCTGGTGGCGCAGTGGTTGAGAGTCCGCCTGCCGATGCAGGGGACACGGGTTCGTGCCCCGGTCCGGGAAGATCCCACATGCTGCGGAGCGGCTGGGCCCGTGAGCCATGGCCGCTGAGCCTGCGCGTCCGGAGCCTGTGCTCTGCAGTGGGAAAGGCCGCATCAGTGAGAGGCCCGCGTATCGCAAAAAAAAAAAAAAAAAAAAAAAAAGAGCTAATTTACATACTTTAACAGCAATGGAAGTACTAAAGCATTCAGTCCAGACTGAACTGAGTGATCATTGTGGATTTTCTATGCTGGGAACTAATAGAAGTTTGACAAGAGGAAGTTATTTGTAGAGTCCACCTTGGTATTGGCTTGAGAATCCAGAGTTGAACCCTCACTAATATGTGGAAGAGCCGGAAATATTGGCTCAATCTGGGTGCGATGGTTAATTTGATGTGTCAACTTGGCTAGGCTGTGGTGCCCAGCTATCTGGTCAAACACTAGTCTAGATATTTCTGTGAATGTATTTTTTGGATGTGATTAACATTTACAATCAACTGATTTTAAGTAAAGCAGATGACCTTCCATAATGTGGGTGGGCCTCATCCAGGCAGTTGAAGGCCTTAAGAGCAAAGGCTGAGGTTTCCTGAAGAAGAAGGAATTCTGCCTCCAAATTGCAACATAGAAATTCTGCCTGAGTGTCCAACCTTTGGACTCAAGACTGTAACATCAACTCTTACCTGAATCCAGGCTGCCTGCTGCCAATTAAGAAAAAACTCTCTGTCTCAATCTCTCTCTTGTCTTCTATCTCTATCTCTATCTCTACCTCCCATTGGTTCTGTTTCTCTAAAGAACTCCGATAAGTACAATGAGGGAGAAGTCAGATTAAATTAGAAGTCTTTTCATGGATTAATAGACATTTTTATTAATTCATAAGGAAAAGGAGTAAATTATAGGGAATTACAAGTTGTAACCATATAAATGGGGGAGTTTTACTAAAGTAGCAGTATTTACTATTGCGTTAAATACACCAAGTGGGGTGCAACACAGACTAAACTCAATAGAAATGGTATGGTGTTTTAGTAATTTCAATTCTAAAGAGATGGTGTTTGCTGGGGGAACTTCCTGTCTGGGGCTCTTCCTCTTCCTGTCTGAGTACATCCTTGTGTGTTCTCCTCACATTAAAGCGTGTGATAAGCCTCTGTCTCTGCACCTGAGCCACAGATTGTGCTTGCAAATTACAGGCCTAGTGCTGGCTCTGCCTCCTTTCTTTTAGTTCCATTTAAATCATATATGTTCTTTTAAACAACAACTGTCAACTAGGGCCAGAAAATCTGCCTCAAACTGCTTTAGGAAAAGGAAATCTAATGGTCCCTGCAACCAAAAGATCCTGAGGGCTAGCATCAGACACAACTGGATTCAGGGCTAAAAGAATATATTGTCAGGACTTGATTACTTTCCATCTCTCAGCTCTGCTCTCTGCTATGTTGGCTTCCGACTCAGTTTTCACATGACAGAAAAATAACCACAGTTCCAGGCCCTACACCTCTCAGATTTGAGGTTCAAGGGAAAAGAGTGAGTCTCTTTCCCAGAAATCCTAGGGAAAACCTCAAGGTATCTTATTGAATCTGTTTGATCAGATGGCAGTTTCTAAACTAATCACTATGCCCAGGAGAACGGGCTCCACTGATAGGCTTAGGCCTGGGTCATGTGCTTCATCTTGAGCTGCCCTGGAAACTCATGGACCAAGAACAGAGGACAGGGTGGGGTTCCCCAAGAAGAAAAGGGGGCTTGGGTACCAGAAGAGTAGATGAATGCTGAATAGTTAAAAATGACAAAGAGAAAGCTTAAACATTCATAATCTATTTATTTATGGCAAAGCACCTCTGGGGGCAAGGCCAGCATGAGGTTGCTTTATCCTTCTTTTGACTGCCCCAGGATCTCTTTCCATTAGTGCTTGGTACAACTGCCGCTGCCAGGGTGATGCAAGTTCTATTAGTAAAGTGTCCTTCCCTTAAGTCCCTTTCCCAACACCCAGCTCTATTTCCAGAACTTGATTATAGACATAGCTGGGGAGGAGGTGGGGGGAGAATATTTCTGACAAAGTGATGTTTCCATTTCACACATATGACTAATAAGGAACTTGACCAGGAATACTTCTTTATACAGTTTTGAAAACCCTGGCCTAGACCATAAATCACTGAATGGAGTTCTATCCACATGCTTTAACTTGAAACTCAATTTCCATCTGCCCAGTATCCTGCCTGAAGAGTGGAGGAACAGAAGAGCTGACATTGAGTCTCCAATGGTGTCATCGCACTGGGATAGCACCCGGGCCTGTGGGGAGGTCACCTTCCCATGGCATTGCCCTCAGCAGCAATCTGGGGTCAGGCAGAAACTCTGAGCTTGGTCCCTCACTCCCTTCTCCTTATGCCTTGCCAATATAAGCCTTAAAAGTCATGGAAACATCTCTGGTGTTCTAACTCAAGGGATTCCAGCAACAGAGGTCAGAGAGTGGAAGGTCACATAGGACTATGTGGAAGGGCAGATATCTCTGGGCAGGAAGATGCTTGCCCTTGATGTAGCCATGTGGGAGGGGCTGAAAAGACAGAGGTGCATGGCCAAGCTTGGGGCTCTCAGAAGAGAGAAACAAGGAGTGAGGTGCACTGGCTGGAAAAAGAAGTGTGTCCAGGTTGAGACTCCAGAAACCCAGCAAGCTTCCAACACAGGAGCTGGAGGATAACGTGGCACGAGATGGTCCACAGGATGAGATGACACATTGACAGCTCCATGGGAAAGGCTCAGTAGTAAAGGCTGGGGTTGGAACAGCAAATAAGCAGACCAACCCAATGTGATCAAATGCAAGCAACACAGAGCAGGTGGAAGATTAGTTGGTAGCAAATGGATACCCTGGGGCGATGAAGGAAGGAATTGTTCTCTCTCTTCCAACAGGGAGAGCTGTATTCCTCCATCTTGGCAGAATTTCCAACTTTCACAGGGCCCAGATCTTTGGGGAAACTTGTTTCACCCTACGCCAGCTAAAAATAGTTGGGTGAAATGTGACTGACCAGAGAACCTTTGACCTCTCTTGGGCTTAGCTTTTGGACAGAGTTAAGAGATTCTCTTCTGAGCCTTATTTTGGTAAGAACATCATTGGGGGGAGGATGGGGTGGGAGGAAGCTCTGCAAGGGCAGGCGAAAGGACACCACATTTCTGGGGCTTGAACACGTAGGAATCGTGCTTTGTGGTTGGGGGACTTTAAGATCATGCCGAATAAGGGATAGGAAAGGGGTTCAGATAGAATGTAAAAAAACAGCCTCCTAGAGTATTCTTTGCTAAAACTTCTCTTGAAAATAATAGAACTGACAGCTTCTCCAGCTACTAAGATAACAACAACAAAAATGTTTATGTTTTCTTTCTCCTGTAGTGTGTGGGCAGATTACCTGAGGTCCAAATTCCCCTGTAGCCATAGCTAGTAAAACCTCATGGCAAATTGCTAGCTCATCCTAGTGCCAAAGCAACACTCTCTATGGGTGTTGATGGATTTTCTCTTAATATAATCTAGGATAGCTCTCATTAATAGAGTGATGCACTATAATTTGATGCTAAACTCAGTGTTTTACAAATATAATCTCATCAAGTCCTTGAAATGAAATTGTGAGGAGGGATTACTGCTCCCATTTTACAGAAGAGCAAGCAGAGGCTCACGAAGTGAAATAGCCACAAAACGAGAAAATGGTGGAGATAGAATTCAACCCCATTTGGTTAGACAACAAATTCTGTGCACTTAACCACTATGCTGTTCTCACCGACACCTACACAACTCCCCACATACCTGTTGTCCTAAGTCTTTAGGCAACATGATTCAGAATAGGAGTGCTTCCATCGGCATCCTGGCAGGAGAGAGACGGCACACTCCAAAGGGTTAATTAAGGAGAATTTAGAAATGGGAGGATTTACAGGTTGAGTAAGGTTAAAGGAAACTAACAAGACATGGTGAAGCCTTCCAGGGCTGGCAGGAGTGAGGACCTGTGTGGACAGAGGGAGAGAGGCATGAGAGGAAGTGCCTTAGGAGAGAGCTGAATGGAGCTATGGTCTTGGGTAGAGGGACAGTAGAGGGACACAGCCAAGTAGGGGCTGGTAGAGAGAAACCAAGGGAATACATACCCCTGACATTGCCCCACCCTCCTTTCTCTTGGTGCCTCTCATTTGCTGAACCCAACTGAAGCCAGAGGGCAAGGGCACCCAATGATGCCATCCTCAAAGTCAACCTCCTGGGGCACAGAGCCGGGGGAGAAGGACGGAGAGGGGATCTGGAGGAGAGAGGACATGCCCAGCACAATGAGCTAACAAGCCTGGCTGTCTGAGGGCAGCTTCCCCTCTGGGATTCAGGGATAATCTCTTTCATCTACAGGTAAAGGAATGTCTTCTAAAGACGTCAGAAAGAAAATGCTGGCCATTAGGAATCAGCATGGAGTCACCAAGAAAAGAGTTGGTCTACCAGTTGCCCTTTTAGGGAGGGCACGGGATTCCTAAGCTGGGAGTTTATGGCATTGCAGTAGGCAGCAGAGCAGGTACCTATAGCACACCAAGAGACCTGGAAGACAGCATAAATAGAGCGGCTGGGGATGTGCTGAGTGACGGGCCCTAAAGCACAGATAGATGAATGTCAGCCTGGACAGGCGGTCCCACCCGTGTCCCAAAGCTCTCCCATAGCCCTTACATTTCAACAGTTCCATCAGAGACTAGGAAGAACCATCAGAGATCAGGCTTACCTACTTGTGGCTAGAAGTAGTTCATACTTTGGATTAAAGAATTAAAATCTCCCCAAATCCTGACAGGGAGATTGGATGAATTCTAGCTAAATATAATATGATGAAAAATAATAGGGTGAAAGGTACATCTGGAACCTTGGAGCCAAAACAAATGGAACTACAAAATCTCCGATGGGAGGATGTGAAAGACTTACGGGTTTACGTTGATGGTAAACTTGAGATGAGTCAACCTGCATGCTTACCGAGAAAACTGGTGTGATTTAAGGTGACATTAACTGAAGACGAGCATTGAGGACAGGGAGGAATTTCTCTTACTGGACCCTTTACTGGTCCGTCCCACCTGGAAGGCCAGAGGGAGAATCACTTTTAAAGGAGAAGCACAAAGAAATGGTACTGCATTTGGGGAGAGGCCTGGGGATGGGGGAGGGTGTCTGAGAGAGCATCACGTGAGGAACGTGTGAAAGAAAAGGAGCGGCGGATAAAAGAGCCAACAAGAGAGAGGTCTTCAAGGTGCCTTGTCTGTGTTGTGCAGAAAGCAAGCACCGTGCCCAGCGGCTGAAGCCTAAAGAGAGGCGAATCGGAGCTCAGCCTGCTGGCGGTCAGAGTGGGGCGTGAGCTCGTGGGGCTCTCTCCCTAGAGATGCGCCAGCCAAGGGTTGGTGCAGAGGACACGGGGGCACCGAGTGAAAAGGAGGCCTGTATTGTTTCAGAGGATCTCTGGTGAATCCAAATGCCCGGCTGCATGAGTAATGTTTGCAAACTGTACTTCCTTCCCCCCAACCATCCATCAGCCGTGATCACTGATGACGGAGCACGCCCAGTAACTGTTTGAGAACCTTGGGGAATTCAGGTTTCCCCAGTGGAATGGAAAGAGCCTGGGCTTCGGGGTCAGGCCGACCTGAGTTGGAGTCTCCTCTTGGCCATGTTAGGCTTGGAGACTTCAGATAATTCACTCAGCTCTTGGGTGTGGGCCCCGTGCAGGTGAGCAGAGGTCAGACGCTGTTCCTGTCCTCAGGGAGCCTGCTGCCCTGTCTGTCTTCTGCCCTGCAGCGTGTTGTGAGGCATACAGGGGCTAATATGGGTGGAGCCTGGGGTCAAGCCAAAGTTGGTTCCCTTTTCCTTCTCTTCCTTGCAAGGAGCTCAAAGCTGCGGACATTGGCAGGAAACCATGGGTGCCCAGAAACCTCGTGGGCCCTTATGTGAAATCTGTCCTCTTTCCTTCCCAAAGGTTGCTGAGAACGAGGCCTGCCTATCACTCCTTCCTAAGTGGCAGCCTTTCCTCCATGGCCTGTGCTCGGCTCATTCCCTCTCCACCCCCCGCCCATAACTTTTCCTTGAAGACCCTACCCATAATTTGGTGGCAGTAGGGGTGGGGAGGTGGGTGGCACTAGTAGAGCGGCCACTTTTTCTTAGCAGGCAGGGCCTCCTGTTTCTGTGCTTCTGGGTCCTGACTCTGTAGGGTTCTCAGTGTCCTGGGTGGGGCGAGAAGCCTTCCAGTTTTAGAATTCACCATCAGCCTGAATGAGCGGGTATGCCATCCATTTGCTGAGGTCTGGGAGGCGGTGTCTGGTTTCTCCCCATCCCCTGAACATTCTGTACCACACAAGCAAGTACTGTCAGGGTTGATCTCCTTTCCTGCGTCACTGTGTCTCCCCAACCCCAGAGCAAACCCTCGAGGGCTGGGACCAGGTCATCTGATTTTCTGAATCCATCACAATGTTTAGCTCCATCTTGGCGAGACAGCAGGCACCCAATAAAAGCTCGCTGCTTGATTTCTTTTCAACCTTCCTCTCACAAATCTCTTTAATTCAAGAGAAGGAGGAGTAAACAGAAAAGTGTTCATTCATTCACTCATTCAACCAACATGCTGCAAAAGACTCAGATTCGTGATTCACAAACTAAAACTGCCCATAGGCATGTCTCATGTGGCCGACAGTGAGGTTTGTTGTTGTTGTTTTGTTTTAAACTACTGCAAATATTAGGAAAAAAAACAACCCCGGAGATTTCACTCTGAATTTCTGGGCTCTCTTAAATGTTCGGCTGTCACTGAGCTGTGGCTGGCCCTCTTTTAGACGGACCTTCTCCAGGTCATGGCAGTCCACCTAGCTTCACTCCTCTGGGTTCCTGCCAGCCCCCTTAGGCATCTGAGTTTCGTTTAAGAGCTACTGACATCAGTAGGAATCCTATGGCATTTTGAGTTTAGAGACATCTGACTTCCTGGATTTATTTCCTGATCCTCTGTACGATGTGCTCCTCCAACCCAATCCAGCCCAAGATTCTTTCTCCTCTTGGTGCGACCAAATCCCATTTCTCTTGGCGGGTCCCCCTGCCTCCCGTCGCTCTTGCTGACAGAACCGCTGGAAGCAGGCTAAGCGTCCCTGCCCCCAGGCCTCGCCCAGTGCGCCGGCAGCACTAGGTGGGCAGGTGTGTGTCCCAGCAGGGCCCGGCTCCAGGTTGAGCCCAGAGGCCCCAGAAGCTGCTTTGCATGTGTCAGGTACCAGGCAGCAGAGAGGCTGTGTGAGGAGACCACCCACTCCAGGGACCACTTCTCTAGAGCCTCCTTTCAAAGACACCCTGGGAAGTGACCCTCTGCTTGGCCCGGTGCAGTGACCCGAGGTTGCCCACTCTCTGAGGGCAGTAGGGACCCTGCCGAGGGTCTGCTTCCTGCCCTCCGCAGGCCCAGATTTCAAAGCTGTCGATTCACTCTTCCTTCTCCTCCCACCCTCCTCTCCTCCCCAACATTCTTTGCTTCTTGTTTATATTGCAGAAAACATCTGCGAGAGTAAATGACTGAGATGAAAGATCTTGGCAAAGGGCTATTTTTCTTTGCTTGGCTTAAAGGGGGACAGATGAAGACTTCGGCCTCACCCTCGCCCTCCCCAGTGTGACTCCCTCCCCCACCTCCCGGGGAGGGGAGAAATGGGATCTGAATGAAGACAGACCAGAAGGTGGCCCAGCCGGCCCCAAGTCCCCAGGCAGGGGAGGTTGTTTTTCCAGTGGAACAGGCTGGCCTGGAGGAAAAGGCCCTGGAAAGACGCTCCGCAGGCTTCTGCTTCTGCAGCTGGTTCTGCAGCGTTTTTCCTGCCGGCTCTCCGCTCTCTGCGCCTGCACTCGCTCCAGGCAGGACGGCCACATCCACCGGCAGCAGACTTCGTTCTGGGCTCCGTGGCACATTATGGAGGAGAGAGCACCCCACCAGCTTTCCTCCCTCGTGCTTCTCTCTCTTGACAGCTCCTGCAGTTTTGCAGAGAGTGACAGCCTGGGCTTCACATCTTCTCTCCCTCCTCAAAGGAGATGTGTGATTCTGGATAAGTTAGTAATTTCTCTGATCCTCAGTTTCTCCATCTGTGAAATGGGGATAATGATACCTACTTCACACAGGATGGAACAATATAACAAAGCATGCTCCACACAAAACTGGGCACTTCATAAATACCTAGTAAATTGTGATGAGGGTGGTGGTGGTGGTAGAGATGATGACCCTGTGGGAGGTGGGTGGGAGGGAAGGAGAAAGTCGATGCTGAGTCTCTAGGTGACTTTCAGGACCTCTGTCTTCCCCTCTGTAGATGGAGTTGAGTTCTTTCCCTCTCCTCTTTGTAGAGGGATTGGGATTGGGATTGTGAAGTAGGGGTGAGCAGATTCTCTTGACACACCTGAGATGAAGGGGTGATGGGGAAACCAAGCTTCACCCTTCTTAGCACCATAAGGGCCATTTCTCTTTGTGTCTTTTGGCTCCCTGGCATTTGCCAGCTCTCCTGCCTGGTCATCGTCACTAGTGGAAGGAGGTCAGGGGTCCTTGTCATCTAAATGAACCCCTGTGCCATGCACCATGGGGACAGGTCTGTCAGTGCTGGCTGGGGCTGAGTGTCCCGAGGTCTCCAGGATGCTGGCTCAGAGGCTCCCATGGGAAAAGGCAGAGGATGAGGCTGCCCTCAGAGAGTGGCTTGGGGAGCCCTTCCCACCCCATCTCACCTGCCCATCTGGGCCAGAACCTCCCTCCTTTTCCACATGGCTTAACACTCCTCCTCCTGGAGTCCTGCAGTGGCCATGGGCTCCTTGGAAAGTCCAGGGTCAGATCTTAGGAAGACATCAGTATCCGGGACCAGGGTAAGGCAATTGCCACTTGGGAAAATAATGAGCAGAGTCTTACCAGGATGCCTGTGAGACTGGTAAGTTTTGACGCGAGTGTAGGAAAAAGAAAAGTTGGCACAGGTGAATGGCTTAGGAGGAAAGCAGCTGGCAGCAGAGGACCAGGGAGGGAAACTTCCTCTTAACCTGATCACGGTCCAGCCCGGGGAACAGCAGGCTCGCCAACACAGGCCTCACTCCGTGAAGTACAGACCTGGGAGGGAGAAGGCTGGATCTGTTTCCTCCTCCCAAACTCAGATGCTGAAGCGCCCAGACTGACCCGTGCTGGGGGAGGATGTGTCCTGGCGAGGCAGCTGCCAGCTCATCTCTGCTCCTATGAGCTAGCCCCCTGGGGTCGGAGCCAGACTACTCAGAAACCTGGTCCCCACCAGGCTCACTTAGTATCATTATTCAACCATATATTTAATAATGGGGAAACGGAGTCAGAGAAGTCCAGCAACACGCCTCAGTCACACAGCAGTGAGTTACAGTCAGGATGTGAACCTGGTCTGTGTGGATTCAGAGCCTCAGTGACCCCTCTCCACTAGCCCAGCACTGACCAATGGGGACGTCCCTAGCCCGGCGACTCGATTAATTCAATTAAACAAAAAGCTCAGCTCCTCAGTCCCACCAGCTACATTTCAGTGCTCAATAACCATGTACGGCTAGCAGCTGTCAGGCGGAGAGGGTACATATGGAAGCTTCCATCTTCACAGTAATTTCTATTAGGCAGAGCTGTGACTGGGCTGTGCTGATTCGCTATCCTTTTTAGCCATGCCGTCTAAACCGTTTCATTCAGGTACAAACTCAGCTAGTCTCCAAACACCTATGCCCTATACCCTCTCCATGCTCACCTCATCGGTCCCCGATGGGTGGGTGGTAATTATTCACTGGCTCTGGGAACGAATGGGAGCCCTGCAGAGCAGAGGGGTCAGGGGCCAGGCACTCAGCCCTGTCCTCGGGCCCCTCTGCACCTTCCTTGCTGTGGCTGTGCAGAATCAGGGCCCGGCCGATCCCTCAGGGTAGCAGGGCTGTGCGGCCTAGCTCCCTCGCCCACTGAGGCAGGCCCAAAGGTCGCCCTTTCAATCCCTCAGCCCCCTGAATAGGCTCTGTGAGCGATCTTTGTGCAGGAGCGTGGAGAAAGGGGCTCTGTCTGGGAGCCCGGGATCTGCTCCGAGCCCCGCACAGAGGCCAGCCCTGTGCAGCTCTGCCCAGAGAGGTCGGGACCGGCAAGCTCCAGCGTCACACGTGGGCCTCCCTGGCTCGTGTGGGATGGACAGTCACCCTCAGTTACCCGACTGGGAAAAGGGGGAGCCGCAGAATATGAGAATTAGACAAAGCTGTGCGTTTTGCCAAAGAGTCGTATGCACAGTCTTACCTGAGTCTCGCCACCATCCTGGGAGGCAGGTGGGACCCCCGAGGACCATCTCCTCTGGTGGATTGAGATGACTGATGGGCACGGAGAAACTGGCCCCGGGTCACCCAGCTAGATGGTGGCCGAGAAGGAGGCTGCCTGAAGCCTGGGGAGCAGGTCGCCAGGTCTCTCAGAGGAACTGAGGGTCTCAGATCTGGACTCGCCCTGACCGAGCCCCTTCGCTCTGTGCTAGACGCATGGACCTCTTCCTTTGGGTTCTCCATTAACCGGGGCTCCCCGAAGGCAAGGACCCTTCTCTGTTCCTTGCTAAGAGCCAGTGCCTGGACCGTGCTTGGCACTAAGAAGAACCTGAACAGACATTAGACAGATGGATGAATGGCTGGGGTTGAATGTGGCTGAATGCAGGGACAGCAGTGTCACCTGGATCCTGTCTGCTGTGAGACAAACTGCCTGGGAGAAAAAGAGCTGATGCTGGAGCTGGGAAAGTACCACCACTATTCAGCATCGTCTCTATTCCCTCCTTAACAAGACACCAGGACGGAGAGAGGAGACACCACTCATTTGTACAACCAGGCCCACTGACACGGGTGCTCCCCCAGGACCCTGGATCTGAGGGCCAGCCTCCGGCTCCTCTCCTGTCCCTCGGCCTTGGGGGTTGGTTGGAAGTCAGAGGCTCGGTCCCGGGGGCTGACTTCCGGTGCGGCGAGAGGCTCACAGGCTCCCGGCAGGCAGGCCAGGGCTGGGCGGGGCCTGTAACTGGAGCAGGAACTGCGTGTCAGAGGGGCCGGGGCTGCACGAGAAGACCTCAGCCAGGATGAAATCCATCTGCCCACCTCCCCCCACTCGCCTGCCCTCTCCCCCGACCTGCACAGGTTTGCAATTCATCCGCCGTCCTCAGATGCTGTTCCTGCTATCAGATGATGAAAATGGAGCTTCGTCTTGAAGAAAGAAAGAAGTAGCTCACTTCCCCCCTTCCGAGTCCATTCGAGCCCCTTCCCTTCCCCCCTCACCATGTGTTCCTGAAACCTGGGGCTGTTCCAAGTCCTAAATGTGCTGGAAAGTATATCCCTGAGCAGCTGCGAACCTGCTCAGGCTGCAGTGGCCCGGGGTGAATCAGAAACCAAGAGACAGGCAGTCTAACAATGCAGCCCCTTGTTCGTGCATTGAGGGAGATCACCATCAGTGCTGGGGCTCCTGGGAGCGAGGGGCAGTGAGCTCACACACACACACACACACACTCATACGCACACACATACTCACACCCACCATTTCCCTCCCGGTACCATCCACCCACCTTGCAGAGTAGCGGTGCTGCCAGGAGAGGTGCTGCATAGAGGGCCTGAGCCCGTCACGACTGGCCAACTGGGCTAGCCTCTCAGCTGCTTCTATCCCAGGCTACTCTTTCCTTTCCCTCTAATTTAACTGGGAAGACAGTGAGGGGAGTCGGACGGGAGGGTTTGCATGAAGCCAAATGGAGTGGGATTGTCTCAGCTTCTCACTGAGCTGGGGGACCATGAAGGACAGTGGGAGGCACAGCCAAAGCGGGGCTTCTTGGAGCCCGAGAAGGTTTGGGGAAGACTGTTTGCAGGAAGCAGATACCCTGAAAAAAAGAATTTGCAGGCAAGTCTCAAAGCAGGCTGGTCACGGGGCTGGCAACTGCTCAAGGCCGCGGTGGAGTCAGGGGCCTTTCCATCAGGCCTGATTACAGCCACTCACGATCCTGGCCAACTGAAGGCATTGAGTGCCAAGTACCTACGGGGGTCCGAACCACCCACAGAAGCTGCCCTATTCACACTCTCCACGTCCTGGTGCGGCAGGGGGAGGGGCGGCGGGCTCTCCTTCCATCGCAAATGGACAAACTGAGGCTCAGAGTCATCTGACTGCCAGGTGCCGCTGGTGACAAAACAAGAAGCTCGGTCCCTTAAACCCAATTCCTAAAGGTTGGGTTCTTCCCACCAGATACCTCCCACGAGCCTGGTCTAAAGGCAGGCGAGGAAGAAGGCTTAATGTAAACACTCCCCAATGTAAACGTATTTCCAAGGCTTCATCTTCCCCTGGGAGGCGGGCACTGTGCAAACTCCAGAGTGTTTCCAGGTTAGAAAAAAGACCTCGATTCTAAGACTCACACAGAAGGATTCCATCCACTCTGAAGCACCAGGGTCCCGTCCAAGTCTATTCTCTCTCTCTGCCCGCCATCTGCTGTGTCTGAGACCTGCATGTTCTGTCTCAGAAAGAGCCCCCCAATCCTGCCTCTTCCTTCACTTCCAAAGCACCGCTGCCTTAATTCAAACTCACATCATCTCTTCCTGAACTACCACCATAGCTTCTCCCCCTCACCATCCCATGGTGCCAAAAATGCATCTGTTCATGAACGCTCCCCAGCTTAAAATCTTGTTTTCCCTCATCCCTAGGATCACGTGCAAGCATCTTACCCACACAAGGCCCTTTATAAACTGGGGCCAGCCCCAGTTCATCCTCATTACCTGTTCTCCCCCAGGCACCTGCCACACCAGGCACGCTGAACTGTTCTCTGATGCCCCTATGCCTTCGCATGTGCCATTCCCTCTGTCTGGAATCTCCTCCCCCCCCAATATTGTCATTACCCAGAAAACTTATATCCATCCTTTAGAACGCAGCTAAAATGCCCTTACTCCACGTACAGTCCTCTATTGTAAGGCTTCTTTGAACTGTAACCATCAATTTCATATTTGTCTATCCCCCAGGGGTGATTTTGCCTTCAGGGGACATTTGGCCATGTCTCCGTATTTGATTGTCACAACTTTGGGGAGGACTGTCACTGGACCTACAGGGTAGAGGCCAGGGATGCTGCTAAACGTCCTACAATGCACAGGACAGGCCCACCACAAAGAATTATCCAGCCCCAAACAGTAATAGTGCTGAGGTTGAGCCACTCTGTACTAGAATGTGTGTCTCTTGAGGTGAGTTCTTATTTCTATCTTTTTACCTGCAGTGCTTGGCTTAAAGAGGTATCTAACAGGTAAATGAACAGACTGACTAATAGTTTATACAATCCCCATCTCTACAGCATGTGGGGCACTTTGAGCCTGATAGTTAGAATCGAAGAAAGCTGACCAACAGTGAGCGAGTATGTTGAAAAGGATGGAATAAAATACATACTTGTATTAAAATTTGCTTTCACTGCGGAAAAGAACCTGTATTATACCATTGGAGTAGATGTCAAGCTCGGCATGAACACACATCTCCACTGTAGCGCCTCTTTTTTAATCAGACAGAGGCCTGTGATTGAGAAGTACCGGGTGAATTCCTCCAATACACGTGCACAGCAGGGGTCAACCTGTATTAGGGCAGAGGACTCGAGGCCCAGCTTCATATCCTACTGGCGGGATACGGCTAACTTGGAGTCGGTACAGACGGAATCTATGAAAATGATTAAAGCGCTGGATGCGTAGGCCTGGTGATGAAAGGCAAAGGAATTTATATTGTTTAACCTCAAGGAAGCGATGGCTGAAGTGAGTCCTAGTGGCTATTCTTCAGTAACACAGGAGGTTCCTAAGTGGAGGAAGTGACCAGCCACTCTTTGGAGCCCAGGACCCAAGAAGAAGCCCAGAGGGGTGTGGGGAGGGATGGAGGTGAAATGGCCCCTGGACAGAGCAAGTAAGTGAGGGGATGGCAAGGACTCTTGGGAGTTCATTGCTGAGGGTCCTAGAGGACTCTGTGTTTCCTGCCTCTTCCTTTGATTATATCCCCACTCCACTGCTAGCACTGTTGGAGATCTGGGGAGAGGGCTGGCCAGGTTCCAGGCCTTGCTTCTAGAACTTTCCTTTGAATTGAGGACACAGGAAAGACTACAGGAGCCTGGGAGGCAGAGGGTAGGAGTATCAGGGAGGAAAAAAAGGCGAGAAAGAAGGAGAAAGGAAAGCAAGAGCAGAGAGGCAGCTGGAGAGACATCAGGAAAATGTCAAGACCTCAGCATCTGGAAAAGAGACCGGGGGCTATATTTAGACTGCCATGACTTGCAATAATTTGTGCGAGGGGGGAAAAGGAAAATGTGAAGTTGGTGTCGTTTTGGGGAGTGAATGAGTTATAAGAAAAGAACGGCTTGATAGGGGAGAGCCGTGCACGAAGCCTCAGCCCCAGGCCTTCAGGAAAGGGCGTCTGAACAGTGCAGGCCGTCAAGAGTGAGCGATGGTGTTTACCGAGCCTAACCCAGCTCATGCCCTTGTCCCTGGACAAGCCCCGTGCTCTCCATCAAGAAGGCGGGTGCATTCCTGGGCATGCCCCTGGGCCACGGCACCGAGATGTGTTGGCGAGGAGGCGGGAGGCTTTCTGGAGAGTGAGGGCCGAGGCGGGGGCTCTGCATGGGGGCTCAGAGCTGCGCGGGCAGCACTCTAAATCCTAGGAATTTGTATATATTGCCGAGGCCTTTCTCCAGCTGGATTATAAATAGAGGATTAGTTCAAAGGCAGGCAGCCTTTTAAAGAGATGGTGCCAAACGAAGCCTGCAAACCAAATGCAGTAAAACCTCCTTAAGCCCCTGTTGCTTTATTCCCAATAGCACATAAGTCAAGGCAGCAGCATTTCCCCGGCTGACTGAATGCCCCACTGCCCTTTAGGAAAAAGTCTAGAGGGTTCAAATGGAGCTATAAGAAAACTTCAGTTATCCAGAAAGCAACGTATTATTCTGGTTAGTGGAGCTTTCCAGCTAGCTAAAGGTTCGCCCTTTGAAACATTACATTTAAACTGTAATCATTTTGGATGGAAATCTTTCTAAAAAACAAAAAGACACTCACATGCCTGCCAGGTTTTAAGATGGAATATGCTGATTTTAATTTAACGTTGTTATGCTCAGAATAGTTTTGATAAACTTTAGTCACCGTGCTGTTATTCCAGTGGGCCCCAAACCTTTGAGATACGTGTGGCCATTTGTCTCTATCCCGAGTCGCTTCCCATTGCTGTGCTTCGGGTGTTCCTGGGTCTACGTTTCATCAGGGAGCATGCCACTTTACTTCATGACCTAACTTTTTCTAGCTTGTTCTGGGTTGAGAAACCAGATATGCAAACTTATTACAATTCTGTGTAAACAGAAGGTAAACAGAATATGAGCGAGGAATTTAGCCTTTTCTATTCCTATAGGATTCATCTCGTCTTTCTTAGAGGGTAATAGTTCACCTAGTTCTCTGAGGACAGTTGCTTTGAATTACGTGCTAAACCAGTATAAGCCTATGCAGATCATTTTGGCCACTTGGACGTCACTTGGCTCATCCCCAGGTTCTGGTCTGATTTTAGATAGTGAGGTGTCTGGGTAGATGAAGCCTTACTCTCATTTGAACCCTATGTTCTCATGGCCCTTGCATTTGAGGCCAATGGATTTTTTGCCGGCCTATATGTGAGGCTGGTAGTGTGATGAGACCCAGCACAGGAAAAAGACCATGAACAATGACCCTGCCCACTTGTTCATGAATGTCTCATATTCTATGTGCTGGAAGATGATGGGGATTTCCAGGCAGGATGCTGAGCAGAAGAGCTACATGTAGCATCAAAAAATCGAAGGACATGGGCTTCCCTGGTGGCGCAGTGGTTGAGAGTCCGCCTGCCAATGCAGGGGACGCAGGTTCGTGCCCCGGTCCGGGAAGATCCCACATGCCGCGGAGCGGCTGGGCCCGTGAGCCATGGCCGCTGAGCCTGCGCGTCCGGAGGCTGTGCTCCGCAACGGGAGAGGCCACAGCAGTGAGAGGCCCGCATACCACAAAAAAAAAAAAAAAAAAAAAGGAAGGACAGTGACTCAAAGGAATTGGGTTCTATGCTGATTCTAGGTAGAAACTGGATATTCAAAATGGATGCAAACAGGCCAGGCCAACCTGGGAGGGCCTAAAAGTCCTTGGGTTGCTTCTGGTATCTTCTGGTTAAGCAGTGAAACTCTTTCTGTGGTTAATCAGATTTGGTGCTTTGTAAAGTCCTCAAATAGCTGATCTCCCATCAGCAAAGTTCAGACAGAGAAATTAGGCTCCACTAGGGGAAGTGACTTTCTATTCTCCCAGGCTAACAGGCCAGAGGGGACCCTCAGAGGCCCTGCAGGCCAGGCCACCCCCTCAAGGCAGAGCTCTGTCAGGCTGCCTCGAGGCAGGAGGAGTCTCACATTATTTCAAAGAGGGTCCTAAGAAGTGCTATGACAACTTTCTCCTGTATACGAGCTCAGGGTCAGACTTATTTTATTCTCGTATCAGTGTCAGATTAAGACAGTTGGTCCCTTTGCTGAAGACGTTGCTCATGGCTGGTCTGCCCACACGCTGATCTGAGGAAATGTGCCCTAAACAGCCTGCTCCAAAGCACATGACCCATCTCCCCCTCTCCCATGATTTGACCAGGGGTGGGCACCCACTCATTGGTGACCCACCAATGATGACCAGCGATTGGGATGGCCTGACTCAAAAACGTCAGCTAGGATAAATAAACCCTTTCAGGGGAATCTAGGACTGGAAGTAGACAGATTGGGCCAATTGGACACTGACGTTGAAAATGTGGCTATGAAGTGGGGACCGTGATGCTCGGCTGTGAGCTGACCTTTCTGCAGTGAAGTGGCAAGCGTGAGTAAGAAGTGGAGAGCAGAGGTTTGGAGAACGTGCAGAACATAAAGTCACTAAGGGAGGGCTGGCCGAGCTCCTCACAGCTTTCTGTTCCCCTGAGTCCTGGTGACACTTGGGTTTCTGACTGTGGATTTCTATGATCTAGCTAGAGTAGGTCTCGTCTTCGCAGCAGGAAGCGCTTTGTCTAAGACTGCTGCAATCTCTTTAAAACGTTCGCTCAAATGCCAGGAGCTCGAGGCTAGATCCATCTTAATATGCCCTTCTTTAACCCAAGGAATTCCATGTGTTTAGCTTTTCCTCAGAGGACCCATTTTCCAAGGCTTTAATCCTTATGATATCTTTCGCTGATCCCTCCTAAAGGTTTCCAAATTCTTCATATCCCATTGCTTTGATTGCTGCCAGGGTTGCCCCTGGGGATTGCCAGGACTGATTTTAGTGCGCACTGCGCCCCTGGTCATCCCCCCTAGAACTGCACTCTGCTTGATTTCCTAATAACAGAGCTGTCCGGCTGACTGACATGCAGACCTGCTTCTCCCCTAACCCGATACCCCCCCAGGGTCATCACTGTTACAAAATGTCAGTGCGAGAAGGGGCTTGGCAGTTATCTAGCCTAACCCTGTCATTTTAGTAATGAGGAAACTGAGTCCCAAAGAGGCTACATAACTTGCACAAGGTCAGGCAGAGTTGAGTAACTTGCTTTTCCCGTGTGTGTGTGTGTGTGTGTGTGTGGTGTGTGTGTGTGTGTGTGTGTGTGGTGTGTGTGTGTGTGTGTGTGGTGTGTGTGTGTGGTGTGTGTGTGTGGTGTGTGTGTGTGTGTGTGTGCTTTTGCAATTATTGAGCTTAATCCCACTGGCTTAAAAAACTCTTCAAGCTTCAGGGGGCATCTTGAGCTGTGCATATTCAAATTTAAATACGTTATTTGTTATCCTCGGTGATTGATAGGGACGAGTGTGCAGATGGTCCACAGAACTCTGTATTCGCCATGGTGGAACGAAGCCCCCAGATATCCCACTAATACTCATCTTTTAGATGACTGCTCTCGGAACGAGGGTATGTACAAGCTGATTTACTGGGGTAAGGGAAAAAGATGAGAACGTTACGTTTAAAATTTTAATTTGTTGTGTTTTACAGTGTATATATTATAGTAAATATGCACATATATGCATATAGTATATGCTTATTTACTATAATATATACATTATAAAACACCACATATATAATATATATATAAATATATATATATATCTGGGGGGGTCCTCAAGTTTTTTTATTAGTAGGTACATGCAATCCACACTTTAACACATAGCTCAAGTTCAGAGTTGTTGCTTACAAAGTACCATGTAATATAATGTGGTGGAGATTGTTTGTATTCACCCTAATTCTGCCTCATGCAATTCCATAAACCAGCAGTACTTGTACTTCAAATGTAAAGCTATATTTTTTATTTATTTTTATTAATTAATTAACTAATTAATTAATTTGGCTGTGCTGGGTCTTAGTTCTGGCATGTGGGATCTTCGTTGTGGCATGCAGGATCTAGTTACCTGACCAGGGATTGAACCCAGGCCCCCTGCATTGGGAGCGAGGAGTCTTAACCGCTGGACCACCAGGGAAGTCCCTCCCCAAGGCTATTCTTAATGGCACAACATTAGAAATATTATCATTAAAAGTAGACATAAAATAAGAGCTATATAAAACTATACAGTTTTATTATATAACTATCATTTGAAGTTTCTTCCAGTGCAGTAAGACATGACACAGCAGTAGGAGGTAGAAGTCCTGGAAAGGGGATGAATAACATTAAGCTTCAGTAAAACAGATTATTGTAAGACACAAATAAAAACCAACAAGTAAAGCAAATTATGTCCATTTCCTCCAATGATCTGAGAATAAATAGAAGTTCCTGTATATTTAGAATTTTAATGCTGGAAGAAATCTTAAATATGTACCTGACCTGCAGAAGGTGCTCAATAAATATTTTTTGAATACATGAATGATTAAATGACATGAATAAGGTCACTTTTAAGAAAACTGGATTTTTATGGGTACGGTTAAGAGGTACCACAAATCATTGAGAAGGGAAGGATTTTATTCAGTGAATAGAGCTGAAACAAATTAGAGATTTGAGAGAAAAATTAATTTAGAAACTCACCGCACATCATTTCCAAATAAACTCCAAATGGTTTAAGGAGTTAAATGTAAACAAACAAAAAACAGGTGAAATAACCTACACAAACTTCTAGAGGAAAACATAAGTGAATAGATATACCTAATCTCTAAACAAGAAGAGACTCTAGACTCAAAGCAACTGGAAGAATCATGAAAAAACTCGAGGTTTGACCACATAAAATGTTTAAATGTCTTACTTTGAAAATTATGGAAGCATAATTAAAAGGCAAACAACAAGCTGGGAGAAGTATTTACAATGAAATGTGAGAGACACAAGGTTGTTATCCTTTAAGAGTTCATATAGTTTGACAAGAAAAACAAAAAGATAAATGAGCAAAGGCAGGGACACATAGTTTATACAAAAGGAAGTGCAAAACACCAGCCTTGGGAAAGGAAGGGTCAGCTTCACTGATAATCAAAGCTTTGTGAATGACCATTTTACTCCTATCAAAGAAGCAAAGCTTTGCTTACTTTTAAATGAAATAACTCAAAGATGCCAGTTTTGCGGGGAAACAGGCATTCTTACCCACTGTTTGGAGAGAAAGAACTGGCATCACTTTGCTGAAAAGACCTTTGGCCGTAGGGATCCAGAACCTTGAAAATGTTCATCAACTTTGATACATTAATTCTGCTCCTGGGAAACTACCTATGGCAAAGTGGCCAGATTTAGCAAATAAAAATATAGAATGCCCAGTTAAATGTGAATTTCAGGTATACAACATAGACGTTTTAAGAATAACTTTGTCCCTGGCAATATTTTGGGCAACTTATACTAGAAAATCATTCATTGTTTATCTGAAATTCAAATGTAACCAGGCATCCTGTATTTCATCTGTCAATCCTTGTTTATGGAAATAATCCAAAATGCTGCAAAAATTTATGCACAAATTTTTGTTACAATTTTATTTATGATAGCAAAAATATCGAAAGAAAAGGAATCCTAAGTTTCCAACAGTAGGCGAATGGGAGAGGGGTCTCTGTCTGAATTTTGTAATGACAATACTTACAGTAGAAGGTAAACTTAAAAAACAGGCAGACGCCTCACACCCATTAGGATGGCTACTATCAAACACCAAAACGAAACAAAACAGAAAATAGCAAGTATTAGGGAGGCTGTGGGGAAGAAATGGGAAGCCTGGTGCACTGTTGGTGGGAATGTAAAACAGTCCAGCCAATGTGGAAAACAATATGGCAGTTCCTCAAAAAATTAAAAATAGAACTAACATATGATCCAGCAATTCCACTTCTGGGTATATACCCCAAAGAATTGAAAGCAGGATCTCGACGAGATTATTTGTACACCCATGTTTAGAGCAGCATTATTCATAATAGCTAAAATGTGGAATAAAACAAAGTGTCTATTGACGGATGAATGGATAAGCAAAATGTGGTACGTACCTGCAATGGAATATTATTTGGACTTAAAAAGGAAAGAAACCCTGGCATGTGCTAACACATGAATGAAACCTGAGGACATTTTGCTAAGTGAAATAAGCCATTCACTAAAAGACAAATACTATATGATACCACCTATATAAGACACTTAGAGTAGCCAAAGTCATAGAGACAGAAAGTACAGTGGTGGTTGCCAGGGGCCGGGGGGAGGGCCAGTGGGGAGTTACTGTTTAATGGGTACACCGTTTCAGTTTTGCAAGATGAAGAGTTCTGGAGATGGAAGGTGAGGATGGGTGCACAACAATGTGAATGTATTTAATACCACTGAACTGTACACTTAAAAATGGCTCAGGTGGTAATTTCTCTGTGTATTTTACAACAATAAAAAAATTTAAAACAAGTGAGGCCAAAGTTGTGATCTTAAGTGTTAATACATAGAACAATAGGCACAGGAGAGTAACACATGACACACCCAGGAGGGTCTGAACAAATGACACTCCGAGGTGAGACGGGAAATGGATGGAGAGGTGATGCCCCTGCTAACACAGCCCTGCTCTTGAGGCAAAGATTCCTGAAGGAGGACAATCCTCGGGGTGGTTTGTGGGCTTCAAAAAGCAGCAGCAGAAACCTGGGCCCTCTTTCCACTCGGGGCCGCAGGAAGGAGTCCTGGACTCACAGAAGATCTGCTGCAGACAGTCCCTAGATGGTGTCACAGGGAAGGATTCCGGGGTCCCTAGGGGGCAGAGAAGAGGCGGAAAGAGGTAGTTCCTGTGGCTGGGTGACCAGGAATAGGCCCTTCAGTAAGGGTCCTAGGGCTCATCCTGGCACCAGAGGAAAGGCAGACCCCACGGCCCCGCAGAACCCTCCCCTGTCCCCGAGACCTTAGGGGCAACCTTCCTGTCTGAGCACTCAGTAGGCACTCACTGTGTGAATTGAGATGAACAGGTAAGTGTTTGTTGCATGAATTAGGATGGAGCGTTGCCCAGGGCACGATCACCCTCCGAGAGCACTTCTCCACTAAGGGTCAGCCGGTCACCTCCTCCAGCAAGGCAGGGCTGGGTCTCTCCGTCTAGAAATACCTCCAACGTAGCATTTATCATGCTGTATTTTAAGGCTCTGCTTCTGTGGCCGTCGGCCCTACCAGAGTATCGGCTCTCTTGAGGGTAGGAACTTTGTCTGGGTCCTTTAAATACCCAACACCTAATCAGGTTGCCTGGCTCCCAGTACGCGCACAAGAAACGTTTGCTGTGCGAATTGCCGAATGCTGGCACCAAGCGAAGTGCTTTACACAGCAGGTTACTTCGAACCCTTCCAACAGGCTTGGAAAGTAGGCAATAGTGAGGAAACTGAGGCTTAGAGAGGTTAAGTGGTTTGCTCAAGTGAAGGTGACTACGCCTGACTGCAAACCCAGATCTTCTGACTCCAAAGCCCGTATTCCTGCTGCGGCTCCACAGCAAGTCAGTAGTGATGGGAAGGTCCTACCAGGGGTCACGCACACCTGGTTCAGGGATGTGCTTGTGGCTGGTCCTAGGGAATCATTGCCAGATGCTTCCCTGAGCCTTGAAATCTGGCTCGGCCGGCCCCTCCCCCAGGCCTTGCAGGAGTCAAATCCAAGGGCTTCTTCCTCAGTCCCCCTTCCTTGAAGTCTCTGCGGAACTGACCCATTCTCTCTCTTTCCCCTCAAGCTGCCTCCCTTTGCTTCCTTCCCTGGCTTCTCCTCCTCCTTACTCCTCAATGTGGACACTCCGCCCTCTTCCCCCGTTTTCCTTTCTGTCGCGGACATGCTCCTTCAGATCTGGGTCCCCCTTCCTTGTCCTTGTGGCCGAGATGACCTCCAGACTGTCATGTTCCGAGAAGCTTGGCCAGCCGGCGACTACCCATCGGGGCCCCCGCATGCGGCTGGGGCCGTGCGGCTGAGGTCTGGCCAGAGGAATTCCTGGTTCATAGCAATAAACCCTGTGCCAGGTGGATGTCAACTGCAGGGTGACTGCCAGCGCCACATGCTGAAGGGGACAGAGCCTTCCTCAGCTGGGATCCTCGAGTCACTGTAGCAGCAAAGCGTCACCCCTCAGCCCCGTGCCGAGTTAGCTTTATGTGAACAAGAAATAAACTTCTACGGTGTGTCTGAGGTTCAGGAGTCTGCTGCAGCAGCTGGCGTGCCTCAACGAACTCAGAGCCCTCACTGATGTATGTGTGCCTGGGCTCTCCCCAGCCCAGACGCTCCCCTGTTCTGCTCCACCCTACACCTCACTGTCATAGACTGACCTTCCTTCAGTCTATCTGGGTAGTGTCGCTGTCTTCCCCCCAAGTCTTCAATGGCTCCCCTTTGTCTGCAGACTCAAGGACAAGCCTCTGGGAGAGGCATGGAGGCGCGCTCTCTCTCTCTCTCTCCCGTTCTTGTACTCTTGTCAAATCCAAATGCTCAGGACCGCCCAAATGTGTACTGTCCACTCTTGTCTCTGCTTCTTCTTGCTCTCTCTCCATCTTTGTCAAAATCCTCTTACCTAAAATCCTTTCTTCTCCAAGATGGGCTTCTCGGGTCCTCCAGCCACGTGGAAGGATGCTCACAGCCCTCCGCTTGCCTCTCGGGTGGGGACCATCCTCGTGCTGCAACGCTGTGTGCCTGCTCAGCCCTGCCGCCCTCCCTCCCACTGGGCTGTGGGTCTCCACGGTGCCCACCAGGCCAGGCAGAGCCCAGGTACAAGGTGTGTGCTTGCTTCCCTACCCCTTCCCCCAACAACCCTCCATCTTTCCTGCTGGAGGGCGGGGCCGGGGATTGCAGAGTATACAGAGCAGCTCATCCATCTTCCTCCTCCCAGCGCACTCAAGGGCTAACTGCGTGACCTTTTGCATCTGTGGATTCCTCTCTCTCCCCCTTCCCCCTTTTTTTCTTTTTAAATACAGGGCCTTGGAGCTTGCTTGGAGCCCTGGCCGACCTGGGAAGAAGTTGGCTGCTCGGTTATATTTAGGCTAGCAGAGACATCAATCTAAGGCTCTTTAAAAATAAAGTCCTGTTTCAGCTGGATCCCCAAGCATGTCCCCACCCACTCCGAACAAGCTCGTTCGCCTCCCCTGGGTCCCCAGTCTCAATGACAGCCCCTTTCACGTGGCCCTCACATGTGTGACCGTGTGTTAGAATGTCAGCAAACAGTTGTCCTCCCTGGCTCGATTCAGAGGAGGATTTCTCTCTTCTTCCAGACTCTCCTTTGCTGGGGTTTTCCTTTCCATCTTGCGGACTTTGCGAATTTCTTCCATGCCTCTTCCCTCCCAAACTAGGCAGAAGCAAACCTTGTGAATGAAGAAGATACTGCCTCCTCCAGAGTTTCTGGGTCCTGCCGTTCTCTTTCCCCACAAAGCTGCCTTCACGGGAATGGGAAAAAAGCAAACAGAAGACAAAGACCAAAGATTGAAGCAGGGCTTCCCTGGTGGCGCAGTGGTTGAGAGTCCGCCTGCCGATGCAGGGGACACGGGTTTGTGCCCGGTCCGGGAGGATCCCACGTGCCGCGGACTGGCTAGGCCCATGAGCCATGGCCGCTGAGCCTGCGCATCCGGAGCCTGTGCTCCGCAACGGGAGAGGCCACAACAGTGAGAGGCCTGCATGCCGCAAAAAAAAAAAAAAGATTGAAGCAGAAAGCGGGGTTTGCAGTTGTGCTAGAATGTGTGATGGAGGCCTCTGGATGAACGGTCCTCCCGGGCAGCCTAGTGGGTGCTGGCGCGCGTGTGGGCGTGTGTGCAGGTGTGCACGCGCGTGTCTGCATCTGTGCATGCGTGTAGCACACTGCGGGTGGATGAGACGCAGCCCATGGGAACGTCGTAGCCGACCCTTCCTACTCCTTGACTTGGCTACCGCAGCCCTGGTTCTTTTCCATCCCCACTGATGAAACACTTCTTTATGTCTTATTCACATCCTGTCTTGACTACCACAATTGTCTCCTTGCCGGGCCCATATGTCTCTCATCACCAATGGGATCCAAATGTTGCTGACAAAATAATCTCACTGCCTTTGTGCTGCAGTCACATTCCTCCACTTTCTCAAATTCTTCTGTGTCTCCCATTACTAGGGGAATCACACACACAGACCACCATCTCTCTCTGTGTCTTCACACCCCTCCCTGTACCCACCCCACCCCTCTCTGCCTTTCCAAAGGGCTCGCTCTCCTCCGCTTGCTACGCCTGAGACCACAGCTCTTTGGGGGCCTGCACCACCTCCCAGCACTATTCATTCAGTCAACAAATGTTTACTGAGAGTGACAGGCATTCTCCTGGGCCATGGAGTGCAGCAAGAACCAACATGAGGACGGTCAACAAAGAAAAATGTAATAGCATGTTGAGAATTAGAAGGGCTATGAAGAAAAATGAAGCAGAGAGAGGGGGCCAGAGAGCAACTCGTACACAGGGTGGTCGGGAAGGCCTCCCCAGGAGGCCTGGAACCTTCTCCCCACCTTTTCTCCATGTGAGGCTCACGGCTTTAACATCCTCCTGCTTTGCCAGAGGCCTCCCCTCCCATCCTTCTCTTTGCATCATGTTTACCTTGATTTTAAGAGCAGGGGAGGCACTGGGTATAACTCAGCTGCCGCGGGAGACCTGCCACGTTATTAACTCACTAGAGCCTCACCATGGGCAGAAGGAACCACGCACGTGCACAGGAATCACTAAACACAGACCCAGTCCTCTCTGGTTCCCTGTGCAGAACACAACTGGTCATTTAAATATGGTGTCTGAATGACTAGCAGCAGCTCTGCCCGAGTGTCCTGTCAATGTCTGAATTGTGTCTCCTCCTTCCTAGAATCAGGGTGCATCTATTGGCGTTGGTGACCCCAATCTGGCTGTCTACTCCTGCCAGGACTCCCCCCCTCTTCTGACAAAGTACGGTGGAGCTTATCCATCCATTGGCATGGATGTTTGGTGCCAATCAACACCATCTTCACCTTGAAAACAGCCCAGAGGAAAAGTATCTTAGTGATAGAGGCTTCAGTGAACAAGTTTATTGGCAGCTGAAATGGCTAACATTAAATACGCAGCAATAAAAATTGCTACCACTTAGGGCCTTACCTGGTGGCATAGTGGTTGGGAATCTGCCTGCCAACGCAGGGGACATGGGTTTGAGCCCTGGTCTGGGAGGATCCCATATGCTGCAGAACAACTGAGCTCGTGCACCACAGCTGCTGAGCCTGCGCTCTATAGCCTGCGAGCCACAACTACTGAAGCCTGCGTGCCTGAAGCCTGTGCTCCACGACAAGAGAAGCCACCGCAATAAGAAGCCCGCGCACCACAATGAAGAGTAGCCCCCGCTCGCCGCAACTAGAGAAAGCCCATGTGCAGCAACGAAGACCCAATGCAGCCAAAAAAATAAAAATTGCTACCACTTAAAAAAATTGTTTTGAATGTGTGTGTTTTCCTTCCTGGGAGGGGAAAGCCTAGTGGGGTAGGAAGATGGAGTCTGGGTCTTGGTTTTGACTGGGAACAAACTTGTGGATTGCCCACCTTCCCCCAGAGCCTCTCTCTGGCAGCCAACTCGAGGGTAATGGTCGTGCTGCCCATAACAGTGTGTCCTGGCCCTGGCTTTCTTAGTGTAATCTATCTAGATCCTCCCAGAGCAACACAATAGCCACTAGCCACAGGGCCTACAGAACACACTTTGAATGTAGCTAGTCTGAATCGACACATGCTGTAACCGTAAAACACACACCAAATTTTGAAGACTAAGTACAAAAAAATGAACGTGAAATACCTCACAAATCATTTTTACATTGATTACATGTTGAAGTGATAGTTGGGGGCTCAATAGAATGTATTATTATACTAACTATAGTAAATAGCTATTATATGATTAATCATAATTATAAATGAAACGTACTCAAAATTAATTTTACCCGTTCATTTTTACCTTTTTCATGTGGCTATTAGAAGGTATCAAACAGCACGTGGGCTTGCATTTGTGGCTTGCGTGGCATTTCTATTGAAAAGCCCTGGTCAAGTAACAGATCTCTGGTTTTAAAGCATCATTTAAGGCAGTTACACTTGGTCCAATGAAAATCTCATGCAGAACTCGACTATACAAAGCAGGTAAAAGTGGAGCTGCCCAGGTGGAAGTGGGGGCGAGGAGCCTGGGGGTGTATGGAGGGGGGCTGAGAGTGTGGGAAGAGCCCTATCCATTATCAGAGCCTGGTCTGACTCATTTATTATTGGATTGGACCGTCCATTCATTTGAAATTGTGGGGGAAATACCCGGAGGAGGCCCCCATTCAATCACCCTAAGTGGAATCTGATCTTTATCTTGGGATAAACATTCCGAATGGAAGGTGAGTGCTGGGAGATAAGGAAGATAAGGAAACCATATGGCCCTGTCAGGAGGCTCCCAGGGCCTTATTCTTGAAAGGATTAATGAATCCAAAGGGGGGATCATCTTGGTTCTGTTTTGAGGAGGCAGAAGCCCCAAAGCCCCCAGTGGGGATGGGAACTAACTGACCCCAGGCAGGGAGAAGTCGCACTCAGGACCCTCTGTTGCCTTCCCTGGGCTGCCCCCCTCCCCGACTCTTGTCCACCCCCCTTCACAACAAAGCCCTTCGGGCTGCTGTAAGCGGACCCCCAATCTCTAAACTGCACTTAGCACCCCAGGCCTGTGGAGTCCGGAGTTTGGGATCCGAATCCCCGCACTCTCTTGATTTGGCAACATTTCCAGCGACTCCACCCCTGTGCACACCCGCCCCCCACCCGACCCCACCCCAACTGGCTGTTGGTGGCTGCCAAGGTGGGCACACAGGAGAGAGGGGCTTTTCTGGCAGGGGTGGGGCTTTTGGTGGGCCTGCTGGGACCCAGGCCATGCGGCAGGGCTGAGAACCGTCTGCGGTGGGGAGGGCAGGTAATATGAGCCCCGAGAAAGGGATCTGGGGCTGAGGGGAGGCGGAGGCAGAGGCGACGGGCTTTTGAGCACGTTCTGTCCTCCCCTACGTCACGAGGCACCTCATCCTTCATTCCTCTGGCACTCCGGTCTCGCACAGCTGTTCTGTGACCCCCAACTGGAGACTGTCAAAGGCATTCAGTATAGGGACAAAAGTGGGTGCTTGAAGCAGAGGGGGTGGCTTCAGGATGGTGTGATAGTGGTCACAGACAAGAATAAGAATAACACAAAGCATAACCAGTATTTACGGAGGGCTGTGCCGGTGTCTCCCTTGATGGTCACGTTAAAGCCACAATAGCTCTATGAGGGAGGTGTCATTTTACCAAGGAGGAAACTGAGGCTCCGAGAGGCTACGTCACTTGCCCAAGATTGCACAGCTAGTAAGAGCTGCAGCCAGGAGTCAAACCCAAGAGGCTGACCTTTGGAGCCCAAGTTGTTGATGCAGACAAGACCCAGCACACGATTGTCCTTGTCACACTGCTGTGGTCAGCGACAAGCAGTTGGAAGAGGCTCTCCCGTCTACGTCGTGGCCCGCCCGAGGTCACATGGGCAGGTGTGCCTGCCTGCCAACCAAGTGAGCCTGGGGTGTGGCCTCACACCTTGCTCGGTGGAGCAGCCCAAGCCCGCTGTGGTCCACAGAGCCCTGGCTGAGAAGAGGCCACCTCCTCTGCCCCAGCCCCAGCAGGGTCACATCTTAGGGAGAGGTGGGAACAACTGTCGGGGGGAGAGGAGGCCCACAGAGTTCCAGCCTCAAGCTGGCCCTGGCTGATGGCCTTGGTTTGGGGCTTTTCTGTGCTCTGAGCACATCTCAACATTTGGAGAAAAACAAGAAATTGAACAATAGACGCTTGTGGGCTAGAGGACAGGGCCGACTTCCCCCTGGGACCCAGCGCTGTTCATAAACTGCCCCAGCTGCACTCTCAATGCTGGGATGTCACAGGAGCCTGGCTGAATCACAGCCTTGTCCTCCCTCGGGGCCGGCGACTGGCTCCTTTTATATAGCGTGGGGAGGATGCAAATGCTGGTGCGGGGAGCCAGGCGCTGGCGGGGGAGGCATGCTTTCCTGCCTGACTTTGGGAAATCACCCAGAAAGGATGCGTCCGAGCCCTGGCACTGCAGCTCTGCCACGTCACCCCCGGACTGACTTGTCTTGATCAGAGCTGTTTGCCCCACAGGAAAAGAATCAGCTTTCTATCAAGTGGACTCTGGGCTCCACCCCAGAAAGCTTGCACTCCAGAGGACTTGAAGAGTCCGTGGGACTGACCAGTGCTGAGAGCAGCTTAGCCAGCTGGCCAAGGCGGCCCCGCTGGGCACCATGCTGCGCGGGGCGGGAGGTGGGCCAGTGGTGGGCTTCTCTGAGCTGCCCCCACCGCTGCTCAGGCTTTTCACACAGTTGCTTCCCACCATCACAGCCAAGGGCAGCCGGGCGAGGTGTGTTAGGCCAAGAAAGAGTCAGTGGGTGGAGAGGTGCAAACCGGAGCTCAGACCCCCTTTTCATTCATGGCTGACCCAGTGAGGCCAACCGAGACACAGTCAACTAAGTTCCCTAATTGGGTGCTCCCCCACCTCTCCCCAGGACCCGTGACAACCATGAGGGGTTGACACGGTGCGTCCCCATCTGGATGGCATCGCTGGAAAAGGCTGGAGTGTTTCTGAAGAGGCTGTTCAGACATCACATCACAGTCCCAGACAGCTGAGAGGTTCTTGCACTCACTTGGCCGCCCTCGCTGGGAAATGCTTTGTATCAGACAGCATTTCTGGGTTGTTTTTGCCTGAGGAAAGTGGTAAGAATTCAGCAAGAATCCTATGGTTGGAGGAAAAGTGAGTGGATTTACTTAATAAAAGTATTCGTAAAGAACCATGGAGGGGGGTGGTGAGGGGAAGCGTTACAGGGCTGAGACTGAAGACACCAGGGTGGGCAAGAAGGTCCACAGAGGAGGGCAACTTGGGGCAAAGGGAGAGGAATTTAGAGACACATGGTTTGCTGTCTGGAGGAGGAAGAAAGGTTTTTTTTTTTTTTTTTTTTTAAGAGTGTGAGGAGTTCAAACGGATGTGCTAGGTCAGCCCTCGAGCACCCATGTTCAAATGGATGTGCTCGGTTGCCCCCGCAAGCACCTGTGAACAGTCTGGTCTTTCCGAGGGTCTACTGGTCCTTCAGTTCCTCCGTCGCTTAGCAGACATTTCCTGAGGCCCGCTGAACCTAGATGCTGAAGCTGTGAGGGTCTCCTTGCCCTCAGAGCTCTCCCAGGCAAGCCAGTGACGGTGTGGAAAGAGCAACAGCGGAGGGTGGACACAGAGTGTGCAGTGGGAGGGCAGAAGCGTGAGCTGAGTCTTCCAGGAAGAGCCGGGAGTCAGCAGGCAGCCCAAGAGGAAGGACAGCTAATCCACGCAGAGGGCACGGGCTGGGCAACTGCTGAGAGGGGGAGCATGCCCCGCCCTCACCCCAGGGACAGCTGGGACAATGCCTGTGAAAGGAGCCCGTGCCCAAAGAAGAAGAGGCCAGCCTCACATTCTTTGCTTTTGAGTCTCATGATCTTCTGACAGCCGGGCACATGCGGGCTGCGAAAATCTCCTATCATGAGGGCCTCTGTTGAGTTCCATCCCTTCTGGCACATTCATTCAAGGCCTTGTTCCCAACGTTGGCACTGGGGTGACCCCCATGGTGACCATGTCTATAGGTCACCCTCTCCTTTCATACCTAATGCTTTCCTGAAAATCTACTGGCCTGACACGAAAGAGGCAGGCAGCTGACTTGCACGTTCTAAGGGAAGGTTCTGTTCCCAGGAAGGTAAATATCGTCAGTTTAATTAATATTAATATAATATTAAGTTAATATTTTCTGGATTTCTAGTCTCACGGAATCTCCCTCACCCCAGCTCTGAAAATCTGCAGCTTTAGAATTCAAGAAATATGGTAAATCCCTGATCACATCCGACCTTTAGATAGACTCTTTGACAGTGTATGTTCAGAATTTCATATATACTCTCTAGTCTTATTCTTTTCCTTCCTGATTGAACACACAGTTGACTGGCTCACATCCAGCGAGCAGTTGAGGCTAATATTCCCCATGTTCGGCCTGCCTAATGATTTCCATCTTTGTCTCAATTATATTAGGTTTATGAGACCTGCCCTTCTTATCACTAGCATCGGCACTCCATTTTTCCATTTTCCACTCAGTCTTATAAAATAATAAGGTCAAAATGCAATAAAATATTCAAACACTTGCACAAACACGGCTGAATGGTCAAAAGGTGACACTGCTGAAATTGAACAGTTGGCTGCCAAGCTGCGTTTCCATGTGATGGCTTGAAACGTTAGTTCATCCACCAACCTGGGAAAGCTTGAAACCAGCATTTGCCTCAAGGGGGAGGGGATGGAATGGGGTGGGGGCGGGGACGGTAGAGGCCAACGCAGGATAAAAAAGAGGCTGTACCAAAGTCAGAGGTACAAGCTCAGGGTCCTCTAAAATGATCCCACCCTCTGAAGCTCAGTGGGGTATAAGTCCTGTCACCTCCTGCCCAATTGGGCAGGCACTGCCACGCAATGAGGCTGGTGATGGCTTTTCTCTGAGCAGTTCGTGTGGCGTCACAGACATCCTCCAGTAAAACTTCCAACATCTCTGAGGCTGCAGGTGCGTGAGGGGAGGGGGGCTATAGGGACCTCCATCCTCTTTTGCAGCTGGAGAGGTTCTGTATGCTCATCACGGGGCGGAGTCAAGTTCTAGGTACAAATCACAGCAGGCTGGTCTGCTGGCGGCGGGGGGAGGGGGGACTGGGGGGAGGCTATCACCTCCAGAGATAGGGGGCTTACCGGCCAACAGGGTGGTGAAAGGACACTCAGTGTTGCTTGAAGAAATTCCTCAGCAGACTGAAGAGTTCCTGGAAACAGACACCCAGGATTTCTCTGCCACTTAGCAACCCTGGCAGTAGAGCATGACTTACGTCTCTAGGCTTGTAGCTAGTGTAGTCCTTGCAAACTCAGCAGTTCTAGGGGATATACTGAGAAGCGACTCCTAGTCTCTCCTCAAAGCTACCTGAATATCGAGAATCCTTCCTCAAAGCTTCTTACTCTTGAATCAGAATACTTTACTGGGAAAGGATTTTGTGTGGAAGCAATAGGTGAAAACCTGGTCTTTTAGTCTGCGACTAACCAGCATCTTAGAGGGGAAATAATCCAATCCTGGGCGTAGGAGACTTGGCCTCCAGGCCTGCCTGTGCCTTGTCTTTCTGAGTGGCTCTGAACAATTTCCCTCATTTGCAAAATAAGAGGGTTGGTTTGTATGAGCTCTTGGCTCTAACCCTCAAGAGTACTGGTGAAATGAGACAACATGTGCAATGTGAAAATTATAAAGCATGATTCTAAAAAATATATCTCAGGAAATATTTATGGTCTTCACAGCTGAGAAATGTGACCAAGGCAATGTGAGTCCCTCCCCGAGATTCATAACAAACCATGAAGGAGGATTTGGGGGCCCCAGTCAGGCCTAGAACAGCCACATCAAAATTACAAAGCCCTTTGCTTCTGAATCAAATCCTCCAAGACAGTTCCTCCAACTTCACCTGCCCTGGAAGGAAGGGTCACAATTTCCCTTCAAGACTCTGAGGGGTATGGGGCACTCTGGTCACAAGCTGAGATACAAAAACCTCCTTTTGATTAAACTTAAGACCGAGCACACTTTTCAGAATTGCTAAGGCCCACATTTTGCGTTTTGCTTTAAGTTTCCAAGACCTGGTCTGAAAGGCAGTGTTTTCCCTACCTTTAAAGAAGAAAATGGGAAAGAGAGGTGGGTTTTGTGATTGTCATTTTGCAAACCTCCCCTCCTCCTTCTCAGCAGTAAACAAACACCTGATTTGGGAAGAAAAACTACCTGGGAGTCTGCAGGGAATGCCAGCAAGACAAGGGAGGGGCGGGGGTAGGGCAGGGCCAGCTCTCCAGCGAGCTGAAAGCCTGCTTTTGTTTGAACCCCATCCCAACCTTCATTACCTACCCTTGGGAGGGAGAGGCCACACCAGGGAGGGTATGATTTCCCTGGTGGGGGGTGTACAGTATTCCTAAAACGGAGCGGGGCACTTCGAGGGCCTGGAAGCTGTGGGTGCAGACAGTCCAGGGTGATGCCCTTCTGGGAGCTCCTCTTGGGCCGCGAACTTGGAGGAAGAAGGGATCCGCCCCACCCCCTGTTCGGGTGGGTTTGCGCTGGAATGCCACGCTTTTCAAAGCGTCTGAGTGATCGGCACTTTCTAAATATGTACAGCGATGGAGAGATAAGAAACCCAGCGTCTGGCTTCGAGGGTTCGCGGCCCTCCTGGCAACCCTGGGGCTCGGGTTGGGCCGGCCCCCACCCCTGCTGCTCGGCTGAAACCTCAGCACCTCCTCCCGGGCCTGCTTTGGAAACGATTCTGCTCGTTCCCAGGGTCCCCAGGTCCCAATCTTTACGTCTGGGACTGGAAAAAAAAAAAAAGACGATGAGCTACCCCCGCCCCCTTCCTCTGCATCCACCCCCACGACTCAGCCCGGGTGACCCAAATGGCTGAGTCAACTTGGAGAAACAAGAGCGTCCCCAAAGGGGCGGCTGCCCCCAGCCCCCTTCGCCCCTCGCTCAGCCCCACAATGCGCCCTTGTGCCGCGCCTGCAGCCAGGCCGGGGATCTGGCGCAGGGGTGGGGCGAATAGCCGTCAGATATTTAAAACAGAGCCGAGGGAACAAAGCAGGCCTTTGTGCACCAGGCGGCCGGGAGCGGGGAGCCGCGGGCGGGCGCGCGGAGTGCTGCCCCGGCGCATGCGCGCGGCGGGCCGGGCCGCGCTCGGGTTACCGAGAGTTTTCCACCCCGGTCCGCGGGGCCTTAGTTAACCCCTTCCCGGGCCGCTCCCCGGGGCAGGCGGAGAGAGAAGCTGGCTTTCATCTGCTGGCCGTTACACGTTTAATTGAAAAAAGCAATAGTCATTTTCCATGTTTCTGTAGGAAGCACAGATCATTAAAGTAAAATATACCAGTTGGGAACCCAGATTTTAAATGAACAGGATTTGATGGGACGCTTGGGCCATGTAAAAATCGAGGCATTTCGAAAAGACGCCTTCTTCGGGCGCTAGCGAAACCTCTTGAAAGGCCTAGTTTCTTCTGTCTTGTGTATGCTGGGTGAGTGGCTGTCTCATTTTCCTGTTTACTGTCACTTGGGATTTGAAAGATATGTTGGTTATTGTCAAGACCCTGGCTTTTGTTTGGGGTTGTGGGCTGGACGATGTTTATTTTTTTTTTAAATAACTAAATAGAAGTGGAGTGTGCGTGGTACAAAGATAAGACTGGGTCACGAACCAAGAAATGTAATTCATCCAATCTATGCACTGGAGTTTCTAAGAGAGAGAGAGAGAAGAGAGAGAAAGAAAGATAGTAGTTATTAAACATTTTGTTGTTTGAGGGGAGGATTATTGAAGAGGTCTCCCAAGTAGAATAGACTAGGAGTGACTTGGTGGGGGATGGGATTTGCAAAGCACCCCACCCCATCTGCTTTATACTGGTAATGATGCCCCCTCACCCCACCCCCTGTCACCCCACATCATGGAGGAGTGACAGGCAGAGGCTGGGGGAAGCTAACTGCAGGCTTAGAATTGTGGGTTATTATGCTTGAATTATCCAGATGGATGGGAAGGGCAGTCTCAAACCACCAGGTGATTCCGCAGCCTTCCAAACAAGGGAGGTTAGATGGACGCCACATCAAAGCAAGTCAGGGGGGATGGAAGGAATCAATGGGACATCTCATAACTTGTATGCTGGGACTCTGTGCCGTAGCCCACTCTGCTCTGCCTGTGGACACACATCTGAGGAATTAATGGTTCTTTCTCTTTCCTTCATGTCTCAGTTACCAGGTGGTCACAAGAAAGCAAAGAGATTTCTATGTGAGATCATCTTGGCAACAAGCTCCCTCACCATCCTTGACCTCTGGCTCTCCAGGGAACCATTGCTGGGATGTCACTGGCACCAGATTGTGTCCTGTAAAGGCCATGCTGCAGCAAGGGCAGATAAACAATTTTGTGGCAATAGTCACGTAGCAGACTCATTCTCAGATGAAGGCTCATTAGTTAGGATGATGTAAGTGGGGTTTTTTCCATTCTGGGACTAGGACATAGTCTAAGAATGTACCTTGGGATGTGAGGTAAGAGAACAGTGTGGGGAGGGACTTGGCCAAGTACCTTCTTCTAGACACAGGGAGAAAGTCTCTTTCCTCTTGGCTTCCTTAGCCCGGAGCTCATTTCCTCTCCCTCTTCCAGCTCAATAAAGGAATTTTATCTTTATATAAAGGACGCTGTGGTAGACAGTTTCCAAAATGGCAGCCCTCAATCATTTCCCTCCTGGTGTTCGTGTGCTGCTTCTCACCTCTTGAAGCTGGGCTGGCCGTAGACACTTGCTTGATCAACAGAATATGGTGGGAGTGACATTATGGAACTGTTAAGGCTTGGTCATGAGAAGCCTTGCGATATCTGTCTGCTTCTCTTAGAAACTTCACTCCTGGCACACTTGCTCTAGAAGCCAGCCACTATTCTGTAAGAAGTCCAGGCCACACAGAAAGGCTCTTGTCAAGAACCCTAGCTGAGCTCGCCACCAACATTCACATCTCTGCCAGCTTTGTGAATGAGTGACCGCCACTTGGCTGTCCAGCTCAGTAGAGCCTTCAGATGACCCTAGCAGGAGCCACCATTTGACTCTAACTGCAAGAGAGCCTGAGTGAGAACCAGCCAGCTGAGCCCAGTTGGCAGAGGTGTAAGAGATAGTAATAAGTTGTTTTAAGCTGCTGAGTTTGAGGGTGGTCTCTTACGTAGCAATAGGTAACCGAATGGGAATGAAGTACTGGATGGGAAGGGAAGAAAGAAGAGAGGAACTCATGATAACTCAGTCATGTCAAGGGGCTCTCATCTCAGTCTCTTCTGTCCCCCTGTGTGCCCCCAATGCCACACTTCCTTTCTGAGCTATGCTTGGCACAGAGCACACAAACCTTGCACTGCTGCTAATTGTTCCACGTGCATTTGTCTCCTCAATGCCATGGTGGGCATCCTGAGGGTAGGTTCTTATTTGATGCTTACCCTCCCCAGCACTGACGGATTTGTCAAGCTGTTCTAGTGGATAAACTTGGAGAATAACAGCATCGCAAGGTGCTTAAGTGGCTTGGCTCCTGATCTCTGACATTTGATAGCTGATGTCTTATATCATGGCCGCCTGGGCCCACCTGGCAACCAGCCACACCATAGGGGAGTCTGAACCCCACCAACACTGTGGTCACTCAAGGGGAAGAGATCAAGGTCAAGGGTGTAGCTGAAAATCTCCTGCTTAAATTTGCACCTCTGCAGGCCTTGGAGCCAGGGAGAGGACACACATGATAGCTCTGGAAACCAAAGGGAGGTTACAACTGTGTGGATGGGAGAAAACCCCACAAGGCTGTGAGCCCCCAGGACTCCCCATGCCCACCTATGGGCTTGTGTGTTTAAGCCATGCCAGGGTCAGTGGTGGAGATGCAGTGCTGCTTGTGTAGAACTGGTGCCTGCTCAGGGGCCCTGCTGAGCCCAGTGCAAGCTCAGAGCTTGGGAGAGAGGGAGGAGAAAGGCAGAGCAAGGGCAGCTACGAGTTCCTTCATCCCTTCAACAAACATTCTCCTGTGGGCCCGGCCCTGCCCAGCTCCAGGCACTGGGAATGCCATAGGGAGTAAGGCAAAGTCCCTGTGCCCAGGTTAAACAGCTTCTGGGAGCATTGTATCTCAGATACGCTTGCCACCTACTTGGTCAGTTCTTGGCTGGCAAAGAGAGTCAGGGGAGCTATGGTCTTCCCTCCTCGTTATATCTCAGTCTTCCAACTTCATTAAAGACCTGGAAGTTCTGGTGCTTCGAGGTGGTAATGTGTATGGGCACTAAAGCCACAGCATCTGAGTTCGAGTCCTGACGTTACCACTCATTCGCTGTGTGATCTTGGGCAAGCTGTTTAACCTTTCTGAACTTCGAGTTCCTCAACAACTCTCTGGGTTGTCTGGGGATTCGATGAGATCCTGCTGGCAAAACGAGCACTCTGCTCCATGCCTGGCACCTGTAGGTGCTCATGAATTGTTGGCTCCTGTCATATGCGCTTCCCACAAGGCACAGGAAGGCTCTGGGTATGCAATAATCTGCGACATCCTGACTGAGGTAGCACGAGTGGCTTTTGCTTAGAAGAATCAAAAAGGATGATGAGGTTAGAAAAGGGAGTCTCACCTGGGAATGAAATTGCCCAGGGTCCCAGCTGTTCCAGTCATCTGCTTCCTGAGAGGATCACACAGGACCCATACGATATTAGCCTGATTTTCCTGGCCAAGATGCTCTCACGTGTCCCGCCACCAAGGACCACTCCTGCATACTGTGAGTTTCACACGGCCTTGGGAGCCTAGGCTCCTCTTCCTGAAACCTGGGTTAGGCTTATCCCCACTAATCCCCCCAGGGGTCATTCACAGGGAATTGCGTGGCCCAGGAGCCACTGAGTACTTGGGGCTGTGAGGGCAGGAAACTGAGGTTTGGGGGTCCCCAGAGCCTCAGGAAGCATTTTAGTTCCATCCCTTGACCCCACTTCAAGCTCCGGCCTGTGAACATGTCAGAAGCTCTAGGAGAGCTGCGATTTGCAGGCCCTGCTCCTTCCTCATCTTTCCTCTCAGCGTCCCCAGCCCATAGCTCTTCTGTTTTTGTTTTTTTTTTTTCCGGTACGCGGGCCTCTCACTGTTGTGGCCTCTCCCGTTGCGGAGCACAGCCTCCGGACGCACAGGCTCAGCGGCCATGGCTCACGGGCCCAGCTGCTCCGCGGCATGTGGGATCTTCCCGGACCGGGGCACGAACCCATGTCCCCTGCATCGGCAGGCAGACTCTCAACCACTGCGCCACCAGGGAAGCCCCATAGCTCGTTTTTTGACCTCCAGGAAGACTGGGCAGATGGGCAGACCCCAAAGGAGACCATGCAGGGAAGACATTTCTGAGAGGGGGCAGCTGCCCCTGACCAGGGTTATAAGTTATCTTTGCCATACATCCCTGCAGTGTAAAGCGGTGAGCAAGGGGGACCGCCGCCTTATCTTCAGCGTCCATCAAGCATTTGCTGGAATCACAGTTCCTTTCCCAAGTGGCACATCGTGTTAGGCCACTGTTCAGACAGCACTGTCAGCGAATCACTCTCAGTATGGAGTGCGTTCTCTGGTGAGAAGCCTGGCCCTCCATGGGGAGGGTCATTTTCCTGAGAAAATGCCCACTTTACCTCATCTTACAGGGGCCTACTTCCTGACCAACAGGCTTAAGGTACGTGAAGCTAGAGCCCAGTGTCTGGGAAAGATTCCAAAACGCTGGTGTTTCCAACACAGAAGGTTATACTTACTGTAAATCTTTACTCTCCTTAAAGTAGTTTAACAGAAAGAAGACATTCGATCCTCCTTTAGTACATCGTTTTCACTGTCATCTGAACTCAGGACATAGAGAAATAAAACATAACGCCTTACTGGACTTACTGGTTTATCCATCATATTCTGTTACCTTCTAAGAAGGCTGCCCTATTAGCATATCTAATCACTTGAGGAACACCTGGTTAGACTAGGTGGTAGCAAGGGAAGGATTGGCTGATTTCCTTCCCCAGATGTAATTCTTTGTGCTCTCCACCCAGGGTCACTGCTCGCCCGCATGGCACTTATGTGCAAATTAGAAAAAGCCACCCCTTCCTCTGTGTGGATGTAACCAGGCCAGGGGGCACAGCTTGGCAAGAAGAGCGAGGCCTGGATTTCAGTGCCGCCCCCCCCCTTGTACAGTGAACAGCCTGTACGACTGGACATGGTGGTCCTGCCTCCACTCAGTGTCACTAGCTTCAGTTTCTTTTCTTGGAGAGATGTTTGCTGCAGAGGGAGGGGGAAGAGGATGCTTACTGCTGTATGTTAGACAGGTTCCTGGAGGCCCAAGAGCAACACCTTAATGTGGGCATGTTTTGAGGTCTGGGAGAGTTTTGGGGCATTTCACAGTAGGGCCCACTTTTCCTGGGACAGACAGCCTAGTCTTTGAAGTTAAGACAGACATGGGGGATGGAACAGCTGGCCAGTCTGCCCATAATCCTGCTGGGAAACCTGACAACGAACAGCCCTGGATTTGCTCATTTGGACGCCTTACGGGAATTTCCAAGAACCCTTCACCCTCTTCTGAGAAAGAGAGGGCAGGCCCAGGGAGCTAGTCTCCCCTCGCCTCCTCTTGAGTTTTGGTCTGTGGTTAGGACATCTGGACACAGGGAGTTTTAACCCATCTCTGCTTTCAGATCTAAATCCAATCACCTGTCAAGGGGCTGGCCTTCCCTGCTTTGATGAGTCCATTTGCGAGTTTTCCATGGTGTGATCTGCGGGGGAGGGGGTGAGTCCGGAAGACTTCCTGTGGAATCTCAGGAGTATCGTCTTCCCCAGCTGTGACCCCGCATACTCACCTCTAAAGCGGAATGAACAGCATGCAGCACGTCCATAACATGAGTAGACCTCGTGAGGACTCATGACTTCAAGTTCACTTAGCTTGTTCTGTAAATGGATACATTAGTAGACCCAGCCCCAAATCCTGCGCAGAGCCAAGGGCTCGCAAGAAACGTGGAGACGTTTGTTCATTTCCTTGCTCATTCATTCAATAAACATTTACTGAGTATCTACCATGTGCCATCTCTGTGCTAGGCTCGGGGTTAAGAGGCGAATGAGAAAAATACTTTCTTGCTTTCTGTTTAAATGCCATTTCCTTGGGAAGGCCTTTCCTAACCACCCCTATGTACAGCATTGTACTTAGGTTGCTTGATACATTTCTGTTCTCCCCACTAGACAGCTTCAGGAGGGGAGGGACCATGTCTACATTCATCAGCTGCATCTGCACCAATCTTGGCTAAGCGTGGTCCCAAGTATTGTGTGTTGATTGAATCCATTCGCTCTCCACCGAGTGGACCGGATGTCAGAATGGCTCCCTCTCCTGTGATGCTCCTGTGTTTAGGAAACTCATCTCCTGTGGGGGGGTCGAATCCCAAGCAGGGATTGCTCTGCTCCTGAGAGGGCTGGGACCAGATGGTGGTTAAGGTCCTCATAGCCAGCAATTCTAGGACAGATGAGGCTCTGGAAGCCTGGACAGTAAAGGGGTAATCGGAGCATGGGGTGCAGGCCAGGTAAGAGGCGTGCTTGCAGAGCCATTCTGGGTGCCCAGGCTCTGGTCCTGCTCCCTCTTCAGGAAACAAAGCTATGAACTGAGATCAGCTCAGAAGAGGAGCCCTCATCAGTGGGCCTGATGCTGACATCAGCTACACCAAACCCACACTGACCCCACAGAGGCAGGAGGAGAGAGGGGAGAGGGGGGCGCCATGGCTGTGGGCCTGCCTCCTGCACCTCAGAGCTCTGGGTCTGGTTACACTCATGGTCACTGTGCACAGAGCCCAGGTCACCACTGGAAGGGGATTATCTGGGCCCTGGTTTCCAACAGCACTCTTTTATTCTTGTCAGGCCACTAAATCCTAACCCTCTGTTGTTCTGTTGTCAATAGCAACAGGAAGAAAGGCAGTTTTCTCCATGTTGGGAGCTTATTTTTTTCTCCTGTAGGTGGGCTATAACCAGCCCAGGGGCCCCCGCACAGAGGCTGGATACCCTGGGCGCCCCAGAGAAACCTTAACATCTAGACCCTGGTAGCCAGTGCGGAGGTCAGCTTAGTTCTGCTCCAGGCAAACCAGGGGTGGCTGGGGGAGGGGGACCTGTGAGCGGGAGCTATCAGCTCTTCTAGGATGGGGCTCAGTGGCCCCTCCTTAACTTTAATGGCTACACAATATCTATGGGGCTGCCTTGGGTAGGCCTAAAGCACAGGGGGTAGAGAAAAAAAAAGAGAGGAAGAAAAGGAGAGAAAACAGAAAAGGAACTTGAGAGTAGAAGAGAAGGGCTAGGGAGGGAATGAGAAGAGGAGAAAGGTGATGTGGAGAAGTATGGTGACACCGACAGCAGCCTTGGGCACCCCTGGGGGTGTGAAGCCAAAGTGGGGTGGGCCCACAGGCCTGGATGAAAAAAACAGGGTTTCTCTCGCAAGGGGGCTTCACTTCCCATCGAGAGGGAGCTGCCATCCTGGATGGGTGGGTGGATGGATGGATGGATGAATAGGACAAAGACCAGTGGGATAGGATTTGCCAGGAATTGAGTGAATTAAGAAGGGGAGAAACAGAGTCAGCAGTGAGAGAATCCAACAGTGGGTGAAGCCAGTTTCGGCAGGGAATGTCAGCTACAATGTTGGTGCCAAGGGGTGGTTTGAGAAGGCCTTCTCCCCTCCATCCAGTCTCTGTCCTAAACAAACAAGAAGTCTAAGTGAAAAATAGTGTTTACTATACAAACAGCCTGAAGAAAACCTCCCTAGACTCTGTATCACCCAGATTCCACATCTAGGTCCTCCTTTACAGAAATTCCAGAACTGCCACTAGTCAGCGGCAAGGCATTGTGTCTACTTTCCTCCCCAAATCCCTCCCCAGACCAAGTGAATGAGGCTGTGGACAGACAGGTGAGGGCCTGAAACATGATTAGAGGAGGCGGGGAAAATAAACTCCAGATTAGTTTGAGAATAGGCAGAGTTAAAGAGCCTTAAGCCTTTCAGTCACTCCTACTCGGGGATTTGGAGTATTAATTACTCTAACAATGGCAAATCATTGAGTGGATTGTCTGTTCTCTCCCTTCAGTAAAAAATGTTAAGTATAGGCTTATTCCCAGGGAAGGCCCAGTGGGAATAGTTCATTAGGATCAGGGTCAAGGGTTAGGGGGTCAAAGGGTTACACCCTCCAAGCCGTGAACCAATAGTGTGGGCGGCTGGTACAGGGGTGAGCGAGGCTTCTTTCATGGAAGGTCCTTATCCTTACAGAGGGACACTGTGAATCAGATTATAACAGCTAGGTGATGGGGGCGGGTGAGAAGGGGCGTCAAGCAGAGGCTGTACGGAAGGGGTGCCATTCTAAGGGTCCTGCTACGTCAGGGCCCTACGGACTCACTCAGGAATCCCAGAGCTCCTGGTTAGATCCAATCCAACAGCCTGCCCGGGTGTATTCTCAGGTAAGTCTGCGTTGCCGTTAATGTCCACAAATAACAGGAAAACATTGGTCTTTTCTCTAAAAAAAGATGCAATGTCATGTTTAAGGCTATGTAAGAGTAAGGATGAGGAGGTCTCATTCCCAAAGAAGTGTAAACCTTACCTGAAATCTTGGAAGGAGCCTTAGAGGGAAGAGAGAGAGGGAGGGACTGACCCAGGAGCAGTGGCCCCGGAGGCTTTGGCACTGAGTCCCAACGTGGGCAGAGAAAAGGTGCATTATATTTGGGGCAAGGGTCAAGTGAAACTCTAGGAAAAATGTCAGCCCTGAAGAGTGAATAGGCTTGTCATGTTAGATGCCTCAAAGGGGGCTTAAGTGTTCCTTTGATCAAGGGGAAGACACAAAAGGTGCACCATGCAGAAATAACCTCCCCAGGAAGGCAAGTGGGTTTAGTGGGTTTTCACAGAAGGCGGGGGAGGCCACTTCATCTTCACTCTCCCAGGACAGGAAGCTGGTGGGATGCCTGCCCGAGAGGTCGTGCGTTCACTTATAGGGTCTTCACTGGAGGTGAAGGTCTTTCAGAATAGACTGCCACCAACTCTGGCTCCTCTTGTTCGTGGATTCCTTCCACCATACCTTTGGTGTCCATTTCTAAATCTGCTTCAGCCTGCAGGAGGCTGCAGTGCCCAGCTCTGTCTAACTTGCTTTATTGACCTGTATTGCTTTATGCACTGACTACCTTTATAATACACTAACCTTTAAAACTCATGACTTTTCCCTCTTTATTATTTAAAACCTTGAACTTTCAACATTTTTCTTTACTCATGCTATTCATGTCTTTCTAGTTAAAAACTAAAAATAAGTCTTTTCCAGGAAGTATGAGTCAGGAGGGAAAAGAGCCTCCTATTTGTTTAGCCCTACTGGTCTGGGCTAAAAGCTGTGTAGCTTGTATGAACTTGTCCTTGACTATGATCCCCACTTGATGGTCACGTCCACGTAAGTGGTCTTCATGTGGCCTGCTGTCTTAGCCCTCTCCAGGTTGTATCTGTTGCTAAGAGCTGGAGGGAGGGACTTGGATGACCATACGAAGCAGATCAGCTAAGCCAGGAATTGCAGTGTGGGAATAGGGGACAGAAAAAAAGGTAAGGGATAGGGAGGGGTCCCTATTTGTCCCAGGGCTGCTGCTGTGGTGCAGCCTCCTGAATTAGGGCAAATGGATGGAGTCAGTAAAGTGACCTGCCTAAGGTCATACAATTAGTGGGCAGTAGGTTGCTCACATTTAGGGGCAGCATCAACAACTCTGTAGTATCAGTCAGAGTCCTGGTGGGGAAAAGACAGGGAATTTAATGAAGGGATTATTTAGCAAGGTATGGGAAGGGTTTAGGGAACTGACAAAGGATGGTGTGATCCTTTTGGTTTAGTAACTTTGAGGAGGCATTACCATCCCTGAGTCTGAAGGGTCAAGAAGAAGGAATAGTTAATAGAACCCAGAGTGAGTACCTGTAAGAAGAAGGCTGCCTGACAGGACTTGTGACCTTTGGTGGAGACACAAAACTAATCCACGGTGATTGGCAGGGAAGGAACTAGGGGAATAAATAATCTTCTTGCCTTCTAACTTCCTGCTGTTACCTCCCTTTGCCTGAGCATGACTAGAGACCAGAGGTCAAGAGCCCCAGGGATGCTATATGGACAGGTTAATCATCTGTGGTACAGGGTAGGGTGAAGGGTGGAGGCTGGATCTGGAGGAGCACATAGAAGCTACCCAGTCACCTAAGAAAACAGGTAAGGTTTGTTCTTAGTAGCCTACACATTTTTTCCTTCCTTCTTTATTGTCATACCTGTTCCTACATGGTTGTCAGATGCTAGAGTTTTCCTGGTCCCTCGCTATACCCTGGGACCCCCAGCCAAGTCATCAGTGTCTAGTTTGGGGGCCTACCCTCTCTCACTATTATTTCTCTATCAAAATCAGTTCTTACAATTTCTGCTTCTAGCCATGATAAAGCAACAGGATCCAGATTTACTCTCCCACCATCAACAACTAGAAAACGAGACAAAATAAATGTACAGATGGCTTCAGGTTCTGAACAGGGAGTACAGGACTGTGACCCTTGAGATAAAGGAAATAAATGAGGTGAGCCCTATGATTGGAGACACATTTCTGGATTATACAGTAGGGGAAGGAATCCCAAGCAGCATATGGTAGTTTTGTTGAGTTGAAAGACAGAAAAGGAAGGTCAAGGAGACTTTGGATGGAAATTATGGGGCAGAGTTCTAGAAAAGAGAGGGCTATGTAGAAAAAGCTCCAGAAATCTGAATAAAGGTCCTCTTGAGTATTTGCTTAATACTAAGAGGTACACATAGAATGAACCTCCATGAGGCAGGGCAAAGAATGACCAGGAGCTGAATAATTGACAGACTTCACATGGGACTGAGAAATGTTCAAATATCAATCAGCTTGATCACCTAGGGCATTTAGTAGAGACCCCATGAGGGCCCTGCCCAACCAGTATGTCTCAACTGTCTAGCCCTAGAGAAAAGGAAACTTTAGACTCACTCTAACAAAGCTTAAAACAATCTCCTAAGAATCAGTCTTATCAGTAAATAGCCTAACTGCCTGCCAGATAAAAGTCCAACACTATTTAAATGAAGGTAACAAAATAGCCAACAACCAATTAAAAATCACTAGACTCCCCAGGAAGCAGGAAAATGTGACACATAACCAAGAGAAAAATCAGACAGTAGAAACAGACTTGAAAATAACAGAGTTGATAGAATGAGCAGACAGGTATATTAAAACAGTTATTATAACTATGCAAAATATATAGAATAAGGAAAGAAGGGAAGATTGTGTGTGTGTGTGTATAATATAATATATATATATAACATAATATATATATAAAACCAAATGGAACTTATAGCAATGAAAAAATATGATATCTGAAATTAAAAATCAGTGGATGGAATTTAAAGCAAACTGGACACTACAGAGGAAAAACAAGTGAAATTGAAAACAACAGCACTAAAAACTATCCAAAATGGAGTACAGAGAGGGAAAAGACAAAAAATAGATATAGACAGAAAAAAATGAAGAATATCTCAGTAACCTATGGGGCAATATCAAGTGGGCTAAAATATGTGTAACTGGAAAGGAGAAAAGGAAAAGAACAAATTTTTGATAAAATGATGGCTAAAACATTTTCAAATTTAATAAAAACTATAAACACTGTAGATCCAAGAATCACAATGAAGACCAAGCAGGATGCAATAATACCATACCAAAGCACATCCTAATCAAATTGCTAAAAAATAACAACAAAGAGGAAGTCTTAAAAGCAGCTTGAGATAAAGATATATTTTATAGAGGAACAAATATAAGAAATACTGCAGACTTCTTATCAAACTGTGCAGTCCAAAAGGCAATGGAATGCTATCTTTAATATGCTGAAAGAAAAAAAATCAACCTAGAATTCTATATCCAGTGATAATATCCTTTTTAAAATGAAGGCAAAACAAAGACTTTAAGACAAATAAAATCTTAGAGGATTCATCACCAGCAGATCTGCAAGAAATGTTAAAGGAAGTTCTTTAGGCAAAAGGAAAATACTTGGATCTACACAAAAGAATGAAGAATGCCAAAAATGGTAAACATGGGTAAATATAAATATAAAAGACTTTTTTTTTAATTTAAAAATCCCTTTAAAATATTAAATAAAAAATAATAGCAAAGTACTGTGGAGTCCATAACATATGTAGAAGTAAAATTTATAAAACAATAATGTAAAGAGCATGAGAGTATAGCTAATAAGCCAATGTTGTAGACACAATTAAATCATAAAAAAGAACTGTCAACCCAAAAGAAGGCAGGGGAAGGTGAAAAAGAGAACAAAGAACAGATGGGACAAATAGAACACAAATAGTAAGATGGCATACCTAAACCCAACATGTTGTAAGTACATTATATGTACTTGTAACTAAATGCAGATTGTCCAAATACCCCAATTAAAAGGCAGAGATCACCAATTGGATTAAAAAAACAAAAAGCATGTTAAATGAAACCCTTTTTAAATGTAAAAGCATAAATAGTTTCAAAGAAAAAGAATGAAAAAAGATATACCATACAACAATTATAAGAAAGCTGGATAACTATATTTATAACAAAAAAAGATCTTAGGACAAGGAATATTACCTCTTTATCAAGAGGGACAATTTCACAATGATAAAAAGAAAAGTTTTTAAAGAAGACATAACAGTCCTAAACATGTGTGTATCCACCAATAGAGCTTCATTAATATGTGAAACAGAAACTGACCAAATTGAAGGAAGAAATAGAAAAATCCACAATTATAGTTTGGTATGTCATCATTTCTCTCTCAGGAACTGATAGAACAAATAGGCAGAAAAGACAGAAGACCTGAACAATGCTGTCAACCAACTTGACCTAACTGACATTTATAGAACACTCCACTTAACAAAAGCAGAATACATATTTCAAGTTCCCATGGGACATTCAGCAAGATAGAATACAACTGGGGCCATAAAAAAAAAGACTAAACAAATTGTTAAAATTTGAAATCTTCACAAAACAATTAAATTAGAAATAAAAAACAGAAAGATGTTTGGAAAATACTCAAATATTTAGAAGTTAAACATTATATTTTAAATAACCCATGGGTCAAAGAAGACAATGCAAAAATAATTGAAAATTATTATTTATTGAATGAAAATGAAGGCATAATGTATCAAAGTTTATGTAATGCAACTAAAGCAGTTTCAATGGAATTTTAAAAAATCTTTTAAAACATATTTATTGAGGTATAATTTACAATTATAAAAGCTCCCTGTTTTAAGTGTACAATTCAATGACTCTAAGTAAATTTACAGAATCATGCGACTGTCACCACAATCTAGATTATCTTCTTACAGTCCCTCAAAAACTACTGTTATATTGCACCTGCAATCAAGTTATAATTGTCAACTTTTTTCCTTACCTATGCAAACAGCTTAACATTTTAAAAATTGAGATCTAATTCAGATAACATAAAATTCACCATTTAAAGTGTCTAATTCAGTGATTTTTTTTTACTATATTTTACCATATTCATTATGTTGTATCACCATTATCTAATTCCAGAACATTCCCATCACCCCAAAAAGAAACCCCATACCTATTAGCAGTCAGTCCCCAAATTTTCCTCCTTCTACCCCTTGGAAATCATTAGCCTGCATTCTATTTCTCTAGATTCGCCTACTCTGGACATTTCATATAAATGAAATCTTACACTATGTGGCCTTCTGTGTCTAGCTTCTTTCATTTAGAATTCAGATGAAATTTTAATGTTTTAAATGCTTATATTAGAAAAGAAGACAGATCCATTTTTGACATCCCAAGAAAATTCAATAGGGATAGAATAGTCTTTTCAACAAATAGTACTGAGATACATACATATGCATATGCAAAAGAATGAAGTTGGACCCATACTTCACACTACATACAAAAATGAACTCAAAATGGATCAAAGACATAAGCATAAGAGCTAAAAAATATAAATCTCATAGAAAAATATAGGTGTAAATCTTTGTGACCTTGGATTAGGCAATGGTTTCTTAGCTGTGACACCAAAAACACAAGCAACGAAAGGAAAAAATAAACTGGACTTCCTCACAATTAAAAACATTTGTGCATCAAAGGATGCTATCAAGTGAAAAGACAGCTTATGGAATGGGAAAAATATTTGCAAAGCACATGTATGATAAAGAACTTGTATCCAAAATATACAAAGAACTCTTACAATGCAACAATAGAAAGATAAACATCCCACATTTAAAAAATAGGTAAAGGATTTGAATAGACGTTTCTCCAGAGAAGATGTACAAATGGCCAATAAGTATGTGAAAAGATATACAATATTCTTAGTCATCAGGAAAATGCAAATCAAAATCACAGTGAGATTACCATTTTGCACCTCCTAGTATGGCTATAATAAAAAAGACAGACAATAACAAGTGTTATAAGAATGTGAAGAGATTGGAACCCTCACATATTACTGGTGAGAATGTAAAATGGTACAGCTGCTTTGGAAAACAATTGGACAGTTCCACTAAAAGTTAAACATAGAGTTACCATATGAGCCAGCAATTCCACTGCTAGATGTGGTTCCAAGAGACCTGAAAATACATCTCCACCCACACTCGTACATGAATGTTCACAGCAGCACTATTCATATTAGCCGAAAAGTAGAAACCGCTCAAATGTGCATCAACTGATGAATGGATAAACAAAATGTGGTATATCCATGCAATGGAACATTATTCAGCCATAAAAAGGAATGAAATTCTCATACACACTACAACTTGGATGAACCTTGAAAACATTATGTTAAGTGAAAGAAGCAAGACACCAAAGGTCATATATTGTATAATTCCATTTAATTAATTAATTAATTAATTTATTTATTTTCTTGACCATGCCACCTGGCATGTGAGATCTTCCCCAACCAGGGATCAAACATGTACCCCCTGCACTGGGAGCACAGAGTCTTAACCACTGGACCGCCAGGCAAGTCCTAATTCCATGTATATGAAATGTAAAGAATAGGAAAATCCATAGTGACAGACAGTAGATTAGTGGTTGCCAGGGGTTGGAAGGAGGGAGGAATGGGGAGTGACTGCTAATGGATATGGGATTTTTTTCTGGGTTGATGAAAATATTCTGAATAATAGTAGTGATCATTATAAAACCTTGTGAATACTAAAAACTACTGAATTATATACTTTAAAATGGTGGATTTTATGGTATGTGAATTTAAAAAAAATAAGGAATCTGATAGAAATATATCAGTGTTGATACTGATAAAGACCTCATGTGCCGCTCTTCTCAGGAATATCTGATTTAGCTTGACCCCTCCCCTCAAAGTCTACAGAATCTATTTTCTCAAAAAGTCTAGCTTCTAGGACCTTTGATTTTATTCTCAGCTGTGGATGCTACTGGGCTGCCTCCAAAGCCAGAAGAATCCTATAACATACAGTGCAGGTGAACTTGTATTTTCGGGTCTATGCAAACTTTCCTGCAGTATGAGTTCTTTAAAATCCATTGCTAATTTTTTCCCACAGCCAGGCTTGATTAAAAGGATAAAAGGTAATGATGAGGTACTCTACTGTTTACAAAAAGCATTTTCATATTTACCGCTCTTTTGATCTTAGGCATTTAAATTTAAATAAAGCATTATGCCTGGCCACACAGGGCCAGGCCCTGAACTCTAGTCCCAATTTCTCTCACCCCAAAAATCTAGCCTTTCTTAGAACAACTGAAATTCATTTTTGAACAGGTCATCCAAGCCCTCCCAGAATATTATGCAGGCTTTTTGGCATTTAAACAACTGCTTCCGCTGAGAATCTTCCATGGGCCTGCATTATGAAGAATGACCTCCAAACTAGTCATGGGAAGCCCAGACGTTAAACGGCTTGGTCCAAAATGCTCGCCTCCTTGACTACGCTGTTTGTACTTCCATTTTCACTCCTGCAGGGCCACACCTCCCACAAATGCATGTACCTGTGAGTGCACACGTACACACACACACACACCACCCCTCTTTAGAGGTGGGAATTGAGAAGTTGGCTGCCTTCTCTCAGCAGTGCTATGACCAGAGCTGAGTCCCCACTTGTATTTTTTTTGTTCTTATTTTACTGTGGTAAAAAATTCATGGCATAAAATGTACCATTTTACCAGTTTTAAGTAAACAATTCTGTGACACTAAGTATACTTACATTGTTCACCATCCATCTCCAGCACTTTTTCATCTTCCAAACTGAAATTCCATACCCATTAAACACAAACACCCCATTCCGCCCCCACCAGCCCCTGGAAACCACCATTCTACTTTCTGTCTCTATGAATTTGACTCTTCTAGGTACCTTATATAAGTAGACTCATACAATATCTGTCCTTTTACAACTTATATTTCTTGCTGGCAAAGTGGCATCTGGTTCCAGAGCTGGCCCGTAGGACTGGGGGTTTGATGGGGTAACCAGCCCAGGAAATGTGATAGGAGAGACCAGAGCACAAAAACAACCCCAGTCAGAATCAGGAGGGCTCTCTCACCACGACAACAGCTGGAAATTCTTTCTGCTCTTCTGTAAGTCGGCTGTTACAAACAGGAGCCTTTTCAAACCCAATCCCAAACACGGAAATTCTCCCCTCATTGGTCTGTCTCCTGGGCCCCATCAAGACAGCTGCACTTCCCATGCAAGCGAAAGCATTCAACTGTGAGTGCCCGTTCCTGGGTCAGCCTCCTCCCACTTACCTTGGAAGAGAGCATAAGCTCCTTCAGAGAAATGAATATTTTTCTGTTTCAAGTTACATAGAATGTAATGTGGAGGACTTTCAAAATGTCCTTTGCTGTGACTAGCAGTGGTTGATACAATCTATGCCCCGGCAGGCTGGCATGACAATGGTATTTACTCAGCCAGGTCTTTGAAATTCACTGCAAAGGTATGAGTCTCATGAATGATCCTTCCACCAGCTTTGGTGAAGATGAATAAACCAATTCCTTATTACTGAAAGAGAGAAACTTTCACTGGATTTGAGGTAAGGCCACAGATAGACTGAAAGCAAGGAGACGTGAAAATGAAGGTGAATCTCACAGACACTGTGATGTCCAGGCCAGATCTGGTGGTGGAGGGCTGAGTGAGTTCTGGGTGGGGCTGCCCAGGCACAAAGCCATGTAATCCTTCGCCAAGTGAAAAAGTTTAGCTTTCCCCAAATCCCCCATTTGAGAACTTCAGTGTGACTACCCCGTGTGGACAGCTACACAGATAGGTGGTACCCTACTTGACTTTTAACAAAGCACACGAATTTGTTTATTTTTGCATGGTGCGTTTCCTCCTAGGAGCCTACAGCTTCAGAAGTCCTCCTGTAGTGCAGACGATGCTGTTAGGAGGGCAGGAGAAGCTCTTCCCACCTCTGCAGAAGACCTGGCCACAGGAAAGGAGATTGATCATGGGTGTCAAGGGTTGGAGGGGTAGGAGAAAGATTTAGAGGAGATGAAAGAGAGATTTTTCACTGGAGACATTGTAAGATGATGATGTCCTTTGCTTTGAAAAAGATGAGAAAGCAATTTCCCTGGAGGTTAAGGAAACAGGATTATACTCACTGTTGGATATTCAGTGTAGACCTGTGGGTGTCGGAAAAATAAGGCTGGGTGACCCCTGGCTGCTCCTTGGCTACACATCTGAGGTCTCTCTGTTCTGCTCCTAGTCTGTTCAGTTAAGAGGAGGAAGAGAAGAGCTGAGGACAGTTGGGTGCCTCTGTAGAGGGTGTGTGTAATCAGACATTGGGCAGCTGAGCCTGGGATTCCTAATTTCCTGAGTACTGCACCAGGAACCAGGAGATTAGAGCTGGGATTTGATTCTGCTGCCAACTAGCATCTAAAACCTGGGGCCCTTCTGGCCACAATTTTATCATCTGTGAAGTGAGGGAATAGGACCCAATTCAAATGCAACAAACTCTCATTAAGTATGTGTAGGCTACAAAGTTGAGTAAGAACTATTCTTTGGCCTGTAGGACCACACAACCAGGGAGATGAGACACACACACATGTGTTTGCATGCGGTTGTAATAGGAAACAAACACTTCTGTAAAGGAGAATGGGGAAGGGGAGAGATTGAGTCTACCTCTGGAACCTTACTGGATGAGGTGGGCTGTGAGCTAGGCCATGAGTATGGTTGGATTAGGTGCTGACAGGTGGATATGGGAGCAAAGGAGAGGAGGCGTCCCTGGCAGAAAAACAAGTGAACAAAAAGAAGAATCTTGTAAATCAACTATACTCCAATGAAATTTTTTTTAAAAAGGACATTAAGAAAAAGAAGAACCAGCAAACTGGGTGAGGGCAGGGTGGTAAGTCCTGAGACTAGAAAGCAGGCAGCTATGACTAGAGCACAGGTGCACATCACACAGTAGGTCCTTGGTCACTATCCGCTAAGTGATAGTGGCAGCAGTGAGGATTGGGCTGGAAGGCAGGCCGGGTCTCTCCCCCCCAACCCCCCGGGGAGCCATGAGCAGTGTGGGGTCCACATGGGTTTCTGAAAGAGAGATGGACTACTATGGTCAGCTCTGTGTTCAAGGGCAGGTGGACCACGAGAGGGGAGCCCAAATGTCCAGGGGAGACTTGATAATGGCTTGAATTTAGATAGTCACATTGGGGTGGGGAGGGATATAAAAATAGTGCAAAAGAAGATTCTGCAGGAGGTTGATCAGAAGTGCAAGGAGAAGGAGAGGGAGAGGAAGATGAGGACAATTTTGAGGGTTTTGAGCTTGGGCAATGGGGAGAGTGGAGATTCATAAACAGAGACAGGCAATCTCAAGAAGAGAGATGGGTTTAGAGAGGAGATGACCAATTTAGTTTCGTGCAGAAAGACTCGATATGCCTACAGGGAGTCTGTGTAGAGATGGCCGGCAGGCAGGCAGAAATGTGGAAATTTGGGTAGCTAGAGATCTGGGGCTCATGGAAGCAATGGTTGAAGATATGGGTGGGGATGAGATAGACAGCAGGTAAAGAGCACCAGAGAGGAAAACGGGAGCCTGGCAGGAAGTAACCAGGAGCCTGAGGAATAAATCCCAGTGGTAGGAGGAGGGCCAGGCCGTGAGAGGAGGAGAACGCAAGGTGGCTCCTGGGCCACTGATGTGAGGAAAGCCTGTGAAATGGCCCTGGAGCAGCAGGCAGTTGCCGAGTCCTTAGGAGAGGAAGTAGAAGCAGAAGGTGTAAAGGACCCTATAAAGACGTTTGTAATAAAGGGAACGCGAACAAAAAGATGGTAAACTGAGAGGCAGCAGGGCCAAAGGAAGTCATTTTAGGATAAGGAAGATGTGGCCATGCTTCTCACACGTGAACGTACATTCGGATCACAAGGAATCCTGTTACCATGCAGCTTCTGACCCAGAAATGAGGGCAGAAGAGACATGGTCTGGAAGAGATGGGAGCCCACGGTGTCATCTTGGACCAGGAAAGTAAGTTAGTTGTGCAGAAGAGGTGGGGATGTCAGCTGCACTCAGACTGAGGGATTCCCCATGGAAAGGCCTGGAACCTTCTTGGTCAGGTGGGCGGTGAGAAATTCTATAGACAGAAGGTAGACGTGGGGCTTGGTGGGGGGGTTGGTCTGAGGACAGTGATAGCTCAGGGACAGCCGTCTGGCTGACTTGCTGGCCTGAGAGCAGAGCAGGACTCAGGTAAGCTGTGTAGCCAGAGTGGCAGCTGTGCCCCCCTCACGGCCTGGAAGCTGAAGCTGGTGGGCCTGAGGATGCAGATGAGAGCCTGGTGGGAGGGCAAGCTCCTAAAGGGACACGGGGTGGGGCGCGGGGCACACGAGACAGGGTTAGAGGGGAGAACAGGAGAAAGGAAGATGTGAAGGAGGGAGGCTGTGGTCTGAGAGCCATCAGCAGAGAAGGTCTCAGAGGTGGGTGGTTAGGGGCAAAGAAGGGGACCAGGCAGGTAGGTATGTGGCCGAGATGGAGCAGAATGGAGGCCAGAGAGACGAGGGGCGGCCGCAGCACAGAGGATGGGGAGGCTGGTCTCGTGGTAGAGTGAGAAGTGATGAGGAAGAGTCAGGGCCCAACAGCACCAGCTGGGGCGGAGCCCGGGGCCTGGCCTGTGAAATTGCTGGGGAAAGTCCTTCTCCTCATTTGCAGTAGCACCTGTGTGGAGGCCAGGCTGGTTCCTAGAGGCAGAGGAGCCTGCCCTGTTCTCATTCACTCAACCCCTGTTCCTGAGGCTCCTCGAGTGAGGTCTTGGGCTGGGACGCTGAGGCCTGAGTTTCACGTGTTTGGACTGTGACATGGAGGGGACGGCGTGAGAGGGGACTCCTTCAGTGGCTGACCCACAGCCCCGGAGCCTGCTCAAGGGCACTCTGCAGTCACCCAGCCACCTGCAGCCACTCTCCTGGCCCAGGGAGGATTAAAACCCCGTCCTCAGGTTAGGCCCTTAGGCGCCGAGGTTCCAGCAGGTCCCGCTTTCCCAGCCCCTGGGATCTGCACCCACCCCCCCAAACTGTGAGGCCCATTGTGCAGCCGGTGAATGTCCCCTGCACGCCCCCAGCCATGGAACTCTGCGAGGACAGGCTGTCGGCACTTCCTGCCTTGGGAGGACCGGCCAGCAGCATGGCCGGACGCCCGGCTTGCAGGTTGTTCTGCTCAGTTGGATTCTCTTTCTCTCCCTGGTGAGCTTCAGCTTGTGGTTGTTTGCTCTTCATCAGCAGTTCGGGGAACCAGTAGTGTCTGGGGAGGAGAGAGGAGGGAAAGGAACTCCAGATGCTGTGCTGGTGCCCAGCCGGGCCCTGGGACCTCCCAGTCGGCCTCCCCAGGCCTGTGTGGCCTCCACGGGCACATGCCCATGGCCGACCCTCAGCCCCTCAGCCCGTGTCAGACAGCCCCATGTGATCCTTTCCAGGGCCTTGGGACCACCGAGCTCATACCACGCCTCCGGAAACCGCCATGGGCTCCTTCCCTCCAACTCAGAACCAACATTTCTTTATTCCCTCCACTAAGGCCTGGGATTTCTTTGCCTTTCAGCCCAGCTCTTCCTCCCTGTGGAGGTCTTTGCAGGAAGGGGGCGGGAGGTTGGGTGCTGGCCTTCCTTTGGCCTAGCCTCCCTGGGTGACCTATGGCCAATCCTGTGTCGCCAGCCTCGCTGTTTCTCTCCAGAGCCACAGGGGACAGCCTCTGGCCCTTCCCGGGGTGTCCTCCCCTGTGTCCGTCTGTCCGTTGTCCTCGTGTTCCTTGTCCCTTCCCTGTGCCCCCCGGTTATGTGTCCACAGGAGGGGAGGAAAGCTCAAAAGGATTTCTGCAGAGACCCTGGGCAGAAGATAAATGGAATTTGCAATAAATCCAGGAGCAAAGTTATAACTTGACTTAAAAACAAACAAAAGGGCCAGAACTGCACTTAAGCTCAGCAGAAGCTCATCTCTCAGTATAAACAGAAAAGGGCAGACGTGGGTTGCAGAGCCTCGCTCAGGCCTGGGACAGCGAGGGAGGGGTCTGGAGCGGCGGTTCGCCCACTTCCCCTGGAAGGGACGGGCTGTGGGGAAAGGTCTCTGCGGCCTCCTTAAGGAGAGAGGAGATGCAGGCACTGCTCTTGTTTGCCAGTCGGTTTTCCATGCTTACCATTTTGAAGAGACACTCTCAGGATTGGACAGGAAGGTCATTTAGGGGAAATGCTTTCTCAGCCTGTTACCGAGGCCCGGGGCTGGGCAGATAGAAGTTTGGACCCATTGAGAGCAAAGTGAAGCATGGCTGTGAGCTCCCAGGCCTCAGCTTGTCCTGGGACGGGAACATCGGGGAGTTTGCCTGGACCTCTCAGCTGGCTCAGAGGGCCAGGTGGTACCACACTGGTCTTCCTTCCCTCGGGCAGTGGCCTGCTCGGCATGACCCTGGAGGGGTCTCTCTGGCTGGAGCCTCCATGCCTCGTCTAGAAGTATTAAGCTATAGTTACCACAATTACAGAACCTTGCCTTTACGGAGAATTTTTTTTTTTAATTAATTAATTTATTTTTGGCTGCATTGGGTCTTTTTGCTGCGTGCGGGCTTTCTCTGGTTGCAGCGAGCGGGGGCTACTCTTCGCTGTGGTGTGCAGGCTTCTCATTGCGGTGGCTTCTCTTGTTGCAGAGCACGGGCTCTAGATGCACAGGCTTCAGTAGTTGTGGCGCGCAGGCTCAGTAGTTGTGGCGCATGGGCTTAGTTGCTCCATGGCATGTGGGATCTTCCCGGACCAGGGATTGAACCCATGTCCCCTGCATTGGCAGACGATTCTTAACCACTGCGCCACCAGGGAAGTCCATTTACATATAATGTTAAAGTGCTTCCACACACACCTTCTCATCTGAGGTAGAACAGATAGCATCAGCATTTTATGGGCAGGACAACTGACGCAGAGGGGAAAAGAGATCTATCCAAGGTGACAGAGCAAGTCAGCAGTTGACATAGGTGAGTGCAGTGGAAAACGTGGGTCCTGAGGTATAGTTCCCATCCAGTTAATAACAAACTGTGTGATCTTGGGTGAGTGCCTTAATCTCTCTGGGGCACAGGCTTTCCTCTGTAAGATGCAATTCCTTCCAAAGTTTAAACAGATCGGCTGTTGTTCCCTCTAACTCTGTGGCCGGGCTTTTCAAAGTCAGGAAACTCAGGGGAAACTAATAATGTGTCAAGGAGTATAAACATGGCACATTTTTCTGGAGCCTCATTTCTACACTTGGATATTTCTGGAAGGGAAAAAAAATCAATTTACAAAAAAATTGTAAAATAAGATGGCTATACTCTAGAAGAGGATGCAAAATTCAAACTTTAGAACAGGAAATGTCAAGGAAATTCTGTCTCTGCTGTCTGTTTTGGTCCCCGCACCCTCCACAAAGTATGTACATATTTGCACTCTCCTGCTGCCTGGGAACGGGTGGGAGAGTTTTCTAATGGGTATTCGGGGCCCCGCCAGGCAGTGAGCTGCAGAAACCCATACTGCTGGTGAATGCGGGGAGGGCGCTGCACTCCCTTTGCTAAGGAGAGAGCTGTTCGCATCCCAGGCTTCACATTAGAATCACCTGGTGAGCTTTTGAAAAATACCCAGGCCAGGTCCCACCTCGATGCAGTGAGGCAGAATCCTGGGCGTGTGTTTAGTGCCCCATGAGTCTGAAGAGCTTCCTGGGTGATTCTAATGTGCAGTGTGAGCTGGGTGCACTGCCTTACAGTTCAGACTTGGGAGTACAGGAGACCCAGAGGGCCCATGTCCAAGGAGGGGAAACAGTGCCAGACAGCTTCCTCCCCTCTACCTCCCAACTGCTGCTTAGACTAGGTGAGACTGAGTTCCAGAAGCCCACCCACCCCCCCCCCCCCCCAGCTAAAGGAAAGGGCAGTGAGGTCGTGGGGTCAGGGGGAGGTGAAGAACAAGACAGAACTTTGCTGAGGGGGTAGGAAGGCTGTTCTGGGTTGGATAGTGTCCCCCTAAAATTCATGTCCTTCCTGGAATCTCAGAACGTGAACTTATTTGGAAATAGAGTCATTGTGGATGTAATTAGTTAAGATGAGGCCGTACTGGAGTAGGGTGAGCCCCTAATACAACATGACTGCTGTCCTTGTAACAAGAAGAAAGAGACACACAGGGAAGATGCCATGTGAAGATGGAGGGAGAGATTGGGGTGAGGATGCAGCTATAGACCAAGAAATGCTAGAGATTGTGGCAACCGTCAGAAGCTGGGAGAGGGGCCTGGAACAGATCCTCCCCCAGAGCCTCCAGAAGAAGACAACCTTGTGATACCTTGTTTTCAGACTTCCGGCTTCCAGAACTGTGCGAAAATAAACGTCAGCTGTTTTAAGCCAGCTTTAGCAAGTTTGTGATACTGTTACAGCAGCCCTAGGAGACGAGGGCAGAGCCTGATGGTAGTAAATCCTTGCTATAGACGCTGCTCCTGAGACACGTGTGACAGGGACCGAGGCCTCTGCTCCAGCCAGCCTGGGGGCACCTGGGGAGCTGCAGGGTGTGGCCGGCTCCATGCCAAGGATTCTATGAGGAGGGAAGGGGACACACGGCAGTGGGTGCATTCCACTGACAAGCTGAGGGGAGAGAGTAAGATGTGAGCCGTGCAAAGTGTCACTCTGTGAAGGTAAAATGTCCCTCATTCACTCACTCACTCACTCACTACTTATTAATGGAGCCCTACTGTGTGCTGGGCTCTGGGAACCCAAAAGTACGGAGCCCAGAACCAGCCCTGCCCTGCGTCAGGGAGCTTGAACCCGAGTGAGGAGGTTGGGTCGACGGGCCCTAAGATTCCCTCCAGCTCTGACATTTGGTGACTAAAAGGGAGCAAAGAGGGCAGCCTGTCTGGGGGCCATCGTGCTGCCCCTGGGGCATTTTGGGGGCCACTGCTGTCTGTCTGCCTGGACAGGGCCCAGGAAGGGCTGCAGTGGGTGTACGCCTGTTAGGATGTGGAGCTGGGCTCTGCTTTCCTCTACAGGCCTTACTGCAGGGTCGACGTGGTCCAGGACGAACTGCCTTCGCTGGCAGGATGCTGTAGGCAGTGAGACGGGCCTCGGCGGCCACCACTAATTGCACAAAACTGAAAAATCTCGAGAACATTTTCAGCCCATTTGCACTTATCAAATATCACACTGGAAACTCCAGCAATTTGTGCAGGCTCCTGTCCAGAATGAGGGGGATTTCACACACTTGGCCTGGTGCAGGGAGAGTTTCTTGGAATGGCAGCCTCGGAGCAGCCCTGGCCTCCCGGTCTGGGTCACCCACCTTCGCACACTAGCCCAGCTGCTCCCCGTACAGCTGGTCCCACGTCCAAGGCTGCTCTCAGACTCTCCAGCCACAAGGAGTCTGCATTCCTTGGGCTCTCTGGTTTCCCCTTCCTGTCTCTGGGAGTCCCTCGCAGCCAGGGATCCTGGCAGTCTAAGAAAGACAAAGTTCAGGGCCTGAGGCTGTGGATTTTTTTTTTGACGCTCCAGTTCATTTGGGCTAGAGGTGAACGCTTCCCTCCCGAGACCCCAGCAGGCGGGGCCTGAAGCAAAGTTCAAGGAACAGTTGCTTCCCCCATGGTTGGGTGGTGCTCCCTGGGCAAGACTCGTCCTGACAACACGCTGACAGGCGACCGGCAGGCCTGAAGGAGAGGCCCGAGGCGAGACGTGGGTACCTGGGTTCCCTGTTCTGTCCCGACAACAGTTTCACAGCAGCCGTAATCTTTAACTCCCCAAAGGCTTTTATTAAAAGTTCCATGTTACCTGACACTTGAACAGAATCAAAACAGAACAACCGTTTGCAGTTCACTTTACCTTTCATGACCTCATGGATTTTTACAAGGACGTCCCAGAACGCTTTCTTTTCAAAGGCTAAGTAGATATGCTGAGGGTCCCCAGAAAGTACCAAGAGCAAGACCCTGATCTCCTCATACTCATAAAGAAGAAGATGAAAGAAAAAACAGGTCCTGTTTCTTATGGTTATAAAAGTAACACATGGTCACGGAGGACACGTTGGAAGACACAGAAAAGAATAAAAAATCAAATAGAAGCCACTTACAATTCCACCCCTAGAGACCACGGTCAATGTTCTGGGGTATATATCCCCTTCCTGAGTATGAAAATACCTCTTAACATCTGCACCTTAAAAATAAAAGTGGAAACAGACTGGTACGGCGATTCATAATTTCATAATGAGGCCCTGAAATCGCAGGTAAATTTGATATAGAAATCAGTAAAAAGGAATCAAATTAATTAATCCACAAGTAATTGAGGGCCTGCTTTGTCTAAAGTACTGTGGGGATTAGAGACATCTGCTGCACGGGCCTGGCCTTGAGAAGGTGGAGGAGAAGACAAGTGACACGTAGAGTGGCTTTTGATATTTGGATCCTCAGCTCCTGGCAAAGCGCACTGTAGCGCCCTCAGAATGGTTTGCTGCCTTGAGCTGAGGGGTGCCCATCACCAAGGCTATTCGTTATTCATTTACTCAACAAGTATTTACCTTGTATCTGCTATGAGTCAGGGGTGAAGGTGTTTAGGTTTTAGAGCAGGGGACCATCGTGATGAGAGTGACGTTTAGGAGATCTATAGGTGCACTGGCTTACCAGGTGGGTGGCGTGATGGTTAATTGTGTGTGTCAACTTGGCTAGGCCATGGTACCCAGATATTTGGTGAAACAGCAGCTTACATGTTTCTGTGAAGGTAATTTTTAGACGAGATTAACATTTCAATCAGTAGACTTGGAGCAGAGCAGATGACCACCCATGATGTGGGTGGGCCTCATCCAATCAGTTGAAGGCGCTAAGAGAAAAGACTGAGGTTCCCCGAGGAAGCGGGAATTCTGCCTCCAGACTGCCTTCTGACTCACGCTGCAGCATCACTTCTTCCCTGTGTCTCCTGCCTGCTGGCCTGCCCTGCAGATTTCAGACTTGCCAGCCCCCTTACTTGCATCTCCCAATTCCCTGTATATAGAGAGAGAGAAAGACAGAGAAATAGGTATATATAACCATATAATAGGATATTATATATCCTATTTGTTCTGTTTCTCTGGACAGCCTGACTAATACAGATGGGAATGGAGAAAGTCAGCAATAGGGAGACCAGTTCAGTCTGTCAGGATGCTGGGAACACAGCAAAAATGGATATGTGTGTACACACATTTGTGCCTTTGTGTGTGTCATTATGTGCATGCCTACTGGGTGTGTGTGTCTGTGTGTGTGCCTCTGTGCATGTCCATATGTGTATGTCTGTGTCTATAACTGAGTATCTGTGTGTTTGTGTATGTCTATACAAGTGTGTGTGTGTCTGTGTACTTTGTCTGAAGGTCTGTGCGGGCCTGTGTGTGTACCTGCATCTCTTTGTATGTTTGTGTGCCTCTGTGTGTGGCTATCTATGCAAGTATATATGTGTCTGTGTCTGTTGGGGGGATGTCTGCCATGGTATCCCAGAAAAGGACCTCTGTTGCTAGACTTTCAGTTGGTTCAGACAGCTTTTGGGGAGCAAGAATGCAAGCTGGGTCTGGGAACCAGGCAGGAAGGTGGACAAGCATGTCCTGTGGTGCATGGAGCCGAAAACAGGAAGGGGGTAGGAGACTTAGGTGGGTTTGGGAACAGGATAGCCAGAGGCCAAGGTGGTGTAGAGACGTCTGGGGGCAGTTCAGGGACATACACGTCACACGTGCCTGGAGTCTGGAGGTTCCACCGGCCAGGAACAGGTTTTTGCAAGGACCAAGCAGGTTGGGACAACGAGGGCCTGCACTGAGGGGTGGTAGTGGAGAGAGAATGGGAATGGTGAGGAGAAATAGGGCAATTAAGGTAGGAATTGGCTTGGGGACGATGATGACTTCAGTTGAGACTGGTTGGGTTTGAGGATACAGCAGAATAAGATTTTCAAGGGTGAGGAGGGGTAGTGACCAGTATCATGCTCCAGAAAGGGCAAGGAAAATAAAGAATGAGAAAGAGCCATTGGGCTTGACAATTCGGTAGCCTCGGTAACCTCAGCGGAGGGTACAGAGGCTGGTGTACGGGAAGGAGGCAGTGGGTAGGCAGGGTTGGTGGATAACGTCTGTTGGACCCTACTGTGATATGGAAATGAAAAACACCAGGATAATAACAAGAGTGGACAACAGAGTTGAGTGATGGGAGCCTGGTGCATATTTGAATAAAGAATGAAACTCAGTCATCAAGATATCCACCTCTGATCCCGTTAAGTACTTCCTCTGAGAGTTGGCAAACTGATATCCTTTAATCATTCCTTATATTTATAAAGGCCTTTCTCCAAAGAACTCCAAGTGCTCAATAAACATTAATTAATTCACTCTCGCAGCCTCCTTTAGGGAAAAATTGGTGGTAGTTATCATCATTATATTTATAGGCTACAGACACTGTGGCCAAGATGAGAATAATGCTGCCAACCAGGGTCACAGAGCTAGTGGGGGTGGGAGGTGCTGTCTCTGGCTCCACCCCTTCCGCTGTTAGGCCATTCTTAAATCACCCACATCTTTCCAGGCCCCCCAGGTTGCTGGTGAAACTTGGCTATGAGACCAACTACAGAGTCTGATGCTTCAGGGGGTGACTGCAGGATAATCCCAGAGGGATTCCAAGGGCCAGCCGGCTGTGGGGCTCAGGAATGGATCTTTTGTTTGCTCAGTCCTGGACCACATGGGCATCTAGGCAGCTTTCTCTGCTGAGTCCTTAAGGGTCCCGAGCAAATGCTGAATCGAGGAAAAAACAAAATTGCCAAACTCGAGAAAGCATGCAGTTGTTCCACTTGTGTTGTGTGAGGTCCCTCACACAAGAAATTCTCTAGTGCCCTGAAGTAGGGCACTACCCCCAATCCCGATGCTTTGGGCTGTGGCAAGATCCAACCATTTGCTCAAAAGCAAAATGATCTCTAAATGAAAAGAATAGTCGAGGACAGCCCACTGAGAAGGTGATTTGGTCACTTCCGGTGGTGAGTTTTGGTTTTATTGGGCCAAGAAAGGAAGAGGATCCGAAAGATCACAATGGTGGAGGTGGTCTGCAAAGCCCCCCGGCTGCAGCCCCAGAGTGCAGACGTGGGGACCTTTACCTTAAAGTCATGCTGTGCTTCTGGGATTGGGCCTGCCTATGCCCGACGAGCGCTGGGAGCTGGCGATACTCAGGCTCTTACCTAATGAGGACTGGCTCTTGTGGGACCAGCTAAGCGGTTCACATTCCCAGTCCGGTGTTTATGCCACTTGGGTGGACCTGGGAAATTCAAGGGGCCACTGGCTTGTTGGCCCAAAGCCAGGGTTTTATTAAGGCCTCAGTCTCCAGGGATTCCACTAGGGGCCTGATCCCCAGGAGACTAGCCAAAGTGAGAAGTATCCCAAAGAGCATTCGATCGGCTTCTTTTGAGTCTTCACCTCAACCCACTGTTTGTGGAGGCCTTGCTCGTTAGTGGGAATAATTCCCTCAAAGTCACAGAAAACTGGAGGACCAGCCCTGCACAGGATCAGCTTAACGATGGTGCCTGCTACAGCATGTAGGTGGTTTCTGCTGCATGCCATGGAACATGAATATTCATGAGGAAAGAGAGGCTAGATTAGCATAATAACACTTTCATTTTGAGGTTTCCGTTGAAGAATCCTTGGTGTTTGATCAGAAATTACCAAAAACGGGGCTTCCCTGGTGGCGCAGTGGTTGAGAGTCCGCCTGCCAATGCAGGGGACACGGGTTCGTGCCCCGGTCCGGGAAGATCCCACATGCCGCGGAGCGGCTGGGCCCGTGAGCCATGGCCGCTGAGCCTGCACGTCCGGAGCCTGTGCTCCACAACGGGAGAGGTCACAGCAGTGAGAGGCCCGCATACCGCAAAAAAAAAAAAAAAAAGAAAAAGAAATTACCAAAAACATGTCTTGTTCAGGAAATGGAATGATTAGTGTTGTCTATTTGAATTGGGAGACCCAGAAGGCCCAGCCAGCCTGCAAGGCAGAGGCCTGGACCCACAGCCAAGGCCTCATCTCTGGAGGACCAGCAGACCCCTGGGAAGGGCTTCTGAATGGAGGAAGGACCTGGGACTTTCAGTCTTCTTTTTCTTGTCCCCATCCCTCTTTCACAGCCACGGAACAGAGAAATTCCAGCTTCTTACAGTAAGGGTGAAGTGGGCCAACAGCAGAATGGGCAATCATGGTGCAGACTCACCCCATGGTCTGGGTGGCCAAGGGTGAGAATAACATTTCCATGGAGATGACTGATAAAGGTCATGGGTGCAGGTTGAACATCGCGGGGAAGGGTGGGCTGAGGCAGGCTGTGGGAAGAGAACTGTGAAGTCGTGTCTTTCTCCGACTTTTTTTTTTTCATTTGAAGAGAGTAAATGGTGAGTCCTTGGGTCTTGGAGTCAGATGGCCTGAGTTTGCGCCCTGGAAGATGCCCTTTGGAAAGCTGGTCCCACTGCCTTTGGGAGCCTACAAGCCCCATGGTTCTTCTAGCAACACTGAGGCCAGTGGGCTTCCCAAAGGGGGCAGAGCCACATTTCTGCCTCGTGGCATCTCCCTTCTGCTGCAGCTGGGGAAATTATGAAATGAATGATATATAATGTTAGAACAGTCTGGCACCTAGTAAGTTCTAGGTATCAGTCCCAACATCATCATCATTCTCAGCCTGGCGTTTTGGTTGGATATGGAGATCTGCCCACACTGCCACAGCTCCTGGCAGCCTCCGTGTGTTCACAGAGTGTGGGAATAAGGCACTGGCCGGCATCCGAGGGTCAGCGCTACAGCGGGTCACAGAGCGGCAGAGGGAGGGAGCGGCCAGCTCAGATAGCACGCTGGAGATGAAAGCCGCCGTGTTTGCCTTTCCAAAGTGCCGCTGTGTTCCTCAAGGCCTTTAGCTTCCTCTGCCCTGCTGGGGTTTTTTTCTTCCAAGTTCCTCTCAGTGATATCTTAAGAGGCAAACTTCCAGCACTAACAGGAGGTCTTTTGTTCTCCTTTTCTCTAAGTGGACTTTAACCCAGTTACGACAGATGAGTCACTGTAAAAACAAACAAATAATAATACTCCATTTTCCTCAAGGCTCTTCCATGCCTGCTGACAGCAAAGGGGGAACCTGACACTGCCCTGGGCCTGTGGGGCTTCTCCCCGCCCTGACCTTCTGGAGGCACAGCCCAGGAGAACCTTTCAGAACACTCTGGAGCCCAGCACTGTGGAACAGTTCGGTGGGGCTCTGGCTTGTTTAGAATTTTGTCTGATTTGGGGTGGCCCAGGGGCTCCGAGGAATTCTGGTCTCAGCACGATCCTGGCTGGGATTTACACTCCAAGAGCCACCACAAACTAAATTCTGTACTTACTTCCCGTCACACTTTAGTTTCCTTATATGTGATATTTTTATATGTGTTACACACTCAATGGTTTTTATCAGGAAGGACTTTGCAATAGAATATCTTCTGCTGTATTAAAAGACTCCCGGGCATGCTCAGTACACAAGTGCAGCCTACATTCATTCCATAGAAGTTCACTAGGCACTCAGGTAGGCACTGGGGTTACAGAGTTGGTGCCTCAGGGAGACAGATGTGTAAATAGAAGAATGCGGTGACTTCTGATACAGGTAAAAAGGCTCAGGTGCCACGGGTGGGGTATGGTGGTAAAGGAGATGACCATTCGATCTGGGAACGTTGAGAAAATCTTCTCAGAGGAGGTGGCATTTGAATCGAGTCTTGAGCCCTGAGTGCATGTTCATCAGATGCTTGGGTGAGACGGGGACAGGCAGAGGGAGGCAGGACCATAACCAAAGGACTGAGACCCATGGCAAGTTTGCACCCACCCTTGGGCAAGCCCTTTCTAATCTTTGCCCAGGCGTATTTGCCTACATGCTTAAGTAGAGCTGGACCCTCATTTTCCTGAGAAGGAACCGTCCCTGGATGAATGTGCCGCTGGCTTCAGGACTCTGGTCTGAGATGTCTTCTGGCTGCATTAAACATGAAGGCTTGCTTTGGGTCACCAGCCCCCTGGGCGGGCTCGCTGCCCAAGAGTGGCCTTGGCTCCTGATGGGTGGAGGTGTATATGTTCTCCAGAAGGCTGTCATCCACTGTCACAGCCACTGCATCCTGACTCCCAGATGCATAGTGAAACACACGCATGTCTGCAATGAAAACATCACTTCAACTGCCTGGAAAACTCCTGCTCATTGTCAACCCCAACTTACAAATCTCTTTTACTGGGAGGAGCCCCAGAAGCCGGGGATAGAATGAGCAGCCCTTGTCTTTGTGCTCTGGGGTTTGTTCTTCTTATGTTGTTTTAGGCTGTAACCATAATCTATTGTAGTTTCTCAGTTTCCCTGAATGCCTTCCTCCCGGGCTGTGAGCTCCTGGAGGGGACAGTAAGTAGTGTATAATATGTGTATAATATGTAGATAATATGTATAATATTTGTATGTATAATATGTGTATGTATAATACGTATATAATATATATAATATTTGTATGTATGTATGTACAGGGTGTTCAATAGATGTTTGTTAAACAGACACAGGAATGAATGAAGAGGTTTGAGTCGGTCTGTTTTGCGTGGTCTGACAGTGAGCTCAGCTGAAAGCTTCACCTTCCTCAGCTTTGATAATAAGGCAGTAGGGTCTCAGGATTTCCTACCAATAGCACTGTTTTGTGCACAAGTAGATCTCTCCTCCCCAGAAGCTACTTGCACTGGAGAATTTAGATTTAAAATCAGAAGGAGCCCGCTACGGCACTCTAGGGCAAAGGGGATCCTCGTCTATTTTTTCAAGCTGACTTCCTTGCTTTAGCAAATCCCGGGAACTGAACAGTGAGGATCCCCTGTTTAATCTGTTGGTTTTGTGCCTCCTAAAACACAGTACTTCATATTTCTGTGTCAGTCATCTGAAAAGTGAACACCTCCCTATTTTGTGATCCGGCAAGGATAGGATAGACTTCCTTCCATCAGAGTCGATCTAGGTCTATCTCCTTTTATTTATATATATATTTGAGGATTCTTATCAAGGGCCAAGGTGGTGGAAGCCCTATTCTACAGGGAAAGTTCTCCTCAGCTGGCCCTTCCTTCAGCGGTCTCTCTTCTGCCATCTCTAGATGTCCCCAGGCAATCAAGGGCAGATGACACGAAATGATTTCAGTGGTGGGGCTGAGTAGCTGTGGACACAGCCGGGCCTAGCCTCAGTTTATTTCTCTGCTTTGGGAGAACTGAGGCCCCTGCCTCAGACTTCGTCTCTTGGGGTTGGATTATAGTTTTCAAAGAATGAATAAAAAAGTCCAGGAACAACCTCCGTCTCAACAACAGTAGCTGGTCAATTACTTCTGAGAAAATGGAAACCTTGGTTTCCTGATGTGTGCAAAGACAGGCACAAGAGGAATTTTCCAATACAATAGGGGAATGAAATTACCAAGGACAGGTTGACTCTGCCCCAGTCGGGTAATGTGGCACCCCCCGGGGTGGCGGAGTGGCGGTGGGAACAGTGGCCGGGGAGCGCAGCAGTGGCTCCGTCACTGTAAGATCTGCCGTCGACAGGTGCCTTCAGGACAGCAGGAATACTTGTAGTGCCGGTTCCTGTGGTGAGGAGGGAGATAGTCTAGGCCATTTTGCTTAGGACGGAGAGGAACAGCTACAGGCTAGATGGGGTCTCTAAAACCTGTGGCAGAGACGGCGTGCACTGAGGTCGGTCCCGCTGTTCTCTCCTATGGACTCATTTCTCACCCCCTGCGTCCACTCTCTGGGCCCTCCCTCCTCCACGAGAGCCCCTGTCCTAGGAACTAGACACACCAAGCAGGACTGTCTTGGCCCCTCAGTTTTGTTCTCTCCAATTCCCCTCATCATCCTTCCATAAAAGAAGCAGGGCCGTGGCTGTCCCTGCTCCTTCCCTTCTCACTGGGACAGCAGGTTTTCAAAACTCCAAGGGACAGGATGCTGTAAAAAGGCCCTGGGGAAGGGATGAATCATGCTTATGTTTGACAACCCACGGAGCAGCTGTCGAGGTTTATAATTGTCCTCTGTGAGCCCCTTTATACATATTAAAGATCCCTTGGAGAAGCCCGGCCCTGAGTAGAAAAACAAATGATTTGGATACAATTAATTCCCAGCGTCAGGTGGACATGAAATGTTTCCCAAGCTGTTACTTGTCCGTGACTAGCTCACCTTCGTGCCGCTGTTTAGGACATCAGCTACTCTCGGCTTCCTGCTGCATGAGTATCTGTTGTGGGAAGGGCTGAGGAATTTGAATCTCCAAAATAAAATGGAGAATAGACATGGGATAAGAAACAGGAAACACATCTGTTGATCCCTCAGATAATCATTTTTTTAAGTATAAATTTTTTCCTGATTTTGGAATAATATGTATTCTTGGGGGAATATCTGAAGGTTAGAGACAAATCCAAGAAAGAAAATAAAAGGCCAAATCTTAATACCCAGAAACAGCACTGTTGACGTTTTTATACGTAGTCTTCCAGTTAAAAAATGTACACAATATATTTTTTCTTGCAAAACTGCTACATTCTATGCATATTGCCTTATAATCTGCTTTTCCCTTTAATGATGTGTTGTGAACATTCTCCCGTGAGATTAAGCCTTCTTCTAGCCCATAATTCTAATGACGCCTAGTCTTCCATCATACAGATGTTCATTCAACTAATACCCTGTGGGTGAACATTTAGGTTGTGGCTATCTTTTTTTTTTTTTTTTTTTTTGCTATTGTAGATAACAATTCATACATACTGGGGAGACTAACTCAGCCTGCTTCATCGTCCTGGTCATAAGTCGCTTAGTCCTTCCTCAGAAGCTATCGGTCATTTGTGGGCCAGATAAACTCTATCACAGTTGACTTTCCAATCCTTGCTCAGAACACAAAGACAAACAATCTACTCAGGCTTGAGCAGCCCTGAAGGTTCTCTCAATCCCACAGAACCACCTACCAATGTAAAAAGATAGCTGTGCTCAACTTATTTCCTCACAGATGCGTTCGTTCAGACAAAACGGGGTCCCTTAACTGGTTCCCCTTTGACGTGGTCATCTTTTCGACAGAGGAGGCAAGATTACTCTAATAGCTGTGGAAGCTTGTAATTAGCAAGGGTAAAGCAGTAAAGACAACTGGGAGCATGCGTTCTGGGCTGAATCATCCATCATTTGGAATCATCTTCCATGTTTCTTATTTTCAGTGTCGCCGTTCTGCTCCATTAGAGTAGATAATTGTGAGGGGAATAGCACAAAGGCCCAGGGCTCCCCTCATGCCAAGTAGTTTACACTGTGCTTGGCCTGGCCAGAGGAGAGCACTGAGCAAACTCCCAGTAGAGAATCTGGGACAAAATCTAGGTCACTGGTTCCCAGTTCAGCTCAACTTCAAGAAACCCAAGCTGCCACGTGGTGGTGGTGGGGGGTGTGTGTGTCTTAGACACCTCCAGTTTCCATATCGCTGGTACTTTAGCCCAGAGGAAGCCAGAAGGGAAATGTGCTCCGAGGTGGAAGGGCAGGTGCTTTAGGACTGGGAAGCTGGGCCTAGGTGGGGCAGATCAGTGGTCATCTCCCATGCCATCACCCCCTTCTCATCCTAGTGTCCCCATGCACATCTTCAGCGGCCTTTGGCTTATGAGGTCAAGAACGAAGAAATTCTCATTTCGAGGCAAAGTCTAAGACCTTCTTGCTATCCGCTGAGGCCCCGAGGCTTCTGGAAGAGGCCAGTAGAGAATGAGTTGAAGGGGAATGTCATGGGAATGCATATGATGGTTAAACCGTGCAAAGAAGTAAGAGAAATTAAAAGTAGGTGGGGAAGAACACTAACTCACTCTCAGTTTAATGGGGTTTCTGGGAGAGGAGATTGTAGTCTCTGATGCATATGAAAAGTCCTGGAACCAGCTCTCTAAAGAGAGTGGGGCTGGGGAGCTGCGCCAATCACAAGATTCCCCTTAGGCAACATGTTTGTCCCGCCTCCAAAAGGCCGTCTTTCCTTCCTTCTCAGCTGCTCTACTGTGTCGCCAGACGCCCCTGCCCAGTCTGACAGTCCCACGTCCATAAATAAAGCACCCCAGTGAGCCTTTCTTTTCCCAAGCTGCTGAGGGGTCTTCTGGGGGTTGGAAAGGATTCTTTCTGGGCCGTTCCAGCCCTGGCTGATGAGCTCAGCTGTCTCCTCTTCTAGGAAAGCAGGCAGGGCTTCTAGGAAAGATTCGCTGCAACAGGACGTGGCTGCCTTCCACCACCTTCCCTGGTTACCCCCGTCTTTCTTCCAAGGCAGAGACTGAGGTTGGGGAAGTTTATAGGGAGGATGCTGGGAATATATCAATAGTCCTTTCCTGGGTGATTGAGAAACTGTGCAAAGGCAGCGGGAATCTCTCTTCGTGCCCATAATTGGACAACAGTGGTGACACTATAAATGCCAGCCCAGAGAAACGCCCCACTTCCATCCAGCCCAGGTGGTAGGCGCCTGCTTCTTGGCCTCTGGTGACTGAGAAGGAAGAGCCCAATGCCTGTTTGCCAACCTGTTACACTAAGGATGTGAATTCCCTCTCTGTCCCATCAGATTTCATCTCTCCCTCTCTTTGAAGCCTACAGGAACAGTTTCTAATTGGCTCCTTCTACAGTTTTTTTCTCTCTGCCGCTGGGACAACTTGGCCCTTATCTGGAGCCTCAGCCTGCCTCAGCCTCAAGGATCCAAAGTGCTCACAGGCTAATGAGAGCCTGAGAGCCAACCATGGGCCAGGCCCTGTTCTAAGGGCATCGCATGTATTAGCTCATTGAGTTCTCACAGCAACTCTATGAGGTGGGCACTGTTATTACCCCCATTTTCCAGATGAGAATAGTGAGGCCCAGAGAGGTGCCCAAGGTCACACAGCTGAAGAATAGAAGGGTGAGGATTTGAACGTGGCAGCTTGGCTCTGGAGTTCTGCTCTTTAAGGCCCCACCGCAGGCAGAATAAAATGGCTCTGGTTCTATCTGTCCTGCTGCTGGTCCAGATCTGACCTTGGACCTCAGTCTGACAGCGGGATTCTGTCTTTCTCCTGTGCTTGGGTCCCTGCTTTGGAGACCTCCTGGTATGTTCAGCTCTCTAGGATACCTTAGGATGCCCTATTTTTACCATCCCCCATTTCAAGTTCTGGAATTCCACCCCAAGCCCAATCTGCTGGTCACGGCCATGGACCTTGCTGATACCCAGAGGATAAGATCAATGTCTTATTCAACTCTGGTGCAGTGCCTAACACACAAGAGGTGTTCAATTTACATTTGCAGAAGCAAATCAATGTCAAAATGCTCTGTGCTTCAGTTTCCCCATCTGTACAGTGAGCTAATAGCAAACAGCGTTCTGTGGCAATGAATCAAGTGAATCTCTATAAAGCACTTGGAACAGTATCTGGCACATGGCAGGTACACTGTAACTGTAGGCAATTGTTATTATCAGCGTAGATATTGTCACTACTGTATACAGGTGCACGAGCATCCTAGTGAAGGCTTTGGGCTCTGGGTCAGAAGCCAGGATTCTCATCCGGGTTCTGCCACTTCTCAGATCCATGACCATAGACCATTGACCTAACTTTTCAATGCTTGTTTTCCCATTTGAAAAATTACATAATAATACTTGTACCCCATAGGTACCTCACAGTATTAAATGACATAAATATATGCTAAGTGCCTGGCACTTAGCATATATTTAGAGAAAGATCTCCCTGAATGAGAGCCAAAAAATTATTAGTATTACCATGGTGATTATTTGAAAACTGGGATGCATATGTTTAAAGGATTTGGGGCCACTCAGTCCTCTCCTCGTGACAGAGACCTCCCTTTGATATTCCAGAAAGACCTGCTTGCTCCTCTCTCCCTTCCCTTGAATGCCTCCCCCCCCCCCCCACCCCACTGCACCTCTGCCCTCACATTTATGGTGAAATTAAGGCCTGGGGGTTTTGCTGTTCCCCTACCAGCCCATGAAAGCAGAGCTTCCTGAGGCAGGGAAGGGGTTTAGCTCTTGAAGCCCTGGAAAGGATCCATTTCTTCACTCCTGGTACAGAGGGGACACGACATCACAGCCATCTGGAAAGAAGGGCTTGATCAGGTCCCTCAGGGAAAGGGACCTTCAGAGAACAGGGAGGGTGGGCTTCCCTTTGACCATCTGAAAGTCACCTGTCGTCTGCATCCGTGCCTGGCTCTACACAGCTCTAGTTTCCCAGGTTCCATTCCTCCAGTGGGATCCACTAGTGACGGGAGAAGAGGGAAGTGACAGGAGGGCCATGTTGGGCATCCAGCTGGCCAGTCAGTTCCACTTCCCCGGGGCTCAGGATCACAAGCCCAGTGGCTGTTCGGGATCCCTAAAGATCTCCCTGGGCAGAGCCAGAGCCTCACGTGGTAGCAGGAACCCAGTGCTCCTTAGCAACGAGGGTAGAGATGCTACTGCAGATACTTGTTGTGGGGACCCTGGGGAGCAGCAGAAATGAAACGAGCAGCTCCCATCTCCCCCACTCACCTCCCCACCACTCACATACACACTGAGGGGCAAACGCTCAGGGAAGGACAGCCAGACCAACAGGGCTGTCGATGTTGAATTGATTTTAACCACCAGCAAGATCGCTGGTTATGATATTACCATATAGTTGTTTCTGGAGAAGTGTCCACATTGGAGGGGAATTCTGGAGGGACTTATGAATGGAAACGCCAAGGAAACAGCTCCCCTCTTCCTCTTTATTGGTGAATGTGTGACAAGTGAAGCAAACGGAAGGGGGCATCCTCAAGAGTGTGCTAGCAGCTCATGGCAGCCGTTCAGCACGCCCAGCTCAGCGGAGCCCGTCTGGGGGACTGTCCATCCCTTGCCCCTGCTTCCCAGGCTTCCTCCAGCCTCCATTTCCCACAGTTCTCGCGTGTGTCACCCTGTTACCGGAGCCCAGGCTCATCCCACTGTGTCTGACTTCTTGGAGCAACCTCCCTTAATCCACCGTGGAAAGGGTGTCATGACTAAGCCTCCAAAACACAGACAAACAAGAACCAGGGTTTTAACTTGCTTCAATAGGACGGAGAGAAGAGAAGGATGACGGGTGCGATGTACGTGGTAACACAATCACAGTGGGGAGAGGAGGGGACGGTGGCCGCCTGGCCCTTCTCAGGTGGGACAGTCACCGAGCGAGGACTTCATGGGGCTGAGCTCAGCCACCCACCACCATCCCTCTGGCAAGGCCCCTCATGGTGAGGACGTTGAAGGCGGGACATCCTGACGACTTCCCCTCTACCACGCTCAGCAAAATATGGTTCACCAGAGTCTGCAGCTGTTGACGGTTAGCTCAGCTCTAAACATCCCCTGAGAGATGAGTCTGTATCATCAGACACTCAGGTAGAAAGCCTGCAGGGACATGGAGGAATTAAGGTGGGATGGACCTCTTAGACAATGGGCAACCCAGGTAAGGCAGCAGGTGGTGTCAACATACGGCACTCCAGGTAGATCTGTCTATACCCGCGGTGGGAGCCCGGAGGAGGAATCCAGCTCTACTCCTCAGTCTTGGGAGGCAGCTAAGGGCTCTGAGCTCCAGGGGGCTTCAACATGGACTGGCCTTCAGTGGAAGACTTGGAAGTCTTTCTTTGCTCTGGAAACCAGATTCTGAGACAGGTGACCCCAAGCCCTGCAGGGCAGGTGAGCGGGAACACCCCGCCATGGCAGCAAGCCGGGTGGAATTCCAAGTATTGATGTGAGGAGTGGCCAGACCGGTTGCAAGCTTGTCACCTACCCACGGAAAATGGCTCCATCCTTTAACAGCTGTCACCTTGGGCCCTGGGCAGACCGGCTGCCTGGGCGGCGTGACGAGGTACCGGGTCACTGTCGTCTCAGCCCTCCCGCCATCAGACGGCAAAACCTTCCCAGACTCACGGAGCCTGGCTGACACGAGGCTGTCCATGTCTCGCTGGAAGGACAGGCCAGAGCCCGAGGCTAGCATGAACCTTCAGGAGCAGCCTCGGGGAGGACACGTGGGGCGACCGTGCAGGGACAAGCAGGGCGTGAATGTGAGGTGTGGCTGGAGGCAGGGAGGGAGGCTCTGCACTGGGGCTCAGTCTGAAGCGAAAATAAATGTCAGTGCAACGTGGACAAAGACGCACCGTGAGCGCGGCTCCACCTGCACGTGGAGCGCGTGCGCGCGCGTGTGTGTGTGTGAGTGTGTGTCACTTGAAGGACCAAGGAAAAAGGGAAAAAATGAAAAAAAAAAGTCTTTTCTATCTCTGTAACCGTGAGAAAGTAAATGAAGTCCAAATTGCGTTCAGGGCTGCTGGGACAGAGGAAGAGAAGCAAGGATGGAAAAAACAGGCCATAAAGATGCCAGGGCTGCTTAAGCAGAAACATCTGTGGAAGTCATAAGACTCGGGGCCTGGTCAGGCTTCTAACAAACCCAGGAAGAGGAGAGTCTGTGCTGGATCAGGGCGAGCCTCGTCCGCCCCGTGCAGGGCCCCCGGGACCAGCACGCGCACGGATGAGATACCTTCTCCAGGGCTCAGCTCCGGCCCTTGAGAGGCCGGACAGGCCCAGGTTGGGAGGGGTCTGCGGCAGTCATGGGGGCAGCAGTTTTGAGCATGTATTCATTTCAAGCTTTAAACTCACTGGGGTCGTCTGGTGAGCCACAAGCCTCAGCTTCTGTGGTGAAAGAAAGAAATCTGAAGGTGGGGGAGGGGAGAGTCAGTTGCTGACCTGCATGGGAGCTGGGAGGATGGGCTCGCTGTCTGCAAATGGAGGCCACTCTCTTATTTGTGATTTTTGGCTGAGGCCAACTGTCCAAGGCCCACCTCTTCCAACAACCACAAGAATAGCAGCTAACACGTATTGACCGTATCCCACTCTGGACCATGTTCCTTATCAGTAGCACCTCATTTAATCCCCAGCAATCCCATCATCCCCGGAATGGGTAGAGACTTGTCTGGCATCTTCAGGGAGTTTCTTCAGGCTTAATATTATCATTCCAGGAGGAAACTGAGGCTTAGCAAGGTTAGATGACTCACCTAGGTCATCCGCCGGCACATTCCAGGGAACACCCAGGGGCTGCCCTTCTCTTTTCTCCCCAGAAATAATTTGAAAAGCAACTTCAGCACCGTTGGGGAAGCAGCTCTGCGAAGTGAGCCCAGCATTCAGGGAGACCTCGAGGTCCCAGCAGGCCCCATTATATCAGCCCGGGAAAGTGGAGGGAACTATAGCTACAGAATCACCAACACAGGACACAGGGGAGTAGGTTAGTACCCTCTACCCCTCAACCACAACAGAATCCTATCGTCTCGCAAGGGAATGCAGAGATGGTAACAGAAATGCAATCCAGACACTCTATTACCTTCTTGTGGGAAACGGTCAGAGTGCCGGTCATAAGGCTCCATTACCAAAGTCAGAGGCTGCGTCTCCTCTTCCTAGAAGCCCCGCCTCTCAGCCTGGCTCTGCCTGTCCGCATCCTCCAGCTCTTTCACCCACACCATCCACCCTACCACAAGGGCACTCAGCATCCTAATTTCACTTATGGGTAAACTGGAGATGAACCACTACGACCCTTGGCTTCAGGGTTCATGATCAGAGTTCTATAAGTCCCTCTCCCCGCACCCCCAGAAAACGCAAAAGTGAAATAATAGCGAGACGGCTGGCGGAAGCCCCATCGCCTGGGCAGCTGGCTTGGGGAAGCCAAGGATGCTACTATTCTCTGAGCAAGCAGTTTTATGCTGCTAACAATTACTAGGATTGGAGCCTACTGGTGCCGGCCCCCGGTCACGTCAACCCTTTAGGATAGACAACACCACTTCCGCTTTAAAGGGAGGAAACTGAAGCTCAGAGAGAGGGCTTCACTTACCTAAGGTCACACAGTTACTGAGTGACAGAGCTGGAATTCGAATCCACGAGGTCAGAGATGAAAGCACCCCTATGCTCTTTCCTATGTGCCCGTGTGTCTCAGACTCGAATGTGCCTCCGATCCCCTGGCCATCTTGTTAAAACGTGTTCCCTGATTCAGCAGAGGCCTAAGATTCTGCCTCTGTAACCAGCTCTGGGTGATGGCCCGGCTGCAGGCCCCCGGACCACACTTTGAGGAACGAGGATCTCCATCCCACTGCCTTCCTTAACCCACGCTTATCTGTGCCATTGGCGCGGGCACGTCTCTGCCTCTTTATTACAACTTTGCTGCCAGAGTGGACTGGAAAACCACTTATGCAACCCAGTCAGCTACGCTTAATTACTGTTAATCAGTTCACTCCTCCCTGTTACTTGGCTGACTGCTAAAAAACCTAACGTCAGCCTTGGGTGAGAAAGACTGACAGGGTCTGCTTCGGAGAGGCACAGAGTGGATGGTGGTGGAGATCAGTGGCCCCCCGGGGCCGAGATAAGACTTTGATACGATTCTGTATCTCAGGGGGAATCTATGTGATGAAATCTCCTCCGGTTGGTCTCCCACGAGCTGACAGGAATTTCCTGCTCAGATCAGCAGAGGAACTTGGGGTTTTCTCCTCCAGGGCCAATCTCGGTGGGAAAAAGAACACAAGCGAGAAGGCAGGAGTGGCTTTTGTCTGAGCCACATGCCTTGGGTTCCTAGTTCTGCTCCATTTGTAGCCGGGGAGGGCCTTCTCTGGCTTTTTAGTTGCAGCCTCCAGGGATGACTCTGAGTACAGATCTTTCAGGAGGGCTGGGGTGACCTGCATTCCACGGAAAGGAGGGGCTGGGAAAGGCTGGGGCTCAGGTCTGCTCAGGAACACAAAGACAGGCTAGAAAGACAACCCAGAAAAGCCAGTCCCTGCAGTCCATCCGCTGACAGCTCTCCTTTCAACAGACATTACCGAGGGCCTCCTGCACATGGGTGTTATGCTGACACTGGCGCGTGGCAGAGACCAGGGTTCCCTGGCTGTGGCCCTACAGAACCCACAGCTAGAGGGAGATGATTTTTAAGTAGATAAGTTCCATGGAGTAAACGCTGAGAAGTGCCTGTGATGCTGGGGTTACAGGCTCTGGGTGCACATTCCCTCCCTGGCTGTGCCGATCACCCAGCCCGGCTCTCTCCTCTCCAAGGTGAAACCGTCACCTCTTCAGGTGGACTCGCCCACTCTCACACTGCCTTGCAAACACGGGTCTCCCTTTCTTCCCTGGCCAGCCTCCCTGACACCGCCTTGGTGTTTCACCTTGGTGAAAACCAGAGACACACGTGGGCTTGTGTTCCCATGGGCATCTGGAACTCATCGGCACAACGACTGGTGAGGTCGTTCCTTGGGAAGCCTGCAACTGCTTGCCTTGGTCAAGAATAAATGTGTATGTGTGGAGGGGAAAGGTCGAGTCAGACAGGGAGGAGACGGGAGTCAAGGCTGGGTGTGCAAAAGGAGGAGGAATAGGAACTGGGGTGCTGCTGCAGACTGGTTACCCCAAACTCGTTACCACCAGCCTCCAACTGTCCCCGGGGCCAATCGCCACCCCGGGAATAGGACGGTTGTGGCTCTGTCTCTCCACACCAGCCTGAGAGAGTTGGACCATAGTCTCCCCCATAATTATCTTCTCTTTTGCAGGCTTGGAGGTGCAGGCTGAGGGGAGGGGGTTTGGAGGAAGGCTGATCGCAGCAGATTCCCTATTAAAGGAAAGGCATAATGCACTGAGGATGCTTTGCAGGGAGTGAGGGGATCTGCAGCAGATGAGCCGTTGTCTTGGAGACGCTAATGAAAAGCAGGCCTCGGAGAGGTCCCAGAACCCCCGTGGGCTGAGTTATCTCCCCCTTCTGCAGCTCCCCTCGCCTCCCCACCACCAGCCTCAGATCAAACTCCCCGAATATTTATAAAATCTCTACCAGAAACAGAGAAAGTCAGCCACCCAGCCAGGCGTCTGCCCACGTCCTTCCGGAGCTGCTCGGGTGACACTCTCCAACGACGTGGCTTATCGTTCTGTTTTTTTCCCCTGTAGCGCGCAGGGCAACCAGAGCGGGAGGGAGAAAAGAAATATGTTTGCTCTGCCCTACTCTGGCTGGTTTTGACTGGGGGAGTTGACGTGGAGTTTAGGGGCCTTATTTTGGGCAGGTCACCCTGTCCCTAGCACTCCCTGCTCTTCTGCCCCCAGTCTGTTTTTCCCTTGATCCCACCCCGTGTTAAAGCTGGGCCCCTCTACCCGGGGCCTCGCTAGCTGCGTGCTCAGCCCCCTTCGCCCTGGGGCCCGCCAGCCTCCTGCCTGGGAAAGTCAGAGGGGAGGCTTGCTAAGATGCTCTCTGGGCTTCCAAATGGAAAATGTAAGGGATTATGGGGAGTGACAGCAGGAGGGGCTGGCCCTGTGCCATGGGGGAGTAGGAATCGGGCTTATTCGTTTTGAATTAAAGGGGATACAGCAGGAAATCAGAGCGGGTCTGAGAAAATCTGGGTGACCTCTGGTAATCTCTCTCTCTCTCTTTTTTTTTTTTTGCTGGGCAGTTATTAAAATGGATAGCAAGGAACTTGACAAGCATGGGGTCTACAGAGGTGGGCTGCTGCCGTTCTGGGTTCTGTCCTGCCGGTAAAGGGGCGGCACCATTTGCCCAGCTGATGGCTGGATCACATGATTGCCCCTCACGACAGCCCCATCCTGTGGGCGACACAAAATTCCACGTAGAGGGGCAGCAGGTGGTTGTGGGGAAGTCCTGTGTAGGGTTAAGAGAGTTGAGTGTAGTTTTAGTGTAATTTTAGCGTTTCAGCCTGGGTAAGTTATGAAACCTTTCTCTCTTAGTTTCCTCATCTTCAAAGAACGAGGGTTGGGTGAGATGGTCTTTAAGATCTCTTCTAATCCTATGATTTCTGTGGAACAAGGAGCGAATACTAATGCCACACGGTATGAAGTACTACATGAATATAATTCATGGGCCACATATGGGGTCCAGGTGGTAAACAATGCAGGTGGTAAACCAGGAGAAGGATTCATGGAAGGACTGGGAACCTTTCATGGAGGTGAAATTTAAAGTGTACCTTGAAGAATGAAAGGGATTTGGACCGGAGAGAGCTGATGAGCCGGGGGTAGATGAGCAGAAGTTGGGAGAAGGGGAGGAGCCAAGGGAGGAAGGTGAGCTGGCTGGAGTCGAGGTAGTTGCTGAGAAACATCAGAAGGTAAGGTTTCAGGGAGACGGCTGGTCCAGGCAGTGCGGGGGCAGCATGAGTGCAAGAGAGGAGAAAGGAGGCTCGCTCTAAGCGGTGTGACGGCTCCTGCTTCTCTCATCAGTGAACCTGCTTTGAGTGACTCCACCGACACCCCAGCAGTAGGAGGCGAGAGGACACTAGGGTCCGTCACTGGAGGTCAGGATCCTCAGTCATTGGCTCATACAGAACCCAAAGGAGGCTTTGGGTTCTGTCTGCGGGACCTGACGCTGCAGAGAGACGTCCTTTGGTCACCTTTCTGCCAAGGAGGCCAGCCAAGTGGCACAGGCTGTTGGGGATTAGAGTTAGGGAGTGTAAGAGGAGGGAAACAAGCTCCCCACTGTGTCGGGGGCATGAGACGGTGACACCGGAATGACCCCAAGGCACGAGGTCTTGGGCAGATGCCCAGCCCAGGACAGGGAGGCGCCTGGGCACACGGAGTCCTCTTCTAGGAAACATCTGAGGTCCTTCTAGCCATCTGAGGGTGGCTACCCTCACCCCTAGTGGGCACTGGCCCCCATCCAGGGACAAGAGTGTCTCTTGCTATGTCCCACAAGTTAGGGGTCTGCTTGCTCTCCTCCAGCCACAGCCCGCCAGCCATGAGCCAGGCGTCCATGTGTTAAAGGGACACATCCCCAAAAGCCCACACAGGCCCCGTTGCCAGTCCTTGCTTCAGGACATGGACCCTGGAGTTTCCTGCCCAATTCCCTGAGCTTAATCCCAAGGCCAGTGTGGACCTCTAACCTAAGTCTGTCCTGCCAACAAGGTGTGCCATGGTGTGCGCACCTGTGGGCCTCAGGGGTGACCACGGGGTGGGTTTGGGGGGCGTGTGTGGATCTGGAGCTTGGACATGTGGGCTGAATGTCCACGTACTTGGGCTCAGGGCCCTTCCTCGTGCCTGATGGAGCCGGGGAATGAAGCCAGCCCAGGGCTGCCTCTGCTTAGGCCACCACATTACAGCGGGGAACTCCAAGGACTCCACAAATTCTAAATTCAAACTTGGCCTTAAGGATGTCATGAAAGTGTATTTGTCAAGGTAAAAAGAAGAGAATGTATTCTGTTTAATAGTTTGTTAGCTTGATGTGGGACTCTTGTCTGGATCTCCAAACGTTAGGGGGTGGGTATACATCTCCTAACCCATTTTATAGCCTATCCTCCAACTTACGAGGCTATTAAAGGTCATCTGGTCTCAGAAGAGCTCATCCCCTCCTGGCAGGTGTGCAGGTGTCCTAGGCAAGCCTGATGGGGAAACCCAACGGACACCAGGCCTTGGTGAATCACCCACCTCCCTGCAGTCAGTCTCAGGAGGCACAGTGACACAGTCTCAGCCCACCATGAGCCCCCCACTCTCCCAGGTGTGTCCCTCTGGCCTTGACCACCCATTTAGCTAGGGATCCTGTGTGGGCATGCAGGGCCTCCCCTACAGGGAGGCAGAGTGGGCCCCTGGGTGATTTTGAGAGAGCCTGGATGACCTCCTTGGCTTGCCCCAATGCCTGATCCCCCATGTGCTCTGCCTCCGTTAGTGGGGCCTGAAATCTGTTTATAGGCACCAAAGCCTCTTAGTCCCTTCTGAGTCTCCTACTCTGTGCCTTTGCTCAGATCGTTTGTTGTACTCTGAATGGCCTTCCCCCACCCCATCCTAAAAACAGGCTACTCGATAAAGAAGGGCCTGGGAGCCAGGTCAAAAGACATCCATCTCTTCATCCACATTGTAGTTGCAATTACTATTAGAAAAATAACTAATGCTCATGGAAAGGATTAACTATCCTCCAGAAGGGTAGAAAGTGAAACACAAAAGCTCCCTCACCTTGCTGAGGCCAAGACGCCCATCTCCAGAGATAACCATGGAAACACAGCAGTGGTGGCCCTCGTAGAACTAGTCTGTGTGTATCCAAGGCTAGACCCTCTCAGCATTCCCATCTGTTGCCGGAGATCTCCAAGGGAAGGGGATCGAGAGATGAGAACACAGCCACACCTAGAAAGAACCTTGGGTTAGAAGGGACCGAGGGAGGCAAAGGACTGTAAGAAGGATGCAGAGATGTCAACAGGGGAGAAGCAACGTGGCAGGGTGAGCATCAGGGATACCATGAGAGAAGACAGCGGGACGTGCGTGGCAATGGTGGCAGGGGGCTCGAGAGGGCGAGAACCAAGAACAGAATCAGCGGGGATGATTGAGGGGGCCCTTCAGGAGCAGCAGGGATGGAAAGCAAACCCTGGATGTAACAGTGTCTTCTCCATGCCGGTCACTGCATATTAACTCATTTTATCCTGACAAGAGTCCCCATTTGCAGATGGAAACAGACGGGCAGAGCGCTAAGTATTCCAAGGTCACACAGCTAGGTCGAGGCAGGGATGGGGATTTGAGCCTGGGAGACCAACGTGTGCTGACCACTACATCCAAGGCAGACCACAGCTGGTCTTTGAGTGGGACATGAGGATGTGGGGCAGAGCGACGGGGCCTCCACCATGTTCAGAATTGTCCACACGGTGTCCATGTCCACCACCTTCCAGAACACTGAGGGGGCTGAGAATGGAGAGGGGATGAGTCAAAAGGGGGAAATGAGAGGGTCCTGGAGCTCAGGCCCTGTTTGTCCTGGGATAGTGGGAGCCAGCAGTGGCCTCAGAGGGGGCAGGGTAGTCAGCTGCTCTGTTGGAAATCAGTGCCTCCCAGGGTGGTACCTTTCAGAAGCCCCCTTCAAAGCTCCATGCTGGCCCTGCTGGGTCCTTTCCCTCTCTCCCGCTTCCACTCCCTGTCGCCACCCCTTCACAGGCCCCCTCCTCCTACTGGGAAGATTATCTTAACAAGGTCCTTCACAGATCCCTGTGCCCTTGACTGTGGGGGGCACAATGCCGTGAGCGGTTTCTCCCTTGTGTTTTCTTCTTCTTTGATTTTGTTCATGCATTCATTCATTTATAAATTGAGATAACATTGATGTATAACATTATATAAGTTTCACGTGTACAACACGCATTTTCTTTCCTGGCTGCTGTGACAGAGGCCAGTCAGCCCCCCTTGAAAGGGATGACTGTAGGGAACAGGAATTGGGGTCAGGGGTTGCATCCTATGCAGCAGGCCCAGCCCTGTCCAGGCTGATGGGGGCATGGCTGGTGTGTTTAGGAACAGTGCAGATAGGGTTACCAGATAAAATAAAGGATGCCAAATACAACTGGCATTCCAGAAAACAAGGGATGATTTTTCAGCATAAGTATATCCCCAATATTTTACGGAACATACTTTTAAACTAAAAAAGTCATTCACTGTTTACCTGAAATTCAGATTTCAATGGGTGTTTTCTATTTTCATTTGCGAAATCTGCCAATGCTACCCTGAAACACAAACCCTCAGCCCGGCTCCCAGGACTCAGTCAAAGAGAAGTCCAGGCCAGTGCCGTGTCTTTGATCTACTGGACCTGCTTATGTCCTTGTGCTGCCGGAAGAAAAGAAATCTCTGAGCTGCCTTGGTTCATTGTCTTAGAAGCTCAAGTGCCGAGGTAAGAGGTCCCTCCTCTGGCTTGCTCTGGCAGGGGGACTATATCTCCAAGGGTGGTAGCCACAGTGAGGCATAGGGGGAGCTTGGCAGCTTGGAAGCAGCTGGAGAAAGATCTTGAAGCAGAAGACTAGGGGCTGCTTCCTTGTTCAAGAGGCTCTGAAGTGACTTGCCTTCAGATCCTTGAATTTTTGAGGCGAGCGAGGCCAGGTGTACAAAGGGAAATTGGGGGTGGTCTCGCTGGAGAGAAGCTAAGCCTGCAACCCAGACCACTGAGTATCCCAATACTTCCCGAGAGCTAGGTCTTGGAGAGGGTAACACACAAATCTATTAGCCATTCCTCCAGTGCACTCTCCTCTCCTCCTTTCTTTCATCACCCTTTGATCTGCCATGCGTTGGAAGGTATATGTGTTGGGTACAATGTCTAAATCCAGGCCACCTTCCCTGAACTCCCTTCTGGATTTTGGTCCTGTGACCTACTCCTTCCATCTTCGCCTTGGAAGTTCATTATCAAGGACCTTTCCCTACAAATTGATATATTTTTCAAGGAGAGCTGTTATCAAAAGACATTCAAAACCTGGGGCTCAGATGTGATGCTCTGTTTGTTTTTAACTAATTGTGTAGTAGGTCATGTGTGAGGGGGACTGGTAGGTTCTGAAACCCCTATGAAGGCTACCATGTCACACTCTCTATGGGGAGGAACATTATTCATTTTCGCTTTCGCTTCCATTAGCAAAGAGTTCCAACAGCTGTGGCCACATTTTGCTGCGTGGGCAGCAATGTGTCTGACAACGAGTCAACGACACACAGACACACACCACCGCATCAGGAATGTCAGTGTGCTTTTTAGGAGTTTGCCTGATGGAAATGACCCACTGGGCCAGCTTGAAATCCCACAAAGCAGAAAACACACCCAACATTCCCTCAGCTTTGAACCTACCCCGGAGGACATGTCATTCATTCATTTATTAAATACTTACGGAGCACCCACTACATGGAAGGCACTATTCGAAGTGTTGGAGATGTAGGTTTGGAGAAAATAGACAAAGTCCCTGACCTTATTCTTGTGTGTGTGTGTGTGTGTGTGTGTGTGTGTGTGTGTGTTGAGGGGGAGACGATTAATAAACAAACACCATCTACCTGGTGACAATAGTGCTATAAAGAAAAATACAGCAGGGAGGGGGGTAGAGAGTGTTTGGGGGTGACGAGTTTGCTGTTTTCTACAGGGAGATGACAGAAGCCTTTTCTGATAAGGCGATATTTTGGAAACCTGAAGTGAGGAACTAACGAAGATTTAGGGGATAAAGCATTCCAGGCAGAGGGATCAGCAAGGAGAAGGGTCCTGAGGTGGGATCATGCCCATTGTGTTGGAGGAAAAGCGCAGAGGCTAGCATTCCAGGGCAGAGAGCAAAAGCTAGAGGAGCCAGGGCGGTGGTGGGGGGAGTGTTGGGGAGCAAGGCCCTATCAAGTGTCCTTGCAGGCCACTGTAAGCACACTGGTCTTCACTCTCAGTGAGGCTGGGAGCCCCTGGAACGCTTTGAGCAGAGATGTGACATGATCGGTTTATGTTTTAAAACAATCACTCTGGCTGCAGTGATGAGAAGAGTTTGAAGGGAGGCATGGGAGGCTGGAAGCAGAGACCAGCATGAAGCTTTTGCCATAATCTAGGCAAGAGATGATGGTAGCTTTGACCAATAAAGCAGCAATCGAGGTGGCAAGAGATGGTTGGATCCTGGGTTTATTTGGAAGGAATTGCCAACAGGATTTGCTGATGCCTTAGATGTGGGGTGTGAAGTTCCCAGAGGAGGCAAGAAGGACTCGAAAATATTTGGCCTGAAAAATTGGAAGGATGGAGTTACCTTTTATAGATATGAGGAGACTGAAGGAGGAGCGTGTTGTGGGGATGATGAGAATCAGGAGTTTGATTCTGGATATTTTCATCTGAACATGCCCAAGAGCTATATCCCAGTGGAGATGTCAAGTAGGCAGTTAGCTATGCAATTCTGGAATCTAGGGGAGAGGTCCAGGCCAGAGACTCAGTTTGGGAGCTGTCAGCAGATGCATGTCATACAAAGCTAGGAGACAACATGAGATCTTTTTTTTTTTTTTTTTTTTTTGCGGTACGCGGGCCTCTCACCGTTGTGGCCTCTCCCGTTGCGGAGTACAGGCTCCGGACGTGCAGGCTCAGCGGCCATGGCTCACGGGCCCAGCTGCTCTGCGGCATGTGGGATCTTCCCGGACCGGGGCACGAACCCGTGTCCCCTGCATCGGCAGGCGGACTCTCAACCACTGCGCCACCAGGAAAGCCCCAACATGAAATCTTTTAGGGAGTGAATGAAGACAGAGAAGAAAAGAGGTCCGAGGGTGAAGCGCTCAGGTCCTTTTCTGCAGTACTGAAGAGACACGCCCAGGATTCGGTGGCAAGTCAGGTCACCCACAGCGAAGTCTGGTTCTTTTTTCGGGTACAGATTTTCTAAATCAAGAACAGGCTTGGGAGTGAGTGATGGCTCCAGATGGATTGCACCCCTGTTCTATTGGACCTGGAGGAGGTGTTCAGGGAGATGGGCAGGTCTTGGTGTCCCAATGAGATTTGAGGTGTACACAGTGGGAGAGCCTGTGAGGGCATGAAAGCCAGGCTACACAGGTAGGAGACTTTGGGTGGAGATGACCGTGTACTGGCGACAAGCTGTGGGGCCTTGTCAACCAGAGGTATAGGCCAAGCAATGTCTAATGAAGTAGATCCCAAGAAGCTGGCCATGCTTGGGTGGGTGGGTGCTGTAGGGAGGGGTCCAGGCAGATGAGAAAAGGCAGAGAGGAACCGTTCAGTGTGGTGGCTCAGGGAGTGGACTCTGCAGTCAGGCTCACCCAGGCGCACCTTGGGCAAGTTACTGAGCTGTACTATCACCAAGGAGCTTGGTTAGCACTGAGCCTGCAAATGACAATCAATAAAGGTAACTGTTAGGGTTGTAATGATCACTCATGACCTTAGGATACTCTGTCTATATCCAGGCCTATCCACATAACGACTGGAGGATAGATTTCAGAAAAAGCAAGGACAACACACAGTCCCTCTAAGACACGAGTCCGGTCTCTAGAAATGGTTATCCTGAAGGTAAAACAAGGAGGAGATTTATTTTTATGAAATGGGGAGCAGCTCCCTTACTGAGAGAAATGCACCTTGGGAGAACCTGACTCTTGGCAAGGACACATTTTTGTCTTCAAGTGAGATAAGAAAGGGAGGAAGGCAAGGAGACTGTCCAAAGCACAGAGCCAGAAAGGCAGGCACATGGGCTGGCCTGGTCCCTGTATTAGCGAAGAGGATGACCTCAGCCGCAGGGGACCAGAGAGGGGCTGCCCAACACTCTTTTTAGAGGCGCACCCCGGGACCAGCCTCCCCCATTTCATTTTGAGAGGAAACCTACGTCTGGAGCAGGGAAGGAATGGCTGATGGGCAGAAGGGCTAAGACTAGGTCCAGGTAGGTGGAAGCTGCAGAGTGGGATCTGGGCTGAGGTGTCAGGAAGGTGTGAAGAGTGAGAGGTAGGAACCCTGGCTCGTGACCTGGGATTTAGAACCTAATGGCAATGACCAGCCTGGGATTCAAATTTGTTATTCTTTTTAAGTAAAAATCAGAGGAACAGTGAATAAATATCACAAGAATAATAACTTTACATTTCACTGTGGAAACATTTAGACTAAAGGCGAGAGGAGTCATCCTTGGTTATTCCTTTCTGAGGCCAGGCCTTCATCTTCAAAATGATTAAAATCACAGACAAGGTCATGATAAGATCTTGGGATGAGGAGGGACCAGGGGATTTGCTTTAGTTATACTGCGGAGGGGAGGCCAGTTCCCTGGGATCCTGCGACCCTGGACGTGCTAAGCTAGCATTGCCCCCCCTCTGCTGGTCCCGTGGGTCTCCTCTGGAGTTACAGGCATCATGGAGATCAGTTTGGTTCTCTGGCTTTTAGGTTAAAGGTCAAGGCCTGAAAAGACTTGCAACCAAACTGGAAATTCTGCTTCCCTTCCCATAACTCCCTGCCAGCTTTTAAGCGCCTTCTGTTTGTACACATCTTGGAGAGGGCATTGGTCTCTCCTGCTCTGACATAGGCTCTGGCCTCTTAAGCTTGCTTTCCAGGGAATCTCAGCAAATCACAAGCAGAATGGCCCTGTTGATTCCTCTTTCATCCAGGCTTGTTTCTAAATAAGAGAAAATTAAACATTTTCTCTTGCTCTTGAAATGTCTGCATGCTGGGATCTGCTGTACCGAGGCAGTGGTGAGCTCAGAAGAGAGCATGGATTCTGAATCAGGAGGCAGAGATCATCCAGCTCAGGCCCATCGCTGACCCCTTGCTGACCTTACATCGTGCCCTTGTGCCACATCAAGTCCAAACCAGATCTCGCCTCCAACGCAGCCAATCCAGCAATAGAGTTCAGAGGAGTCCTACTGGTCTACTTGTTAAGAGACAAGTATGTCTCCTAACCTCGAAGCTCTAAGCTCCAATACCAAGGCCTGGTTTGTTCCCTGAGAGTGTTTCCCTGTGTCCCTCAGGGCTAGTCATGCCCGTTGCTTTAGTGTCTCTATCCCTAAAGTAAGACTCCTTCCTCGTCACCAGGTACCATGGGAAGGATGCCAAGAGACTCGCCTTAAGACGAGGATTTCACGCTTATGCATCCTCAACCTTCCCGCAAACGTCTTCACATCTTGTTCTCCAAAGCCTGGAGATCCACAGAGGATGAAACTGGCTGCCTGTTGGGCAAACAGCCCGGGCGCAGGGGTGGCTGCTGGTTTCTAGAAGTTTCTAGAATGAGCAGGGTGGAAGGCCCCGGCAGTTGCTGAGCCCTCCTCTTTGGGACAGTCCCAGCTCACCAAGGGTGTGTGTGTGGGGAAGCGGGGAGGGAGGTTATAGTGAGAGGGACAGAATCTGTGTTCTGGAATCTACCAGGCTGAGGGTGGGGATTCGACCGTCAATTTCAACTTACCAAATGGGGCCCAAGACCCAAAGAAGCACCCACTGAGCTCATTTCACTCCGAATCAGCTGGACCCCAAGCGTTTATAGATTCTCAGCCTGGAATCTGGTGAACTCCAGGGAGCCAGGAGCGGAGGCTTGTTATATAAGCTTTGTAGTCAGACAGACCTACATCTGGATTCTGGCCCCACTATTCAGAAGCTACATGAACTTGGGCAAGTCATGTAACTCCTCAGACTCAATTCCTTCATTTTCCAATTGGAGATAAAAACCACATCCTCAGAGGGTTGCTGACTCAGTAGTTTTGACCGCATACCCTTTGCCGAGCAGCTCCCGGTAAGGAGAGGCATCAGGACACCTTGCCTCGATGCCTGTCTCCAAGCAGACGCCCAGTAAATGGCATCACTTGTCGTCTAGGCCCATCCCCATGGCTTCCCATTAGAGAACTAGTCATTCCTGAGAAACTTTTTCGAAGTGAAGGTCTTTTTAGTTAAAGACTTATTAAGGCAATCAGAAAAACAAAGACACATTTTTCTTCCCTAGAACCTCACAGTGGATTTGGACGAGAAGGCGTCACTCACCCGCCCCTGCCTCTTTCACCCGTTGGCCCGTTTCCCCAATCCCCCCACACCCGGCAGCCTGAGACAAAAAACCCCTGGCTCAATTGGCAGGCTTTCGCCTCCCTCCAAGGAGCTCTGGAGAGGACTAATGAGGTTACCACAGGTGCTGCTATGCTACTAGCCATAAAAAACTAAAATAAAAATAAACTACTCTCTGTTGGAGAACAGTGATGGGGGACACAGGCTCAGAACCTGTTCCTGCGGGACTCTCAAACCACAGGGCCGTTTCAGTAACACATTCCTGTTTCTCGGCCTGGTATTCACTGACCAGGCTCTCATTAGGGCGAGCCTGGTGGATTCAACCCGGAGGCCCCAGGGTCCTGGACTCACTCAGGCAGCCCTCTGGGTGCCACCTACACAGGCTGCTCAAGTACCAGGTGGGAGGACAGGAGCTGTCTTTGGGAAGAGATCAACAATGATTTTTCAATTTTATTATTTTAAATAATGTTCAGTAGGTGGGCCAAGGTTCTGAGGGCTGAGAGCTAGACACACGTGGCCAGAGGTGGTATCGGTGAAGATGTAGCTGCTGGTCAACCCTGGCTTGTTGGAGTCAGGGTGAGGGTAGGGGAAAGAGCTCTGGACTCCCTTCAACACGTGAGAGAGCACCCTGCCCCGCCCACCCACCCCCACCCCCACCCCCACCAACAGAAAACCCCAGCAGTCACTGAGAATGGAAAATTGATCGTAGCCCAAAAACACATGCCGCATGTTCTTGTTTGCCAGGTTTTATGGCGGGAACTGAGCCCCGGAAGGAAGCTACATCTTTATCTGTGAGCTGAATGGAAGGCCTTCCACCTGGTGGCCCAGGAATGGGCAGAGGTTGGGACCTGGAATCTGGATGGTGGCTGGAGCCCCCTTGAACATCAGGGTCTTCAGGGGAGTCCTGGGGCTTCACCCGTTCATTCCACAAGTACACGCTGGAGCTTTGCTCCCAGTGGGAGAGACAGATAATAAACAACAGATACATATCTCATGTGTTATTTGGAGACAATTTTATGGAGAAAAATAAGCCATGTCAGGGGGATAGGGAGTCTTTGGAGACGGATGCCAGCAAAGATGATAGGGTGTTTCTATTCCTTATGTACACTGTTCCCTTGAGAAAGGAATGAGCCAAGATACGGAGACCTGGGAGAGCAACCAGGGGGAAGGACTAGCAAGGACAAGAGCCCTGAGGCAGGCAGGAGCCTGGCTTCCTTGAGGAATAGCAAGGAGTCCAGTGTGGCTGGAGAGGAAGAGAGAGGGATGGGGAGAGGGCAGGAGGTGTGGGCAGAGAAGGAGGAGGGTTAGATCATGTGGGCCTGTAGGCCTGTCTGAGCCTCTGGCTTTTCCTGAGTAAGATGGGAGCCACTGGAAGGTTCTGAGACGAGGGGGGGACATGATCTAATGTACATGGATCACCCTGGTTGTTGGGAGTGGACGGCAAGCAGAGTAAAGTGGAAAGAGGGTGACTATAGCAGTAATCCAGGTGAGGGATGACGGCGCTCCATGCCCTGGGGTTGAATCCTGACTCCATCTCATGTGACCTATATCACTTTGGGTGAGCTATTGATATTTAATGTCTCTGTGCTTCTGTCTCCTCACCTGTGAGATGGACTAGTACCCATTCTCACGGGGCTCTTTCTAGGGTTGCTGTGAAGATTAAATGAGGTAATACAGGCACAGTGCCTGGCACGCAGTCAGCGCTCCATCAGCCATTATTACGCTGCTGCTGCTGTTAGTGGAACACAGGCAGCTCGGAGATGGGAAGTCAAGGTCTTCAGGGGCAAAGGGGTATCAAGGTTGAAGTCACCAACAGGAAGGTCAGTCTTCGAAGCCAGGACTCACTGGGAGGTCAGGACAAACAGTGAGTCAAGGATGAGTGGACAGCCCAGCTCCATGGGCCACGTAACAGACGTAACCGTGGGCAGTGGAGGGAATCCCAGGAGTTATCTGGGTGCCTAACTGGGATCATGAGCTCCAGGCAAGGAAACTGGGAAATAAGGAGTTGGGTTCCTGGTAGATCATAACGAAGGGTCTCTTCAAGACGTCCAACTGAGGAACTACCCAGCTGCAAGGACAGCTCAAGAGTAAGCTTCAGCTTCCAACAAGGTAGGAAGCAGAGCTGCTGCTGACACAGTCCAGCTTGCAAGCTGGGAAGTCCTGGAGGCAGCTGGGCAGGGTTCATGAGGCAGGGCTGGGGCTGATGCATGGGAGACAGACTGAAAACCACTGCAGGATTGAGAGGCTCCAGGGGACCACTAGACACTTAGTGAAACCCACTAGCGTATTTGGATTAGAAATACTATCTCAAAAGGTTGACCAGATATTTTGAAATGGGTTACAAACATCTCTGCTTCTAAGCCAGAGGACACAGGACAGAAACCAAGGACTTGAGGCCAAATTTTTGTATGGAACATGACCCAGCTATGCAGCGGGGTCTGAGGGGGTGTGTGGGCTAACAAAATCCTCCAGAATGGTATGCTGTCTCGTTCTTGGGATTGTGCTTTATAGAGTCAGTCTGACAGGCAATGAGATGGAATTGATGTTTGCTTCCCGTGTCTGCCCCCCTTCTTCCCCTTAGAGACTGCTCACTCTTGTTTTTCCCTTCCTCTAATAAATGTGATTATCCAGCTCTTGGGTGAGGGTGGAGGGTGGGAGGTTGGAAGGAGAGTCTCAAAAAACAACCAGCTAAAAACCAACCAACGAACCAAACAACCGGTAATTGACCAATGAACAACCAACCGACTAACCCAAATGGCAGAATAAAGGCCCCCTGGGGATGTCCGTGTCCTAATTCTTGGAACCTATGAATGTGTTACCTTCCAAGGCAAAGGGGACTTAAGGTAATTAATTGGTTGGCCTTAAAAATAGGATTATTGTCCTGGATTATCCAGGTGGGCCCAATGTAGTGGGAGAGGGAGGCAGAAGAGGAGGTCAGAGAGATGAGATGTGAGACAGACTCGACTTTCCATTGCTGGCTTTGCAGACGGAGGAAGCAGCCAGAAGCCGAGGAATGTGAGCAGCCTCTAGAAGCTGGAAAAGGCCAGGAAACGGAGCTGCCCCTGGAGCCTCCAGAGAGGAACACCACCCTGACAATACCCTGATCTTGGCCCGGTGAGACCCATGTCAGACATCTGAGCTCCAGCATTGTGAGATAATGAATTTGTATGGTGGAAGCCACTAAATCTGTGGCAATGTGTTAGAGCAGCAATGGAAAACGAGCACACTAACCATGCAGACTCGCTCTCTGTTCCACACGGCCAAGCCCAGGGTTGCAGCATGTGTGGCCCTCAGCCTGTTGCTCTAGCCTTAGTTCACGAGGTCCCCTGTCCTGTGCTCCAGCCAGTCAGGGAAGCTTACTGCTCTTGAACCATCCCTGCCTTGCACCTCTACCAACGTGCGAGCTTCCTCCTGGAAGGGTCATTTTGTCTTACGTTTGCACAGAGCTTTCAGCCTTACAAAGCACCTTGCGTGACAGTTCCATGTCTGCAAAAGTTACCCTCTCACTAGATATAAAGCCCCTTTGAGGGCAGGGTTCTGGACTTAAGTATTTATCTTGGCAACCCTCATAGGGAGAAGCTTAGCTGTGGTAAAAGTGGGCACAGGAGTGAAAACAAGAGGGTCAGAAGGAGGTCACAACGCGTTGCCAAGGGCACTGGCTCCACCTCCTGGCTTAGCCACAGGCCCCAGACTCAGACTCCCTGATGACAGGGCCATGCTTTTGCCCTTTTAAATGGAGTAGGGTGTTCGGTAAAGAGTTGTTAGAAACACTTCTCTCAGTACCCTCCCCTGGTTTCTTTCAGGTCCTACCATGAACTCTGCCAGGTGTCTTCACTGGAAGGACCTCCAGTTGAAGGGCCCCTTGGAGAGAGTCGTTATTATGGGCCCTCCCCTAATGTTGGGCTCCCCTGTAGGTCCTGCCCTGGGCTCTGCTCCAGGCAGGACAGCTCCTTGGCTACTCTCTCTTCCCACAGGTGGGTGCAGGACAAGGTGCTGCAGGGCAGAGGGACCTGGGTACGGGGAGCCCGGGGCCACCAGGGCAGGCTTGCTCTTCCCTCTTGTGGGCTCCGCCAGGCCTGTTACTCTGGGTCACTCTAGGTAAACAGGGGAAAGAAAACAATGTCTGTCAGCTACAAAACAAACGCATCAGGAAAGGAATGTTATTGCCAGTGTTGGCAAACAAAGAAGGTGAAAACCTGTCGTTAACATCAGGCCCCAGGTATGCCCCCTAGGCCCCGTGGCCCGTCTGTGAGCAGAGGCCTGGTGGCCCTTTAAAGAGAGCCCCCTTCTACTTGCCTCTCTTCACTCGTCCAGTGTTACTTGGCCTACTCCCTCAGCTCCTGGGTGACAGACTCGTGACTGCACAGCCAGCGGGGGGCAGAGGCTGCTGGGATCCAAGCTGCTGTTTAGCTGGGCTCCGTGGCAAACCCGGGAGCCCATGGCAGTGCGGGCTGCTGGCTGGGCCCTTTCAGCAGCGGCGTTCTCATCTCCAAGGAGGCAGCCACGTCAATACAGGACTTCAGCATCTTGCCCTCTGGGCGGGCAGAGGTGTCCCCTAGCAACTGGGGCTGTGAGATGCATATGACAGCACGTTGCGTCTATTCAGGACTTTCTTCCCCCTGCTTTCTTTGAAACGAGCTTGCCCTATATCCAAATTCCCTGTGAGTCCCACACAATGAAAACAGCAGTTGACAGGTTCCCTGGAACTCGTGAAATCTGAGGGCATCCAAGGGGAGAAAGAGAGCGCTCATTACTGAAACACAAAACGAGCCCCTTTCAAGGCGAGGCTAGTTGGCCCTTCAGTTTGCTGCCGCTGACCCCGCTGCCCTTCTGAGCACAATAAACAGAGGGGGGAGAGGGAGAGAGAGGTCTTTACTCCTTAAGTTCCCAATTGATCACCCTCCTAACCCCTCTGGGGCCTTCTTCGTCCAAACAATTCGGGTGACAGAGGTCAGGCCTCCAGCCATTCCTCCCGGGAGATCTTAGCTCTCCCTGTGGGGACTTTCCCAGGTGAAACAAAGACAAGCCCTAGAAGCCTCAAACAGACTCCTGTTGATGACGAAACAGCGGAAACAGAGAAAGGGGAAATGAGAGGTGCCCATAATCACAACACTGGGCCTCAGTCCTTTCATCCAGCCAGGCGCCAACACCCTTTTCAAACTCTGGGACTGGGCCGTGCGCTGTGGAAGCCCAGTCATGTCCCAGCTCCTCATGGCAGCCAGTGACTGACCTCCTAGCACAGGGCTGGGGAAAGGAAGCCACGTAAGGGGCAGAAACTGCTCTGTTTGCCCACATTGGTGTTTACCAGACATTTAATATCCCCCAAAAATCAGAGGATGAGAAAGAGGAGGAAGAGAAGGAAGAAATTCATGAAGAGGCCAAAACAGTGCAAGCTTTCAAAGAAAGCCTGTAGAGAACTGCAGCCCATTGCCGAGGCTATCCAGCGAGGGTTCTAGAAGACCCAACTCCACTGCTTGGATGGTACATGCTATTTGGCACAAAGCAACACGGGACAGTGGCAATGAAAAAAATACACTGGGGCTCTGGGGCTTATCCCACCCCGTCCTCAGAAGAGCAAGAGACGGCTAAGCAGGATAGGGCTCTATTCTTCATTTCTGATTTCAGAAGCAGTTACTGAGTCAGTACACTGTCCCCTTGTGCCAACGACCTGGTATAAGTTTACTTGGGGAGCACAGGCAATCATTTAAGCATTGTGCTTCCGATTTTGTCATTGGGAAATAAACTGTACCACTTGCAAGTCTCTAAATATGCCATCTGCTTTCATTTTTCTATCTTCTTGTTGGAGGGCCCTCCACCCACTCACCTACCTGACAAATTCCTGCTGGTTCTTCAAGCTGCATATCTAGTGCTATACTCTTTATACACAGTCCTATCTTAGCACTATTCACATTGTATTATGGTGATCTGTTTACTTGCTTTTCTGTCACGAGACTATAATTCCTCTGAGGGTAGGATCACCCTCCATCAATCATTATTGTTGGTGGTTAGCTATTTAATAATTACCTGATGAATTGGATCATGACTAGGATAATTGTTTCTTTTTCAGGTCCTAGATTGGGTTTTATTCAATCACTAAGGACTTGTGAACAAGGCTATGGCACTACATAACTCTAGGGACCTCGTTCACATGGAATGTAATGTGAATGGGGCCCCCAGAGCTACACAATATGGTGGCGCTGCTTATGGAACTCCTACCATAGGCCAGGCACAATGGGGGAATCCAAGTATTAGGAGCTTACAGTCTAGTTAGAGAGACAGAGCTAACATGGAAGGATGCAACAAGGGCATAGTCAAGGGTGGCCCTACCTGTGGGTGTGGCGGGAGTCCTGGGAAAGGAGAGATCTGTGTGGACTACAGCCATGGGGAAGGGCTTTGTGAAGAAGGTAGAACTTGCATTATTCATGATGAAGAAAACAGGATTATAAGAAGAAGGTATGCAAAGCACAGAGGATTTTTAGGGCAGCGAAACTGTTCTGTATGAAACTATAATGTTTATAGTTAAACTATGTATAACTATATACATATCATTATACATTTGTCAAAACCCATAAAATGTTACAACACGAAGAGTGAACCCTAATGTAAACCATGGACTTCGGGTGATAATGATGTGTCAATGTAGGTTCATCAATTATACCAAATGCACCCACTCTGGTGGGGGATGCCGATAGTGGAGGAGACTGTGCATGTATGGGGACAGGGGTAAATAGGAAATCTCTGTACTTTCTGCTCAATTTTGCTGTGAATCTAAAACTGTCATTAAAAAACAATGTCCATTTAATTAAAAAATTTTTTTAAAAAGGTATGAGCCCATTTTCAAGCATATTGAAAAAAGAGCCAGCAAAACACATGAGGAAGACAACAAACAACACGGCCTGACCATAGATGGTGGAAGGGAGAGCCCATTAGAGAGTAATGAGAGCTTAGGTTGGGTAGACTAGGTGGGTAGACAGATGATGAAGAATCTTGAAAGTCAAGCAGAGAAGTTGGAACTTGATCTTGGAGAACGCAAGAGAGCCTTATAGGTTTTAGAGCTGAGAAGTGATGTAATGAAAATTATAGCTGTAGAAGCAGAGTTTGATGAGTGTTAAGAGAGACTAGAACATTCTCCCAGTCATCAAGTTAGCAGGAGTTTCTCCTAGCTCAGTAGTTGTATGCTGTGATCTCATGACTATCTGTGAGCAGAGCTATGGAAGATCGGGCGGTTGATCTGAAGGCAGTGGGGGCAGATCCTACAGTGCTCCTTGAGGAGGACTTTTCTAGAAGTGGATCAAGATCACATTATGAGTGAAGTGTCTCACATAACATGTGAGGCAGGGGGTGCTCAAGCTTGAAGGGCTGGCCTGGCTGCGCTGCTTTCTTGCTGTTTGAAATATGGCCTTGATGTTGCTTTCCTAACGTCTAACAAGGATGATAAATAAGACAGTTCTGTGAACAATAGGCCAAATTCACCTTCTTGTTTATTCTCTGGATTCTTAGTACAGAGTTTGAGAGATGAAGATGTGGTTTTTCTTTACAAGTTGCACCTTGGGAACCAGTCAGTCATTCAACAAATAGAGTCTGAGGACAAAGCAGCAAAGAAAACAGACAACCTTCCTGCCCTCCCAGAGCTAACATTCTAGGAAGAAGCTATGTAAGGTTAGCTTCTCATCAGCTGTAGAGAAGGGTGGGCAGGAGAAGCCAGGAGAGACGGGTGACAAAAACCAGGGAAATGTGCGGGGTTGGCACCATGAGAAGGGAGCAAACTTACCTTGTTCTGGAAAAGTAGTCCTCACGTTTTCCACACCAACATGCCCAAGGGATGCAAACAGATACACCTGCCTCAGCAAGAGTGGTACCAGAAAAGGATGGGAGAGGTGAAACACCCCTGGAGAGAAGAGGTCCAGATACTCTCCCAGCTCCATCAGGATAACGGGACGGAGTGATACACACATGGGAGCAGTTGCTTCCTCTGAGCATTCTCCGAAAATAGCATCTTTTCAGCAAGATCTTAAAAAATAATATTTACATGAAGATGATAAGCCCATCATGAAAATACATTGGGGGAAAGCAAGAGTCAGTCTGCCTAATATGTAATCAAAATATTAATGATCAGGCCTGAGATGTAGAGAGAAGCAGGGGTGGAGGGGGTGCGGGTCAGTCTTCTTTGTGTACCTGCTCTGCCTGGGATGGAGACCTGGCTATACTGCCACGCAGCTCTCAAGAATTATTATAAAACTGGGTCAATGGATCCAAGTCACAGAGTGGCAGATTCCACCCCACTATGAGAAGAAACTTCCCGAGGATAAAAACTTTCAAACAGTGGCTCAGACGTCAAAGTAGTGTACATCCCATCCTGGGATAATTCAAACCCCAGGATGGTCATCTGTTAGAACAGGCATGTTGGACACCGTGGCCAATCAGAGCCCTCCCACACTCACAATCTCAGATTCTGGTAAAGGAAAGCAGAGATCCGCAAGGTAGGGGGAGGGGTCTGAGGATCAGCCTCACCAGAACCCAGAGAAAAACCTTCAGCAACAATCGTAGGAGCCCAAAGGCTGCTTCTTAAAACTGAATGTTGACGGAGTTCATTTCTGGCCAGCTCTTCACCCCCAAGGGCTCAGCAGTCATTCCTACTGCTGGGAGGCATTTTAAAGATGCCCCGAATGGAGAAGTGAGAAAGTCATGGGAGCGACTTGCCCAGGATTAGAACACAGTGAGGTGTGCTCTCAAGGGGCCACGTAGAAACTCAGGACAGAAGGGCCTGGCTCTGGCTTAGAGGCAGATCCCCGTGGCCCCTGGGCCCTCCTTGTCCTCCTCGGATGATTGAACAAATGGCTCTAAATCACCTAGTGCTGGAGGAAGCCCGGTCCTCACGGGAGGGCCTGAGACTGGCCCCTGATAAGGCAGCTCGTCCTGTCTGGTTCCCCGTCCACACCCTCGCAGCTGGGCCTGCGGTGGATGCGGCCGAGTTCAAAGGCACTGCTTCCCTTGGAGGCACATCAAGGACTCAGATGAGAAAAGGGTCCTCTGACCTTCTCATAGTGAGGGATGGGACCACCTTTGTGTTTTGTGTGTGTGCGTGTGTGTGCTGGATTTTTCCTGTCACTATTGTGTTTTCACGCACTGGATGTAGAATATCTGAAAACAATCGTCGGAAACAGTCTTTCACCTAAGGCTAGAGCCTGGAGCCTGGCCCAGTGTGGGGAGAGGCTATGTTGCCCCAGTGGGAACCTGGCGACCCATGCTAAGGAGGCTCACTAGAGGGCACGGCTGGCCTTTCCCAGCCTCACCCCCAAATACTGGTGCTCTGAGACTCCCTCCACCAACTAGGTCATGGGCTCTGATGGGAAGTACCTTCTACCCACCAGCATTCTCAATGGGAGAGGTTCACCTGAAGGCCAAACCTGATCCCCAGACCCACAATCCACCTCCATCTCAAGGTTTACCACTTCAGCTTGAACGCAACCTGAGAAGCAAGGCCATTCCAGGCCTGAAGTCTAGCCCTCTCCTGGGCTCTTGGGAAGGTGCCTTGTGGTCACAGCAAGCCATGTGGGGAGACAGTAGGATGTCCACCCATCTTGAGGTTAAGGCTGCTGGGTTCTGGTGGTGGGAAGCGGACGAACTCGATGGCCGTAAGTAAGAGGTGAGGATGCTCCTTCGACCCCAGCTCAACCTCAGGCCTGCACCAGCCTCCTCTCAGGGAAAGGGCAACAGGTCATACTCTCTCACATAGGCCTGCCCCATGCTGGGACAGACCGCCCAGCTCCAGAGGCCTCCCGTTAACAGAAAGTGTCACAGTAATGCTAACAGGGGCCGCCCAGGCCTCTGCGGTGTGACCTCTCCTGAAAGAAGCCAGGCTAAGCCGTGGGCCAACACCCACAGGCCGAAAAGGAGACTGGGAACATTGAGGGGGGAAAAAATGAGAAGCATGAAGATTTGTACTGAGGGATACTGGCCGGGTGAGCCTGTCTGCAGACTGTCTCAGCCATTCTCTGTCGGCCCTGAGGTTTGAAGGATCCAGAGAGGAAAAATCAGGCTCCATACTGATGATGGCCCCAAAAGGCGCCCTCCTTTCTGCCCCAAACACCAGGCAGAGCAAATGCTATTAATAACCCTGGCCACTCCCTGGTCCGCTCAGGGTGTGCAGGGCTGGAGCTCGCTCCTTGGACACAGCCAGCTGTTCCGAACAGGTTTGGGAAAGTGATCTTTGGCACAGAATGAAAAGGGTGTGTATGTGTGTGTGTGTTTGGGGGGGGGGGGCACCCAAGAGTCCTCTATCAGGGCCAATATTATTTTTAATTGCCGAGAATCAGCCTGTAGCTGCCCTTCAAGGCTGCAGAGCGCAGGCTTGCCAGGGGTCGGAAACAAGCTACAGAGGAGGTAAGAAAGCCGGTCCCAAGGACCGTTCATTACCGAGCTGTCGTGTCTTATGGAAAATCAGGTGACGCCTCAGAGTTTATACAATCCTCTCCCCGCCACCTCTCCCTCTTTCATTCCCCCCTAGAAAGGGAGCAGTGAATTTGAGCAATCTGGGAATTTTGGTTTCTGCCCTGCCCCTGAAGCATGACCGATGGCCCATTTTTCAAGCCAAATCTCACCCCTTGCAGGCAGCTGTCAGGAAACCACAGAAGGTGCCTGAAGGAGCACAAGAAATGGCTGGTTCTAATCTGGGGGAAAAAAATGAATTAACAAGGCAGCTACTTATGGAAGAATGTTTTCTTTTCTTCAGCCTCAGCCTGCATATTTTCACAACATGTGTACTCTGTTACCTTGTCACTTCCCTGTTTTCTTTGGGTAAATAACTGGGCTCTGGTCTTAGGGGGAAAAAAGAAAGAAAGAAAAAAAGCCGGGTCGGGAGGTTCTCCGGAAAGGCGCGCCTGGCTGAGCTGGAGGGGAGAACGAGCGTGCTCTGGGGATCACACGGGCGCGACGCAGACCCAGCCCAGCCCGTCCCGGATGGGGCTTTTTACTGAACTCTGCAAGTCACAGTGTGGAAGTCAGGGAAGGGAGGGAAGCCTGCTCCCTCAGCCATGGGGCTGGCAGGCCCCGAGGCTGGGGGAAATAAAGAACTTTTCTCCTTCGCCAAGTCAAATGGGAAGCCCTCTCTGAGCTCAACACAGTCAACCAAGCACACTCTGGCCTTTCTCCCAGCCTCACCTTCCCACCAGCCAGGGAGCCACCGGGGTGAGGGGGGTCGGCCCACGGGGCCTGGCTGTGAACCCTGCAGGACCCAGGGCCTTGCACAGAACACAGAGGAGGGTCTTCCTCGGCAGCGACACACAGCTGGTGTCTGGATGTGATGGCAACGGTCTCCATCTTGAAAATGCTCAGAGGATTTTGAGTCTCTCTAGCAGACATGTTGCTTTGTCCTTTTTCACTTTTCTGGCCCAGGGACACTCACCTTGGGATATCTGTGCCACATGCCAGATGAGCACAAAACAGCATTGCTGTGCCAGGCAGGATACCTTTTAGACATGCGCTACCGATGAGGGTACAGGGCGGGGGGATGGCTGGTTTGTGTTTACCTGGTTATCCTGACAAATTGAGATTTATTTATAAAGCTGTAGCAACTCTTAGATGCTCACAGCTGATCGTTAGGATAAAGAGCCAGTACTAACAGCGCTCCCAATACTGCAAAAGGAGTTAGTTTACCATGCGGTGCAACACGTGTGCAGGGGGAAACTGAGGCAAAGCGTCCTCTGAGGCTGAGACCAGCACCGGAATTAGGCACAGAGGGATTAACTGGGTGCCGTCTGGGCCTCTGTGTTTGCGCATTTCCTTTCTGCATCTGCTCGGGAGCCTTTGATTCTACCCTTGAACCCTGTCTCGCCTTGTAGATCACACAGCCTTCGTCAGGCAGAGGTTGGGAATTCAAACCCGGAGTTTTCAGCTGCAAAGTTCTGGCCCCCAGCTGTTGAGTGCTTCCTTCAGTATCACTGGGAGGGCGCACGTGTCCCGCGAGGTGGGGTCACTTGGGGAGGAAGGGGGGATGCCTTAGTAAGCGTTGCTTGTTCCAAACTGGCGCTTGCAGGGCGTCAAGGGCTTTCAGAGGGAGAGAAAGGGGAAACCGAAGTCTTTCTGGGAACAGGGGCACAAAGACATTCGTGGGCTATCCAAATCATTCATGTGGTCTTATCCTGCAAAAGGCAGTTTCGGAGATGTGCTGTGAGGCAGGGGTGCAGCTGTAAGAACAAAGGCCATAGTCCGTGTTCATGGAGCCCTCGCTGCTCCCAGCACTGCTCAGTACGTTGTACATATTATCTCTTTTTTTTTTTTTTTTTTTTTTTTTTGTGGTACGCGGGCCTCTCACTGTTGTGGTCTCTCCCATTGCGGAACACAGGCTCCGGACGCGCAGGCTCAGCGGCCATGGCTCACGGGCCCAGCCACTCCGCGGCATGTGGGATCCTCCCGGATCGGGGCACGAACCCGTGTCCCCTGCATGGGCAGGTGGACTCTCAACCACTGCGCCACCAGGGAAGCCCCATATTATCTCATTTAATCCTCTCAATAACCCTCGGAAGTGAGTACCATTGTCCTCCTTTTCCAGAAGAGGAAACCAAGGCACAGAGACAGTACGTAGCCTGCTCAAGTTCATCCAGCGAGTGGACAAGTGACAGTCACCCAGACAGGGTGAGTCCAAAGCCAGAGTTTCTATTCTCCATGCTGGGCTGACTCTGGGGTGAAGCTGCAGGAGCTCCCTTCTCACAATGTGGCACTTAGGAGCAGTTCCTTCATCTGGCGTGATGGCCTGTCCCACACCGGCACCCGCGCTGGCAGCAGAAATGCAAGGTCTCTAGAGTCACTGTCCCCGTAGTGTTTCCACGCAGGGCCCTGCTGTGCTGGTCCCTGAGCAGTCACGCTTGGAGCTACCCTCCCTCCACGCAGCTCCCCAGGCCCCAGCCCATGCCCACCTGGTTTATATTTGTGCCTGAGTGTGTGCCCTCACGCTTCCTCTCTTCCACCTTGTCACCTCCTCTAAGTACCCTGGGCGGTGCTTGGCACAGTAGAGGTCCCAAGTCAGCCAGCCTGACCAAGGGTTAAGCCGCATTTCTCCAAGGGTGGCCCTTGGACAACCGGCACCCGAATCCACTAGGGTGTCTGAAGAATGCAGAGTCTCAGGCTCTGCCAGAAACCTCAGTAAGAGTCTTAGCAGTGGGCCTGGAAATCTGCATTTTTAACAAGCTCCCCAAGGGATTCTGATGCTCCCTAAAGTTTGAGGCCCACAATTTAGGCTTTTTATGAATTAGTATATGTTGAACACCAGCCAGACGTGAACCCAGGCAGTGTCACGCTGAGCTCTGCCTCTTGTCCTTCAGAGGCTGTGGAGCGGGCACCGTGCGAAGAGCTCGGAGTTGGTCTGGGTGGAGGCAGGGGTGTTCTTGAATGGGGAGGATAGGGTGAGAGGAAGTGAGGGGCAGCAGAGGAAGGTGTAGGAGGCAACATGGTAGCTCTGCCCGTCCAGCTGAAAGTCCTGGAGTGGCGAAGACCCTGGCAAAAAATCCCCCAGCAAAGGTTCCAAGCAGAATGGTTCCAGAACCCCATTTTAAAAGGCCTTCCTGAATCTGGCCATTCCCCTGCTGGATGAGCCCAGCAAGCAGGATGCAGAGCAAATCAAGCCCTAGGGCTTTCAGAAGGGAAGTCAGGCAGCCTGTGAAGTAGAGAGAACAGGGTGGAGAGCAGGTAGGCCACCTGGGGCAGAGGAGAGGGTGTGAGGGTGAGAGCCCTCCAGGGCTGCTGAAGGTCACTTTCAAAGGCTTAGGAGAGAGGCAGTCCCTGAGAGACCCTGAGTCCCAAACTTACTAATGAAAGATAATCCAGGGAAGGCCACTGTGTCCAGAAAATGAGATTAAGCTTTTGGTCAGTCAGTTTGGAGTTTGAGAAAATGAAAAAAAAAAAAATCCTTTATAAAATTGGAAAAGGTTTACCTCCACTCACCAACAACTCCAAAACAACTGAACACAAAGTACTTTAAACTTGGCATGTGGCTGGACCTCTATGAAAATAATTTCTCAGCTCATCTGAAGGGAAAATAGTGCCATTTTGGTGACCACCTATACTATCTGGGCATGCTCAGTAGAAGAAACTCAAGCGAAAATTTGACCATCAGTTGGAAAAGTGGGACAAGGAGGAGATAGAGGAGGTGACGTGAATATGGGAAGCCTTTGGGTGCGTGGAGGCCGACTTCCGCTTCTGGAACTGTCTGTGCCTCTGTGGACTTGGATGAGCCCCTTCACATCTCTGGGTCTGGGGAGCACGCAGATGAGCAGGGGAGAACGCAGCACGGCCAGCGGAGTGGCTGTCTTGTAGCACTGGGGCCACCCGGGCAGACAGGCGGCACTGCTGTCCACCCTGCGTGCTTGAGTCCTCTTCACAGTCCAGCCTGGGCAAACACAGACCTTTCCCACCGTTTCTTCAGTGGGCAAACCACAGGGCACGGAGTAAGCGCAGCTCTGCGGTCTTCTTCTTTAGGTTAAGAAAGTTAGGGCATGAGTCAGAACTGCTCCTGGGATTTGTATTTATATAGTGTCATATATTTATTTCTTTACATTGTGTCATACAGCACATATACAAATCACGAATACCTGGCATTTGTATTTATATAATGTCTTACATAGAGTGTCATATATATTTATATGGTGTCATATATATGACAGTGTAAATACAAGTCAAGGGTGTTCATATACATATTACAAATACCTACTACATTATAGGTATATATAGGTAAATACCTATATATATGGGTATTTGTACGTATATATATATACACACACACATATACACACACACATATATGTATAGGTATTTGTGTGTGTATATAAAACATTATATATAAAGATGAATCACATATATAGACAGACAGACACACACACACACACACACACACACACACACAGAGTCACTGTTTAAGCTACCTAAGGCTTCCCAATGAAACCACAGACAAAAAACATTTGACTTTTATTGAGGGTTGACTTGTGTCCCCCAAAAGATATACTGAGGTCTTACTTAACCTGTGAACATGACTTTATTTGTAAATAGGATCTTTGCAGTTGTAACTAAGATGTAAATTAAGATGAGCTCATACTAGAGTAAGGTGGACCCTTATTCCAACATGACTGGTGTCCTTATAAGGAGAGTAGAGAGACAGACATACACAGGAAGAAGACACAGACACACAGGGAAGATGGCCACATGGAGATGGAGACAGACACTGGAGTGATGGAACTACAAGGATTGCCAGCAACCACCGGAAACTAGGAAGCAGCAGGGAAGGATCCTTCCCGAGAGCCTTCAGGGGAGCATGGCCTTGCCGGCCCCTTAATTTCAGACTTCTGGCCTCCAGAACTGTGAGAGAATACATTTCTGTTGTTTTAAGCCACCCAGTTAAGTACCAGTGTGTGGGACTTTGCTAGGGCCAACCTAGGAAACTAGCAGGCCTCCTGCTGCAGAGTGGAAGGGAAGCAAAGCCTCTGCGTTCATCAGGCTTTCACATCTGCTGAGCCCCGCCATTCTTGGCCCCTTCCTCTGGCACTCTCTCTCTCTCAGGGGAAGGGGTAGGGTGGAGACACTTAACTGTTTCCAACTGAAACCAACATCTGACAGGTTATGAAGGCCTCACGCCCCCAACTCCTCTGTGGTGATGGCTGATACCTAAGGGCACCTGGTCACCACCCTAAGCCCAAGCTTTGGTCACCTGGAAGTGGGGAGATGAGAGAGGACGACACTTCACAGCCTTTCTCTCCCTGTCCCACACCCTCCCGGCACCAGGACAGCTTTTTTGAGAGCTTTGAGCTCTCAAAGGGTGGTAGAAATTTATGTGTCTCTAGATCAGAGTTCGGGCTATTAGAGAGTTTTCTCTTTTCACTTTAATGGTACACAGGAATTCTCCCCAACCCCTTCAAAACAGGCACACATCTTTTTAAAATTTGCACCTTTTTTTTTTTTCAGACTGTTCCTATGGTGAAGGAAAGGCTAGGAAATGCCCAGTAAATCATCTGTCTGTCCTCACTCAACTGAGAGGCAGGAAATGCCGAGAACAGTCCCCTTACCTTTTCCACTTTGCATATAACAAGAGCTATGAGGACCCTTTGAAGGGCAGCCCCTCTGACAGCAATATGAATTCTTCAAGGCAACTGGACTGTTTCTAGGGACGAGACCCAAAGGCAGCAGGCACATTTGGGATGCTGACTGCCTCCACCATCAGCCCCTTCCGTGGTCAGCCTCTCCCTGGGCTGGCCTTGGGAAGTGGATTCAATCAACAACGATCTAAGGGGTTCCAGGTCCGTGGCATGGTAGTAAGTCTGTGCAGGACACAAGGAATTTTAATCCCTAGTCCTTGTCTTTAAGGAGTTTACAATCTAGACGGCGTGACAGCTCAGTCATGAACTTCCAGATAACGACCCCATACAAGGGGGTTTATGGAAACGTCCAAGGAGAGGTTGGGTGTGTGTGGGGAGGAACAGAAGATGCTTGCCGGTGGCCAGCAAAGGCTTCTTGGAAGAGCTGAAGAAGGCTCTGGCGGAGGCATGAAGACTAGGTAGGGTCTGGGAACATGGGAAGAAGGAGAAGAAGATGCCGGAGCTCCTGAGGACAGCCTGGAACGGGGGGTGAGGGAGGCAGGGAGGCACGTGGCTCCTCAGGGGACGGTGAGAAGGCCGGGGTGCATGGAGAACACCAGGCAGGGACAGGAAACAGGGCTGGAGAGGTGGGCAGAAGCTTTCTGGCAGGGGTTGGGAGTGGGGGGTGTGTCTTGAGAGCCCAGCTGAGGATGGTGGGCTGTGGAGGGGGACAGACTGAAACTGGGCCCGAAACCTGCGCACACGGGCTGTCCCTCCCGAGAAGGTTGTCTCCCCTCGGACTCGAATTCAGAGAAAGGCCTGTCAGGCCTGATGTGGACTCCACGGCGGGCTTCCCGGTGGCCATGCGGGGGATTCTGACGTGCACTTCAGAGCAAACCTTCCCTCAAGCCTCCTGGGGCGTTTCTCCTCCAGTTTCCCACGCTAGAATCAGCCCTGACGGCTCACTGTCCCACTTGCTCTTTCTGGCCACCTCCCCCCTCAGACGCCCCGCCCACCCCCTGGGCGTCCCCCTCACCCGGCCCCCGCCATTCAGGGCAGGTGGGCCTCCCCTTCGGGAATTAGAGGCATCTTCTTCGGCTGGGCCTGCTTTTCTCCCTGCGACCAGTTCTCCGGCTCTCCTGGGGCCACCGCCTTCCATCTGGCCCTGGCTTTCAGGAACAGCGCGGGAGGGAACAGGCTGCTCTGCTGGTGAGGACAGGAGGGGGGCTGGGAGGCCACTGGCTCCCCGTGTGGCCTGAGGAAGGCCCTGGGAGGGAGAAGACCTCAAAAGGAGGATAGGAAAGTCAGGCCCAAAGGTGGGTCTTTCCCGTTTGAGGTCTGTCCCCGGTACCTGAGCGGGAGCCACGAGCCTTTGTCTGCACCCTTCAGCACCACTTCTCCAGGCCCCGGAAGGCTCCAGACACATGTGGACGTTTGGTACTTATGTACTGAATGAATGAAGTCGGGGTGAAGGGGTGAGTGGGTAAATGAGTAACTCAGCAGAGCCCCCGTGGAAGAGAAGGGACCCTCTGCAACCCCACGGCAGGTGATGGGGTTCTGGACAATCTACCCCCAAATATGGCAACTTAGCATATGAAATATTTTAAGCTGAAAGAGTCTGAGAAAACAGTGGAAGCAGGAAGGTCACTCTGACAGTTCCCCTGACCCTTCTCCCCTGAAACAACCCATAAAACCCTCACGTGAGTGGTGCCCTCCCATACCCAGAGGTACATCTTGTCTCCGAAGACAAAGGAACACCGAGAAGGATCCTAACAGGCCTTGCTGAGTTTCCCCAGTTCGCTCCTCTGACCTCGTGTTCCTTAGCTATCATATTCCTCCACGACTGCCCACTCCTCATCAGACACAGCATAAAAATATCAAATCTGTTTCCTTGGGTCTTCCTTCCCTTATGAAGGCCCTCGTGTCACACAAAACTGACATTAAATAAGTGTGTATGCTTCTCTCCTGCTAATCTGCCTTTGGCAGTTTAATTTTCAAACCCAGTCAGGGATCCTGAGAGGGTCCAGGAAAACTTTTGCCTCCCTTACACAGGCCGATGAGCAGACGTCCCAGGAATTCCAGCATGCAGAGGAGAGGGGACCTCACTCCATCTGGGCCCCCTATGTCTGTCTCCCGTTTCCCCCGCACTGAAAACGTCCTCTGTGACCACACTTCTCAGCCACCATTGGATGGACCAGGAGATGCTGACTGGTTTAGGGTACGACTCATCCACTTCTCTTGAGGGCCACTGTGGGTTGTTTCCCCCAGCAATGTCTGCTGCGTGGACTGGATGTCAAGGCTTAATGTGTTATCCCTTCCAGAAATATTTTAATTTTAAGAGATGACTGTGCTGAGCACAGAGCATTTAACAGAGGAGAAGGGAAGGAGAGAAAGGGACCTAACACATACGGATTCCCTCTTATGAGCGCGACACCATGCTAGTGCTCTTTATTTATTCTAATACCTTTACTGCTACTCATTCAACCATTCCTTTTTGAGCACCTACTATGTTCCAGGCATGGTCTAGACTTGAGGAAACATCAGGGAGAAAAACAGACAAATATCCTGTCCTCATCACATTTACATTCTAGTAGAGAAAACAAACAATAAACAAGAAGATGAGTAGCATGTATAAGATACTAGAAGGTGATCAATGCTATGGAGAAAAATAAAGCTGGGGAGGAGACAGGAAGTACCAGCGCTGGGAGCTGGTGGTGGGAGAGGCACAATGAAAACAAGTTGGTCAGGGAAGGCACCACTGAGAAGGTGATATCTAAGCAAGACTTGAAGCGGCCAGGGAGTGAGCCCCGGCAACACCTGGGGGAGAAGAGTACAGGTGTAGGATCTACCTGCAGAGGAGAAGGTTTGATCCTGTGGCAGGAACATGCCTGGTCCATTCAAGGCACAGGGAGGAGGCCAGTTTGGCAGGTAGAATACTAAGTCCACTCTCTAAACATGGAGACAACTAGCTTTTCCTGGTAGCTCACCTGGTTAACTCATCTTGCTAAGGAGGTCAAAGTCATAGGCTTAGGATACATTTGTTTTCCAGCAAAAGTCATCTCGCAAGGGCAGAAGAATGGACGATTTATCACCACTCTGTCCTTCGTGCTGGTCTCGAGCCCAACTCCACTGCTGCTGCCTGTCTGTTTACACAAATCACACTCTCTGAGCCTTCTGTAAAATGGCCGTATACTTAATAACGTTCACCCCAAGAGACTGTGCCACTATAGTGTATAAAGCACTTTGTAAACTGAGTGTTCTGTAGAAATTCTTCACTGTTGTTATTATTATACCATAAAGCAACTCAGGGGCTCTGTTCAGCTCACATTGGGTCTGTAAAGCCATTTTAACAGGAACATATAATTTCTTAGTTCTGTTTGCTAAGTTGTAAAGCCTACTTTTACTTATTATTGGGGTGGGAAAGACTTCATGAGGCTCTCTGGCTGACCTGTCAGTCCATTTCCCAGACCTGAGATAATCCTACGATCCCCACCCTTACCCACACCCCACCTTAGCTTCTGTCTCCCAGCCTCACTGGAGCTGCGTGTCTGTGCCAGTGGCCTGTATTACTCAATCCCATGGTGTGACCTCAACTGGGCTCTCAGTGCTGCCGAACAGTTTTCATCCTTTGGTTAAAAGCCCTTGTTTGCTTCCTGCAGTGACAGCTCGAAACCCAAGTCCCCAACCCCACATCCACTCCCCTCGTTGCCGGCAGATGGCCTGGCTTTGGCCACACTAGGAGGTGCAAGTTCAACAATGTGGGCTTCTCCCTGCCTGAACATTCCTTTCCACGCCTCAGTCTACTCTTTACCCTTCTTTTCTAGATCCAGGGCCAACACCATCTCCCAGTGGAGGGGATAATGTCTTTCTGTGCTGGTGAGCACATCGCACTTTCTATAAAAGCAATCAGAGTGAACCGAAAGAATTTATGAATGAGGAAGTTGATTGTTGTGTTGCTTATAACAGCAAAAACTGGGAAGCAGCTCTCTGTCCAGCAATAGGGAATTGTTTAAACTGATTACGGGTACAGCCATGAGATGGCAAGAAAAACTTTATAAGCAGTAAGAGCCCAATTTTTCAAAGAGCTAAAAAAAAATTTTTTTTTTTTTTTTTTTAGTAACAACAGACACAAATATGTGCATTGGAGAAAAAAAGACTGGAAGGAAATACACAAAAATAGAAGCTGATTATCTCCAGGTGATGAGATTATGAGTGATTTTTTTGCTTTTAGTACTTTATTCTGAAATTTCTACTGTAAGCAACAGTATTTTTATAATTAGAACAAAAGGCAAAAATATTCTTAACAATGTTTCTCTGAAGAAAAGCTGCCCGTGATTCAGTTCTGCTTCTTGCCCTTTAAATGCAGCCTTTCCTGGGTGGTGTCTGGTTGACAGCTGCACAGTAACTCTTGTTACATGTAAGGACTAGAAGCAAAGAAAACCATAACCAATTAACATTACAGTGGGAACCAAGGCGTGCAGAATGGAAAGGCCTCAACGGGAATGTGTTATTACTAATTTTTTTTTTTTTTCCACGGTGGGACAGGTGTTTAGGGGAATGCACTGAATTTGCTCCAGATAATTTATTTTTTTAAATACTTTGATTACTTCATTTTTCGCCTCTGTTTTCATGGGAACTTTTAACATGTGGAAACATTTGGTTACGGCTATCTCATTCTAAGTCTCCTTAATCTATTTCTGTGAGGCCCTACTGTGTGCCAGCCCTGGTGGTGCAAGGGGTTGTCTGCCAGGGGTTCTCAACATGGGATTGTGTGGCACCCTTACCAGAGGCTTTGGAATCGTCTGGGGGGTGTTTTTTTGAGTGCCAAAATGATTTCGAGTGCCAAAACGATTGAATGTTTTTTTGAGTGCCAAAATGCCAAGGGCGCTACTGACTTACTGGGTGAGGACCAGGGTTGCTGAACAGTCTACAATATGTAGACAGTCCTGTGTTACCAAGAACTGACCTACTCCCAGTGCCAACACTCTGGGGGAGAAGAACGGAACTGGACAGTTGATGCAGACCATGTCTGGAAGGGATGGAGAGAAAGGAAGGGACAGTTGCTTCTTGGCGGCAGCCCAGCATCACCATGCTGAGATTCAGGGTTACTGGATCGCCCAGATTTTCCGACAAAGCCAGAGATGTAGATGGTGATGTAAAATTTCCTGATTTTTAAAAAACACTGCATGGGCCAAACAAAACACATCTGTGGGCCAGATTTGGCCCTCGGGTTGCCAATGTGCAACGCTGTCTTAGGGAAAGACACAGTCTCTGTCTTCATAAGGGTATAACAGAGCCCTTATGAGTTCAAGTTCAAGAGTGGACAAACCTGGGTTCAAATTGCAGCCCTATCATTCACTACCTACGACTTCAGGCAAGTAAACATCGTCTGAACCTCACTTTCCTACTCCGTAAAACAGAACTAATGGGAACACTCATTGGCCTGCTATGAAGATTAATCCCAGCAGAAGTCCCCAGCACCTTGCACACGGGGAATGCTTAATAAAGTAGAGTGATCATTATTAGTAAGGATGTCACAGTCTAACAAAAGCACCTACTGTGTACAGCACACTGTGCTAAGTGCTGAGGACTTATAAATAGGTGTGAGAGAAAGTCCTTGACCCAGAGGTGTTTTCATTCTGGAAAGAGAGAGAAACCCTGGACGTAAATATTGTGAGCCAGTCAGATATAAGAATGTGACCCACATCAGACAGTTACAGGAGACCAGAGGAGGGCATTTCTCGTGAAGGGGGTGGGGTAGAGTCCATCCAGACGGAGGGAGAAGGGGAGGTGAAGCCCAAGCAAAGGAGACCTTATAAAATCACAGTAACAACTGAGTGTTTACCACATGCTACACCCGCTCTGAGTACTCCATGGGTGGTAAATATGTTTCTTTGGCCTCATACACATGAGGGACAAGGCACACGACGGGAAGGGTCCCCTGGAGCCAGGGCATGGGGGAGCTGACTGCCGGGCCAGAGCATGGTGGAGTATCTCACTTGTTGGCGGGATAGTGGAAGCAAGGAAGCGACATGTAGGAGCAGCCATCAGGGGTCAGTGTGCAAGGGATGGAGCAGAAGTGGAGACGAGGCAGCAGACTTACGGGGAGGCCCCGTGTGGGGCCCGGGAATGGGTGACGGGTGGGAGCCCTGCGAGGGGTGCTTTCTTTACCAGGACTCTGGACGGAAGAAATTTGGGAGGTGGTGAGGGATGCTGTCAAAACTGACTGCCTGGGGGATGATGGGAATTTTATAGAAGGAAAACAATTTTAAACTCTTGTCTCCTCCCACCTCCATGCTTCCCCAGCTCTCCTTCCAATACCCTCCACTAGCATGTCCGTGTTCTCTACTGACCAGACCTTGTGGTTGCAAATGCCTTCTCCTTAACTATTTTTGAAAATCTGGAAGCAACTCTTTCTTTTGCTAATGTTCTGTTATTTTCAAATCTCTCCGGAAAGCCTGTACTTAGCCCCCCTTTGTCGCCACCTCTCTAGAACACAGATCACTGCTAGGGTTGATGGCTAGGGTGTAGCAAAGCTTCCAGAGTTTTGACCCATCAGGGCTGGCTGATGTAAAATTCCATACTGCATACAAAGGAAGAGTGCACTTAGCAAATTCTGTGAAACAATTTTTTCAGGGGGAAACAGGTAATCCACTAAAAGAACAAACTGTTTCCAAGCACTCCAACACCATTTACAGTCCAACAGGCAAAATGCTGTTTATACACGAGGCCCATCTACTTTTCAAAGTAGAGCAGGCCACACCTCTCTTAGGGAAGATTTTTCTTAGCTGTGATTCTGATTTATTCGACAGGATGGAGAGTAATGAGACTATTTGGCTGGGGATGTGTGATGCCTGAGGCTCTCTAGACCGTAACTCGAATTAGTCCAAACCAGTGTCGTTTCATGGCAGTGCATCTTTAGCATGAAAGATTCCATGAATAATAACTTACCACCCTGGCCATAACTGCGGTACAACTGTCGGTGGGGATCACGCCCCTTAACAGTCTTCCAGGAAAGGACCCCTTGCTCTGAAGTGAGTAAAATGCCCTTGTGTCCATATTTCCAAGAGGCAAAGTAAACAAATGCAAGTATGTGGTAGTCGGACCACATGCAGGCTAGAAGGGAGTGTCTGTCTGTAGTGTATACACAGGAAGGGAGCAGGGCCCACTGAACAGAGCTGAGAGGGTCTCTTCCTGGTGCACCATCAGAAGACATCTGAGTCCCACTAGTTCTTTTCCTGAAGCGGGACAGTCTATGTCCCCCTTCAGAGACCCCCGCCTAATTCTTCTCCTAGGTCCCACCCCACCCTGTGAAACAGATGCAGGACAGCTTGCAGTGGCAGTGTTACTAGACAGCAGTCAGAGCTGACCAACGTTCTCACAGGCTGCCTTCTCATAGACAACAGGTTTCCTCTCCCCAGGGATGACCAAGGAACAGCTCAGCATCTATCAGCAGGGACTGCGGTAGGATTGTGGTTCCCTCAGTAACAAAGAAATACCTATCAGACCCTTCTTTCCTTCTTCTAGAACCTTCTGTAAAAATGTATCCGGGGCGCGGACGAAGCAGCAGACATAGGCTAACGAGCACGTGGCTACCGGGCCCCGTGATCCGGCTCAGGTCACGTCTCCTCGGTCAAATGGGGAGTTAGGCTCAAAGAAATCTGAGTTGGTTCCTGGGCCGAACATTCTGTGACTTCTAGACACAGCGGCTCAAAAACTGGGACTGTTCCAAGTCAGACTCAGAGCCTGGGAATTAGCATTGTCCTGCTGAGGTGGTGGGACGGATGACTGGAAGCATATCTGATGGCTTTTGAAGGACCCTACCCGGCCCTGGGCTCAAAGCTCTCTCAGCTCCCACCCTGAAGTGTCACCCTCCCAGTCACTCCCTGGGGATTTGAATCCTCCAAAGGACTGTTCAGGGGTCCTGTAATCAAATGCAAATTACGCCTTTAAGCACGAAAGGGGTGGGAGGAGGGATTCGCTGACAACCCTGGGAGCCTAGCCTAAGGCCCTTGGGAGTGACAGCCCCCCACAGGGGGAGGTCAGGAGGGAAAGAGCAGAAAAGGGAGGGAGCCCAGGAGGGGTCAGAGGCCTCCGGCGGCCCCCACTTCATCGCCAGTGTGCCCCCGAACACGGTCCTGGACGGGGGGCTAATCCTGGGGCCGCTCACCCTTGGCACTGTCCCGGCCCTGCCCACGCATCACTGTTCACTGGCTGCACTTTTGGCCCGCCCGTGCTAACCTGCAATTCTACAGGCTAGGCTCAGAACCCAGACTCATCCCCTCGCTTCCTCTCATTCCTTCCCAGGCTCAGAGAAGTCAGTACTGAACACAAGGAGAGGGGGGCCCGATGGGGCCATAGCTTGGAGAAGAATGGCGCACAGAGAGTGGCAGGGCCAGCTAGGAACCAGCTCCAATAGAGTAAACCAAACTCTCCTCCCTGCCCCTCCCCATGCCAGCCCACAACCCTTTCCCATCAGCCAGTCTAAAATTACCATTTTACAGCATCTGCAGCCAAGCTGGGCACTAAACAAGATGAATAGCCGTGACGCACGAGCTGAGTGGAAGTATGCAGCGGGGCTGGGCTGGGCACCAGGGTGAGTGAGCCATAGGGGGCGAGCGGGGAGGTCCCAGGCAGGGTGACGGACAGGATTCACCCAGCTCTAAAGGGAGGTAGTAGAGGAACAAGGAAGCCCCAGCAATGTCAGTCTGCTAGAAAAAGAGAGAGATGGGGCAATTAACAAAGAGAGAGACAGAGAGAGGGAGAGAGGGAGAGTTAGAGATAGACAGATATTGACACAGGTGGATAGATAGGCAGCTAGTTAATAGATAGATAGAATATGATGCTAACTTCACAAAGCTTCTCCCTCTCGTCCTTCTGCTTCCCTCCCTAAGAGGAGACTGCGGGGGGGTGGCGGGGTCCTCCACTGGACTCTTGTTTTGAACTCTTACAGTGGGACACCCATGTCTGTGAACCCCCTTCCCCCAAGCAGCCTTTTCCAGGGAAGCTCTGGTCAACCACACAGACTAAATAACTCTATTCATAAAAAGTTCCTGAAAGTCTTGGCGATGGAGCTCTGGGAGAGACCAAGAAGGGAATGATATGAGTGTGTTCTAAGTCAGGATGTTCCAACACTCTGTCCCAGCCTGGCCTGTTCTTTCCCTGGGAGGGAAAATGCCCAGGTAGAGAGTGGAGACTCATGACCTGCAGATGCTTCCTCAGAGAACTTCAGAGCCAGGAGGACCAGGGAAAGAGATGAGCTAAGGCACTGAGGTCCACAGACTTGGAGACCAGTGCTGATTCTCCCATCCCGAGGCTCACAGAAGATTCCCTGGTGCTCTAGGACTCTGAGTGAGCGGGACTCCTGGATCCCTACACTCCTCCCTGGAGCCAGAGCACCCCCACTTTGGTCCGCTTTGTGTCCTGGGCTTCTCTTTAGGTTTTCATTCCTTTTCCACAACATTTTCAGTGACTAGAATAAGTGTGGAAATCACTACCTGTACTGGCAGGCAGGAAGTGGAAGCCAGTACATGGTGGCTGGAAGGAATGCAGGCAGAATGAGGGTCTATAGAAACAGGGTGGGATGTGGCAGACGATGCTGAGAGAAGAAGGTCAACACCGAGGGGAGGTTGAGAACAGCACTAACGTGTGAACCAGCTCCCAGAGGAAAACGTCTCCCCAAGAGAAGTGGAACCAGCTGCTGTCTGCAATCACCCTGCTAGACCCTGAACCGGACCCCAAAGTAGGGCCATTCGTTAGGCAACGGTCTAGTCCCCATGAGCCATTCTTGGTAGGAGGTGATAAGAGGCAGGGTGTGCTGGTGTTGGAGTCGTAGCTGCCCACTCAAAAATATTTCCAAGCGGAGGACATCCTCGAATAGGCACACGATGCAGTGCATGTCTAAATCTGGCCCTGCCCTCAGGGTCTGTCAGAATGAGAAAATACTGATAAACTACACGGATGTGTTTCTAGTCTTCTCAGTGGCCCAGAATTGCTAAGAACTCCCACTTCACCATTAACATGGGAAGAAATGGGCAGAGTTAGTCACCCAAGATGGCAGCTCCCATTCCCTTGGCTCTGTCCTAGGTGGACTCATATTTCTCCAGTGGCCAGGAGTCCCTCCTCCCTTCTCCTCCTAACTCTTAGACCTTGGCTTCTGTCCCCTCCACGGGCTCCTCCCTCCCAGCCTCCCTTAATTATGTTTCTTCCAGGTTTGGGCTTCTGCCTTCTTTTCGAACTCCGCCCTCTTTGAGTGCCCTTACTCTCTGCTGGCTTCATTTATCACTGAAAACCTGTGACCTCAGCCCCAGCCACCTCCTGAATTGCCCGCATATATTTCCAACTGTCTGCCGAACATCTCCAGTAGGACATTCTACAGTTGTCTCAAATCACACATGTCCAAAACTGATTTCATTATCTACGCTCTCCTGCTTCCCACCACAAGCCCCTACATGAGTCCCTCCCCTATCCTTTCTCTCTCAGTCAGTGATATCACCAGCCACTCAGACATCCCAATGGAGACCTTAGAGTCACCTCTGACCCCTCCCTCTCTCACATCAAGGTCTGTCAGTGTTAACTCTGATGAGTCCTTTTTTTTTTTTGCGGTACGTGGGCCTCTCACTGCTGTGGCCTCTCCCATTGCGGAGCACAGGCTCCGGACGTGCAGGCTCAGCGGCCATGGCTCACGGGCCCAGCCGCTCCGCGGCAGGTGGGATCTTCCCGGACCGGGGCATGAACCCGTGTCCCCTGCATCGGCAGGCGGACTCTCAACCACTGCGCCACCAGGGAAGCCCCTGATGAGTCCTTTAAACCTCTCTCCCTTCCATTTGTGCCACCGTTAGGCTCTTAGCATCTCTCTGCTACTACAATCCCTCCTATGGGATCTCCCAGCCTTGGATCTCCCTCCACTTTACAAACAGGAGACAATTCTCTAAACATAGATCAGATTCAGTAAATATTTGCTGAGGGCCCACTTTGTGCCTGGAACTGGGCACACAACTGTAAATATGACCAGTAGGGTCCCTGTCCTCATGGGGCTCACATCCCAGTTGGGGAGCCAGCTGGGAAAAAGCACAAAACACATGAAGGAATAAAATACTTTTAAGTTGTAGTAAGTGCTCCGAGAGGGATAAATCAGGGGCTGCGGTAGGAAAAAGAGGGGGTGGGGTGGGTATGTGTGCCACCACCCACCTGAAGGCCTTCAAAGGCTCCTCAATACCTACAGAACAAAGTTCAACTCCTCAGCTTGGCATCCGAGGCCCTTGCCAATGTGGCCCAATCTTTTTTCAGCTCCTCTCGCACCACCTCCTCCCTCCCCAAACCATTCCACCCTATACTGCACATCCCATTCATCTCTGAATCCCAAACTCCCTGTTCCTGGCAGATAGCAAGTGGGTAATAAATGCTTGGAGAATCAACGTGTGAATGAATGAATGATGGATAGGGTTCCCTTTACAGTCAGGCCCTCTCCCCTGTCTCACGTCTACTCTTTGGCGAAGCTTCTTTGCAGTGGCTCCTTCCCCTGAATCTCCATGGTGTTTCCACTGTCGCTGCCCCAGGTACTTGTAATAGCTGACTGTCTCTCCTGCTAGACTGCTCAGGCATTGAGGGAGGTCTTGTTCCATTCTGAAAAAATGCCTGGCACACAGTGGGTGCCTGCAACATGCCAGTGGAATTGACTGTGAAGAGCATGAAGCAAAGGGAAGTGATTGTTGTCCTTTGTAGACCGTTACCTGCTGAAACAACTCTAGTGGCCAAAATATTTGGATGGAAAGAAGCAGTGTGAAGACATCCATTGCCAAGTGGACGGCCAGAGGCACACACCTCCTCCTGCTCAAGGAACGGCTTCAAAGAGCCTCCCTTTGTCACTATGTCTTTGCCTTTGAAAATATTTTTGCACAACCAAAGCGGAGAGCAGTGAAGCAGATATATGCCCATGGAGACTGGTGCTCAAAGAGTTGCCTGTATTCATGTGAACAGAAACTCCCCTGGGTCGTGAGTTGGTTCTAGGGCTCAGTTCATCCCTTCACAGGATGTGTGAAGAATCAGCTCCATTTCCATCCTAGCAGCTAGGGTACTTGTTTCTTTCCAAGGACCTTAAATGAAACCTATCTTCTCTGCTGTTCCCACATCCCATTCTTGGAACTCCCTGATCGTTATTCCCTAAGACCAGAATAATTGAACACAGGGGTCTGTTGGTCTTCAGCAAATACCTCAGAGTCCCTGGCTCCTTTGGCAGGACGGGGGGGAAAGTGGATGGGGAACCAAGCATAAAAATTACAAAGAGGGCTTCCCTGGTGGCGCAGTGGTTGAGAGTCCGCCTGCCGATGCAGGGGACACAGGTTCGTGCCCCGGTCCGGGAAGATCCCACATGCCGCGGAGCGGCTGGGCCCGTGAGCCATGGCCGCTGAGCCTGCGCGTCTGGAGCCTGTGCTCCGCAACGGGAGAGGCCACAACAGTGAGAGGCCCGCCTACCGCAAAAAAAAAAAAAAAATTACAAAGAAAAAATCTGATTAAAAGTAAGAATAAAAATAAGAGGTAGATTTTCTGACCTTTTTAGGCTTGGTGCCTGCTCTCAGAAAGGCATTGGGCATGCGCCAATCTGCCTGGCTTTCTCGAATCACTGTTGATTCATTTGAATTCATTTGAATTCATTTGAATCATGGTCACCTCATCCTCCTTTCTTTTCCAATCTCCCCAGAAAGCACCCCACCCCTGACCTGAGTATTTCGTTAGTCTTACGTCCTTAGGGACCATTTCAGATTTTTTCTTGACAGACTTATTTTATTCACTCTAGTTCAATGTGGCCAACTCAACCGTCCCCAGCCAAGCCTCCAAAGGAAATGTGATCCACTTGCTGCGTCAGATCATTTGGAAATAGATACGATTGGCTTGGAGTCACTCCATGCGGGGCTGTAAAATTGCTCTCTCTCCTTCTAAGTGGGTTGGGTCAAACCCAAACTGAGGCAAGAGGTTTCCAAGGAACACAGAGCAAAGGACTGGAGTAAGTCGTGGTGATTCAGTCAGTGGACCTCTTGCTTCTGAGTCAGTATTAACCTTCCACTGGCAGCAAGTATGTGTAGACGGCCTTCATAGTCAAACAAGATAGTGAGGTCTTCAACGCTGGGGTTCACGAAACATTTTACAAGAGTAGCAGGGATGCAGGCTTGGTGTGAATCTCTTCATTCAAGCCAAGTTCTAGTTTAAATTTTTGTGTTTCCAATATAAATGAAGTTTAGTTAAATTGATTTTGAGATTTATGTATCTTGTGCAACGTTGGCAGGGTGTCTATACTTCCACTGGGCCAACTCCACAAAATACCATTGAAGTTCTCACGTACATTGTCCCAAGTCTCTTTGGAATTTCAAATGGGATTAACTTATTCTTTGAATTAGTTTCGCACTATGTCATTTTGTTCTAATTACCTGAGAGGCTGTCTAGTATAATGAAAGAGCCTAGGTTGGGAATCAGAAGACCAGGGTCAAAGTCCAAGCTATATCATTCACTGGGCAACTCCCTTAACATGCCTCAGTTGCCTCATCTACAAAATGGGAATTGTGTTACATGTTTTGCAAACCACAAAGCAACATATAAATATAGGGAGGTTTTGGCCTTAGCAGTGCCTGTGTGATTGGAAATGAAGTGCTTCTCCAGGTTCTACTGAAGTTGTGAGTGAAAACAATGTGATAGGGATATGAATGTGGGTGCTTAGATGAGCAGGACACTGACCTGTTAGAAAGCCTAGTTCCTACTGAAGCCAAATCCTGTAATCTCATTAATTAGGATTTTTATATATCTTTTATTTGGGTAAGTCTTAGAAGCAAGTCATTCAATCTTGTACCCAATGGAAGGATTTTTCTCCATTTTTCTATCAAGAACATCATGGTAGTGCTTGATAATCAATACTATGCTTTTACTGTTGGTATAGCTACTAAGGAGAACATTATGGATGTTCCTTAAAAAACTACAAATAGAGCTACCATATGATCCTTCAGTCCCACTCCTGGGTATACATCTGGAGAAAATCATAATTCAAAATGATATATGCACCCCAGTGTTCATAGCAGCACTTTTTACGATAGCCAAGACATGGAAGCAGCCTAAATGTCCATCGACAGATGAATGGACAAAGAAGATGTGGTGTGTGTGTGTATATATTATATATATATATATATATATATATATATATAATGGAATATTACTCAGCCATAGAGAAGAGTGAAATAATGCCATTTGCAGCAACATGGATGGACATAGACATTATCATGCTAAGTGAAGTAAGCCAGACAGAGAAAGACAAATTGTTATATGAGATTGCTTATATGTGGAATCTAAAAAAAATGATACAAATGAACTTATTTACAAAACAGAAATAGATTCACAGACATAGAAAACAAACTTATGGTTACCCAAGGGGAAAAAGGGGGAGATAAATTAGGAGTTTGGGATTAAAATATACATACTACTATATATAAAATAGATAACTGATGGCTTCACAGGCAAATTCTATCAAACATTTAGAGAAGAGCTAACACCTATCCTTCTCAAACTCTTCCAAAAAGTTGCAGAGGGAGGAACACTCCCAAATTCATTCTATGAGGCCACCACCACCCTGATACCAAAACCAGATAAAGATATCACACAAAAAAGAAAATTACAGACCAATAACACTGATGAATACCAATGCAAAAATCTTCAACAAAATACTAGCAAACAGAATCCAACAACACATTAAAAGTATCATACAACATGATCAAGTGGGATTTGTCCCAGGAATGCAAGGATTCTTCAATATATGCAAATCAATCCATGTGATACACCATATTAACAAATTAAGGAATAAAAACCATATGATCATCTCAATAGATGCAGAAAAAGCTTTTGACAAAATTCAACACCATTTTATGATAAAAACTCTCCAGAAAATGGGCATAGAGGGAAACTACCTCAACATTATAAAGGCCATATATGACAAACCCACAGCAAACATCATTCTCAATGGTGAAAAACTGAAAGCATTTCCATTAAGATCAGGAACAAGACAAGGATGTCCACTCTCACCACTCTTATTCAACCTAGTTTTGGAAGTCCTAGCCATGGCAATCAGAGAAGAAAAAGAAATAAAAGGAATACAAATTGGAAAAGAAGAAGTAAAACTGTCACTGTTTGCAGATGACATGATACTATACATAGAAAATCCTAAAGATGCCACCAGAAAACTACTAGAACTAATCAGTGAATTTGGTAATGTTGCAGAATACAAAATTAATGCACAGAGGGACTTCCCTGGTGGCACAGTGGATAAGACTCCGCACTCCCAATGCAGGGGGCCCGGGTTCAATCCCTGTTCAGGGAACTAGATCCCACATGCATGCTGCAACTAAGGAGCTGGTAAGCTGCAACTACAGAGCCCGCCTGACGCAACTAAGACCCGGCACAACCAAATAAATAGTAAAAAAAAAAAAAAAAAAAAAAAATTAATGCACAGAAATCTCTTGCATTCCTATACACCAACAATGAAAGATCAGAAAGAGAAATTAAGGAAACAATCCCATTTACCATTGCAACAAAAAGAATAAAATACCTAGGAATAAACCTACCTAAGGAGGCAAAAGGCTTGTACTCAGAGAACTATAAAATACTGGTGAAAGAAATCATAGATGACATAAACAGATGGAGAAATATACCATGTTCCTGGATTGGAAGAATCAATATTGTGAAAATGACTATAGTACTCAAAGCAATCTACAGGTTCAGTGCAATCCCTAGCAAACTACCAATGGCATTCTTCACAGAATTAGAACAAAAAATTTTACAGTTTGTATGGAAACACAATAGACCCTGAATAGCCAAAGCAATCTTGAGAAAGAAAAATGGAGCTGGAGGAATCAGACTCCCTGACTTCAGACTATACTGCAAAGCTACAGTAATCAAGACAATATGGTACTGGCACAAAATCAGAAACATAGATCAATGGTACAGGATAGAAAGCCCAGAGATAAACCCACGCACATATGGTCACCTAATTTCTGACAAAGGAGGCAAGAACATACAATGGAGAAAAGACAGCCTCTTCAATAAGTGGTGCTGGGAAAACTGGACAGCTACATGTAAAAGAATGAAATTAGAACACTACCTAACACCATACACAAAAATAAACTCAAAAGGGATTAAAGACTTAAATGTAAGACTGGATGCTATAAAACTCTTAGAGGTAAACATAGGAAGAACACTCTTTGACATAAACCACAGCAAGATCTTTTTTGACCCACCTCCTAGAGTAATGGAAACAAAAACAAAAATAAACAAATGGGACCTAATTAAACTTAAAAGCTTTTGCACAGCAAAAGAAACCATAAACAAGACGAAAAGGCAACCCTCTGAAAGGGAGAAAATATTTGCAAATGAAGCAACAGACAAAGGATTAATCTCCAAAATATACAAACAGCACATGGAGCTCAATACCAAGAGAACAAACAACCCAATTAAAAAATAGGCGGAAGACCTAAATAGACATTTCACCAAAGAAGACATACAGACGGCCAAGAGGCACATGAAAAGATGCTCAACATCACTAATCATTAGAGAAATGCAAATCAAAACTACAATGAGGTATCACCTCACACCGGTCAGAATGGCCATCATCAAAAAATCTACAAACAATAAATGCTGGAGAGGGTGTGGAGAAAAGGGAACTCTTTTGCACTGTTGGTGGGAATGTAAATAGATACAGCCATTAAGGAGAATAGTATGGAGGTTCCTTAAAAAACTAAAAATAGAACTACTATATGACCCAGCAATCCCACTACTGGGCATATACCCTGAGAAAACCATAATTCAAAAGGACACACGTACCCCAATATTCATTGCAGCACTATTTACAACAGCCAGGACATGGAAACAACCTAAATGTCCAATGACAGATGAATGGATAAAGAAGATGTGGCACATATATACAATGGAATATTACTCAGCCATAAAAAGGAACGAAATTGGGTCACTTGTAGAGACGTGGATGGACGCATAGTCTGTCATACAGAGTGAAGTAAGTCAGAAAGAGAAAAACAAATATCATATATTAACTCATATATGTGGAATCTAGAAAAATGGTAGAGATGAACCTATTTGCAGGGCAATAGAGACGCAGACATAGAAAACGGACATGTGGACACGGGGGAAGGGGAGGGTGGGACAAATTGGGAGATTGGGTTTGACATAAATACACTATCATGTGTAAAATAGATAGTAGTGGGAACCTGCTGTATAGCACAGGGAGCTTGGCTCGGTGCTCTGTGACAACTTAGGTGGGTGGGATGGTGGGGGCGGGGGAAGGATGTCCAAGAGGGAGGCGATATATGTATACATGTAGCTGACTCACTTCATTGTACAGCAGGAACTAATACAACATTGTAAAGCAATTATACTCCAATAAAAAAATAAAATAAAATAGATAACCAACAAAGCCTACTGTATAGCACAGGGAACTATACTCAATATCTTGTAATAACCTATAATGGAAGAGAATTTTAAAAAAGGATATATATCTATCTATATATCTATTTATAACGGAATCACTTTGTTATACATTTGAAACTAACACAACATTGTAAATCAACTACTTTTCAATAAAAATTAAAGATGAATGATATGCCTTTACTGAATGGCTTCTAGACCCCAGACTTCTAGCCTCCAGAGAAGAGGAATAAAAGATTTTTACTTCAAGGAATTCTGTATGTTGGGGAAGATGAGCTTTTAAACAGACAATTATGGAGAAAAAGCTAGAAGGGGAACAGTAGAATCTCTCTAGGGAAGGGGTTAGCAAACTACGGCCCTAGGGCCAAATTCAGTTCACCACCTATTTTTGTAAAGAAAGTTTTGCTGGAACACAGCCATGCTCATTGGTTTGTCTGTATTGTCTATGGCTACTTTTGCACTGCAATGGCAGAATTGAGTAGTTGTGACAGAAACAGTAGGGCCTGCAAAACTTTTATGGCCTTTTACAGAAAAAGTTTGCTGACCTCTGGTCTAAGGGAATCAGGTCTTTCAAAGATTTAACTTGGGTCCTCAAAGTTGAATAGGAATTAGCCAAGTAGAGAACAGGAGAAGGGCATTCTGGTTGGTTGGAACAGCAAGTACAAAGGAGCAGAGTTATTAAAGGATATTTCATGTTTAAGAAGCAGTGGGAAGTCTCAGTGGTACATGACAGGGAAAGATGAGAGATGAGTTTGAGAGATGGGCTGAAGTTGGACAGAGAAGGACCCTTTAAGTCAGTGCTAATATGTTTAAAATTAATCCTGTAGACTTTTGGTCTCCAAATGGAATGTACACCCCAGAGTTTACACAAGATGATTCATTAGGATTCGGAAAGAAATTATTAGGATTTAAACTTTATTTTCATCTAAGAAGTAAGTAATTGGCTTTATAATATTTAATATACACACTGACTGGGGTGGTCGCTCCATCCGTGGCATATGGCCACATGTCATGGGTGGTTCAGGAGATGAAGCATTCTTTGGCAAGGTTAGGAATTGCACAGTGCAGATGGGTCAATCGTGGTGACCTCAGTCCTTCCTCTTCTGCTGGCTTTTAACAAAATATGAACCACTTCAGTTTACATGTTCTTGGGTCATTGGATTATGGATATTATCTAGTTTAACCTAACAAAATGGACAAGGGGACTAAAAATATTCTTGCATAGAAACAACAGATCAAAGATAATATTAGTAGTATAAGTATAGATAAAAAAACAAGAATAGTAGACACTTTTCTTAGAACAAGTTCTCTTAAGCCATATTCTAGCTAAAAACAATGACCAAACTTTCAGATGCAACAAGAAGTCAAGACAGAACAATTAGAAAATTCCAAGAGAACTATCAGACACATGGATTTACATCCACCATCATTTATGATGAACTTTGCCTGACGTATTTACTGTGTTTTGTGATATTAGCTAATGATAGTACGAAGAAACCATCACAATTAGCAGGATATTTTAAGCTATTGCTCACTTCATCTTCATTTCAGCCTTTAAAAAAATTTAACTTTGTGTATGTTTTATAATGTACACGACATATTAGTAAAATAATACATGTATATAAGGTAACAATAAAACTACATGTCTTGGGAGTACGTACTCAAAAATTGTGTACTCTTAGAGGGTTCAATCAAAAAAGTTTGGAGACTTTTTATAGAGAATAGAGAAACAATCGAGGTCCCAATAGAGGAGAAGATGGGATTAGGTTTGTTTTGGAGAAAGATGGCATAGGCTGCCATGTGGAAGACAAGACTGGAGAGGGAAAGGCATTGCAGAGTGGCCACTTCCGGTCATTTTTAAGTGCTTGGAGATCTTGAAACAAAAGGTGTAAATATTAAGAGCTGTTATTACGAAATCCACTCTGCCAGCTCTCTGTTCTTTCAGAAATGAACAGTGTTAAGCCCAAGCAAGGCCACAAAGGATTACACTGACAATATAGCTTCGCAGTGAACTAAGTTATTTGGATGACATGGAAGCACAGAGCAGGTTTCAGGGATGAGAAAACATACCCTAAGAATACTGCATGTCATCCAGACTCAACTTTCCTCTCTGACCTATGTGGGTTTCCAAGGCAAAGATTCTTTAATCATGAGGGACATAGCCACTGTGTCAGTCAGAGAGGCTATTCCCACTGCTAACAGGCACGATTAATTGATTCTGAGAGGCAGGCACATCCTATCAAGACTCTGGATGTAGTAGGTAGGGTGTGGCTTCTGGGAAGGACTAGGGCGTTTCTCCTTGGAGAAGGGCCAGGTGGGCCATTTACCTATTACAGCCAGTTCCCCTTCACCACCTGTTCCTTGCCACAAAGGACCAAGTTGCCGGATTTGAAGAACTTAACCTATATCCTGTCAAGTCTTTAAGAAAAGAAGCGGCTACATTAAATTCGGCAGGATAAGGAATTCCAGGGGAAATACAGGTCAGGCAGTCCCTGAGCAGGAACCAGCACTGGTCTTGAGGTCTAAACCTAAAAACCCCTAAAACATCAAAGAGAGTTTCCTTCTCTGTGCTCCATGAAGGACAGCACACCCTCTTCCTTTCTGCCTTTCTCTTCAAAGCACTTGGAGGGGAAAATGAAACTAAAAACAAAACAAAAGCAACAACAACCACTTTTTATGGCCAAAGATGGAGTTAGGAAGGACAAAAAGCATGCTCTGTTTTTCACAACATCATCTGGCCCTACTCTTCAAAATCTTAAACCTTATGCCTCATGTGGATTCTTCATCCCAACAATGTCTGTTTCCTTCTCTCAAACACCCCATCCAATTCCACCCTGTGCTCTTGGTTGAAATACTACTTAACTTGAAGCCCTCACAGGCCTCCATCAGCTTCATAAAGCTTCCCTCACTGCTCCTAAACCCACTCCCTCCTCGTCCTCCTGGTTAGCCAGGGTTTCACATCCAATGAGGGCCTCCTTGTGTGCTTCTGGAATCATTTTGTGTCTCCCCAGCTGACTTTCGTTGGGGGAATGTATCATGTGTTTCAACAGCACCTAGAACCACGCTAAACCCAAGTTTACAAATATTTATTGTCTGACCATCCAGCTCATAGTGCGTGTCATTTAGAGAAAAGAGTGATGAAGACGGAGAATAAATAACCCTCTCGTTTCTCTGTGAAGAGCGAGATCTTGGGAGAGTGGCAGGTGAATTAAACTGAATAAGAGGGAGATGGACTAATGACCTTCATGGTTCGTGGGGTCAGAGCTTATCTCAATTGTCAAGGATTTCTGACTTTTAACGAGTTCTGATGACCCACACTGGTATGCAGTGGACTGCTTGAAACTAGAGCCTCAGAATGAACACAAGGAACTCAGAATTCTTCTCCTATGTTTGACCTCAGCAGATAGTTCGAATTCTCTAGATCTTGTATTAAAAACAAAACAACGAAAAAGGAACAAGATGGGATTCACTCATGACCTGGGAGCACTCGGAAGGGGCAGAGAACAGACAGATCTGTCCAGTGGATTCTGTCCATGTTACTTCGGTACAGCTGCTGGGGTCAGATGCCAGCACAGACGTGCTCTTACGAGGACACATCCTGCCCAAGCTTACAGGGCCTAAAGGAAATACCAACAAAGAAGACAAGCCTAACATCCTTTCTTATCGCATCCATAAAAAACAGCAAATGCGGGAGGCTTAGCTAACAGTAGCCTAGATGATGTGGGGCCTGGTTGGAGGACATAGTTAGCATGCTTTCACCCAGATGAGGGAAGAAAGCTCCTCCTTTCTCACCCCTTCCCCCAAATTAAAACAATGAAAATCAGTTCTCATTATCCCGATAATTAAGTCCCATTCAGCCAGCTGACAGCGGCCAAAGAATGATTTTTCTGTGCTGTGCTGTGTGGCTGCCCTTCATGGCCCCATTCATGGGCCACTGTGTGCATTTAATCACCCTTAGCGGGCTGAGCTAATGAAATGCTGGGGCCTTGCCCTGCCCTGACCCTGCTGCTATTTCTATCTGAGCTCAGCACGTCCTTTGCTTGACGGTTGCAACCGAACAAGCAGATTTTTCTCTCCCATTATGGAGTGTAAAGAGCCTATGCTGGCAGCCTGTGGGGCTGAGGATCCCGCTGGAGAGCCAGTGAATGCCCCCGGAGGTTAACTTGCAAAGCTGTTTTCCAGACTGAGAGGAGGGCTGGAGGAAGGGGTAGAGCGCTGGAGACCCAGAGGCACTGAGGGCTGTGGTCCCCATGCACAGGGGGAGGAAGGGCAGGGGGCTCCCCTGGGGCAGAAAGGGAAGATGAGTCTGGTAGAAGTAAGGGGCCATGCAGCGGGGTGAGCTGATTTATCCTGACACACACCTGAACAAAAGCTCTTTTTCAGTTATCAAAAATCTCCCTCACTGGGGTTAAAGTGAGAAAAACCATTTTGTTTGGTCTCCAGTTCGAAGAGCCGGGTGAAAGTGCGGGATCCCTGTCGAGAGACTGCTCTCTTGAAATTCCTAGCTGTTGTTTTCATGATTCCCCAAGATTCAGAAGTTAGGGAATAGGATGCTAAAATTATAGGATTTATCCATATTGAAATTTAGGGAATTACAGTTAGCTAACGAAAAACAAAAAACAATTTTCCTTGAGGGAAGTTGGAGAGAAGAGGCCCCAAATGTATAAAATGTGTTAGTATGGCGGCTTTATCTAGAAAGGACATATCTAATAAAGGATTTGAATCAGGGGTGACCAATTCAAATGCCCCCAGGGGCCAGAGAGGTCACCAAAATGAGTGAAGGGAGACTGGTGGGAACTATAGCCAATGAGAAAACACCCACCCCATCCAGAACAGGCAGTTGACATGCAGACTCAGCCCCTTTCTGCCATACGGGTAGGCAGGCCCTGAATGACATGATTTTCTATGTTTTGTTAAAAAGAAAAACCAGAAATCTCTATTCTTATATGAAATCTCCCAATTGCTAATGTTGGAAACTAATTCAATATGTTAAGAAAACAAAAACCCAGAGTGCTAGCCAAACAAAATATGTTAGCATACTGCAAGCCCACCCCTCACATTCGCAGGGTCTGGGCCAAAAGTACAAATGGAGGTCTACGTATCACATGTCTAAATATTGAAAAGGTATAAATCAAGCTCACTAACTGTTAAAATACGTTCTGTCTGCTTACAATGAAAAAACATGCCTTCCTAATGACCTGGACGCCAGGTGTGAATTCAGAGTTTCGGGATACCTTGGCGCTCCTTACAGAAATGGGGCAGCAGGGTGAGAGCTGGTTCCCAGTCCCCAGCCCTTACCTTCCTACCCCTGCCTCCGTCCTGCATTGCCAGGGGCCTCATATACCCGCATGGACACTCCAGCCCACAAGTCCAAGTTCTGGCTCTACCCCTATATCTCAAATGGCCACTCCTTGACTGTCCCTCTAGCTTAGTGGTACCCACATCAAGGGTGCAGTCTGCCCTTGGGAGGACAGACCCAAATAGGCTTGGAGACCCAGAGTGTGGTCTAGAAGGAGGAGCATGGGCTCAGGGTGGTCACATCTCTTCGGTCCATGGGGTTAGACAAGGGCCAGAATGAGGTCCTCTAAAACGTGGGGTTCAAGGCAGGAGCCTCCCTTATCAGATCTAAATGCAGTACTGGCATCAATTTGAGATCCCTGACTTCAATAATCAAATGCCCAGAAGTGAAGATATCTTGATTCTTGGCCTGGTTTTATAAGTAACTAGCTATGTGACTGTGGGTAGGTCACAATCTTCTGATGAATCGGTTTCTACGTGAATCAAATGGGGACAAAATACCTTTTCTAACCAACTTATTTGAGAAATAAAATGAGATTATGCAGTGAAAATACTTTAAAAATAGTAACTAAATAGAGAAATAAAAAGGATAAGAAAATAATAACTGCCACAGACACAACTTTTATCAAAGGGAACAGATATATGAAGATCTCACTCAACATGTCATTAAAAAATCTATATTACCCCAAGATATGTACTAAGTCAATAAGAATTGAAATGACAGTACTTTTCATTGAGGGTCCTCCCTCTTTTCCAACCATTTTTTGGGATGAGTCTCCTATCACACTGATCTTAAAGGCTATTGCAGAAATAAATAAAACTAAACCAAAAATTCTGTGGATTTCAGTGATTCATGGCTCTTTACCCAAAACATAGCAACCACTTTTAATCAACATTAAAGCAGGATCTCTTTTTAGGGGCACATGTGCTCTTCCTGTGATAGTTATTCTAGAAATGTTGGGTCCTGATTTTTAATGAAAGAAAACCAGTGGGAAAAGTGGCAAAGGGAAAAGACTATTTAAAAGAGGAAGGAAATATTAAAAATTTCCACAAACATCGAAATCAATAACAAGTCAGGAATTTTATTTTTAAAGACTTAAGGAAAAATAACTTCAGACCACAGGGGGAGACAAAATTGTACAAAGGGTAACTTGGTATACGAGGAAGCATTGACGTGACAGTAAATTTAAGAGTTCCTTCCAAAGAAATATTGTTTGATATTGATAATCATGTCAAAGCATACTTGGCATGATACTCAAAGATATCTTTCTATTTAGACCAAGCCAGGACTGACTCTGAAAGCATAGCTAGAGAGGAGATAAGGTTTTGTATCTTCTTAAATACCCATGGAGGAGTTGGGAATTGTGGGAGTTGGTTGTGTTAGAACGCCTAGCACCCGTTTCCCCTGCCTAACAACACCGTTTTCTTTTGGGGGGTATAATCTCTTCCCCATAGGATACAGTCTGTGGATAGAGCTGATTATCATGATATTTGTGGTCCAAGTTAGGCCAATCAGTTTCTTCCTCACTGGCATAGGAGTTTTGAGCAGAGGGACAAAGAGAATGGGAATGTTAGGAATGTCGTCCCATCTGAGTGGAGTACCCTACCCAGACTTTTGTGACCCTGGTTGTGGTTCTTACTTCCTAGATTCCAGAGCTTGATTGCTTCTTGTCCATTTTTGGGACTGGGTCTCCAGTCTTCCCTCAAGCCCGTGGGCCCCCTACATCCTTCTCTTAAACTCCCTTTGGCTTATGTTAGCCAGAGGTGTTTCTGTTGCATGCAGCCAAAGAACCTTAATGGACACAAGTCATCCTGTCCATTTATTATCATACCCAATGCACCATGGGTACTGACTTTCAGTCCAATGTATCCAGTGTTTATTGAGACTTTCCATATACCTTGACATTCACACAAAAACAGTATAGAGGCTTCACACAAAAACAGTGGCACTATCCCAGGTTTCCTTTACCCAGTTACACATATTCAGTTTCTTTCTTGGTTTTCCTGAAATGCTGGAATGTTCATTTAGTTTTTCACTTCATAGTATGAGTTGTTCAAAAAATGGCCACCAGACTCTCAGCACTTCAAAGGGCCCCCCCAGAATGAGTATGTAGTTGGAAGCAGTATGACAGTGAGTCAGCCTGGTGAGCCTAAGCCCTGCTGAAAGATTGATGTGTCAATATCACACGCTTAGAAACCAGGTTCCAATGCACCTGACTGCCCTTGAACAAAGTTAGTGGAAAAGGCCGAAGGTGTGCCAGGTGGAAGGAAGAATAATGAAGATGGGAGATAAGTGGGGGTGGGGTGGGGTGGGGGTGGGTAGGTGAAAGTATGGAGGAAGGAAATGAAAAGGACGAGGAACTGATAGCAGAAGGTGCTTGGGTCACTGTGAGAGATGGACAAGAGTATATGACATCAGGGGCCCTTATCTTGATATTTTTCTGTATGTCCACCAACCACAGGAGGTAGAGTAATTTAAAGGTTAAGAAGACAGGGGCTCTAGGGCCAAACTACAGCTAGAGTGTGTGTGAACTTCAGCTTTACCACTTGCTAGCCCTATGACCTTAGTTAGGCAAGTTATTTAACCTCTCTGTGCCTCAACGCCCTGATCTGTAAAACAGGGTAATAATAACAAGACGTGTAAATGCTTAGCATACTCTGACATTAGCACTCAGCAAATATTAGGTACCGTTATTCATTCAACAAATATTTATTGAGCATCTATGACGTTCCAGGTGCTGTTCTGGTCCTAGGGATATATCAGTAAACAAAATAGACAAAGATCCCTACCCTCATGAAGTTTACATGCTAGTGGGAGTGGGAGTGAGGGCAGGGAGAATTAATGATGTTGGTGCTATTATTAATATCTGACCCAATTATTATTATCTGACCTAATATCCACCTATTCCACCAAATTTTCCAGAACTCCTTTAAATCCTTATCCTCTGCTTTAAACATTCCGTTCATTTGGTGCCTTACCTGAAACCCGCTTGGCCCTGAGGATGTGATTTTTCCCACTGCACTCAAAAGTGAGTTATGCTCTCTCTCACTGTCCACATATCCCAGAGCCTGAGGATAACGAAGCTGATTTCCTTGAGTCCCACTGCTTTTGTACCCTTTCTCCTCCTCATCCTATACAAACCACAGCTATTCCTCAGACTCTGTAACTCTTCTCGCATTTTGTAGCTGTCATCAACAACCTCCCCGTCACTCATGTATTGGACACTGGAACACCCAATGCATTCTCCCCCCTTTCACCCCTCTGTCACCATTCTTCATGACTTTAACATCCTGAGTTCCTTGGCCCCCTCACGTCCAATGATCTGTTCTTCCACCTTCCTCAGTTACTTTAAAATGGCCATAGCCTAGACTTGTCATCACAACCTTTCAAGTGTAGATTTCATTTGTCATGTGATCTAACCGCCAGTTCAATCTTTCCTGTTAACTTTTTCTAGCATTCCTCCTCCAGTCAATTAAGCTCACCTGCTCATTTATTATTTGTTTTGTTTTGTTTTGCTCTGTTTTGTTCTATTTATCACCTTCTCTCATGTCCTTGTTTGTCTCTTTACCCATCAACAATTTTATGGCCCATTATTGTAAACATTGCCTACATATACTACAAATATCCTCTACTCCTTTGCCCCTCTCTCCTCAAGCCAAACTTGTCTAGCACAACCCCAAGCTGAACAAACCTAACTACTGGAGAGAATAATATACTGAGTTGACTGATCACACTTTAAATCCATGACTACTGCAGTTCTCAGATGAGTACTCAATATTGCCCAGAAATCCTACATTGCTCCCCTAGTAAGTTCATTCTAATTTTTCCAAGATCACTCTTCATATCTCTTCTCCCTCTCAGATCTCCAGTGATCACCTACTTTCAGCTGAAGGTCTCAACTCTTGTCTCATTGAGAAATAGAAATAATCAGACAGAAACTCTCATCTCCCCGTAGTGACATCTGCAAAAGTATGGTGTAGTATTTGTCTTCCCTCTCATTACAACAGAAGTGTCCCTCTTCCTATTAAAGCCAAAACCCTCTACTTGGGTTTTGGAGGCCATCTTCTCTTGATGTCTCAAGGACTTTGTTCCTGAGGTCATCCCCCTCCCTTATCTGCATTATCAGTTTCTTCCACTCTACTGAGTCATTCTATCAGCATCAGCAACAAAGTGCCCAGGTATCTCTTGTCTTTAAAAATCTTCCCTTCTGATACAACATTCTACTCCAGCTACCATCCTATTCTCTGTCTCCATTCTAATTAGTTTTACCTAGTGTATATGAAATGCTGCTGACTTTTTAGACTTTATTTTTGGAGAAGTTTCAGATTCACGGCAAAATTGATCAGAAGGTACACAGATATTCCCCTGCCTCCATACATGCATAGTCTCTGGCATCATCAACATCTCCCACCAGAGTGGTACATTTGTTACAATTGATGAACCCACATCGATACATCATTTATCCCTCAAAGCCCACTGTTTGCACTACGGTTCCCTTTGGTGTTGTATAAATACATAATGGTTTGAGTTTAGACAAATGACATGAATCCATCATTATAGTACCATATGGAACAGTTTCCCTGCCCTAAAAATCCTCTGTGCTCTGCCGATTCATCCCTCTCTCCCCACTGGCCTCTGGCAATTTCTATATTGATGTTGTATTCAGCAAACCTGGTGAACTCTCTAATTATTTAAAATAACTTTCCTATACTATGGATTTTCTGTGTAAACAATCTTATTATCTTTAAGGAAAATAGCTTTGTCTCTTCCCTTTCCAATTCTTATATCTTTTTGTGTGTGTGTGTGGTACACAGGCCTCTCACTGTTGTGGCCTCTCCCGTTGCGGGGCACAGGCTCCAGACACGCAGGCTCAGCGGCCATGGCCATGGGCCCAGCCGCTCCACGGCATGTGATATCCTCCCGGACCGGGGCATGAACCCGCGTCCCCTGCACTGGCAGGCGGACTCTCAACCACTGCGCCACCGGGGAAGCCCAATTCTTATATCTTATTCTCTTTCTCTTCCCATTGCACTGGTACAATTTCCAGAATGGTATTGAATAATAGGGGTGATAGTAGGTATCATGATCCTTTTTTATCTGATTTTAATGAGAATACAGTTTAGGTTTTACCACTGAGTGTTTTGTTTATAAAGGTATTTGTTATATATTCTTTATCAAATTAAGGAAGTTCCCGCCTATTCTTAGTTTACTGAGTGTTTATAGCAAAGGAACTTTGGATTCTATCTAATGACTTTCCTGCATCTGTAAAGGATCATAAATCTGTTCTATTTTAATTTATTACAGTGGCGTATTATAGTAGCAGCTTCTGATGTTGGGTAATGCTTCCATTTTTAAGAGAAATTTCAACAGAAGATTTTTAAAATACACACACACACACACACACACCATCATCATCTCTGGTAATATTTTATTTAGGAATTTTTCATCTATATTTGTAACAGACTAATCTACAATTGTATAGCCTTAGACTTCATATCAAATTCATACTAGCCTCATAAATTGGGTGTTTTCCCTCTTTTTCTACACTCTATGATAGTTTGTATTATATAGAAGTTAGCTGTTCCTTGCTTGATTGGTAAAGCATTCCTTCAAAACCACCTAGGCCCAATGTCATTTGAGTGGAAGATTTTGAAGAGTGATTTAGTTCCTTTATGGGTTTCTGACAGATTTGAATTTTCCAATTAATTATCATTGATTGAATTTTGAAATTTTATTTTTCTAAAAATTATTGATTTCATCCATTGGCATTAAGTTGTTTATAGAGTTGTTCATAAAGTTGCTCATCCTAATTTATTCGAACTTTTTTCATCACAACTATATCTGTAGTTATGAGCCATGGTGTCTTTTTAATCCTTAATATTATTTATTATGTTGTTGTCTTAGTTTCTCGAGCAGTCTTATCGAGTTTTATCTGTTTAACTAGTAATTTCAAATAATCAGCTTCTGGACTTGTTGACTCCATTTTTTTTGTTTGTTTCTCTGTTTCTTTTCCATTAATTTCTGAACTGTATTATTTTGTTCTCTGCTTTTTCTGGACTTAATCTGTTGGTTTCCTTGTTTCTAGATTTAAATATTTAACTCCCTTATATTCACTCTATTTTTTTGTTAATGATTTTTAAGATTATAAATTTCTCTCTTAAGTACTGCTTTAGCTTTGTCCTCAAGCTTTGATATATGACTTCATTGTTTCTATTTTAACATATGAGCTACTTAGGAGCCTGGTTTCCAAACTTTTTTTTTTTTTTTTTTTGCGGTGCACGGGCCTCTCACTGTTGTGGCCTCTCCCGTTGCGGAGCACAGGCTCCGGACGCGCAGGCTCAGCAGCCATGGCTCACGGGCCCAGCTGCTCCGCGGCATGTGGGATCTTCCCGGACCGGGGCACAAACCCGTGTCCCCTGCATCGGCAGGCGGACTCTCAACCACTGCGCCACCAGGGAAGCCCCTCCAAACATATTTTAAACTATTTTTTATTGACTTTTTCTTATTTAATTCTTAGCAATTCTTAAAAATTTGTTGAGACCCCTTTTGTGGCCTATAATGTCAGTTTATGTAAATGTTCAATGTTTTCTTAAAAAAGAATATGTATCCTTTATTGTTGAATTTTGAGTAAAGGGTCAGTTTGTAGTTATATCTTTTAAGTTCTTAATAAGTGTCTTTGTAAAAATGAATTTAAATCTCCTACAATGATTGTATATTTGTAATTCTCTCAGTTTTTATTTTATATATTTTAAGGTTTTGAGTTTATGTTTCTAGAGGCATGCAGGTTCATGATTATTATGTCTTCTTGATGTAGAGTTCCTTTTACCATTATGACTTTCTCTTTATCTCCTTTAATGTATATTGCCCTATATTCTTTTTGTCTGTTATTAATACTCTGACCTGACCTTTCTTTTGGTTAGTATTTCCTGGTATATCATTTGCCATCTATTTATTTCTAAGTTTCTGTGTGGTTTGGCCTAGGTGTGTCTTTTGAAATCAGCCCATAGCTGGATACTTTAAAAATGCCTATCTGACAATCTCTAATTTTTAGTAGGTACATTTAATCCACTTACACTTATTGTGGTTAGTATTATATTTGATTTATTTCTTCCATTTTATTTATTCTATTTATCTTCCTTCTTTGTTTCTTCATTTTTTTTCTCCTTTCTTGCCTTCTCTTATATTGGTAAGGTGTTCTGTATTCCATATTTTCCTCTTTGTTGGTTTGGAAGCTATAGATTGAAGTTCTATTCAGTTTCACCCTAAAGTTTTACCATCTACATTTAATTGCAAATGTTTGAAAGTATAAAGATTTTCCATATCTTGTCCTCCTCTGAACAGGCAAAAATCTTAGCACATTTTAACTATCTAATGAACACTCCCTCTCCCATCATATTATCTTGATTAATATTTTGTTTTAACCTTTATTTTAAACTCCAGGTTTAGTTATCTTTATAATCTGTTGAAGTGTATTTTAATCAATTTACTTCTGTGCCCACTATAAATTCTTGATTTGTATACCCTACTCAGGATTCAGTTTTCTTCATGTTATAATACATCCTTTAATGGTACTTTTAGTGAAGATCCAAGGCTGACAAACTTCATTTTATTTTACTTCTAAAAATTCCTTTATTTTTAACTCACTTTAAAGTGCCAGTTTAGCTAGGTATAAAACTCTAGATTAACAATTTTTTTTCTCTTAGATCTTTGAAGATAACATCCCACTGTCTTCTGCAATCTATTGTTGCTACTGAGGTGTCTATTATCAATGCAATTTTTATTCCTTAACAAGTAACCTCTCTTCTGGTAACTTTCA